>NC_132790.1:59459318-60073409 GCF_048418805.1 Vulpes vulpes
TCATCTCCCGATCACATCCTTTTATCTCGTATTTAAATAGAAACTTTGCATCTTCTGCAGGTATTGGGCCACCTTCTTTGCAAACCCTTCTATTTCTCCTTTAAAGCCAATTTATCAATTTCTCCGTTTTTAGGAATTTCATGGCAAATCTGTATGTTCCCTGGGCTGCCCAGGAAAGTTGGGGCGGGGTTGAGGGGTGTCTAAGTCTCCCACGTGCAGCATCCAGTTTTTGTGTGCGTGTGTTTTTTTTTTTAATATTTTATTTATTTATTCATGAGAAAGAGACAGGCAGAGGGAGAAGCAGGCTCCATGCAGGGAGCCCGACGTGGGACTGGATCCCCGGCCTCCAGGATCGCGCCCTGGGCGGAACGAAGGCAGGCGCTAAACCGCTGGGCCGCGCAGGGACCCCCGGCATCCTGCTTGGACCTCTGGAGGAGGCACCCCAGAGAGCAGCACGACCCATGGTTTAAGACCACAGAGCTGAAGTCGAACTGCTCCTTCGGTTTCGAAAGCGGCTGTCTCTCCGCCAGCCCTATACACCGCAACGGCTTTTAGGTGCTTCTCCCTCACCAGAGAGCCACCGGCCAGAGCCACAAACAGCATTAACTACCCGAGAGCGAGCAGCTCGACCTCGGTTTCACCACCTGCCCTTGCCTAAAGGGGAAGGGGAGGGACATCCGCCCGGTGGGAGACGCTTCCGGAAGTGACGTAGGAGTGTCAACATGCAAGATGGCGGCCCATCACCGGCAGAACACGGCAGGGCGGAGGAAAGTGCAGGTATGGGAGTCCCGCTCCTCGATCCCCCGGACGCGGCCTGCCGCCCGGCGCCCACCTCCAGCTAACAGATGCCTCGAGCCGGGGTCGGCTAGGGTAGCGGCGCGGGGCCAGCGGGACGGGGCGCGGCCGGCGGCGAGGGGTGGGGCCGCGGCGCTAACGGCTTGAGGAAGGGGCGGGGGGCGCCTGGCTGGGCCCTCCGGGGCCCTGTCCCGGGACCCTAGGGTGAGCGGTTCCGAGGTCGGGCTTGACCGACCCTAGCTCTCTCGCAGGCTTGAGTTTGCGGGATCTGGGTGGACTCGTTTCCCGCCCACCTGCCTCCTCCTTCCCTTGCTTTTCTCCCTGTCCGCGTCTGAGCGGAGGCCTGCGGACACTTCCCTGGCGGGCCGGCGCGACGCCTGTGCGGGGGCGTGGCGGGGCAGCGGGGCGCAGAGGGCCCTGCGGGGTTTCTGCGGAGGATGCGGCACGTGGGAGCCCTCCGCTTCCCCCCCCCCCCGCCCAAGCTTTGTCCCTTTGAGATGGAAGCGACGTGGGAGTGTGCTGGTATTAGTGGGGAAATTATTTTTATTAATTTTTTTCATCTTCTTTGTGCATCCTCGATTCTTTCTTTTCAGTTTCTAAAGACTTATTATCCAAGGGTAAAGAGTTATCTAACCCTTCTGTGTGTTCTTTCTTTATGCCTTCGTGAATCCACCTTTATTTGGGATACCATCAAGAGTTAGTGCTGCCTATTATTTTCAGCGGTGCAAGGAGTAAAAGCCCTATTACAGCTGTTTGCCTGCAAGTATATTGTATATAGGAGTCAGTGACTGTGCATCTGTTCATTAAGCGTTTACTGAGCACTTAGTTTAGTCACGAAGGTATGCAAAAAATTGTGACAGTATAGGAATAAAGATCTCTTTATGAAACACAGCATTATATGTAGTTCTACAGGTGGAAATAGTTTGTTGAGTAGGTAAACAGGACAAAGTGATGCTTCAGTCAGGTAACCCCAGCAATGGCTGTAGGCCACTGTCTTCTGGGCAGTTCACTCACTTGTTTTATTGATATCATTGATCACTACAATGTCCCAGGCATTCACTAGGTATCTCTGAATTGAGTGAAATTAATAAGAATCTAAAATAGCTTACTCTGTTAGGTGATTTTTAAGTACATCAGTAACAGAATCCCAGCATCCAAGCCAGTGGGTGAGAATATGTGCTGTGCACTAAAATGTAAATCAAAATTGTCTTAATTGTATTCTAGACACTAGAATGGTACACTCCTTGGGTAGTAAGGAGAGTTAATCAGGCATTCAGTTTCTTGCATTTAAATTTAAAAGGCCATATAAAAGTATAAGATGAGGAAATGTAAATTCACCACAGTGTGTATGGAAAAATTGAGTTTTTTAATAGCTGAATGTGAGCCATTCATTACATGTTGAATGAGGGAAATAATTCCATTCTTTCCTGGTCAGAGTACAAAACTAGTTTGGGGTTCAGCACTTAGTACGTTGTTCTTGATAGGTCTAACAATCAGATTGGTGAAGTAACAATTTCCTATGAAGAGTGTCAAAAGAACTAAGATTAGCCTCTGAAGAGATTCAGTAAATCAGGCAGCCCCATTGGCGCAGCCGTTTAGCGCCGCCTGCGGCTCAGGGTGTGATCCTGGAGTCCCGGGATCGAGTCCCACATCAGGCTCCCTGCATGGAGCCTGCTTCTCCCTCTGCCTGTGTCTCTGCCTCTGTGTGTGTGTGTGTGTGTGTGTGTGTGTGTGTGTGTGTCTTATGAATAAATAAATAAAATCTTAAAAAAAAAAAAAAAAGATTCAGTAAATCTTGTTAGCTGCTTTCAGAATTTGTCCCCAAGGTATAGGACCAACCTGAGAAGCTACGGAGATTGATTGTATCTCAGTGTGAGAGAGAACTTAAAAAAAAAAAAATATATATATATATATATATATAATTAGACTTCAGTTTGCCAACATACAGCATAACACCCAGTGCTCATCACCCAGTTACCCCAAGCTCCCACCCACTTCCCCTTCCACTGCCCCTTGTTCATTTCCCAGAGTTAGGTGTCTCATGTTTTGTCACCCTCACTGATAGTTTCACTCATTTTCTCTCCTTTCCCTTTATTCCCTTTCACTAATTTTTACATTCCCCAAATGAATGAGAACTTTTGTTTGTATCTCAGTGTGAAAGAGAACTTTTGTTATGGAAGTGTTTTTCAAACTAATGCACAAGTTAGTGCAAAAAACTCCACAAACAATACAAAGGTAAATAATAATTGTCCTCTACTCTTCAAAGATTGCTACTGTAGATGATGTGATATATAATCCTAGACCAGTTTTTTGTTTTGTTTTGTTTTGTTTTTTGTTTTTTGTTTTACTCTGAGCACTGTTGGCATGTTGGGCTGCATGATTCTTTAGGGGGGTGGGGAGAGTCTTATGCATTATAAGTTGTTTTTCATCATCCTGGCTTCTGTCTACTAGATATTAGCATATCCCCAGTGTTGACCAAAAATAACTAGATACTTCTCAAATGTTTGCTAGGGGGTAAAATTGCCCTTGGTTGAAAACCAATGTTCTATACCTTTTGTGCATGTGTACCAACTTACGTGATTTTTTTTTCTTTTTTACGCTACACAAAGTCATAGTATATATTGTTCAGTATCTTGCTGTTTGTCAAAATTTTAAATACACATTCCCATTGACCAAACAATTCCTCATCTAAAAAATTGTTTTAGAGAAGTGCGTATGAGGGGCCCCTGGGTGGCTCAGTCGGTTAAATGTCTGCCTTCGGCTCAGAGGCTCAGAGGCTCTGGTCTTGTGATTCCAGGGGAGGGTCCTGGGATCGGTTGCGCTATGTGTCATGCTCCTGTCATTGCACTCCCTGCTTAGTGGAAAGTCTCCCTGTGCCTGTCCCTCAGCTTGTGTGTCTGTCTCTCCCTCTCTCTTACGTGCATGCACACCCTCTCTATTAAATAAAATTTAAAATTTTTAAAGTGCATATGCGTATATCTTTCTCTAGTTCAGGAGTGTTTATTTTAGGATTTCTGTCACTGTGAAAAAAAAAAAATCTCAATGTCCATCAATAGTCACTTGGCAGATAAATTAAGTACACTTATGTAGTGGATTAATTTGCAGTTGTTAAAAAGATAAGCTTGATCTGTATTATTAAAAAGGAAAGGTGTCCAGAAGTCAAAAAACAAGTCAACATAACATAGTCCCATTTTCACAAAGGAAATAATGTGTCTTTAAAAAGTCTGGAAGGCTATTTATTAGCAGTGATTATTTCTATGTATTAGATTATGTGATTATGGGTAAGGCAAAAAATGGGATATATTTTATTTTAAAATATATGTAAACTTTTATATTTTTGAGCTTTTTACAACATTCTTTGTTTTTATAAATAAAATCTTAACATTTTGGAAAAACTATATATATGGCTACATAAATATATTTTGCCTGTTGGCAATCAGTGTCTTGTACCAAAAGGCAGTAGCCCTGAGCCTCATTATTTAAATTGTAGGCCAAAAAGAACCCTTGAGACTTATAATATTTATAAATAACCAGTGGAGAGGGGTCCAGATATACTGCTTATTAATTATAGACATAATGAAGAATGAACACATGTCCTACCGTCTAAGCAGCCTGGAAGTGAGTATGAAGGGAAGGAGTGGATTTATGATTGGCAGAAATATGATGAGACATTCAAATGTGTGAATTCAGATATGTGCTATAGATTTTTTTTCCTGATAATCAAGGTGTCAAAACAAATCATTTCACTCTTTGGTGATCCCTTACTGTTATGGTTTTCCAGCAACCAAAGTCTGTTGGCTGGCTCATTCTCTTTCTCTCTTTCCCTTTCTCTCCTTCCTCCTTCTCTGTCCTTCTCCCTTTCTCTCTTTCCATCTTTCCTTCAACAACGGCCTCTTCCCTCACTTGCTACAGAATTCTGGGTATGAGGTTGTCACTGCTATTCTGGTATAGGAGCAACAACCATGCCCTAGTACCCACTGATGTTTCAATCATACACATACTAGGCCTTCTGTAATGAGATTCTTTTCCTTGGAAATGACCCCAAATCCAACTTACCAGGCTCACATAATAAAAAGCATGGCATTGGCTCAGGTAAATGAAAAGTCAAAGAGGTTGTGCTGGTTTCATGCAAATCCTGAACCAGCAGGTTTACTGTGACTCTAATCCAAGAAGTGTTATAAAGTCAGCTTTACTATTGGGCTGCTTATGAGTTATCTTCTATTCCCAAACTCCCAGCTCTAGGCTTTCCCTCTGTCTGTCCCATTCCAGTCTTCATGTCCTTTCATGCAGTATTCAAGGCTACAGTCTCATAAGTAGCTCTTGTACATTTTCTTCTAGGATTTGCTTGCGTTGAGGAAAATATTGGGAGCAGAAATGGGGGATGGAGAGGTAACCAGCAAAAGTCTCTTCTATCAGTACTTACCTTCTTTCTTTGCCAAATATTTAGTTATTCCTATTCAGAGTTCAGTATGGGTCCTTATTTCTGATTTAGAATCCCAGTTCTGGGTTGGTAGTTTAATCTTTGAGACTTTTTTTTAAAGGAAGTAGAATGATGCCAAATCCTGGCTTCTCAAATTAGCTGTATGTCCAAAATGAGTTACTTTTTATGTAGGATGGGTAGTAAAAAATTTATACCAATGTGATGGCATCCGTTGGAACAGAGGTTAGTAAACTGCCTCTAAGGAGTCACATGGTAAGTATTTTAGGCTTTGCAGGCCACGATACTTTGTCATAACCACTCAATTCTGTGATTACAACGTGAAAGCAGCCATACACCATACCTAAATGAATAGGTGTGGCTGTGTTCCAATAAAACTTTGTTTACAAAAATAGGCTTTGGCCTGGATTAGGACCATGGGTGGTTTTTTTTACTAACCCCACCCCACCCCAGACTAGGAGTAGTCACACTAGAAGATGTTCTGTTTTTATCTGCAAGATTGTTTTTTAGAATACTTCTTAAAATCAGCACTCTTGTGGGACACCTGGGTGGCTCAGTGGCAGAGCATCTACCTTTAGCTCAGGCCATAATCCTGGGGTCTTGGGATCGAGTCCTGCATCGGGATCCCTACAGGGAGCCTGCTTCTCCCTCTGCCTCTCTCTCTGTGTCTCTCATGAATAAATAAATAAAATATTTTTAAAAAACCACTCTTGAAATTAGGTACAAGTAGAAAGTAATGGTTCATAAGATTGAACAGGGAAAACTGATGTGAGAATTACTAATATTTGGCCAATTTGTCTTGGCCACATTTAGCCTGATTTAGCCTGATAGCTGGAAATAGGCTTACACAGAAGAGCTATATGATTCCACTTCCACTTAAAGAATGTTATAGAACAGACAAAACTAATCTATGGTGAAAAAAGTCAGATCTAGATTGCCTAGGAATGGGGTGTAGAGGTTGGGATGCAGAGGAGGGAACTTTCTAGGGTAGTAATAATGTTCTTTGTGTCTTGGTAGAGGTATATATGTACTTTAAGATTTCTACATTTCATTGTATGTAAATTTTACCTTAAAGGAGCCATAGTAAATAATAAACTAGATAATGATATACATGTTGAAGTACTTAGGGGGAAGTGGTATTGATGATGTGCAAGTTACTTTGAAAGGCATTGAAAATAACAGATCAAATGGTTGGATGGGTATGGGATAAAGCGAATATCAACTGTGTCAATTGTAGAATAGATGTGGATATATGGACATTTGGTGTGTAATTCTTTCAGCTTTTGTATGTGTTCAAAATTTTCATAGTATAATGTTGGCGGAAAATAAGCTTTAAAGGTTTAAAAAAAATGGTTAGTGATAAGCAGTAGAAGAAGAGAGAAGTGAAATTTTACTTGTGGTGGTCAGAGAAGGCCATGCTGAGAAGCTGACTTTAGAGTAAGGATCTGAAGGAAATGAGATTGCCATCTGGAAGAGCATTCCAGTGAGAATATCAGATGCAAAAGTCCTGATTGGGAATGTATCTGCCTTATTTGTGGAACGCTAATGATGCATCGTGATTGGTGTGGAGTGTGGGAAGAGGAACGGGAGATGAAATCAGAGAGGTAACTGTAGGCCAGATCTTTTAGAGCACTACAGGTCATAGGAAAGGCTTTGGCTTTTGCTGTTGAGTGAGATGGGAAGCAGTTGGTGAATTTGGAGCAGAGGAATATATATGATATATATATATGTTTTAATAGGACCAGCCTGGCTGCTGTATTTAGAACAGACTGAAGGTGAGGGAGGGTAGAGCCAGGGGGACCAGTAGCTATTTAAGAAATCCAGATGCTGTGGGATAGTGCTGCACACAGGGTGGTGAGAAGTAGTTACATTTTGGAAGACTAGACTTACTGACAGGATATGAGATGAAACAAACTGAAATAACAATGGGCACCAAGGTTTTTGACCTAAGAGACTTAGAAGAATGGAGTTGCCATTAACAGTCCTCAGTGAGGGAGACTACAGGAAAAGCTAGTTTGGAGAGGACTGTCAGGAGTTTGGTTTGGGCAATGCACAATTAAGATGCCTGTTAGACATCCTAGTGGAGGTGAGTCAGCATGCACTGGGGAAGAGGGGAGGGCCTGGGGAAAAAGCCGAGTGCCTCCATTGTGAGTCTGAAAGGCTTCGAAGTATCCTTTCTTTTTGTAAAGAGATCGTGAATTTTGTACTTATTCCACGATATATCCATCATGGATATATTTGTTTTCATATAAAAAAGTGTTACTGTTAGGTAGAATTACACACACACCCCCAAAGGAAATGCCCATGTCCTAATCCCTGGAATTTGTGAATATGTTATATTGCATGATAAAAAGGACTTGCAGATATAATTAAGGTTATAGACCTTAAAGAAAGGATTATCCTGGATTATCGCAGTAGGCCCAATTTCATCCTGTGAACCCTTAAAAAACAGAATGTTCTCCTAGTGGATGCAAAAGTCAGATTTGAGGCACTAGAGGGACCCCTCTAAGGGGGGGCACAGAGATAGTATGAGAAGAACTGCAGGCAGCCTCTGGGAGTAAGGATGGACCCCTGGCTGATAGCTGGCAAGGAAACAGGACCTTCAGGCCTACAACTTGAATGAGTTTGGAGGTCAACTCTCCTAGAGCTTCTGGGAAGGAACTCAGACCCGTCAACACTTGTGAGCAGAGGACCCACCCAAACTCATCCTGGACTTATGACCTTCAGAACTGTGAAATAATAAATGAGAGTTGTTTAAAGCCACTAAGTTTGTGGTAATTTATTATGTCGGCAACAGAAAATTAATCTGATTATCATGAAATTAAAATAATCAAGGATAGTTTTTCTTCTGATTGCTTATGCCCTCTGGCACATTACCAGTAACTCTAGGGGTATTTTAGCTTGTAATACAGAGACAGATCACATAGAGATCATGGATCATCCCTACTATCTGATTTCTTTATTTTGGGTCCCAGATGGAGAAATTAATCAAACAGTGCTTACTAAGCCAGCTACAAATACTTAAGAATGTAACCTGACTGTATACTTGCTGTTGGGGCACCCCCGTATTCCTGTCAGTCCCTTTATGTGTCTCTTCCAAAATGCATAGCTCCTACTGAAGGTCTGGCTTCCTGCACCTTGCAGAGTTCTTAAAGGTGCCCTCTGCTCTTTCCTTCCCCCTACCTTTCTAAGGCAAGTCAAAAGGGTCCTGTAGGAGTCTTCATCTTCTCTGCCTTTGCCTGTACTCTTGACTGTCTAAATGAGGTTTTTCTAGGATTTTGCTCACTCATTCATTATTTCTATCTTCAGCACTTTGTTTTTCTTTCACTTACTTCCATTTCTTCTGCCTGCAAAGCTTACCTGTATATTGGAAGGGAAAAGCAAACTTCACTTAACTTGCTATGACTTCTCTTATATTCTTTTTCCACTAGAATGAAAGCTCCAGGGGCATTTGGGTGGCTTAGTTGGTTAAGCGTCTGCCTTCAGCTCAAGTAATGATCTTGGGGTCTTGGATCGAGCCCTGTGTTGGGCTCTGTGGTTAGCAGGGGAGTCTGCTTCTCCTTCTCCCTCTGCACCTACTCATGTGCTCTCTTCCTCACTCTCTCTCAAATAAATTAATAAAATCTAAAAAAGAAAAAAAATTGGCTGTAGATAAAAGAAAAATAGGATGCGGTTCTTTCAACAAATATTGGGGAAGCACCCACAGGCTCAATTTTAAACACTGAGGAGTTTGTGCTTGAGCACAAAAGTCCTCCTAGAGCTTTCATTCTTTTTTCTTTTCTTTTCTCTTGCTTTCTTTTTCTTTTTCGCAGCAAGGAGGAAGAGCAGAGGGAAAGGCAGACTCCCCTTTGAGCAGGGAGCCTGACACACCCCCTTTTTTTTTCTTTAACAAGTTTTTAGGGGCACCTGGGTGGCTCAGTTGGTTAAGCATCCAACTCTTTTTTTTTTTTTATAAATTTTTTATTGGCGTTCAATTTGCCAACATATAGAATAACACCCAGTGCTTATCCCGTCAAGTGCCCACTTCAGTGCCCATCACCCAGTCACCCCCACCCCCCGCCCACCTCCCCTTCCACCACCCCTAGTTCGTTTCCCAGAGTTAGGAGTCTTTCGTGTTCTGTCTCCCTTTCTGATATTTCCCACTCATTTTTTCTCCTTTCCCCTTTATTCCCTTTCACTATTGTTTATATATTCCCCAAATGAATGAGACCATATAATGTTTGTCCTTCTCCAATGGACTTATTTCACTCAGCATAATACCCTACAGGTCCATTCACGTGGAAGCAAATGGTGGGTATTTGTCGTTTCTAATGGCTGAGTAATATTCCATTGTATACATAAACCACATCTTCTTTATCCATTCATCTTTCGATGGACACCGAGTAAGCATCCAACTCTCGATTTCAGCTCAGGTCACAATCTCAGGGTCATGAGATCAAGTCTCTCATTCGGCTCCATGTTTGGCATGGAACCTGCTTGGGATTCTTTCTCTTTCTTCCTCTCCCTTTGCTCTCCCCGTCCCTTGTGTGCACTCTCTCTCTCTCAAATAAATAATAAATTTTGTTAAAGATTTTATTTATCTATTTGAAAGCGAGAACATGAGCAAGGGAAGGGCAGAGGGAGAGGGAGAAGCAGACTCCCCACTGAGCGGGGATCCCAACGTGGGGCTCAATCCCAGGATTATGACCTGAGCCAAAAGCAGACATCTAACAGACTGAGCCACCCAGGCATTCCAAACAATAAGTTTTTAATGTGACATGTCTTAGAACGTATCAGCATATACAGTTCATCTTCATTCTTTTCTTTTCTTTTTTTTTCCTTTTTTTTTCTTTTTTTTTTTTCATCTTCATTCTTTAATGACCACCTAGAATGGATAATTTAGTCATTTCCTTTTTGAAGATACCGTTACTATTTTGTCCATATCATGCTAAAATTTACTAAAAAAAATTAATAGTTAAAAAAATAGTAAAGGTCTTACAAAAGTAAACAAAACAATAAAGATCCGTAATATAGAATACATAAAAGGTGAAAGATCAGTTTCACATCTGACTGATGGGGCTTTAAAAAGGAGCAGAGAAACAGAGGTCATTATTAATGACTTGATGCAAGAAAGTTTTCCAGAGCTGAAGTGCCACAAGCTTCTAGATCGAAAGGGCTTTCTTATGCATAGCAAAGTTAATGATAAATGGACCAATAAATAAATAAAGCAGCAAGAAATAGAGAAGATTCTAAAGATTTGGGAGTGAGGAGGAGGGTGGGCATGTGGCAGTACAGGAAAGAAGGAAAATGAGATTAGAATGGAATGAAAACAGCATTAAATTCAGTGACAACACTGGGTGCTGGATTAGAAGTCAAAGCAATGCCTTTAGAAGCGGAGGGGTTTTTCCTACGTGGACTTCTTCACTCAGCCAAATCAAGTGTAAAAGTAAAGACTTTTTTAGGCTTGCGAGGCCTAAGTCACCTCCTGTGTACCTTTTCCTGTGTTAGTTTCTTAAGGTCCTGGGAATGTGCTTCAGCAAAACTGAGGAGTGAACACACAAAGGAGAGGTTGGAAATCAGGAAACAATAGCTATAACCCAGCCCAGAAAAGCAGTAAAGGGAAGCATCAAAGGTGATAACTGTGGTAGCAGACAGAGAGGGCAGCCCGCCTGGACCAGAGTGAAAAGATGTCTGTTTCTGAGGAAAGACTTCTGGGCAAATGAGGTAGTCCGGGGTCTTGGTAGAATATCTCATGTGGTGCTGCAATTAAGGGGAGTTAAAGTAGAGGAAAGCATTGAAGAAGGAAAGAAAGGGAGAATACCAGGGAAAACAAAAAGCTCTCTAAGAAAAGAAATGTAGAGACACATGGGTGGCTCAGTGGTTGAGTGCCTGCCTTTCTTTGGTCCAGGGCATGATCCTAGCGTCCAGAGATTGAGTCCCACACGGGGCTCCCTGCATGGAACCTGCTTCTCCCTCTGCCTGTGTCTCTGCCTCTCTATCTCTGAGTCTCTCATGAATAAATAAAATCTTAAAAAAAATTTTTTTTTAAAGACAGGAAATGTATTCATAATATAGTTCTTGTCAGTTGACAGCAATTGCAATGTCAAACAGTGTAGTGCTGGTGATTTATTGACCCCAAAATTGTGATACATCTGTATCAGAAGAGTAGAGGGAGGAGTTAGTCCAGAGCTAGATCCCAGTCTACCATAGCCCGAGTAAATAGATACTGTCTAAAATGTATAAACCAGAAGGTTGTAGGATAAGCACAATATTTTGAGAAATGCAGTAACTCTTCAGAAACAACCAGGAGCTAAAATTAGTTACCCCTAGGAATTAAGACTGGGTACGGGGAGTCTTACCCAGACAATAGGGAGATAGTTTTTCATTAGAGTGCCTGCCTTTGGCCCAGGGCATGATCCTTTCAGTACTACAGTATTTGATCTTCTGAATACAGGCAAGAATTACTTAGAAATTAAATTATAAATTCAAAAAACTAACATGTATCCATTGTAAAACATCCATACCATATAAAAAAGGCACAAGTGAGTGACAGTCACCATAATTCCATCACTATGGAATAACTACTGGTAGTTTTATAGACGTATATACTTCCAAACATGTATTATTTTAAAACATACATTTAATGTTCTGCAACATTTTTACAATAACTATTATACACTACTCTATTGGACCATACATATTTCTCTTAAAAAAAAACACACATCATGGCTTTCTTCCCGTATTGGTCAGTCTAGATCTACATCAACGTTTTTAAAGATTAAATAGCATTCTCATTTATAAGATGTGTGCCAAAATTCACAACTAGAATACTTCTAATTCTTTACCATTTTTAATCATAGATCTGTAGTAGATACCCTTGAAGAGGTAGGCGTGAATTTGTTTTGCTAAGAATTACTTTCCACCTGGGATGAGGACCTGACAATCGTGTTGTTATTCTCTGATCTTTCCCATTGGACCAATCAGATAATCTCCCAGAAATTTGAACATTAAGATTTCTACGTGCAACATAGTTTCCACTTAGAAAGGTACTGAGAGAAGTAGACAAGGGGCCTTAGAGTCCCAGAGAAAAAGAGATTGAGAGAGATTGAAATTGACATTGAAGCCTTCTTGGCTCCTGCTGGCTCTCCAGTGTCTGATTCATGCAGCAATATTTATTAAGTGTCTTTTCCATGCCAGACACTATAATGAGGTACAGTGGTAGAAGGAACAAGGCAGACAAGTTCCTTACTCTCTTGAAGCTTTTATTCTAAGGGAAAAGATATAGCAAAAAAAGAGAAATACAGAGTGTGGTAAGAACCATGGAAGAAATAAATAGGGTAAGTAATGGTGGAAGGAGATCGGAGGATGCCTTTCAGAAGAGGTGACTTCTCTGCTAAGACCTAAAGGGGCAAGATGAGCCAGACAAGGTAAAAGCCAGGGGGAGGTATTCCTGTGGGGATCATAGAGGTGGGGGATGTTCTTGGCACAAGGAACAGTAAATTCAGAAGCCCTGAATAGGTAGGAAAAAACTTGATGTATTTGAGGAACAGAACTGAGTTTGGGGTGATCCTCATGAAAGAAGCTGGGGGGGGGGGGCGGTTAGTTTGAGGTGAGTGTAAAGATGCAGGGTAGATCCAAAGCACGTGAGGAATTTGGGCTTTAATGAAGTGAAAAACATTTAGAAGGCTTCAGAGAATTGCCACGAAAATATTTTTTAAATGTCTCTTATGAGTCATGACCATCTTTCCTGCCCTTGGGTTCTGATAGATATCCTTATATCTTTATGTTGAATTCTCTCTCTCTCTCTTTTTTTAATTTAAGCTGGTTTCAATATAAATATCTCCCATAGTTACCCATACCCAAAAGACTAGGCCAAAAACAACAGTCTTGTCTTTGTGCATGGAACCCTGGGCCTTTTCATGTTTTTATATATGTGTTTGTTAGCCATTTTCTTTTCTTCATAAAAAATTTCCTCTTTGTGATCTTTATTCCTCTGTTAGGCTTTGACTTTTTCTTACTGTTTTGTAAGGACTCTGCATGTTCTCAAGAGTAAATTTTTATCTTTCATATTTATTTCACTATTTTCCCAGTTAGATATTTACCTTTTAACCTTGTTCATCTTATTTTTTGACATTCAGATTTTTTTCCCTGAATAACAGCTTTATTGAGATAAAATTTACATGAGTTCACCCATTTAAAGTATATGATTCAGTGCTTTTTAGTAAACACAGTGTTGTACATTGACCACAGTTTCGGAACCTTTTGTTACTCTGGGAGGAAGCATCACACCCATTGGTATTCACCCCCATTTTCCTCTCTTCCTAGCCCCTGGCAACTGATTTACTTTCTCTCTCTGTAGATTTACCTTTTCTGGACTCTTCATGTTAATAGATTCATAAAATAGGTGGCCTTTTTTAACTGGTCTCTTTAACTTACCATCATGTTCTTAAGGTTCTGTCAATGTTGAAGCCTGTGCCAGTACTTCACTGCCTTTCATAGCTGAATAATATTCCATTGCACAGATATACCGTATCTTATTTATCTCTTCATCAGTTGGTGGGCATTTGAGTTGTTTTCACTTTTTGGCTGTTGTGAATAATGCCGCTGTGAGCAGTTGTGTACATTTGGAAGATTTTGAGTTGTGTTTGCCCAGAGCAGCATTGGTCTTTTTCTTTGAAAAGATTACCCTGTTTCTTGTCACATTAGTGGAAACCTCTCTATGTAGAGGTTATACATATTTGCTTGTCTTTTTTAAAAAGTATTTTTATGATTGAATTGTTAAATTCCAATCTTTATTTCATATGCAAATTCATTTTGGTTTAAGATTTGGAGAAAGGATATAATTTTTCCCAGTAGAATCACTAGATGCTCCTAGATAATTTATTAAAGAGGTTATCGTGGGATCCCTGGGTGGCACAGCGGTTTGGCGCCTGCCTTTGGCCCAGGGCACGATCCTGGAGACCCGGGATCAAATCCCATGTCGGGCTCCTGGTGCATGGAGCCTGCTTCTCCCTCTGCCTATGTCTCTGCCTCTCCCTCTGTGTGACTATCATAAATAAATAAAAATTTTTTAAAAATTAAAAAAAAAAGAAAATTAAAAAAAAAGAGTTTATCGTGCCCCCATTGATTTGAAACACTACATTTGTATCAAAATTAAAACTTTGTAATAGGAAAATATGTTCCCAAATCTTGTTTTATTCTATTGATCCTTTTTCTATGTTCCTGTTGTGGTATTCCATTGTAATTCTAGTAGCTTCACCTTTTAAGATCTTTAAAGAAAATCCTTTCATTTTTAAAAATGATTAGGTATTCATCCAGAGATACTGTACTCTGTATTTTTCAACTTCTAGAAAGAAATCTGATAGGATTCTACCAAAGTTGGGTTAAATTCACAAATTTAAGGAGACAATTATTAATTTTGAATCTTCCTCTGCTACAGTATGGCATGTCTCCTTTATTCAGGTGGTTCTTTTATGTACCTTGGTTATGTATCTTCCTTGTAAAATGTGCTTCTAGGTATTTATTCTTGTTCCTATTGTGAGTCCCAAACCCTCCCACCCCCATCAGTTTTTTAACTAGATATTTAATTGGATTAGAAACGTTTTGCTTTTGGCTGCCTTTTTCTTATTTGTAATTGCTTTTGGTTAATTCTCTAGGGTTTTCACATGGAGCACACAGGCTGGGGAGCACTCTGAAGGAAATGTTGAGCATATTATAGGAGCACAAAACTTCATTTTGTTTGACAGGTCAAATGAGGCCTTTTTGAGGAAGCATCATCTAAATACATGTAGAGATTTGCCACAAGTGGGAGGAAGAGCTTCTGCACAGAGGGGCCAGCACCTATGATGATCTGGAGGCACAGTATGCAAAAATCTCTAGCAAGTGTGCAAAGATCAGTGGCAAAAGTGAGGAAGGCACTTGAGGCCAGTCAAGGAGTTCAGATCAAATCATGAATCTGAGAGAGTAAACAGCTGAAAAGGCTTTTGAGCAGAGGTGAGACACATTCCAATTTACATTTTTAAAAGATTCCCCAGCTGCTTTGTGGAAAATAGGTTCAAGACGGATAAGAGTAGGGAGGAGTCTGGTTAGGAAGCAGTTGCAATAAGTTAGCTTTATACCTGCTTATCCTGGCCTAGGCTATCCCATTAATGTCATTCTTCTCCATTTCTCAGCATTTCAGTCTCTACGGAATAAACTAACATTTTTGTTTGTTTTTGTTGAAAAACTTGAAAAACAAGTTTTATATTGGAAAACATGGGATTTTGAAGTTCAGATGGGCTACTAGGTAAGCTATTGCATGTCTTACAACTTCATAAAAAGCAAATCTGGACCTATTTATCAGGTTTCCTATGTTATTCGAGATGAAGTGGAGAAGTACAATCGAAATGGAGTCAATGCCCTGCAACTGGATCCAGCACTGAACAGACTTTTCACGGCCGGTCGAGACTCAATCATAAGAATATGGAGTGTCAATCAGCACAAGGTAAGGCAGGAATTGAGTTTTACATTTTAAATCTATACTCAGTAAATTTTAGTCTAATATGGCACCTTTCACAGTTTCAGGTTTAATCTCTGAGCAGTGAATTATTTTACACTGTAACCAGAATCCTGTAAGCCTCTGAGAAAAACACCCCTGGGAGGGTATTCAAAACCACTTTAGCTAAACTCCATAAACTGGGTGTTTGATAAGCACTCTCTGCTACAAAGGAACAAAGAGATTTGTCTGGTAGGAGGATTACTTTCAGCAATTTATTTTTCTGTCTTAAGTATGTTCCCCAAAAGGTTCTTGGCAACCCTTTTTAGTGCTTTAAAAAAAAAAAAGATTGAATATGCTTTTTTACATTTGTAATTAATCTGGAACAAACATTTGATTTCTTTATTTAAAAGTGATTAGGGTGCCCAAAAAATCCATAGGGCCTTATTAGATAATATAAGGTTGATACAAAAAATATAAAGACAACATGCTCACTTCTTCAGGAGATTCAAAGTCTGTTTTTTTAAACAGAGAAAGGACTTAAATCTGTGTAAAAATAAATCCTCAATCAAATGGAAAGGAAGCCTTTTTGTATTTTGTTCGGATGCCTGTATCTTGAATGACATAGGAAGGAAGATTCAGGAAAGGAGAAAGCATTTATTGCGCTCCTAGCTATATACCAGACACTCTTAGCACTTTCCTATCCAATGTGGTTTTAATTCTCACAACAACTCTTCAAGCCAGCTGTTATGATTCACTTTCATAGATGGGAAGACAGACTCAGAGAAACCCATGGTTAAATAGCTGGCAAGTGACAGAGAATTATATCCCAGTCTCACTTCAGAACGCTGGTGTTTGACCTTGTAGTTTTAAAAGTCTGTGTCTCTCTAGCAAGCTCTGCAAGTCTGACGTCCTGTCTGAAAAAGAGCCACTACTCTACACAGTTGCTGGATAATGTTTCTTCAAATGGGCTTTGGTTCCAGGGGACTTTAAATTTTTTAACCAATGGAAATAATGGTGGCCCAGTATCAAAAACATGGGAACTAAGAATACTATGGCTTTGAAATACTTTTTGGATCTCACATTTGAATCGCATTATCACCTTTCTGGGAATTGACAGTATTTCAAATAAATTAAGGAAATTGCTCACAAGAACTTAAGCCTGAAAGAATCTAGAAAGCTACCTATCCTGCCCTTAGACATCTTTTTTCAGTCTTCATTTCATGACAAGACTGAGTAGCATCATTTCTCACGTAACTTATAGAGAGCTGTTCTCTTCACCCTTGAAGAGTCTTGAACTTGCCTGTGTTAGGTGTAGGATGTAACTAAATGCTCTTCTTTAAAAGGCCTCTCCTGGTAATTAAGCCAAGAGAGGAATGGAAGAATCTCAAGTTACTGAATTGATAAGGTGGCATGGGTTGTGCCTCTTTAACCTTGAGCTTCCAGTTCTTCCCTGAAGGACTATCGATATTATGAGGAAAGCATTTAATTCAAAAGGTAATAGACCTTAGGAAGTTAAGAGCAAAAATGTTCATCTCCCTCTGCAGTCAGGCTCAGCTCCTCACTACTGTCATCAGCAAAGTCTTCATTTCTGGGCCTGCTGTCTGCTGTGAGCCTTCACCATCACCCTGATCCAAATCCCTCCAGCCTGCAGATCTGCTCACATCCTGTCCTTCCTAAGAAATTCCTGCCTGCAGCACACTGTGTCATATGCAGTACCTTGCCCATATCTTGTTGCCTTCACTAACTTAAGAAATAAAAATTAAGCATTTGTCCTAGAAACCTAGGCTTTCATCAGTAATAAAACTCCTGAAACAAAATGTCTGTTCACGTCTGTTATATGGAAGCAACAAATGTTTGATGAAATTCTACTCTGGGGGCGCCTGGGTGGGTCAGTTGGTCAAGCATCAGACTTTTGATTTGGGCTCAGGTCCTAATCTCAGGGTTGTGAGCTCAGGCCCCACGTTAAGCTCTGTTCTGTGTGTGGAGCCTCTGTTCTGTGTGTGGAGCCTGTTTAAGATTCTCTCCCTCTGCCCCTCCCCACCCACTCATTGTGCACGTGATCATGTGTACACTTTCTCTCTCTCTCTCAGATACGTTGTCACATTAATTGAAGAATGTAAACATATCTATAATTTGTAATATATTCCATCCTGTAATGTAAACTAATAACATTCTTACAATTTTTCAATTTTAGCAAGATCCATATATAGCATCTATGGAACACCATACTGATTGGGTAAACGACATTGTACTTTGTTGTAATGGGAAAACATGTAAGTACCTCTTTGTATTATTGAGCATCTGGAAGTTTTTCATTCAATTTGATAAGCTTTTCATTTTTTATGTACTTTTTTTATTGAGTCTGACATACATACAGAAAAGCACACACACCTTGAGAACACAGATCAGTAAACTTTTATAAAGTAAACACTCATATCTAGATACAGATTACCAGAAGCCCTCTTGGATTATCCTTTCAGTCACTCCCTCAAGCACCAAGATAACTCTTTCCTAAACACTATAGATTAGTTTTGCCTGCATTCAAACTATATATAAATAGATTCATAACAATATGTATTCTTTTAGCCTTATTAATGTCAGATAAGTTGCTCCTTCAACTGGAGCATTAAAAAAAGTTTGCCCTGCCTACTTAAAAAAATATTTGAGGGGTACCTGGGTGGCTCAGTTGGTTAGGCATCTGCCTTCATCTCGGGTCATGATCTCAGGGTCCTGGAATGGAGCCTGCATTGGGCTCCCTGCTCAGCAGAGAGTCTGTTTTCCCCTCTGCCCTTCCCCCTACTTGTCCTCTCTCTCAAATAAATAAAAATAAAAGCTTAAAAATAAATAAATGAAAAAATGTTTGAGGCAAAATACAATAGGTTCTAGGAAGAGCATTTAAATATGTATGTGTGAATATCAGGAAGGGAGACAGAACATAAAGACTCCTAACTCGGGGAAACGAACTAGGGGTGGTGGAAGGGGAGGAGGGCGGGTGTTGGAGGGGAATGGGTGACGGGCACTGAGGTGGACACTTGATGGGATGAGCACTGGGTGTTTTTCTGTATGTTGGTAAATTGAACGCCAATAAAAATTAATTAAAAAAATAAATAAATATATATATATGTGTGTGTGTATGTCTGTGTGTGAACATTAATAGATACTTGAATTGGGGCACAGCCTGGGTGGCTCAGCGGTTTAGCGCCCCCTTCAGCCCAGGGCCTGATCCTGGAGACCCGGGATGGAGTCCCACATCGGGCTCCCTACATGAAGCCTGCTTCTCCCTCTGCCTGTGTCTCTGCCTCTCTCTCTCTCTCTCTCTCTCTCTCTCTCATTAATAATAAATAAATAAAAATAAAATCTAAAAAATATATATACTTGAATAAACGTTAAGAATTTTATAAATAAACAAAAAAAGGAATTTTATAAATATTCCAACATATGTGTGTCTATGAACATTAGTTTGAAAGTATGTTGCATTGTTCTAAGTCTTTAAGATGGTAAAAAGTCTTACTACTCGGGGTTTGTTTATTCTTTGCCTCTTCTAGTAATATCTGCTTCTTCTGACACAACAGTGAAAGTGTGGAATGCACATAAGGGATTTTGCATGTCAACACTAAGGACACATAAGGTAAAACAACAAACGTAATTTTCCGTGTCTCTAGTGTAATACCGAGATCTCGCTACTTTATGTTGCTCATTTTCTTACTGATCTAGTAGATCATTGTATGTATGTTCTGTTACAGGATTATGTCAAGGCCTTAGCATATGCCAAGGATAAAGAACTGGTAGCTTCGGCTGGATTGGACAGACAAATATTCCTTTGGGATGTGAATACTTTAACAGCATTGACTGCCTCAAATAACACTGTCACAAGTAAGGTGTTCGAAAAAAATTTTTTTAAAGTGATTCAAGTTGACATAAATAAAGAATGGCTTATGAAACATCTTTGATAGGTTTATATCAAGACAGTGATTCATATTTTGAGAGTGCTTCTACCTGCAGCGTTCTAGCCCCCAAGAGTGTGGTTGAACAACAAGGAGCTAGTTCCTCACAGCAGTCTAAAAATGGTAACTTCTCCAGGTGTAACCTGGTTATTTTTGTACATGTGCATGTCTTAGCTCCTGGCTAAAGTGTAAGTTCCTACAGGGCAGAGGAATCGGTCTCTTATCACCATTTTGTACCTCCCACAGCATTGCCTGGCCCCTGGCCCAAAGCTATAATCTCAGCAGACACTGTTGATAAAGGTGCTGATTAATTGACAAAGTAGGCAGTCTCTGACTCTTAAAAGTGTTACTATGTCTTATGAGCCCTTGAGTTGACGGCCAGGATGGAACATACCCAAAGGAAAGAAAGAAAAGGCCTCCAATACCAGTTTTATGGGACCCTTTCAGACCCACTCTAAACAATCCATCCAATTTCAAAAGAGTTCAGAGAGGTTGGGTTCCTCCAGAGGCAATCCAGAGACATTCACAGCAGGGTAAGACCACAGGTGTCTCATCAACTAAGAGATCTTAGATTACCAGGTCAGACCCAAACAAGTCTAGATTTGAAACTCAGCCTCACAGTTGGCTTAACCTACTAGGGTCCTCTAGGCCTCAGTAGCAGAAGGGAATCTTAGGAGCACATTTTTGGCTAAACCTGGCCTAGGAAGTCTGTGTTCAAGATCTGAACTATCTAGATCCCTACATATAGGTCCAATTTGTCATGACTGTGGAATTCTCACAATGACAAAGCTAAAACAGTCAATATAACCTAGGATATGCCAGGAAGGGCGCATTAGGACACTGGTGTTTATAATTTCTTGAATATTGTTCTTCCTTTTTCCTCAGGAAGTATACAAAGCTCTGAACACTACTCTCTCCTTGTTCTTGATATTTCACTGTGTATTATTGTAGTGATTCAGCAGCTGGTCCCTGCTGGGGGCTGTCATGACACATCACTTAGTTCTCTCTAGATGTAGTATCTGCCTCAAAGAGACACTAACAAGAGGGAACAAAGCAAAAGAAGTCAGAATTGTCCCAAGGCTTAGGGTTACAGATTCTACAACAGATCTATCTTGCTTAGAATTGTTTAGAGAGATTATCACCACAGGTTGATAGCTAACTTTTATTGAGTACTTCCTATAGTTGTTTTCTAAATATATGTATTAACTCCTTTACTCATAACTTCTCAGTATTTTTGTTTCTATTCTTTATTGAAAATTAGGATCATACTGTATAGACAATTTCATATGCAACTTTTTTCACCACAGTGAAACTAAGCTCTGAATCAAAGAGCATGAACATGATTCTTGCTACCTATTGCCTAATGTCCTTCCAAGAATTGTACCAAATAAGTTGTAATTATCCCACAATGTATGAGAGTACCATTGTACTGTTTTTTGAGAATTATTACCTCATTGAAAATCTGATTGGTAGGTGAAAATAATTTTGTTTTGTTTTGATTTGTGTTTTCTTGAAAATGATGAATTTGGATATATTTTTTGTATTTATTGGCATACGTATATCTTTAAAAGTACATTATTTATGTGGATAGTTTTTAAAGGATAGTGCAATTCAATTTAGCAAATATTTATTGAGCACTTGTGTATGCTCAAATCTAGATAAGATGTAAATTTTGATAACGGTGTTGTTGAGAATGACCTCCATCATAGCTAGATTTCTTTTCCTTAGAGCACTCACAAAGATAAGATTTTCTAAACCAAATAATTAAACTTACAATTTTTGCTGACTCTCTGCCAAACAGCTGATGATTTTGTTAACATTTAGCTTCGTTTATCCTTAATAGCTTCTTCTTTAAGTGGGAACAAAGATTCTATTTATAGCCTGGCAATGAATCAACTGGGAACAATCATTGTATCAGGGTCTACTGAGAAGGTAAGGGGGAGCCTAACGGGTATATTTTAACACTGAAACACAAAGATACCAAAATAATTTGATCTGAGTAATTACTAAATATACAAACTGGTTTTGCCTGGAGGGTGCTAAGGGAAAAGTTTTATTTGAAGAAAGAAGAATATAACTATATAATTTCTGTCATGTGTGGTGATGAGGGCGGGGTAGCTGGGTGGGGGAGGCCTCTTTGTGTTTTGACATTTAAAAGGCTTCCTCCTACTTAAAAAGATTGGGGGCCTCAGACAGTGTCATTCGCAGAACAATATTTCCTTCTCAGACTGTAATGGTTGTCATTTGACTTCTCAATCATTTATTGAAATTTGTTCGTGTATATACTGTTTGTGTAATATTTTGTTAAAATGCACAGGTTTTAAGGGTATGGGATCCAAGAACATGTGCAAAACTAATGAAGCTGAAAGGACACACAGACAATGTCAAAGCACTGCTGTTGAACAGAGATGGTACACAGGTACGCACTTGCAGTGTGGACGTTTACCTAATGATCTTGTCCAAAATTCGATCCACCAGAAACTTCCCCACTTTGTTGCCTAGGTTGATTTAAACCCAAAGCCACATATATTATAGATTGTGGTCTACTCTTAAATCCTTAAAATACTCCATTGTATATAATAGTTATCCACCTTTTAAAATTACTCTGTTTGCATCACTTTTATTTTTTTTCTTTTCTTTTTTTCCATTTGTTTTTAATGAAGTTCGATTTGCCAACATATAGTATAACACCCAGGGCTCATCCCATCACGTGCCCTCCTCAGTGCCCATCATCAGTTACCCCAATCCCCCACCTACCTCCCCTTGCGCAACCCTTTGAGCATCACTTTTATTTATTTATTTATTTATTTATTTTTAAAGATTATTTATTTATTTATTCATTAGAATACACAGAGAGGAGCGAGAGAGAGGCAGAGACACAGGCAGAGGGAGAAGCAGGCTCGATGCAGGGAGCCCGACGCGGGACTCGATCCCGGGTCCCAGGATCACGCCCTGGGCCGAAGGCGGCACTAAACCGCTGAGCCATCCGGGCTGCCCCTGAGCATCACTTTTAAATAAAGGTCAAACAGAAAATGCCCTCAGAATAATTCTAATGCCAACGCATATATGCAGTTTTGATGTGTATAGAATAAAAATAATTTAACATTTTACTTTGTGTAAAGCAGAAGGATGTTTTGGTATTGAAGTCTTTCTACTAGTGAATGTATTAAGGGGAAATTTCCTGATGATGAGTCTGTCTGACTTTGGTGCAAATCCTGTCATTTGACTATGTAGATACAGTCTGTAAGTTGAGTCATCTAACAAAATATTTAAGAGTCAGCATTTCAAAGAAAAATATTTCAGTAATGTTAAAACGTGTACTGGTACTCTGGTACTTTGTTGGTATATAATTCAATTTGTTCTGTAGCGGTAGGAAAATGATCTTGTGTCAATATAGATAATAGAAACAAAAACCGAGGACCATTTTCCCCTATGGCCTACCTCTATATCCATGCTTCCTCCAGCCATGTTTTGTTATGGGCAAGGGAGAAGCCCAGAGCTAACTGGAACTGACTGTGAGCAGGTTGGGAAAGAGAATAGGGAAGTGATGTGATGAGAGGTGCCATCACTACCGTGGAAATTACATCATAGAAACTGTCTCACACGGGAATTAAAGAAACCTTTGTCTCCAGAGGTGAGAGGAAGGTTTGGAAAACCAGCCAAAACTAGGAAATCATCTTCAGAACCAGGCAAAGAGAGGCTTGAAGATGCCAGTAGAGGTCTTTGGAAATGCGGAAGGATCTTGATGTTAATGTACTGTGTGGCCTTGAGAAGAGGACTTCTTGTTACTAGTCAGTCCTTAGTTTGCTCATCTGCAAAGTAGGGACCATAATATTTAGTTTGTATAGTTGGTAAGAAGATTAGAAGTAGTAAGTATATTCTTGTCTGAGGCTGTGGCATTTTCTATGCTCTTGAGATCCTTTCCAGCACCATTTTCATGGGAGTCTAAGAAGTCCAGTTCAGTCACCTCCTCACTGTTTGGCGGTGTGGCTGCTGGGCTACACTTGAAATGGCCGCCCCTGCCTGTTCCATGGACTTTGTTCAGGATTTGACTGTGTCATATGGTCTTCATGGGACTGCTCTAAAATAGAGAACTGTGGACAAGATGATTTTCAGAAGGAGGCTATGGGCTTGGCAAACTTTCTAAAACTCCTCTTGTTTCTAGACTCCTTGCCTTGTTTCCTATATATATATAGTCATGATGTGCTTTTACAAAACTAAGATAATCTAAATAGCATGTATGGTTACAGATGTACTTCATATGAAGTCAGCTCCACTTACTGTAAGCAGACCCCTTGAAAGGCTATTCTTGGGCTGTAGAGCACATAATTAGGCAGGTAGCATCCTCCTCTGGTTCCTCCTCCATCCATTATCCTTATTGGCAGCTAGAGGCTAACTGTAAATTTAACCACCAATACACAGCATACTTGCATTAGGGAATTGAACAACAAAACAGCAATAATAACTACTTGGTTTGGGTCAAAGGAAGAAAAAAGAAACCTTTACATACTGATTCTCAAAATCTTGTAGCATATGAGAGAAATAATTAATAGTTGCTGGACCAGAGTATGTACTGTATCCCTCAGAGTTGCCCTGCAAGCTTCTAATAATGTCGGATTTCTGATGACATTGGAAGTCAGGGACTTGTGATAAGATATGTATAATAGACCAGTGAATCCCATGGACATCTCCTTCCTTTGTTGTATTGTTATTTAGCAAATCTTACTGTTTGAGATCTGTTGCCACTGCAGTTGTTTTGATTGGTGCCAACATTTCCGGGACAAGCCATATGACATTTCGTCCTTTGTACTTGCTCAGGCAATTGCTTGAGGAACTGGGATAATCTGTTGTTTTGGTTGAGCCAGTGACATCCTTGTGTGTCCCTCACAGGGTTTTCCTGTAACTGAAGTCCTGCTGAACCTAGCTTAAAGTCTAGGGGTATAGGGCACCTGGGTGGCTCGGCCAGTTAAGCGTCTGCCTTCAGCTCAGGTCATGATCTCAGGGTCCTAGGATTAAGCCCTTCATCAAGCTCTCTGCTCAGCAGGAAGCCTACTTCTCTCTCTCCCTCTTCCTGCCGTTTCCCCTGCTTAGGCGTGTGCACACACTCTCTCTCTGTCAAATAAATAAAATCTTTATTAAAAAAAAATAGTCTAGGGGTCTTTAAGCATCGGGTTACTCCTTGCCCCAACTTACCTTGCCCTCTTGGCTCCTGTGTATTGGCAGTCACAATTGTGTATAAGTGACCATCCCAGAAACATTTATGTTGGTCATAGCAGCCAAGCCTCAATACACTGTCCCCTCTCATTTCTTTTATTTTTTTTTAAGATGTTATTTTATTATTTATTCATGAGAGACACACAGAGAGAGAGAGAGAGAGAGAGAGAGAGAGAGGCAGAGACACAGGCAGAGGGAGAAGCAGGCTCCATGCAGGGAGCCCGACATGGGACTCGATCCCAGGTTTCCAGGATCAGGCCCTGGGCTGAAGGCAGCGCTAAACCCTGAGCCACCCGGGCTGCCCTCCCCTCTCATTTCTATTGGCAAAAGCACAACAACCTGATCAGGACTGTAGACTCTGTGCCCTGAGTCTTGTGTAGCAGAACCATTCAGGGCCTTCTGTGCTAGTTCTAAGAATTACCTCCTAATGATAGCGTCTTCACATTTATCCAGTGGAAGGGTGGAGGTAGTGGGAAATGTTTGATGATTACTCTAGGTCCTACAGGGTAGTAGGCACTAGATTTCCTATTAAATAGGTACATCCTTCAACTGTACTACCAAATGCTGCAAAGAAGTTTACCAGCATTGTACTTTAAAAGTAATTATTGTCTACTTCAGGGCCTGCTTTTTAGCAGATTTAGAATACAATTATGATCAGAGATTATTTTGTTCAGTATCAGAGTTGATACAGCTCTGTGTCCTCTTATCTGCTTTCAGCTTATGCTTTTGGGTTTGGGACTTCCCTGCTGCAACTTGCCCAAGCTATGAGGACTTCCATCCCATCACCTTAGCTTTCCTTATCCTAAATTTGTCAGACCTTACTCCTGTAGATTCATGGCCTAGAATCTGAGGGATCAAGGATATGCTAACAGCTTTGCCACCTCAGAGTAGCAGCTCTTCCTGGAAGTGGGAGCCCCTCCTTGCCCTCTCTCCATCAGATTGCAGGGGTCCTTCCACAGACATGTTGGAGGGCTGCTTGTAACTTACTGCTTGTAACTTACTCCAGGCAGTTCTTTGTTGCTTAGGCTCTTGGTTGCCTTGTAAACCAGTTAGAAGAGGGTAATAAAACACTGATGCTCCTGGCAACTTACAGGGGGTGTCTCCTAGTGGTTGTTCGTTTAATTAAACACGTCCAGAGTTCTAAAGGCCCCTTCCAGTCACACGTCATACCAGTAAATCTTAATATTCTTGAAGACCTCATCTATTGAAACACTTCGCAAATCTCCAAGCCCACAACTAACTTCTCTTCTTTGAAGCGCTTTGCCTACTTAATTTCATACACCAGCAGTTACTTCTTCTTGAGGCCATTTTTTCCCCAGAGAAGTAAGTTTTTATTCTCTTCTGCAAGTCACCACGGTAACTGGCAGTGAACACCAGGCATGCTGAGTGTGAATGTGGGGTGGCTGATTTAGCCTCTTTCTCTTGGACTCATAGTGTGCTCAGCCCTAATTTGAGTGCCAGCAACTTCTGTGTAGTTGTGTCAGCTCCTGAGCCTTTAGAAAGTGTCAGAATCACTAATGTTAACTCTAAATGCTGATGGTCCACATTTTATATTAATAGATGTTGAACTTGAGGCTCAGATGGGAAGTATCCAAGGTCACAAATAGGGAGTGGTAAGCCTGGGACTAGATGTTCCTGCTGCCTCCTCTATTTGTAGAATCTCAGGGACCTGGGAGGCCATCAGGAATCCATTGCCATGCGGAGGGGATGAGACACAGGTATGACCCAGGCCTTTAAAAGGCTTGTGGCCTATTGCAAAGCTTGTTGACCTTAGCATACCAGAATGACCTGGAGAGCCTATCACAACACGGATTGCTGGGGCCCACCAGAATTTCTGCCTCCTTAGGTTGAGAATCTGCATTTTTACAAGTTCCCAGGGGAAGCTGATTCTACATGTGGCCAGGTGGAGAGGACAAAGGCAGTTTTGCTCAGACGTTTCCCCTGCTTGAGCATACACTGTTGCCTTTGGTCATTTCAGCCTGTAGTGCATGCTTTTCAGAAGTCTTTATCTGAGGTAGAAATGCAGGTTGTTAGAGGTGTGTGTTTGACAGTGTAGAGTCAGGAGAGGCACCAAGGGCAGAGCACAGCAAAGCAGGAACTTTCTGGCCAGAACTTTCTCTCACTTTAACTTTTCTCTGCTTTCAGTGCCTTTCCGGCAGTTCTGATGGGACAATTCGCCTTTGGTCCCTTGGCCAGCAGAGATGTATAGCAACATACCGAGTCCATGATGAAGGTGTCTGGGCTCTGCAAGTCAATGACGCCTTCACGCATGTGTATTCTGGAGGCAGGGACAGGAAGATTTATTGTACAGACCTTAGAAACCCTGACATTCGGGTACTAATTTGTGAAGAAAAAGCACCAGTTCTCAAGGTATGTCCTGTATTTGTTTTGTGGTTAAAACTGTTATGTGTACCAGCCAAATCCAGCAAAATCTGTATTAAAACAGGAATCAGTTGTGGAGTTATAAATAAAAGAACATATTTAGATTTTTATTAGTCACCTGTAGAAGAAATTGTGACTTCTTGGGTACCTCAGAGACCAGTAGCTGTCCCACTAGCAAATCCTAGTGCGATTGCCCCACATTGCTCCTGAACTCACCTGGCTTTCCTAACCTGTCTTTTATGAAGGAATATGATAAGTTCAGGTATCTGTAAGCAGACAACACTCAACTTGAGTTGAGCAGAGCAAAGCACGAGTGTATCCACTGCTTCAAGAGGGAGGATGTGGAAGAGTGATTCAAAGAAGAGAGAACCAAGCTAGCTCATACTCCAAAGGGTTCCTATCTCAGAGTAGTCCCAATTGCTAAATCAGCATCTACTGTGTAGGGTGAAAGGGTACTTGAAAAGCCGTCCATACTGACACCTGCTGAAAGTGAACCCTGGACTGCAAATTGGCATATTGTCATATGACAAGATGTTCGGCCTCCCTGATAATCACAAAATTACACATTCAAACCATAGTGAAAAGAATTTCGAGATTTAAAATGAAGGCATGAAGATAGCACTACATCCTTCTCACAAAAATCATTCAAAAACAAGGAAAGCATGAAATAAAACTGCAAATACCCGAAAAATTAAGTGACATCTGAAACCCAAACCACAGTAGAAGAGGAAGAGCTGAAAAAAAAAGAATAGAAGTCAAATGAAACAGTTGAGGGGATGCTTGTGGCATGCGAGCACACACATCCTGTCTGAGTACAGCTCTTTTTTTTCCTTTTATTTTTTTTTCTTTTTTTCCTTTTAAAGATTTTATTTATTTTCGAGAGAAAGCAAATGAGACAGAGGTAGAGCATGAGCAGGGGGAGGGGCAGAGAGAGAGGGAGAAGCAGACTCCCCGCTGAGCAGAGAAGCTCGATCTTGGGACCCTAAAACCGTGACCTGAGCCCAAGGCAGACACTTAACTGACTGAGCCACCCAGGTGCCCCTGAATACAGCTCTTTAAAATAGGTGGCACATCGCAGAGGACAAAACCAATAGTCCTAGGGGAGTGAGGGATTTAAGGCTGAAATCAGAGCCTGTGTGCAGGAAGCAGGCTGCAAGGAGCAGACAGCAGGGAGGAGAAACACTGCAGTGTGAGTCCTGTAGCTTCCAGAATCTCTTGGCTATGGAGGAAAAGGTTCAAAAAAACTTAGTGGTGACATAACTGTGCATTACAAGAAATGTCACTTTGAACTGAAGAGGATTCCTACTTGCTAGGAGTCCAGCCTGTCCCATGACTCCAGCCTTCAGTTTCCTGGCACAGGAAGAATAGTGGATAACTGACCGTAGAGTGATTTCCTGTGCGTGCTGTATAAATGGGTATGGATATGTATTCCTATACGTGTACTATTTTAAAACTACAGAAGGCACATAGTAAACTGTTCACAGGTGTACTGTTCTTAGGTGAGGGAGGTGAATTATGTGGATACTTTGCACTTTTTGCTATGTTAGAATTTTTTTTATTACAAATATTTTCAAAGAGAAAAAGACATTTCCTTGTTATTAAAAAAGAACATAAAAACAAAAGAGTAACAAGAACAAAATTATGGTAAGTCATCCTTTTGACTGTACTCATTTAGATTCCCTAACTAATTAATTTAAAATCACACTGGAAACTTTCAGCCACTGTTTTTGGTGCGAAGTCACCCCTATTACACTTTTATAAGGCCGTGCTTCCTTTAGCAAAGAGAGTCCCTCATTATCCTATGCAACCCTAGCCTTTAGCACATACTCTAGTACAGTCAGCACACAAACACTGAATGAAGATATTGTTGTCTAATAATAATATATAGCTAGTCCTGGCAGCTCAGGAGAGTCAGCATTCCACAAAGCAGTGTTTTTGTGCTTTGTTTTCAGATGGAGCTTGATAGATCAGCTGATCCCCCTCCTGCAATTTGGGTTGCCACGACTAAGTCTACAGTAAATAAATGGGTAAGCAAACCACCGTGTCCCTGGCAAAGGTTTGTAAACATGTAGTTTGTTATCACAGACCTGCCACATACCAGTAGCAAATGTCAGGATGAACCTGACACTCAGCATGCTTTTGAACGGTGTCAAAAATCTGAAAGCCTATGTGAATGAACATAAGGATTGTACTAAAATTAAGATAGTAGTCAGGAGCCAAGATAGACATTTGGTGTCTTTAGAATAAGCAGTGTTGTATGATAATACCAATAAATACTGGCAAAATGTCTGACCTCACAAAACTGCATTTGAAAACAAGTAGCCCAGGTACAGGTTTCTCCTGCTATTGGAAAGTTCACTTTATGCCACTTCACTTCTGCAGAGGACCTATATTACCATTTTCTCTAACCAAAAGAAATCAGAAGAGAATTTTTGCCTTTATGAACTGGTGATTGCTTCTTTGTCTTTACACCATCTCAGCTTTCGAAAGGCTTCATATGAACACTTTACTTTTGTTTTTGTTTTTAAGATTTATTTATTTATTCTTTTCATGAGAAACACAGAGAGAGGCAGAGACACAGGCAGAGGGAGCAAAAGCAGGCTCCATGCAGGGATCCCAATGTGGGACTTGATCCCAGGCCTCTGGGATCATATCCTGAGCCGAAGGCAGACGCTCAACCACTGAGTCACCCAGGCGTCCCAACACTTTACTTTTGGATAGCAGGGAATACTTGTACCAACATGACTGGTACACTTGTTAAGATTCTGTTTTGTTTTGTTTTTTAAGATTTTATTTATTCATGAGAGACACAGAGAGAGAGAGAGAGAGAGAGAGAGAGGGGGGCAGAGAGAGGCAGAGACACAGGTGGAGGGAGAAGCAGGCTCCCTGCAGGGAGCCCGATGTGGGACTCCATCCCGGGACTCCAGGATCATGCCCTGAGCTGAAGGCAGACGCTTAACCGCTGAGCCACCCAGGCGTCCCAGGGTTCTGTTTTCCAAGTGTTAAAAGAAAGTAGAAAATTGTGCTTTTAGATTCATTTCCTTTCTCCTCATAGCATGAAGAACAGGGACAGAAATAGAGGGTAAGCAGAGAGAAGTCATCAAAAGTGCTATTAATTCTTAAATGTTAATTAAGGAAGATTGAAGTTTTGTTGCTTGCCAGACTATATGTGGATAACAAAAGGGAGAGTGTTTCCATTTGTTTCTATTTATACACCAAATGGGCTTTATTGGTACTTGTAAAAAACATTTTAAGTCTTGTCTAAATTTCATTTTGCCAATTTGAGATCAACATAGCTTTACCTGGAAGAGTGCCTACTTTTCCCTCCAAAAAGACAGTAATAATATTCCCCTCTTAACACTTGTTTTGTTTTTTAAAATCATGGTAGACAATTGTACTTTATGACTGAATATTTTGTGGTTGATGTTATTATTTTGGTTTTTCTCATTTGTTGTTTTTCTTGCTGCTTTAAACAGATCAGCAGGGATCTGTTTAAAGCACAAAATGATTAAAAAATTAATTTTGTTCCTTTAGACCTTGAAGGGAATTCATAATTTTAGAGCCTCTGGAGATTATGACAATGACTGTACAAATCCTATAACACCACTTTGTACGCAGCCTGACCAGGTTATTAAAGGTGAGTAAGGAAGGTAGAAGGTATTATACCTCTTACCAAGGCTAATTATAGTTACTAAGGGATTGTCAAAAATAAAGGAGATGACTTTCCTTTAAATGTAATTCTGATGTCAACAGAAGACAAGTATATTGGTTTATTTCTAATAGAAGAAAAGTATTTTTAAAATGCGATTTAGTCAAACACTATATGGTCTCATTCATTTGGGGAATATAAAAATTAGTGAAAGGGAATTAGGGAAAGGAGAGAAAATGAGTGAAAATATCAGTGAGAGTGACAAAACATGAGAGACACCTAACTCTGGTAAATGAACAAGGGGTAGTGGAAGGGGAGGTGGGGGGGGTTGGGGTGACTGGGTGATGGACACTGAGGGGGACACTTGGCGGGATGAGCACTGGGTGTTATGCTATATGTTGGCAAATTGAACTCCAATAAAAAAATTTTTTTTTAAAAATGTGATTTAGTAACTTTAAAAAGTGGACTTTCTTTGTCCAGCATCAGATTAGTCATGGTCTTGGTTGAGCCAAGAACCACTTTGTAAAATATAGAGAGAGTTGAATGTTGTCTTTTGGCACAAGGCAGAGAAAGTCATATCTGGTCCCTGACCAGACCTTCCACTTCCAGCTAGAGCACTGCTGGAAGTAGCAATTCTTAATTGAATGCTCGAGTGTAGAGTAGAATACTGACCAGTGCATTCATCTGCAGCTCCATCCATGTCCATGCTGTTACCTTTAGAATCAAATGTCCATGCAGGAGGCAAAAGTTAGAGATGGAACTGATTCAGAGATTTCCTGTCATCATTTGAACTTTTCCCAATGGGTAAAACTGTTCATCCTTAACAATTTTCCACTAGCAGGCCTTCGAAGGAGGGAGTTTTTTCATCTATAATCTGTTTTTTAAACCAGACAGTTTTTCTTTGGTTGGCCTTAAACTGCCTTAGATATAATTATATGTACATATATTACTACGTGTGTATCTTTTGACTCACCTTCATTCTGGTGGGTGAAAGGATTTCTGTTGTCACATGCCAGTTAGTAGTTACTGCCATATGGTGAATTTAAATAGAGAATAGTTTTGCTAATTTTGTGTTGTTGGTTTTTTTTTCCTTTAGGGGGTGCGAGTATTATTCAGTGCCACATTCTTAATGATAAGAGACATATATTAACCAAAGATACCAATAATAATGTGGCATATTGGGATGTATTGAAGGTGAGTATCTTTTTGTATTAAATATAAGTTATTGGATCATGTATCCCATTTATTTTTTATTATAAAATACATATGAAATAACCAGAGTAATAAGTATGTAAATTAAGATCTGATTGCATTAATACTTTAATTTCGGGGTGGATTTTTTTTTTTTTTTACAAATATTAGATAAGGCCATAGTTTATCTTTTTAAATACCTAAAATTTGGAACCATTTCCTCTGTGTTAAATGCTGCCTTACCTTACAGTAAATATATCACCGTTCCTCATCCTTGACACTATTGATATTCTGAGCCAAATAAGTCTTTGTTGAGGGGGACAGGGTAGATTGGGATCTGTCTTGTGCATTATAGGATGTTAAGCATCATCCCTAGCCTCTACTCACTAGGTACCAGTAACCGTCTTCCCTTCCACCCCCAAGTTAAGTTTTGATAACCAAAAATCTCTCTAGACATTGCCAGATGTTTAGCGGAAGGAAGGAAGAAGGAGGATACAAAATTACCCTGATTGAGAACCCCTAGATTACACAAAATAAGTTTAGCCGTTGCTCAGGATTTATAGACATCACTGTAAGCATCAGTTACAACTCTGGGTCATGTTAAGATGGTTCCCTGGGGGATAGTTAGATGTATTAAACCATTCAGCCACATTCTAAATAGCACTAAAGAATTTATAGGCAAATCAAAAGGTTTGCTTTTCTTGGTGGTGGTGGTGGTATATTTGTTCAACACATATTTCCTGGACTGAATGAATATCATGTACAGAGAACTGTGTTGAGAGTCATAGATGACAGAATGTCTGTACTGTGATCCCCTCTGGGAGGGACAAAGGTTAGGGGAATGGGAACACCTTACAGATAAAAACAGATGGATTACAAGGGTAGTTTTTGGACAAGGGCAGTTACTTACAGCTAGAGAAATCAAGTGAGCTTCGTGGTGGAGAAATCATTTAAGAAGGGTCTTATAGAACTCCAGCAGATGACTATTAGTAGGGCATTTTAAGGAAGAGGGTGTGAGTGACAGACACAGGAGGGAAGATAATGCTCATTCAGTGACTTTGAGCTTTGTGTAATTGGAGACTAGAGTGAATGTAGGGGGACACTGGGTGCAAGGGTGAAAGGTGCCATTCAAGTCATTTCCCAGAGAGTCTTGAATTCAGGCCACACAGTTGGGCTTCTTTGCTATTCCCTAAAGAATCTTAATCTTAGATCTTATTGGAGCAGGAAAAGTCCCATGCCCAGAGTGACAGTGGTCTGTGTGAGGGGAAGAAGCTGGAAGGCCATGTCTTCAGCATAATGACTTAAGGATCTAAAGGAAGAGGCAGATGTTGGATACATTATAAGAAAGAATTGAAAAGCTCTGGTGTTTTGGTTACACTCCTGGTTAGAAGAAATGTCTATATCTAAAGAATAAGACCAACAGCTTCTTTCTGAGAAGAAGAGACTGTCTCTGAATAGAAACCTTGGCCTAGAGGCACCTGGGTAGCTCAGTTGGTTGAGCTATTGAGTGTCTGCCTTCTGCTAGGGTCATAATCCTGGGGTTGAGTCCCATGTCGGGTTCTTCTTGGCTGGAAGCCTGCTTATTCCTCTGCGTGCCACTCCCTCTACTCCTGCTGGGGTGCATGTTCTCTCTCTCTCTCTCTCTCTCTCTCAAATAAATAAAATCTTTAAAGAAACGAAAAAAGGCCACCTGGATGGCTCAGCGGTTGAGCGTCTGCCTTTGGTTCAGGGCGTGATCCCTGTCCTGGAATCGAGTCCCACATCGGGCTCCCTGTGAGGAGCCTGCTTTGCTTCTCCCTCTGTCTGTGTCTCTGCCTCTCTTTCTGTCTCTCTCATGAATAAATAAAATCTTAAAAAAAGTAAATAAAAGAAAAGAAACGAAAAAAGAAACTTTGACCTGAATAACACTTTCCCTCTCAGTGGGGCAGGTGTACAAGAAGTCATATAATGAAGCAGTTGCCTGGTGAGCATGGTTGGCAGAACAAGAGGCTTTATTAGTTGAGTGGAAAATTAAATTACAGCAGACTCCAAAAGTCCAGTTGGTTTTTATTATGATAGAGATACACTTCTCATGGGACTAAAGACTCATGTTTGTTTCAGAGAGGGGTCCTGTGGAGACTGGGAGGAACCAGAGCAGCCCTGAGGACCTTGTCAGCAGGAACTTTGCTACTCCACCACTGCGTAGCCCTAGTTCTGCCCTATGTCTGGGCTTCATGCTGCCCAGCACCTGATGCTCTCCAGAACATAACAATCTAATTGGGCCAGGCTACTCTTTCAGGGTGGGCTGAATGGCTTGGGGGTCTGATATCCTCTCTTGGGCGAATTAGCCAAAGCCTTGGTAGAGTCCTGCTGTCTGAATGGGAGGCAGCTCTTAGATGGGGCACTGACATGGTCTGTTCCATAATTGACTTTTTTGTGTCCCTAACAGCTTTTAGTACCTAGACACTAGACCCTGGAGTGTCAAGATCAAGTGATTGGGCATAATGGACATGACATTAAACAGAAGTAGGGAGTCAGGAGTATTTAGGAGCATAGGCTCAGAGTAAGATAGAGTTACATTCTGATCTTGGCTCTGCTAGCGACTAGCCAAGTGATCTCCAGAACATGCTGAACCTCTCTAAGCCCCTGTCTTTATTCCTAAAATGTGGGTGGCACCTATTGGTAAGGTTAAGGAGACATTCGAGAAGTATTTATCATAGTGGCTGACATATAATAGTTAAGAGACTGTTATACTAATGCAGGTGAGAGATCAAGTATTCATCTGGACTAGGATGGAGAAAAAACCAGAATGATGAGAAAGATATTTAGGCCTATGGTTAAGAGGGAGCTTGAATAAAAGGAAGTATAAAAGAAAGCAGCAGAGTGAGTCCCAGGTTCCTGGGTCAGATAGTTTGATAAGTGATGGCAGGGGGCGGGGGGGGTGGTGGATGTAAGAGGAAAAATGGGTAGTTTGGAGAAGGGGACATGCTGAGAAAGACAATGAGTTTGAGTTTATGTAAATGTCTAGGTAGGTATGATGTCATGCACCAGTAAATGAGATGGGCTGGAGAGACTGGCTCCACAGTCAGCAGCTCATTGATTATAACTGAAGTGATGGGAGCATCAGAGTTTGCAAGGGATACATCTATACTCAAGAGAGAAGAAACCAGCCATCACCCTTTTAGGAACTGTTAGAAAAGAGGTGGATAATAAAAAGGGGTTGGAAAACCAAGAGCCAATGGTGGCTCAAGACCTAAGCAAGCATTTCCAGAAAGGGCTTGTAACCACAAGTTGGCACTGGCCTGCAGAGGAGAGTTCACGTCTGATTTGGAATGTAACGTACCTGGGGTTTAACCAGTAGGGAGGATAGTGTTCAGGACAGTCTTAAGGGAGTCCTAAGAGAAAAAGCCAGATAGAGTAGTGATTGGGAGGTAGGGAAGCAGTCTTTGAATGAAACTTGACTCTCAGGAGGTGGGCAGGAAGAGGCAGTAGTGAGAAAGGATATAGGGATGGGAGGATGAAGCAAAGGTCTTGTTTTGGTGTTTGGGTATTTTTGAGGTGGGAGGAATTGGAGTGTGTTCCACTACTCATGGGGAGAAGCCAGGAGAGACATGAGAGGGTAGATGGTGGCACCAGGTCCCCAAGAAGTGAGGGGGTCCAGAGCAGAACAATGAGGGGCACTTTTTTCCTTCTCCAGGAAGAGTGGTAACACAGAGTTCAGGGGATTTTGTCAAGGCTTCTCCTGTTGAGGAGTCCTGGGCTGAGGCAAAGTGAGGGAATTGGCAAGGCCAAAGATTTGCTGCGATGTTGTGGGGAACTGACTTTGGAAACCCCAGAGACCCCAGGTAGCAAGCAGCAGTGTTGCAGTTGGAGATTGTATGTTTATGGTAGAAATATTAGCAAGGATTTGAGAGGCCTAAGTGGATGTCAGTGTCATCCAAGATGTTTTTAGACTCCATTTTATTTAGACACAGATGTGAAAATGTAAAATTTTGAATACCTGAGTCAGAATCAGTTCACCACTTGTTATTGATAATTATCATACTTTCTTTATTACTGTATAGGCTTGTAAAGTTGAAGATTTGGGCAAAGTGGATTTTGAAGATGAAATTAAGAAAAGATTTAAGATGGTATATGTGCCAAATTGGTTCTCAGTAGACTTAAAAACAGGGGTAAGTTAGCACCTGATATTTATACAATTTGGAATAGTTGAAAGATTCTAATACAGTTCAAAATTAAGTATTACTAGTTATAGAGTCCTATGTTTTTAATTGTGAAAGCAGTACATTTTTCATCTTAATACTTGTAAAATGAATTTTAAAATGCATTTTGGGGGCACCTGGGTGGCTCAGTGGTTGAGCATCTCTTTGGCTCAGGTCATGATCCCAGGGTCCCGGGATTGAGTCCCATATCAGGTTCCCCACAGGGAGTCTACTTTTCTCTCTGCCTATGTCTCTGCCTTTCTCTTTGTATCTTTCATGAATGAATGAATGAATGAATGAATGAATGAATGAATGAATTTTTTTAAATGCCTTTTGGTATCCCAGTAAATTAAATTGTAGTTGCAGTGAATCATTTTGGGTCTGAATCTGCAGCTTAGCACTTTAATGAAATAGTACAGATAAATAGGGCCTTAAAGACTTATTTGGAGAATGTATTGAAATTAAGGAACGCCACTAACAGTTTTTTCTTTTGACAGATGTTGACTATTACTTTGGATGAGAGTGATTGTTTTGCTGCTTGGGTTTCTGCAAAAGATGCTGGCTTCAGCAGCCCTGATGGGTCAGATCCAAAATGTGAGTTTATGTGTCTTCTCTTCCCTTCCTCCTTCCAAAAATGAAGGATCGAGTCCCACATTGGCCCCCCTGCATGGGGCCTGCTTCTCCTCCCTCTGTCTGTGTCTTTGCCTCTCTCTCTGTGTGTCTCTCATGAATAAATAAAATCTTTAAAAAAAACAAAAATGGGGGGGGGGGGTCTTGATTTTTCTCACAATCTGTGGTTTAGCTTTAATAAACACACAATACACTTTCTGCCCTTAAGCCTTTCTGGAAATCTGTTAGGAAAACTGAAGCTAAGAAACAGTTCTGTTTTATTTTTTTTAAAGGAGATATAATTGACATAACATTATGTTAGTTTCACATGTACAACATGATTTAATATTTGTATATACTGCAAAATGATTAACTGCAAAAGTCCAGTTAATATTCGTCACCACGGTACATAGTTACACAGTTTTTTCCCTTGTGATGAGAACTTTTAAGATCTACTCTCTTAGCAACTTTCAAATATGCAGTACGGTATTATTAACTATAGTCACCATGCTGTACATTATATCATATTTGTTTAATGGAAGTTACTTATTTGTTATAACTGGAAGTTTGTACCTTTTGACTCCCTCCATTTCCCTATCCCTTGCCTCTGGCAATCAGCAATCTGTTCTCTGTATCTTTGAATTTGGTTTTTGGGTTTTGGTTTTGGTTTAAGATTCTATGTATAAGTGAGATCATACAGTATTTATCTTTCTCTGTCTCACTTCTTCCACACAGCCCTCAAGGTCTACCTAAGTTATCACAGATGGCAGGATTTTGTTCTTTTTTATAGGTGAATAGGATTCCATTGTACATACATATATTTTTTCTTTATCCATTCATCCATTGATAAATATTGATTGTTTCCATATCTTGGCTATCGTAAATACAGCTTCAGTGAACATGGGGGTGCATATATCTTTTCAAGTTAGTGTTTTCATTTTCTTTGGGTAAGTACCCAGAAGTAGAATTGCTAGATAATATAGCAGTTCTGTTTTTAATTTTTTGAGGAGCCTGCATACTTCGTTTCCACAATGGTTATGCCTGTTTACATTCCCACCAATAGTGCACAAAGGTTCCCTTTTCTCCACATTTTCATGAACACTTGTTATTTTTTGTCTTTTTTGATAATAGCCATTCTAACATGTGTGAAGTGATAGCTTGTGGTTTTGATTTGCATTTCCCTGATAACTAGTGATGGTGAGCATTTTTTCATGTACTTTTTGGCCATCTATATCTTATTTGGAAGAATATCTATTCAGATCTTCTGCCCTTTTTTTTTTTCTGAAGATTTTATTTTTTAATAGTATACTCAACGGGGCTCAAACTAACAATCTCAAAATCAGAAGTTGCACATTCCTTTGAGCCAGCCGGGTGCCCTTTCTGCCTATTTTTTATTTTATTTTATTTTATTTATTTTTTCTGCCTATTTTTTAATTGGATTGCTTGTATTTTTCCTGTTGAGCTGTATGAAGTTCTTATATATTTTGGATATTAACCCCTTATTGCCTTTTCATTTTATTGATGTTTCCTTTGCTGTGCAGAAGCTTTTTAGTTTGATGTAGTCCTACTAACTTACTTTGCTTTTGTTGTTTTTGCTTTTGGTGTCAGATACAAACAATCATCACCAAACTCAGGAAGCTTGCTGCCAATGTTTTCTTCTAGGAGTTTTACGGTTTCAGGTCTGACATTCAAGTCGTTAATCAGTTTTGAGTTAATTTTTGTGTATTGTGAGAAGAAACTCCTATAGTTTTAGGGGCTCTATATGGAAATAGTTCCTTAAAGAATGTAATTCCTGTTTTTGTTTGTTCATTTTTAAATAATAGCTATATCTAAACAACCAGATAGAATATGTTTGTTCCATATTATCACTGCTTTAGACCTTCTAAGATTAAAAAAATTCTGAGATACATTTTAATAGACGTGGCAAAATCTTTCAAGTCTTGCTTTTGAACATCGTTGGCACTGGGTTAAGAATTTAATATCAGGACATGTGGAAACATAACTTTTATTCCTTTCTCTCTGTTTTTAGGCTAAGACTAATAACTCTTTTCCATGTCTTTTCATTTTAATTAACTCTTTTGCAGTGAACTTAGGAGGACTTTTACTCCAGGCACTCCTAGAATATTGGCCTAGAACACATGTGAATCCAATCGATGAAGAAGAAAATGAAGTAAACCATGGTTCGTATTTATATATCAGGATGATTGCTTTAAAATTACTTAGAAGTTTAAGATACTTGGGAGTGTTTATTGTTTCAAGATCATTTAAGAAACATTTAAGAAGCATTCGCTAAGTCATGACATAATAAATAGTTGTGTGTATGCTCAGTTTATCACCCTCCTTCCCACATATCAAAGAACATCCAGTCTGTACTGAGATTCCAAGAGCATTTTCAATCAGTGAAGCTGTTCAAGAGGGATTAAAAAAAAAAAAAAACCTACATACTCAAATGACCTTTGCCCTTAAAAGCAAGCAGCTTAGCAGCCTTCTTCCAAAGATATTTTTAAGAGTAGCTGTGGCCCTGCTAGACTTATCTCCAGAGCTAGCTAATGACCTACAGTGAAAGCCATTTCTGTCCTTACCTAGTTATAGTTCATGTTGGCCTAAAAAATAGACACTACCAAGTCTGAAGATTTACGTGATTTTGGCTCTAAACATTTCAAAAAGTCTAATTCCAACTCAGAAGTGTCAGGATAAGTGAATAGGTATGTGTAAGAATTAATGTCACTGAGGACAGTGAAAAGCTGTGTGTGCCACAGGCAGTGACAGTAACTTTCTCTGGGCAGCAGAGAACATGTTGTGAATTTGTAAGTTTGGTTCAGTTTGATTGAAGAAAGGGGAAAAAACTTAAAAATTTCACAGCTCATATGTTACCTACAGATGGTTGAAGAGTCCTTGAGTCCCACCTACTAAGGGCTTACTCTGCTGAATATTCTCTGAATTCTCTGAAGATTCTGCTGAAGATTGCCCAGTTCTGGTGGTCAACAGTGATGAGGACCTCTGGCCAGAGACTTCGTTCTGGCTGACTGATTCATCTGTAATGATTTTTGGAGTTTAAATCTCTTGTACAAGGATGGCATGCTTCTCTGCAAGCCATTCTTCTGAGTCCCTGTCAGAGAGGCCACTGACCCCCAGCTATGGTGGCTTTTCTTTTATGTCACCTGGCCCACTCCCCTCCCCATCAGAATTGTACAGTAGACTCTGAGCCAGAGAAACTCAATGGAAAGGTCTTTCCATAGAGGCTTGAAAAGGCTAAGTTTTGGTATGGGCTCTGCCATTTATCAGCTGTGTAGCTGTGGGCATGTCATTTCCAGTTCTTGGCTCATCCTTCTCTGTCTGCATCATGACAGACAGGATGCCCTCAGAGACCCAAGTAGACGATAAAGGTCAAAAACCAGTAGTATAGTCAGCATCCCCTGGCATCCAGGCTTTGGTTGTTGGAGTAAGGGAAAAGTTACAGGAAATTCCAGATTATCCTTAAAATCAAACTGCCATAGTAAAGACAGAACAGGACCCACCCACCTCCTAGCCAGATGGCTGTGTGGTAATCTGCTGTACCAGCACCATAATCATGGACTGTCGAGAGTTGTGTATATTCTACTCACTGGGCAGCTCGGGTGCTCAGAGGCCTGTGGTGTTATACGCGGGGTCAATAGAAATACATGGGTATGGACTATATCCATTAGGGAATAACATTCCGGTAGGGCTGGGAGCTCCTCAGAGAAGCAGATAGAATATTATGAGGTCAGAGTGAAGTGTTGGTTGTTGCTACAAGAGAGGGTCTGAAAGTGCTATAGGGTCAGAGAGTGAGATTGCTTCCATATTCACTAGGGATGCCTATGAACAAGGTGGCACTGGAGTGGGACTCAACCGTACTTGGTCAAAAGATTATAAAGAAAGAGTGAAATGAAATCTGCAGAGAATAATAAAAAAGAGATTTTCAGTTCATTGAGGATTTTATTTTTCACCAGTACCTCTGCCATTAGTTATGGCTTCATTAAGCGTAAACTTTTTTCTGGCCCAAGAAAATTTTTCTGAGCTTGGTGTTCACACACACACACACACACACACACACACACATTTATAAACATTCATAAACAGGCTGTCCTAGACTTTGCTATGGCTGAAGTAGATGGTTCTCTTTTTGTTTCAAATCTCAAATATTAATCTCTTCTATTAAACTGCTCTAAAATTATGCAGTCATTTCCCATAAAGTACACCACAAGTTGCTTTACTTCTTATTCTGTGTAGAAATTTAACTTTGATTTGTTTTTTTACCATTATTTGACTGGCTGATTTATCAGACTTTTAAGTTTTAAAAAGTTTGCAGTATTCGAAGCCTGTGGAAACAAAATATCTAGAATCCGTGTTTTTAGCACTAGTTCTAAATACTGACACAATCTGCATCTTTTCCTAGTAAATGGGGAGCAGGAGAACCGGGTACAGAAGGGAAATGGATATTTTCAAGTGCCCCCCCATACCCCGGTGATCTTTGGTGAAGCTGGAGGACGCACGCTGTTCAGGTATGGATAAAGAAGGCTAGAGACCCTGCCTAAGAAATCATCCCATTTGCTGAGAAATACTGATCCAAACATGGTAACTTGCTCTAGGGATGTGAGGGATTTGGAAGCTTTTCCATCTCCATGAGATATTTATGTGTCTGGTGCTATTAGACCACATTCTAATTGAGAGCTGAGCCTCTCGTGTTAAAATTAGGTCGATACTTTGCTTTAAGGCAGCTTCTCTGGTGGTTTCTACAGGAAGCTGTCACTTTCTCTCACTTAGCCAATGTAACTGCTAGGGTCAAGGAATCACCAGAAGTCCCTGCTCCTAGAACAACATCAGAGTAGATAACTTCCCTCAGGCTGGGCCATATATGCTCAACGGAACCTAAGGTGCCCAACCTTAGGTGTGAGGCCATCCTTTGTGAGGCCCTGCCAGGAAGCTGGCCTAGAGCTTCAGCTAGGTTGCCAGCAAGGCCCTGGTGGAATCACAGGGGAGAGCTCACTAGAGGCTTCTGTAGAGCCAGAAAAAAAAAAAAAAAAAAAAAATTGCTTGTCTTGCCCTTAAGCTCAGAATTCTCTTCCTTTATGGTGGTTTCCTGAGAGTGTGATGACTAAAACTGACCCCTATGATGTGTGGAGGCCAGTACCATGCACTGTAGCCCTGGCAGGGGATGTTTCTTTAATGCTTTGCCTACAGTCAGTGTTCCTGTCGTCACCTGAGGACTCAGAGAAGCAGCTCTAGTATATATGTGGCCTCAGAATGTGGGGGCCTGAGTGTTAGACCCTGCTCCCCCTCTTAGGCAGTGAGTCATTCTGCCTGGGTGCACTTTATTTTCTCAGCTGTCAAGTGGGGGTTATCCCAAATGAACTCTAGGGCCCCTCCCTGTAATGTTTGCTGACAGTGGTTTGTCATTTGTGCTTCTTGTGTCACTGACTACCTGACGGGTTATGTTTAGGCTGCTCTGCCGAGACTCCGGGGGTGAGACTGAGTCGATGCTTCTTAATGAGACGGTGCCACAATGGGTAATTGACATCACTGTGGATGTAAGTGTCCTCCACTGCTGCTCTGCCCTTTTGTTCTGTCCAAATCACGAAGGAAATTAAGAGCAGCTTTAGACTGTACAGTCTTACTTAGTAAAAACTAGGCTGCCAAGTGGAGTCCTCCTCTGCTTCCCTGCCATCCCAAGGTTGCAGAAGTAGTACTGGTAATTAGTTATGAATCTGTTTATATCTTTGTTGGATTTAGTTAAACACGTAACATGTGCTTATTAAAGAAAATAATAAATGAATAAAGTGAAACTCCCATCACTTTCCCAGTCATTCCTCTCTTCCACTCATTCCTGTCCTTCTCCCTGGCGGGGATAACTAGTCCTAGTTCAGGGCATAATCTTCAGGGCTTTTTTCTGTGTGTTCATAAGCAGATATTATTAGGGTTTGTGTGCATATACCTATGTGTGTATACATACACAGTTCATTATTTTGCACAAGATCTATTCTACATACTGTTCTGCAACTTGGTTTAGTTTTGTTTTTCATTTAAAAATATATCTTGGACATCTTTTTATGTCTGTACATATGGGTCATTCCTCTTTAATGACTACATAGTATGTCTTTGTATAAATGTACCATAATTTATTTAATTGGTCTCCTATTGATGTACATTAAGGTTGTTTCCAATGTTTTCTATTACAAACAATGCTTCAGTGAACATCCTTGTACATGTATATTCGTGTGCTTTTTAGGATAAATTCCTAGAAGTGGAATTGCTGGATCAAAGGGTATGCATGTTGTAAATTTTGATAGATACTACCAAGTTGCTTCCAACAAAAGCTATAGCAGCATTTCCTCTCACCAACACTGTATGAGTGCCCATTTCTTCTACACTCTCACTGATGCTAAGTACTTTGAAACTTTACTAAAAGATGACAAAAATCTTATTTTAATGTGGGGTGTTGTTTTTTCATGTGTAGTGAGGTTAAGCATCTTTTCACATTGGCCATTTGTATTTCTTCTATGAGTTGCCTTGTATTCTGTTCTTCACTCATTTTTCTTTTGGGTAATTTATGTTTCTTACTGATTTGTAGGATTTTATCATATTGAATATTAACCCTTTAACTATTATCTGTGTCTCTCAATTGAAGTTTTACTTGGTTCATGGCTGGTGTCTTTTTCCAAGCAAAAAGTTTGAATTTTTATGTAATCAGGATGTTTTATGGCTCTGAGTTTCATGTCTTACTTGGGTATTTCCTGATCCAAAGTATCAAAAATGTATTCTTCTCTAGTACATCTGTGATCATTGTGTATGTCTAGATCTGTAATCTATTAGAATTTATTCTGTTTGGTGTGAAGTAGGATGCTGACTTTTCCAAATAGATAGCCAACGTGCCAAAACAAGTTTTTGGAATAATCTGTCCTTTTCCTACTAATTTGAAATGCTGTCTTTATCATACACTAAATTTCTATATACACATGGGTCTGTTTCTAGACTGTCTTATGTGCTGTTGACCTGTTTTATATATTTCTAAAGCCATATGAAAGAGATTTAATCTCTAGAACTTTGAGAAAATTTGTTTTCTGTCCCTGATAGACCTCCAAGAACTTAAAGCCAGTGTGACACCTGATGGATATTCTGTGCTCCTCTCTCTAAGTCCGAGTTCCCCATAAAACCACTACTTCCTTTGAGTGTGAAAGTCACCTGGGATGCATTGCTGACTTTAGGCCTGTGGCTTATTCCTGAGAGGAGACATCCAGACAGGTTATGACATGGAGACTCGGAAGGAACTAATACCCAGAGAAAAGATGACCAGTTAATTTTATCCTTCATCTAAGGATGTGGTTTACTTCATGGTAGACATCTTCTTGGTGGTTGGCTGAAGTTTCCACTCTTGCTTAAAACCTCAGACCTGATGGCAGAGGGGAAATAAAGTAGGAGGACCTGAGTGGCCTTTTCGACTGGATGATGGGCCTCACCAGCATAGAGTATATGGTTTTGCTCAAAGGTGAATGTTGCAGGTTTTTCTCAAGACACTGAACTTTTTTGTTTGGGCCCTTAGGTATCAGCTTCAATGTTTTAATGTAGAATTGAGATTTTTATTTCTACAGCTTTAAGAGTTAGAATAAAATTTGTTTTCCTTTCATATCTTGAACTGTTATTTGAGAAGAGCCATCCTGCAGCTTCATATTGCCACTGGCATATCATTTGTCTCACATATCTTTTATTACAAAACTACACATGATACTTTTCTGATATATTTCATTACAGCTGACTTGGATAATTTGATAGCTTACTATAAATCTCCTAGAAAGTCAGTTTTAATTGTAAAATAACTATTAACTTGCAAATCATGTTTTTCTATTGACATCATTTTCCTTCATCAGCTAATAGCAATGATCATACCTTTCTTTTTACTTTTAATATTTCAGAAAAATATGCCCAAATTCAACAAAATTCCTTTCTACCTCCAACCTCATGCATCTTCAGGAGCAAAAACTCTAAAAAAGTAAGTAGTTGTTGTGTCATGTGATGCCTTGATCTGATTATTACCAGAGCTTTCTTATTCTTTATGATTGCTTCTATAGTAAAAGAGATTAAAAGCTAGTTTTGTAATATTGAAAGTACCATTTACCAGGGACCTCCTGTGGTAGGACACAGATGTTCAAAAAAGTTAAGACTGTTTCTTTCTCCTGCTCACTTCGGCAGCACATATACTAAAATTGGAACAATACAGAGAAGATTAGCATGGCCCCTGTGCAAGGATGACATGACATTAGTTTCTGTCTCTTGCTACAGCATACTTTAGGACACAATCTGTGTATAAGAACTGCTTCTATGGATACTTAGGGAATGGTGATATTAGAGGAAAGAAATGAATTGTGGGCTAGAGCTTTCCAGAAAGGCTTCTTTAAAGACCTGGAATTTGAGCTGGCCATGTAGGGATGAATGGAATTTCCAGAGAGAGGTATTCCAGGTCCAGGAAATGGTTTGATTGGGGATGTGGAAGTGGTAGCATGCACAAGATCCTGAAAATGTGCAAGGACTGGTGCTATAGCAGAGGTTGCAAGGGTTGCCAGAAGTGGAAAAGGAAATTCGAGGGGTCCTAGATATATTTTCGAGCAAGTCAAATCACCCTCTGTTAGGGAAATTTCCAAACATACAAAAAAGAGATGAGCATGAACCCTCCCACCCATCATCCTATCAAACAGCTCCACAGAGTTATCGACACATGGCTTAACCCATGCTTCATCTCTACCTCTACCTCGCCTCCCTCCCACCCACCTACATACACACAGATACACACACCCTGGATTATTTTAAAGCAAGTCCTAGATAGTACTTCAACTAGATTAATAACTGAAGTTTAAAATGGCTTTCAGAGTTTGAACCTGAGCTACTTAGGTTGGCCTTTTTTTTTTTTTTTTTTTTTTAAGATTTTATTTATTTATTCATGAGAGACAGAGAGAGAGAGAGAGAGGCAGAGACACAAGCAAAGGGAGAAGCAGGCTCCATGCAGGGAGCTTTACATGGGACTCGATACTGGGTCTCCAGGATCACACCTGGCACTATGGGGCTGGGCTGAAGGCAGCGCTAAACCACTGAGCCACCTGGGCTGCCTGGGTTGGCCATTTATAACTGACGTCAGTGATGCAGAAGTAGGTTTGGGGGTGAGGAAGTTGATGAATCTAGTTTGGGACACGTCAATAGAGTTTGAGGTGCCTGTGGGATGTCCATCTGGAGATACCCAGCCAGCTATTGAGCTTGTGGCCTAGAGTTCAGGCAGGAGGTCTTGGTTGTAGTGCTGAGAGCTGCAGGAAAAATGCGCACCGAGGGCATTGGAACCTGATAAACACTGAGGGCTGCCTTCCCTCCCAGGAACATTTAGTTTGCCCATGCTGTAGGAACGTCTTTAAGGGAATAAAACCCAGGAGGCTGTTTTTGATGTGTATGTAAATTTTAAGAACATGTATTTAATCTCACACATAATCTGTGTCTTAGGGAAATCCTGGAAATGTGCTGGCAATTCTAAGACTAGATTAAGGCAATGACTAAAAACATTTCTTGGTTTATGTTTCTGTGCTTTAATCTTTATCAAATGTGAACACCAGGGGGCACCTGGGTGGCTCAGTGCGTGATCCTGGGGTCCTGGGATCAAGTCCTGCTTTGGGCTACCCTGGGGAGCCTGCTTCTCCCTCTGCCTATGTCTCTGCCTCTCTCTCTGGGTCTCTCATGAATAAATAAAATCTTAAAAAAAAGAAAAAAGAAAAACAAACCACACAAATATGAACACCAAAGAATATGTAAGAGACAATATCCAGTGATTTCCTGATGGCACAGTCTGCCCTTGCTTTTTAGAGATAGACTCTCTGCTAGTGACATGCTCCAAGTCCGGAAAGTAATGGAACATGTTTATGAAAAAATCATCAACTTGGATAACGAGTCGCAAACCACCAGCTCTTCTAATAATGAAAAACCAGGCGAACAGGAAAAAGAAGAAGATATTGCTGTGTTGGCAGAAGAGAAAATTGAACTTTTGTGCCAGGACCAGGTAAATGCACTTGAGGACCATAGCCCCATAGTGCCAGTGCTTAGAAAGTTACATGTGGTGTGATTATGGTTCCCACATCTATTACCTGTAGGGGTGCTTCTGCTTTTGGGGAGGGCTCTAAGGAATACTGGGTCTCTCCCACCTATTGGTGAGGCCCCTTCTGGAGGGACTCCGCAGCCCACCCTAAAGTTTCTATTTACCCCAGGGAGATTCTTGGGAAAAGGACATGGATATTTAAATACACACACAGATGGTGGATATACTGGTGGCTTTTCTTTTACCCTGATAAGAAAAAGACACATGATCGCCTTGATTGCAGAGCAGTATCTGCTGTGTGGAAGTGGAGGTGGATGGAGCAGTGGGGGAGCAGTTTTAAATAAAGGTGCACTTAAGGCATTTCCTCAGAGGAATGGCTGAGGTTGGGATTTCTGGCCTAGCTGCACAAGTCACATGTCTCTCAGCACCCGGGTTCATGTCTGCCTGCATGGGAGCTGTGTTGGCAAGAGCAGGCACCAGGTGTGGGCAAGGGGAGGACAAGTTGGATCACCAGTGTCCCTGATTTCACAGTAAAGGTCTTGGATATTACAAAGTAGAGGCTTTGACATTTTTATTCTTTATCTTTTGCTGTTCAGGTTTTGGATCCAAACATGGACCTCCGAACAGTGAAGCACTTCATATGGAAGAGTGGTGGCGACCTCACCCTCCATTACCGACAGAAATCCACGTGAAGTGTGGGCGAGTGCTCCTGGGTATTCGTTTATTGACCTTCCTCTGTGGCCCCAAGAGTAGTCCTAGGAAGCCCACCGAGCCCCAATGGGAGCAAGACTTCTAATGGCTGATTTGGTATGGACCGAGATTCTCTTTCAGTTGAAGTGACTAATTGAGATGTAAAATAGAAACCAGTCTCCATGTGTAGATTAAGCTGTCCCCAGGGAGGCAGAGAGTGCGAGCAGAAGACCCCCCCCCCCCAAGGCGGACATGTCTTGTGAGATGTACAGAGAACAGACGACAGGCCAACACAGACTGGGTTTCTTCCTTTTCTTTCAAAGGACCTTATCTTTGTTAGCACTTGTTAGAGACACATAGGTAGAGCCACATCTGTCACTGTGTTTCAACTTCAAACCCACACGCTCTGGAGCTTTTCTAAAAGAGTACATTCCATTCATGCAGCACCTATGAAGGCTTTTTCCAAGTCGGTCATGAAAAACAGACAAGTTGTTCTCACATTTAAGACAGTTGTTTTTAATAGGAATATGCTGTTGTACAATTCAAAACCCAGCCCATTTCGTAATAAATTATCCTTGTTGGGCTTGTTTTAATATTGCATCTCAGATGCATTCTTTTAGGAAAACGTGTAGAAATTCTGGGAGCCGGACTGTAGCACTTGGACCGCCAGATGGGAGTATGCCCAGCAGCGCCCAGGGATGCTGCACCCCCCAGTGCTCCCAGCTGTGTGGCCACCACAGGCAGGTGCAGTGCTTTCCCTGCTCCACTCTGTCCCGGTTTGTGTATGGGCCGAGCCAGGGGACACCACAGGCTTTTGCTCTGGGTGAGCAGTGGGACACCATCAAAACTCAAGACCATGAGGACATGCAAGCTTCATTTAAATGCTACCTAAAATGTACGGTGTCCGAGAACAAGCATATCCTAGTGGGTTAATTTGATATTCACATCCAGAAATATACATACTTCTTTCTCCAGAGTTTTATATGCAGGTTTTTGCCGTGGTACCTGTATCCAGAGTTCTTTTCATTGTTCTTTGTAACAATCTAAAGCTTTCATAGAATCATTTGAGTCTTGTACAGAATATAACTTATTGGGGATAAACACTTCAACTTTTGGCAGAAAAAAAATACTTTGGGTTCTCCCCAAGGTCATTTGTATTCAGAACAGAACAGTGGTCCAGCCCCGTAAAACCACGTAAGACAAGCCTCCTGTATGAAGCCAGAAGCACAAGTGCCTTCAGAGGGCAGTTTATTCCAGTCCATTTGCCTCTCCAGCTTAGTGTGTGTGGTCCGTCTCCACACAGCAGGGACTGGGGAAGGGGGTGGGAGGAAGGTGTTGTCTTTTCTACATCTTCACAGGTTCAGCTGGAGGCAGCTGATGGGCCTGGGTCCAGACTTACTGAGATATTCTTACCCGCACAACCATAGAGACAGGGTTCCCTCACTGCTGGTCAGCCTCCTTTGGAAAGTGGACTGGTCACTTTGAAGAAGTGAGCAAAGACACGCCACGTTTCCAATGAGTCTTTCTCCCTTACACAGAGAGTAGCCGGCTTCTTTTTTATCAATTCTTTCTATCTGTTGAATACAACAGTGTGCCTTTGGTGCACATTTTTTAGCAATAGTTATGAATCAATGGTAAAACAAACCCCCAACTCACTTATCAGCCCTCCACTGGGTTTGCAGGAGGGGCCCTTGGGCTAACAGAATGGGTTTTGCTGGGCCATTTCGTCCCGTTTGCCAAGCCATGAGGGGCATCTATGCTCCCTTCCTGTCACAGATCTGACCCTCAGCATGCTTTTACTTTTTTTTTTTCCTTCCAGTCAAACCAGTAAGTTTCCAGAGAATTTGAGTCTGCAATGCCAAAAGGGTAAAAATCTGTATTTCACAGTTGTATAAAATAAAGGCTTTAGTTACAATATTTCAGTGTAGTACACATTTATTTCTTAATCACTTGTCATTTTCCTTCATAGCAGGTTACAGAGAAACTTCTGGTTCCATGTTTATTCTGGCAATAATTAGTCAGTACCCATTGTATCCCCCTGTGTAGGGTAGGGAGTGTGTAAAAGGAGGGAAGGAAGAGCCAGCATCCTAGGGCGAGGGGGACCTTGGGCCAGGCTGCCAGGCTGCAGTTCACGAAGCTGGCCTCAGGCTAGTCCTGTGGAGGTTCTCTTCTACTTCCTGGATTCCTCCAGGCAGATACTGGGCTCCCAGACAATTCAAGAAACAAGCTCCAGCCCTGGTTTCAGACACAGTGGCTCCCTGTTCTGCAGGCGTATCAGCTGTTCTGGTAGGCTCAACAAGGGCTGTCTTTAAAAGCAGTGGCAGTGCTAGAAATCTTTAGTGTTTGCTTATTGGGAGCCCTCCCTGCATATACTTGGTCTGTGCCCCCCAGAGCAGACAGTCCTTGTCCTATGGGCCTAACAACTCTGAATGCCCTGTTAAGTGCACACGTTACAGATCAAGCAGCAGAGGCGGAACTTTTAACTGGGTAGCAACTAGAAGACCAGGCCAGAGGCAGCTTTCATGGCAACCAGCATGTGGGAAGGTGAGGGGAGGCGGAGCCGTTCCTGCATGGAGCCCTCCTCTTCCTTCATAAACCAGGTAGGGCCGAAGACCTGGCCTGGTCTCAGCCTCTCGGGGCACCTGTGGTGGAGGGAACAGCCTCCTCCCATACTGTGGGAAAGACTAGAATGGCTTCTAGTCCCAGGCCCTTCATTCCCCCTTTGGGTGGGAACTATGTATAAAGAGATCCAGTCAGGACCAGCTTTGAGAGTCTACTCAGGATGGTGAATTTAAATTTGCCATTTTTATTCACCACTGGGACTGACCAGATGCCCTTTATGTTTAGAAGAGATGGCTGTCTTAAGTTTGGGAGCCAACAGAAGTCACCACTAGGGATATGGGGTCCTGTGGGGTGTAGGCCCTGGGGAAGAACATTGTAGTCCAAGAACAAGTGAGTCTTTGCTGAAGAGCCTACATTTCCAGCCCGTCTCTCCAGAGATGTGGACAAGCTTACTGCTTCTCTCCAGCTGGGATGGTGCAGGTCAGCCTGAGCCAACTGTGGAGTGTAGCACAGAGATGAGAGCACATGACAGGACAGTCACGGGGGTTTCAGGGGTCCCCAGGGCAGGGGGTTGCCTTCCAGCACACACACAGCTAGCTGAGCTGTACGACGTTCAAGGCAAGCCCTACGAAATGTCAGGCAAACACTCCAACCTACTCCCTGCTCCTCCGCTCCATGTGCACACCTGACCCTGTGTGGACCCTGCTGTCTCCAGGGCGGCCAGAGTGACCACAGCAGGAGCACTGGACTTCAAGCTATGCGGCCAAAAGATGCCCTTCCTCCAGGCCTACGCCGCCTCCTACCCCCTGAAGCTCTCTGCACCACCCAAGCAGCAGAATCCTTTCCTCTCCTACCCCAGCTCCTGCAAAACTTCATCTGGGCACTGCTCCCAGCCCCCCACTGCCCCAAGATTCCCCAAAGCCAGGACCATCAGGCAGAATTAATGCTGGGAGGTCATTCTTGGACACCAGGAGGGTCTAGGTGGACACACAAGCCCTCCCCTACAGAAGTCCCTGCACATCCGGGGAGCCACTGCCTAGGAAGCTGTACGTGCTGGGCCGGGATCAGGGAGGGACTGGGCTGCATAGTGTAGCCTAAGCTGCTAACCCACATCTAGGCCTCATGAGATGCCATCAGGGGCCTCAACACAGCCTACGGTGTTATTCGGGGGTGGAGAGCTGGTCCTGGCTGGCTGCCCCCTTAGCCTCTGCCCCGAAATCTGGACTCTCTGTGCTTGCCGGCTCCTCCTCAGCCTGTGCTTCGAGCAGCTCAGCAGACAGCCCATCTTCCGGTGAGGCTGCAAAGGTGAGGCTGTCAGGAAGGGTTAGCTGAGGTAGGTGGTCTGGCTGGGCCTGGATGCCTGGGCTGTCCGGGAAGGAGACCTCAAACTCTGATCCAGACCATGTGGCCTCACCTGAAACATACAGGGGGTTGCTGAGGAGGCCTGCAGAACCCCAGGCCACCCTGGCCTGAGGCAACCACCACTAACCCCCCACTGCCACCCCAGGTCCTGATGGGGAACGGGAGCTCTAGTGTCCGGATACTTTGACATGGCTGTATTTCACCGAAATACCAGCCTCCCACCCGGCTGAGAAATTCAGGGCAGCCTTGCCAATAATCCAGGGTCTTCCTGGAAAGCTTCTACAGGTGAGGGCCACTCACCACCACGCTCGTGAGAACCACTGCTGGAGACGTCCTCAGGCCCGGAGGCTGAGAGAGCTGTGGAGGTCAGCTCTGTGGAAGAGGGCAGACTGGGCCAGACACTGGCATTGCTGCTGTCCAAGAGAGAGATACCCGACACGTCCAGGAAGCCTAGGGGAAGGGTGCACGTCTTCACCAGCACAAAACCCTCACTGCTGGAAGGCCGGTACCCTGGGCTCACTGAGCCCCGTTCCTGGGACACCTGGCCTGGCCTCAAACTGTAATCTCAGCCTGTGGGGATGCCTCCGCCAACCCCAAAGAGGTCCCCACTGCCTGCTGCTGAGGAAAGAAAGGTGTCTGGGGTTGGGCCTCATGGCAATAACACAGTGGCAGAGGGCCCATACCCTGTTCTGTTCCCACTATGCTGCATCACCTCAGGCAGGCCACTTCTCTTCTGTGGACTCCAGTCCTCAGATCTGCACAGTGGACTGGCTCCTCTGTAGCCATCTGGGCCATACAAGCTAGGAGGGGTCAGCAGGGCTGAGGAAGGTGTTGGGACTGCCACTGAAGCCTTCCCCTAAACCCAGGGCCCACCTCAGCACCAGCATGGCAGGCTCCTCAGCCTCCTCTCCAGAGCCCACTCTCACTACCTGGGTCCATGACGCGCTGCACTGGAGGTGGAGGCTGAAGAGTCTCCATGGGACATGGAAGTCCCCCAAGGTCTGGAGCGCCGAGGCTGGGACTCCCAGGCTCAGAAAGCTGTCCCTCCATGGAGGAGCCGGGCGCCTGCAGCAGGGCCTAGGGGGCCCGGGGAGAAGGAGGGAACAGTGCAGGGGCAGCCGGGACAGAGTCCGACCTAACCCCTGGCCCACGCTTGCCATGGAAGTACCGCGCTGCCCGAAGGAGCACACAGCCTTGGTGGTCTGCCCCTTCCCCTCCAGGGAATCATGGGCCCCTCCAGCAGTACTGACAAGGAGGGAGAACGCTTCCTGCTCTGCTGAGGAGCCCCAGGGGCCCCCTTGGCTGGGCCCCTCCAATGACCCAGAAGAGATGGCCTTCCCCAAACTCCAGCATGCCTGGGGAGCAATCGTCGCATGCCTCCTAGTCCAGACCCCAGGCCAGTGTGTCATGGCACTCAGGTGACTTTTTCAATAGGCAGGAAGGCAGGTCTGGCATTCCCCTATAGAGCTGGCCCACCAGCCCAGCAGGGGCTCTAGATGCCCAGCCTCTGGCCCAGTGTTACCACAGACTCACCGAGGCACAGTACAAGGCTCTGCCCACCCACGCCTCAGTTTCCTACTCATGAAAGGAAAATGACAACTAGTGCCTTGTCATCACCCTCACCTCCATGCCCAAGTGGCAGGGGAACTAAAGTGGGCTTCACTGTCCTGGGGCGGGGGGGTGGGCAACCACCTACTTCCATTGGGTCCCAGAAACAAGAAAGGCCTCCCAAGGGCGCTGCAAATGGGCCCCTGGTGACAGCGACCTCGAGTCCTCTCCCCAGGTGGCAGGCCCCTTTGCCCATATGCAGTTCCCCCTCTTCTCCCCACTGGCAGATGCTGCCCACATACCTCCATGTAGTCACCCTGCCCGGAGCCTCTTTCTGGGCCAGGAGGGGCAGGAGAGTCCTGGGGTGTGGGTCTGGCTGGTGGGATATCAGGTGGCAGGACATCAGGTGGCGGGGTACCAGGTGGCTTCTTGTGGTGGCTGGAAGGCTGGGTTGGGATCCGGTGCAGATAACCGTAGCCGATACCACACCCCAGACTGCCAAATTCCAGAAACATTCAATCCAGGGGGTTGTCCCACAGCCCTTCCGAGGCCTGCCAACCCCACCCAGTACTGGAAGTGAGGGGAGGAAAGGGTGCCTCCTGGACCAGTGGTCAACCTCAGGATCCCTGGACCCAGAGCCCAGCCTCCACCCCCACCGTGGGACTCTGGGGGTCCATGTCCAGTGGCCAGGTCCAGCCAGAGTCCCGGGCCCCCACCCTGCAGCCCTCCGACTGAGGAAGTACCTGCCCTCTCCACCCCAGGCTGCGTTGGGAGTTACAGTCACCTCCCGGCAGGAGTCAGACTCGGAGTTGTAAACCATCAGCTTCAAGGGCTTCCCCTCGTGGGACTCGATGAGTGTAAAGAAGTCCTCGGACTACAACAAAGCCAGCGCCTGAGTCCCGCTCCCAGCACTGGAATTGGATGCCTCAACACAACGAGGCCCTCCTCAAGGACAGCAACCATCTCCACACCCTACCCAGGGGGCCTGGGGAGGGCAAATCAAAGGTTGCTCACCTCCTGGAGGATCTGATCTGAGCCAACCACATAGTCTGTGTAGGGGCGCAGGCCAGCCAGTGAGGCAGGTGAAGAGGGTTCCACGTCCTGCAGAAAGAATCACCAACTACCTATCTTGCTCCTCCAGGTGGGGAGGCAAGGGTGGGTGGCGGGGAGGATGGAGGAGGCTGCCTCTCCAGGTATTGAGTAGGGAGGGCGCTTGTCATCTGTCTCCAGGCCAGGACCTCCTACTCTGCTCCTTCACCTCCAGACCTCCCCCAGGTGCAGGGCCTGCCCAGCAGAGGGCAGCACCACGGCACTGCTCACATCCCTGAGCTCTGGAATCTGACGGGTTAGACGTCTAGCTGGAGTCCTGGACTCCACCAACCTCTACCTGGCTAGGGACAAATACTTAACCCCGTAGTGTCTGTTTCACGATTAGAAGTAGGATATGCAGTACTTCCTCATAGGGTTGCCGAGATTACAAATAGAACATAGGTGAAGAATGAAAATCACACGGTGGCCCACAGTAAGCGCCCAACTGCAGTGCCGTTACTGCTGCAGGTATGTGGCTGAAGACCCCTGCGTAGGGGCTGGACGTGGGGGCAACGAGCAGAACTGGGTACTAGGAACGCTTCCTCCTTTGGGAAACTACCAATCCCAAACTCCCTGAGAAACGTCAAGGGATTTGAATCATCACCCCCACTGCACTCATGGACAAACTGAGGTAGGCTGAGAGGTTGAGAAGTCTCCTATGAGAAGTCAGTGAGCAAGAGAGGCTAGAAATCAGGTCAGTCCATTCCCGGCTCAGAGCACCCTCCTTCCACCAAGCTTTGGGACCAAGCATTCAAGATTGTGGGCACCATCAATTAATGTACATCTCGTGTGTGTGTGTGTGAACAGACACTAATGGCAACACTTGTGCAACTCAGTCACTTGAGATTCATGAAGACCCAGCCCCCAGGCACTAGCCCAAGGCCCAGAAGGGCTCTCAGGGGACCCACCGGAAAAGACTCAATACTGGTCTACTATAGAGTATTCCAGAAAAGACACAATTTCTAAAGACTAGCAGCAGCAGCCTTCTGGCAGTACAAGCACCCCTCCAGCAGATGCTATCCTACCTCCCAAAACAAGAAACCAAGGTTTAGAGGGTGAGAAGATGCCCAAAGTCACCTGGCTAACAAGCAGGGTACACGGTTCAGGTGATGATGGGCGGCCTTCAGGACCTCCCAGTTCCTCCCACACCCTACTCTTACCCCCTGCCTCCTGCCTCCCCCCTGCTCAGGCACCACCTCCCCAGCGCCCACTCACCAGCACATGCCACACGTGCTCGCTTGCCCTGCGGAAGCTGCAGAAGCGCACGCTGGCTCCCAGCAGGCCCTGGCCACCCCACATGTTGCTGGGTACCACCTCCACCTCGCGCAGCTTCATGGTCTTCATATTGAACACCTCCAGCTTCACGGGCTTCTCCACATTGGCCTTCAGCAGAGCCTTCAGTGTGTCATTCTCCTTGTTCTGTGGGGGCAGCGGGGCTGACTCCAAGGCTCCCCACCCACACCCCGGGTTGGGGCCCCTCAGGCAAGTCTGGGTCTGAGAGACGAGCCAGGGCCTCAGTGGCCGGCTGTCCCAGCAGGGTCTGGTGTGGGCATGGGCCAGGGTAGGGGTCTGGGCCTGTGGCCACTGCAACCCCTACCATCCCTAAGCCCCACTAACCCCGCCTCCCTCAGCCCCCTGGAAATATGACAAAGAGCCTCCTTGGTCCAGAGCACTGTGGGGCTGCCCCTCACTGAAATGCCCCTTGGCCACCTTGATACCTCTCATGCCCTGAGAGGCAGGCCCCTTAAACCTGGTGGCTGGCTCCAAGAGTCCCCTCACTGCCCAGATACCTCAGAAAGGTCAGGAGCAGGGCAGGGCCCCAATCAGGCTGAGCACAGGCCTAAGAGAGATGAGCTAGGCCTCCCTCCAGAAGGAGAGGGACGGAGGAGCAGGGTGGGCCTGCTGTGGGACAGGAGACACAGACAGACACACACACACACAAGCAAGGCAGACATAGCATGGGGGAGCCTCACCAGCCTCGAGTGCCCGATGGTGACGATGAAATCAAAGTAGGGCTCCAGGCCCGCTTGCTGGGCTGGCGAGTTCTCCTGCACCTGTCTCACAGAGGAGGCCACAGTCACTGCACCAACCTCATGACACCCCGAGAGACCCCCAGCCCCCGATTCCAAAGACCAGCCATCACCACTTCCCGTGTCCCAGCAAGGACGCGGGCACTATACTGACTGCCCTAGGCAGGTCACACGTGGCCACTGTCAAGGTAATTCCATCCTCTCTTGCTACCTTCCTGGGCACAGACATTCCTCTGTAGGAAACGGCTCTTGTCTGATCATGCTTCCTGAGCTGCCTCAGAGGAGGAGAGCCCAGGGCAGCCCCGGGGGCTTCTAGTAGGCCACACAGGCACAGGGGAGCATAGGCCTGTGGGGAGAAGCTCGGGGCGTGGGGAAGCCAGAAGGTTTACCAGAAAGGGTTAGATGTGGGCAGGAAGGGAGGGCCCCAGAACAGAAGGAACCAGGGCTGCGCTCAGAAAGACAGAGAGGGTAGGCAGTCTGTGGCCAGATCCCAAGGGGCCCCAGAGCCTGTGGTAACAGATCCAAGCTCAGCCGGGCGGGCGTGGGAGCTGAGGAGTGTGGCTAAGGGCAGCAGCCCTACCGGCAGGGACGAGCCTGAGCAGGGAGCCTGTGACAGGGAGCCTCACAGGGAGCAGGGCCGAATCCCTGCCTCACAGCCTGGTGTCCACTCCCAGCCCGAGTGCCTCCTGCCCAAATCCAGGAACTCCCTGCCATCTCCAAAAACACAGCAACCAGGCCTCCCAGCTGGGGTGGAAATCCATCTCAAAGGCCCCATTTACAGAGCCTCACTCAAACAATGCAGTCTTTATCCCCAGCCAGACCCTGCGGTGGGCCCCACACCCTCAGGCCTTTGGCTGTGAGCACTTGATATCCTGCGGGTCAGGCCTCAGCCCAGAGGACACAGGGCTCACGTGGCCTCAGGTTCTGGATGCTTCCACATTAGGAAGGCCCTGCGGCTTCTGCCGCCCACCACCCACCTGCCTGTAGTCTTGGGAGTCCCCAAGCCGAAGGAGAGCTCCCCTGCTCAGAGCCCCGGGACCAAGGCAGACTCGCCCCTGGAATTAGGACTCCCTTCTGGCCATGTCACCGCCAACTGAGCCCCTGCTTGCCACCCCCGGAAGCTGCCGTGGCTTCCAATGACAGTGAGCCCAGAAACTGACTTCAGCCCAACTGGCCTGCGACAGGGGAGCTCTGAGCCCTGCCACATCCCTTCAGGGGACAGCTGGAACAAGGTGTTTTCTTGAAAGCCATAGGACAGTTACTCAGGGACAGCCTGCTCAGTACCACTTCCATATCACTAGGCCTCCCTCTGGGAGGGTCCCTGCTCCTGAGGCCGATGCCACCCAGCCAGCGGTCAGCTGCCCTCTGTCATTATGGAGGCCCAGAGGCTCAGGCCTCCAATCCCCCAGCCCTCTCCCCACCCTCTGCCATGACCTGTCCTCTCTGGCTGTACCCCAGTGCCCTTGCCCTGGGCCTTGCCATCACCCACTATGGCTCTAGCACAGAAATAACCTATGTGGCTGCCACCGCCCCCCACTGCCTCCCCCAACAAGTGCTGCCCACTGTCCAGCTCTCTCCTGGGGGCTCCCATCACCCCTACTCCCACAGCCCCACAATGCCTGCTGCTTTCATAACACTTTCCGCTGTGCTCCCCCATCAGGGAAGCTAATGTAATTAAAGTGACAACAGCTGACACTTGCTGAGGATTGGCTCGGTGCCAGGGGACTGCGCCACCTGCCCTACCCTGCATTTAACCCTTGTACTAATACTTAGGAGGAGGAGTACTCCATTAGTCAGAAATCTGACCTCAGGAAGTCCAACCCAGAGCCTGGTCTGTTCCGCTGCCCTGTAACGACCATCTCCTGGGGAACCTCCACGCCTCTAATCTCGGGGAGGGCAGGGACCTCTGCAGTGCCTGGTGCACAGTGAGAACGCCAGTATTTACAGAGGCAGCACACGTGTTCTTCAGTGTTTAAAAAAAAATGCGGGGGGGGGGGGGGGGTGTCTCTGGGTGGCTCAGCGGTTGAGCGCCTGCCTTTGGCCCAGGGCGTGATGCTGGAGACCCGGGATCCAGTCCCACGTCCGGCTCCCTGCGTGGAGCCTGCGTCTCCTGTGTCTGCCTGTGTCTCTGTGTCTCTCATGAATAAATAGATAAAATCTCAAAAAAAAAAAAAAATGGGTACCTGGGTGGCTCAGCAGTTGAGCATCTGCCTTCGGCTCAGGTTGTGATCCCGGGGTCCTGGGATCGAGTCCCACACCGGGCTCCCCACAGAGAACCTGCTTCTCCCTCTGCCTATGTCTCTGCCCCTCTTGGTGTCTCTCATGAATAAATAAATAAAAGCCTTAAAAGATTTTAGTAGGTAATGTCAACTTCCACGAAAATGTCCCGAGGGCCCCACACAGTCTGGCCTGTGCCCCTTGCGGGCCACCCGTGACTGCACAGCCGCCTCCTCTCCGGCTCTTCCTCCACCAGCAGCGCCACCCGCCTCCGCGCCCGCCTCCGCTGGGAAGGCTCTGCCCCACGGTGCCGGCGCGGCCCCCTCCTTTCCCGGAGGGGTCCGGGGCCACCACAGCGGCCGCCCGGCAGCGCGCCCCGCCCCGCCCCGCCCCGCCCCCCGCGCCGTCTTCCGCGCGTCCCGCCTCTCCCGGCCCGAGCACCGCGAGCGCCTCGAGCACCACGCGTCCCGCGCACGGCTCCGTCTCGGGCGCCCACAGCGCCTGCGCCTGCGCCTGCGCCTGCCAGGGCGGCGCTCGCAAGCCCCTGCCGCCGTGGAGGAGGGACCTGCGACCCTGGCCTCTCGCCAGGCCCCCGAGTCCTCCGCTTTCCGTCATCCTGCGGGAGCCCCTCCCGACTGCGCGCGCCGCGCGCCCCGCGCCCCGCGCCCGCCCTTTCTGCCGGAGCTCCCCGGGCGCCCCCCCGAGAGCGCCCCGCCCTCGGCCCCGAGGCCGGCCTGGTCCTTCCCCGCAGCGCTCCCGTCCCGCGGCGGGAACGGAGCTCGACAGCCCTCAGCAGCGCGGCGCCCGCCCCACCGCCGGCCGCACCCTCGGCGCCGCGCGGCGCAGGACCCCCGCTCCGGCCCGCGCACTTCGGCCGGTCGCCCCGTGCCCCCGCGGCACCCTCCGGCTCCGCCCCCCGGCCGGGGCGCACGGCTCCTCGGGCCCCACCGCGGCGGGGCTGGGTCTCGGCCTCGCACGCTGTCCCCCGGACCCCGCAAGGAGGCGAGCGCACGGACGGCCCAAGTGCAGCCGGAGTCCGGGCCGGCCGCGGGCGCTCCTCGCCGCCAGTGCCAGCCCGGGGGCGGCCCGACCGGACCCGAAGCGCTCGGGCTTCCCGCGTGGCTGCCACTCGGGGCCGGGCCGGCCGGGGCGGGGGCGGGGGCGGCAGGGAGCCGCGGCGCACGGACGAGGCCGAGACCCCGCCGCCGCCGCCGCCGCCCCCGCCCCGGAGCCGGCGGTCAGGCCAACCCTCGGGGCAGCGCGGGCGCCCGCCAGGGTCGCCGGCGCCGCGGGGCTGACTCACCCCGTGCAGGTGGAAGCCCTCGGCGCCGCCCGGGGACTGCTCGGCGCTGGCGCCCAGGCCCATGGCGGCGGCGCCCGGGTCCCGTACGGCTGCGCCCTCCCTCCCCGCGGCCGGACCCGGCGCCACCAGCGCGCACTCGCCCTCTCGGCGCTCGACTGCCAGCGCCTTGTCACGTGGGCGCCCGCCTCGCGCTCCGCCGACTCTGACGCTCCTAGCAACCGGCCCGGCCCTCCGTGTCCAAGGACGCGCGCCTCCAACTTCCGGCCGGGAGAGGCGTGCCCAGGACCCCGACTCGGGAATCCAGCTTCGCGCCGCCGCAGCCGACCCCGCCTCGGAGCCGCGGGCGCCCGGAGATGAGCAACGATGACTCCCTTATGGTGCGTGGCCCGAGCGTGGCCCGGCGGCTCCCTCCGGGCCTCCCCGCCCCGAGACCCCGCGCCCCGCGCCTCTCCTGGGACCTCTTCGACCGCTCCTGCTGTCCCCTTTACCCGCCTTCCGCTGTCCCGGGCCGGCCGCTAATGAAGGGCCTGGCCCCCTCTGGCCTCTCGGTTCCTGGCGAGCGAATCTTTCTCCTCTCGTGTTCTTCGTGCACCCTGAGCTCCAGTTCTGCGTCCGCACCTAGTCCCGTCCTCGAGCTCCCCTAAACCAACGTATCCAAAACCCATCTCTGTCATTTTGCCGTCATCTCCCCTTCCCCTGCCTCTGCCTCTGCCTCTTCCGAGTCCCCCACCTCGATAGACCACACCACTGTTTGATCCTACAGCCTTCACTCTTCCCCGTTCCCATCTCGGGTCCTGTCTATCAGCGGGAAATGTCCCCTGACAGCACCCGCTGCGTTGCATCTCCTAGCCCAGGATCAACACCATCTCTCTGCAGGCACCTGAAACAGCATCCCCCATACACACACCCCAAACAGTTCTCTGCTTCAGCTCTCTGTTCACCAGCAGTCCCCTTACCAGCACCAGCAGCAGAACCACCACCACCACCACCACACACACACCTGAACACATCCCTCCTCTGACTTAAAACCGTTCCAACTTAAAACCATTCCTGTTACGCTGAGGATGATGTCTGGGCTCTTTCATATGGCCCACAAGACTGACAAGCCAACCACATCTCTCCCCAAGCCCAGCACCCACAAACCTTAGGGGAAGTGAGACCTCACTCTGAAATCTCAGCCCCTAATACTGCATGACCTTTGTCAAGCCATAGTCTCCCTCGGTTTCAGATTCTTTAACTGTGAAGGATATGGAGAGAATAATACATAAGATAGTGGGTGTATCAAGGTCTTTACCTTGATACAGTTGCCAACAAGTGTTTAACACACAGCAACTTACAACTCTAACTAGTGGTGTACCTGTTATTATTGGTGCTCTCTCTTTTCCCTCATTCCCTTCCTAAGACAAAGCCTCAGTTGAATTCTCCATCACTTTTGAACCCTCCAAGTTGCTTCTCAGGGAACTGCATGGAGCTACTCTTGGGGCTGATGAAGAGCAAAATGAAGCCTGAATGTTCTCTTTCCCTCCTTCCTTCTGCAGAATGGAGGAAGAGTAGGGAGTCAGGGAGAAAGTGGTTCAGAACCGAAAGAAGGGACTGGGGCTATTGCAACTATGTCTTCCTCTCCACAGGCTGAGATCATTTACTACAGCCAGGAAAAGTACTTCCGCCATGTGCAGCGGGCCGCGGCCTTGGGCCTGGAAAAATTCAGCAATGACCCTGTCCTGCAGTTCTTTAAAACCTATGGGATCCTCAGGGAAGGTAAGGACTTGCCAGGGTCGGCCTCATGGCCTCCGGCACTTGCCTAGCCCCAGCAACTCTGCCTTTACCTGGATGCCTGCTTATACCCCAGCCGTGTTGCCATGGAAAGAGTCTTACACCCAGGTTAATCCCCCAGATGGCTGTGTAATACATTATCTAGTTGACTTTTAAGACATCAGAGAGCTTACCACCCTTGCTCTGCACCTGAGTTTCCCTATCTGGAAAGTGAGTGGGTGGGGAGACATGACTGAATGATTATTGGACGAATGCCAGGCTTGGAAACTGAGAGCTGGTAGTGCAGGAAAAGGAGGGAGTGGTAGGTATGGGTCAAGACAGGTATGGTACAGGAGCAGGGGGAGGGGTGAGCCTCATGCAGGTGCTGACTCGCTGACATTCAGAAGGTAGTGCTGGGCTGAGGGCTGGCTGAGCTGCCCATGGCCAACCACAGTGGACATGGAGGGATAAGTATAATCTGTAGCTCTTGAGCAGCTAGCTGGGAATACCCTGATGGCCTTTCTCAGAACTGACCCCCAGCCCCAAATCCTGGCCTCACATCCTGCAAGTACTCAAAGGTATATCTGAGCTCCAAGCCCTCCAGCACCTGGCAGCATGAGCAGTGGTGTCAGCAGCCCCTTCAGGGAACTTGGGTCATTAGAAATGTTTTGGACCAGTTAACCCAATGATTCTGGGTGAAGTCAGGTAGTGCCAAGCCTTGGGTCAGCTCTGACAAGGGCTCCCCTGTGTTGGCCATAGACCTCCTGCCCTCTGGGCCTGGAGCCCAAGAGCATAACCAGGTGGGCTCTTCTTTGCAGGGCACATACAGGATGCCATCAGTAACCTGGAGAGCATCCGGAATCATCCAGATGTGTCCTTGTGCTCCATCGTGGCCCTCATTTATGCTCACAAGCTCTGTGAAACCATTGGTGAGTGCAGCCATGCCCAACAAGGCCTAGTGCCCTGGGGGAAGACAACCCCACTGCAGAGATGCAGCACCCTCAAGGGCTGCCACGGGAGGTGGGTGCACTGGTGACCGCACAGGCTGGTAGCCAGGGAGGAGTGGCTTCTATTCCCTCCCCTTGGGGTCCTCAAGGAAGGCCTGTGCCCAGATCCAGCTGCGTGGGAGCCACTGGTAAAGAGCATGACAACGGGAGAGGTCCTCTCCTTCCAAATCCTAGGAGTTGGGGAGACATCCTGCTTCCTTCGCCAAGACCTTGTGGAAACAAATCAAGCTGATATAAATAATTCCACACTCTAAACAACTATCTCCCTTCTCGGGATGGATTGTGGGCCTGAGGTGGGGGATTTGGCAAACTGCTGGGTACCGGGGGGAAAAGATAACCCTCAGACAGCAAACCCAAGTCTAGGCAGCAGCAGCTTCTGTGGTTTCCAGGCCCCCAGGCTGACAGTAGTCTGCCACGTGTTGAAGGTTGGGCCCTCAATGCATCCTGCAGGCCCAGGCGGCCCTCCTCACTCTGACTCGCCCTCTTCCCCCTCTCGGATTCCCAGACCAAGAAGCCATTCAGGAGCTTGAGAGCAGCCTGAAGGAAATCCTCAAGACCGCCAGTGCAACGGCCCTGTACTATGCCGGCCTCTTCCTCTGGCTCATAGGCCACTATGACAAGGCCATAGAGTACATCGACTGCAACTTGAAGCTCTCCAGCAACTCCAGAGAGGTACCTGCTGTGGGCATCAGGAGGACAACAGCTGCAGAAAGCAGTGTCCAAACACATCCCCACTGGTCCTTTTGAACCAGTTAACTGGGAGCTCCTGCGGAGCACCCTGGGACTGGGAGAGGTCCGCACCTGGGCACTGACACCATCCCAGAGCTCCCAGGAGCCCCCACCCACGTTGTGTCAGGGTTTAGCCAAGTGCACACTGGCATGTGTCCAGAGTCCAATCTGCAGACAGCTGTTCTGTGGCCTGTACTATATTTTTTTTAAATCTTGAATTAGTTGCCAACATTTAGAAAGCAAAAGATCTTTACCTAAAAGCCCAGATTTCCTGGCTCTTTGGGAAAATAAGAGGAATTGGCTGCACTGGACCTACCCTCCCTCTTAGCAATGGTCTGCTGGATATCCGTGGTGGCGCATACAGTAGATCTCACATGTGGTAGGTCGGGACTCATGGTAGAGTTTGAAGCCTCAGTCTAGGTTCAGTGTAGTCACCACTTCAGCAGGGGTGATCTCCCTCCCCAAGGGGGTGAAAATTGGTACCCCAAGGAGGGAGTGAAAAAGAAATCTTACTGTTGATGTATAAAACACAGAGTTACACACTGCATAAACAAATATTATATGTGTGATATTAAAAAGTCTTGGAGGGAGAGGAAAGGATTAGGGAAAAGGTCTGAAAAGGCTCCTTAGGATGGGAGCGATGGGAAAGAGTTGAGAAACACCAGTTTAGGGCATGAGGGATGCTTCAGGGCAATGTTATCCAAGTGCCTCTCTGACCTCACCTTGCAGGTCTGGCCACCTGTCTGCCAGCAGAGGCTAGATGAAGACTGGAGCAGAGTCGGAGAGGCCCTAGAGCTCAGAAGGGCTCCTGTTAACCCCCTAGAAGGCATTCCCACCTCCCCTTACTGGGCTAAGGTGTGGAGGGAGCAGGAGTGGCCATGCACAGTGGCCTATGGTGGCCTCCTGACCCCACTGTAAAGTAAATAGGCAATGACAAGACAGGTGAGAGTGGTCAGTAGAGGTAGCAGAGCCCCAGGGGTCCCAGGGAGGGGTTTGGAATATCATGGAAGGTCTTCGACAGGAGGGTCCTCCTAGGTTGAATTTTAGAGACTAGTGGTAGTTAATCAGGTGAAAGGTTTTGGTTGGGAGGGCTGTGCCAGGACAGGAGCAATCAGAGTGAATTCCTGGTGGTGAGAGGGAGCAGGGCTGCCCTGGGGTTTGCGAATAGTTGTGCCTGGCAGGGTCTCGGGGTGCAGCGTGACAGGGATGGGACATGAGGCGGGAGAGCAGGTTGGGTCAAGGCTCTGTGAGACCAATGACTTTATCTTCCATCTTGTTCTGATCCCAGGGCCTTGTGCTCCGAGGCTGGTTGGACCTCACCTCAGACAAGCCCCATATCGTGAAGAAATCCACCAAGTTCCTGGAACAAGGAATTCAGGATGCGAAAGATGTGCTGGGGCTGATGGGAAAGGTGGGCAGTGGCAGGGAGAGGGGAGGGGAGGAGGATCCCCACCTGGACCACTGGAGCCAAAGACCCACCAGGTGACTTTGGGCTAGACCCTCTGTCTCCAGGGCCTCACCTGGCTGATGAGGAGCAGGCCCCACACACACATACACACACAGAGGATCAGAGTCACACAACAGCTCAGGGCCCACTCGGTTCTCACAGTCTGACTTGCCCTGTCTGAGTGCCTGTCTTGTTCTGCATGGGGTCATCTCAGGGGATGTCCTTTTTTCTCTATCATGCTTTCTCTTCTCACCTGCTCGGTTCAGTGGGCCGTAAAAGAAGGGAGATATGTGATTTGTGTTTTTTTTATCTCAATTTAAATGAAGTCCCTTTTTTCTCATGTGCCTCCACTGAATCCATCTATGAAAGAAAAGCTGACCCTCTCATTCTCTCCTCTTATATATCTTCTTAGAAAATGAATATGTACTCATTAAGAAAAAAAAAAGGCTGAAAAAGTCGAAAGACGAATTAAAATGACACCCTTCACCCTCCCACTCCAAACAACTCATGTGGACATTTTAGGGTCTTTCAGGCTTTTTCCAGTGTGTGCGATTCAGAGTGTGCGTTCACTTGGCTTTCTGCAGGTTTACCAGGGGGCACCCTTGGGACCAGCATCTGTGGGGAGAGGGACAGAAGCAGGACCTGTGGGGGGAGAAGTTGCGCTGTGATGCAGCCATAGCAAAGGTCTCAGCCAACTCAGAGTTCTAGAGTTTGGGTGGCCCCTCACCGACCACAGGCTGGATGAGGGCTGCCCCTGGGACTGGACGTGACCTGGCACGAGGCAGCCTCCTTTAGCCATGGGCAGCCCCAGGGCTAGGCTCCCCGGAGAGCTACTGCTGCTCCTGGTCCTGAAGGGGATCCCACTGAGTGCCCTCCGCTGGGCGGGAGATATTGTGGTCATTTAATAGGAGCATAGAGTTGTCATGATAGGGCATCTTATCATTTGACTTCCTTTTCTTCATGTAAGATTTTGTCATAAGTAACTGTCATTTTGAACCATGCCATCAAGCCCATCCCCTGTTGTATGGGCCTAATATCATTTGCCAAGCCAGTCCTCTACTGTTTGGACACTGAGATTGTTCCCAGTTTACACTTAGAAAGAGTGCTGCTGTGAACACGCATATGCATAAATCTTTACCTGGTACAATCCTCGTCTTGCTTTGTTTTAAAGATTTTATTTATTTATTCATGAGAGACACAGAGAGAGAGGCAGAGACATAGGTAGAGGGAGAAGCAGGCTCCCTACAGGGATCCCGATGTGGGACTTGATCCCAGGACCCTGGGATCACGACCTGAGCCAAAGGCAGATGCTCAACCACTGAGCCACCCAGGTGCCTCTTCCTCTTGTTTTTATTAAGTCTCTTGAGGGCAGGTTGCCAAAGGTCTAACATACGCTCTGGTTTTCAGAGTCATGTTTCAAGTCCTTTAGTAGCATTGCTCTTTGCCCCTCAAGCACCTGGGCCATGACTCACTCACTCAATCACTCACTCACGCACTCAGACCTGGTGGTTGGCACTGGCCTGCAGAGGCCAGAACTCCAGCCCCATGATCCTCGATGGAGAAAAAGTGCCACTTCAGCCCCCAATCCAGAGTGTTCCCTGAAAGCCCTAACTGACCCAGGGCCCCAGGGAGCAATTTTCATTGATAAGGTTCAAGACAGTGAATGGAAAAGGAAAAGTAGAAGTGGAAGGTGCCCAGCAGCCTGAGGTCTCCCTCTAGGGGTGGCCTGCACGTGGTCTTGCTGTATCCCACACCTGCCAGGGTGCCCCTGGAGCCCTGGCCTCACCTGTCCAAGAAGCCAGGACTGGTGTGGACTTTGATTTGTCACTCTGAGTGATGGTGACTCCTTCCCCAGGGGCTTCAAGGGATTCCCACAGCACACATATGTCAGGCTCTGCTCCTGTTCTGGTCGAGACCCTGACACCCCTGGACCTCCCTCTGTGGGCACTGATGGAGGCTCTTCTGTTGGGCTTTCAACAGGCAACATACTTAATGATGCAGCAGAACTACTCAGGGGCCCTGGAAGTGGTGAACCAGATCACCGTCACCTCAGGGAGCTTCCTGCCTGCCCTGATCCTGAAGATGCAGCTGTTCTTGGCACGGCAGGACTGGGAGCAGACAGTAGAAATGGGACACAGGTGAGAGGCAGGTGTCCACCGGCACCACTACACCACACCGCTGCTTCTTCCCTTTCTTTGCGAGCCGAGGGTGCTAACATGTTCCCATCTTACAAGCTGGGGACATGGGAGACACTGTGTGTTTGATGCAACAAGACATAAAAGTAAATATTGGCAACAGAGGAGGTACAGAGAGTGATGCGATCACATGGGGAGGAGGCCAGGAGGACATGGCCCCTGATAGACAAAGAAATAGGCCTATCTAGAGCTATAAGCATGTTATTTAGGAGAAAGAGACAGAGGAGCGACCCAAGGAACCCAAAGCAACCAGGATTACAGGCTGACAAGCAGTTGCCTCTAAAGAGCGGGGTTAGAGGGGCATAAAGGAACTATTGCATTATTTAATTGTTTTAAATTATGGGTATGATACACCATAATAAAAACTTCAGGGAAAAAGGTCATCGGTGACTGAGAAGACTTCTAGCCAGACAGCAAGAGCCGGGGAGCTCCTGGGGCTGTGGAAGCCAGACACCAAGTGCAGGTGACCTTGGAGCATTGTCACTGTCTCTAGAAATAAAGACCACTTGGAGGGAGGGATGTCAGATGGAAGGTTTTTTGAGGATGGAATTTTCTAGATAACTGAAGCTTATCTCCTTAAACTAATGCTTTCACTAGTTTTATTAAGTAATTTTAAAATGTGTGCTACTAACTTTCTCCCTAAAAAGAGTTAACAGACTACTTTTTTTCTGAGTGACCACGAGTATTCACTACGAATCATGACTAAGTTGTGGTAGTATACAGCACAGTTCAGAAACAAAACAAAACACAAACAGACCTCTTCCCTGTGGAGGGATGGCAATTCCTCTGATGATCATCACTGGAATTTGAGTCCCAGAGAGAGGCACCCAGGAGCAAATGAACGTAACTGGGATCTGCTCAGTGCACTGGGGCCCCCCCACATGTGGTGCCTGTGCAGGCCTCGCTTCTCTGTCTCAGAGTTGACACCTGGCCAGTGTCCTTGGCAGGAACTGGGTGAAAAGCTTGCTTTGGAGGCTTGGCCTTCGGCCAGCGGGATCCTGGGAGCACCTGGCTGACAGCCACAACTGCGGTGTGCGTGGCCTCCCTCGCCCAAGGCCCTGCTGCCCTGCCTGCAGGGAACAGTGTTTAGTGCCAACGGGCTGAGTCCCACACCCGATGCCTGCCCTTATGGAGGTTTTTGCAGCTAGTGGCATTCACAGAACTTCCTCTGTTGTTTTTTATTTTTAAAAACTTAAAACTCCTAACCTTGAGATCAGGAGTCCAGAGGCCCTACCAACTGAGCCAGCCAGGCACCTCGCCCCTATTATTTTTTAAATCTGTGCCCCTCTAGGTGTGTTTCTTGTTCCATCCCTAATATTATTTATTTCTCCCTTTAAATTTCCTTCATCAACATCAAAGTAATTTGTTTCATTGACTAGTCTTTTTAAAAACCCCACTTTGAGTTTTGTTGATGGTCTCTATCGTATCTGTTTGCTACTGTGTTAATGTCTGCTCTTTGTGATTTCCTGCCAACTCCTTCCTGTGGGGCTATCCTGCTCTTGTTTTCTAACTCTTGAGTGGGATGCCTGGCTCATCTATTCTCAATTTTCTTTTAGAATATATGTGTTTAGATTTGTGCGTGTCCCTCAAGGTACTATTTTAGCAGTATCTACACATTTGGATGTGATATTTTCAGTATCATTTGGTTCTAAGAATTTTCTAATATCCATTTTGATTCTTCTTTAGTCCATAGGTTATTTCAAAAAAAAAATTTTTTTTTTAATTTCCAAATGTATTTGTTTCCCTGTACCTACAGAATCAGCATAAAGGATTAGAACTGTTTGAATGTTGACTGCCTAACCAATCATATTGGGATTTTGTGTCTTAATTAGAGTAACCCTCTATGAAGTGCAGGGCCATCCCTAACCAGGCTGAAAAATAGGAAGTTTCCCATAAAGAAACAGAATATTGAAAACCCCAAAGTATGTATGACCGGAAACTATGTCTTCACAATGACACATGTTGGAAAGCAAGGTTCCCTTTCCATCTTATAGCTGCAGATGACCCATCAAGGACCTCTCCACCACCCTGGGACCATGGGGCCATGATCAAGTCTATGTTAGTTGGCATATGAATAGGCTTCTGTCACAGATTGCCCCAGATGCATGGACTTAAATAACATGAAAGGTTATTCCTCTATCAGATAAGAGACTGGGAGGTTGTCCAGGACTGGCATAGCAGCTTAACTCTGTTAGGATCCCAGGACCCTTCTGTCTTACTGTGCTATATTCCTAGGACTTTGATTACATGGTCCATGTTTCAGCCAGCAGAAAGGAGTAAGAGAAGAAAGAAGAGATGTGCTGTAAGGAAACAGCTGGATATCACTGGGGCACTTGCACTCACATCCTGTTGGCCAGAACTTAACCACAGGGCCACTTGAGCTGCAGGGGAAGGCTGGGAGATGTGGTCTTTATGCTGGGTAGCTGTGTGCCCAGCCAGATCAGGAGTTCCATTTTTTTTTTTTTAAAGATTTATTTATTTATTTATTCAGAGAGAGAGAGAGAGAGAGGCAGAGACACAGGCAGAGGAAGAAGCAGGCTCCATGCAGGAAGCCTGACATGGAACTCGATCCCAAGTCTCCAGGATCACACCCCAGGCTGCAGGCGGCACTAAACCGCTGTGCCACCGGGGCTGCCCAGGAGTTCCATTATTAAAAGGAGAAAGGGAGACAGGATATTAGGAGACAATCAGAAGTGGCTGCAGTGCCATGCTAGCCTGGTCTATGCATACTCACAATTCATGTGGCTCCTCTTCCTTTTTCAGAATCCTAGAAAAAGACGAAGGTAATATCGATGCCTGCCAAATCCTAGCAGTGCATGAGCTTGCAAGAGAAGGAAATATGACTACAGTAAGTTCTTCAAGACTCAGGAGTTGGGCCATTTTTTAAGGAGTGGCTGGAATTGCTCAGGTATTGGCCAGGTAGAGCCTAGCCTCAGACTTGCTCCTAAGCCCTGTAGTTTTTCCAAAGAAACCCAAACCTGTCCTCAAACACAGAAACATCTGGAATTCCTTATGAAGACTTCAATGCCCAGACAGGTCTTTATTTTCCAGAATAGTTTGTGTTTTCAGCCACAACATTGCCTTTTGAAAAAATGCACTGCCTCTGTGAAGAGTGGCAGATGAGGAGTCTGTAAGGGTTTCACGATGCAAAGAGGAAGCTTTTGGTTCCTTCTGCCCAGCTCTGAGACTATGGGTTTGGTGGGGGCAGGGGTGAGATGAGGGGGACAGTCCATATTTGAGAGGAACCCTCAGCAAGGGGCCCAGGCCATCTCTGGGTAGGAACTGGACTGGAGGGCCTGTCCTCAGCACCCTGGGTGGGCCTTCCTAGGGCCTGGCCTGAGGTTTAGCCCCAGGGCAGAGTTAGCATTGATACCTCTCCTTCACCCCCCACCCTAACCCCTAGGATTTATGCTTCTCCCCAGCCCTGGATGCTCAGTGCTGATTTGCTTGCATCTACTGAGCAGAGTAGGCCTGCCCCATCCAGGGTTTCCCTTCTGGCACTTCTTTGCAGCCAGGAACTAAGAACTCCTCACTCTTAGTGGGTAATGGGGCAGAGGAGTCCATGGGAAAGAACGCAGGCTTTGGAGTCAGACTTACTGAATGTCCCCAGGCAAATCACCTAACCTTTCTGACCCTTTGTCTACTGGAAAATTCAGATAGTTGTACTGACTTACAGGGCCATAGGGAGGATTCTTTGGAGTGACAGAGAGGCACCAATGTGGTGACTCATGTCAACATGGAGCAGAGGCTCAGGTCCAGGGCCCCGCTATGACCATCTGCTCCTGAGCCAGCCCAGCAGGTGTGCTGCCAGCCTGGGGGGGCATGTGTGGGCACCATGACAGCTGGCTTCTGGCTGGGGGTGGGGGTGGGGGTAGGGGTCGGAAAGGGCAGCTTCTCTTCACAAATCCATAGACAGAGAGGCAGTGCCAGCTCTTGGGTGAACAGTGTTCCTGAAAGCTCCACCTGTGGGGCTTAAAATAAGGCTGGTGCCTGGGATCTCCCCATCCCACTTGGATCCGAATCTCTGGGGCTGGCTTCTGAGTGTAGATATTTTAAGATCTCCCAGGGGATGATAATGTGCAGCAGGGTTGCAAACCTCTGCCCAATTCCCATTTTTGTATATTGCTTTTGACATTGTCTGTTTTGTCCCTGCAGGCTGCCAATCATGTTAGAAATCTGATTAAAGCACTGGAGACAAGAGAGCCCCAAAATCCAAGCCTCCATCTTAAAAAAATTCTTGTGGTTAGCAGGCTGGTAAGAAGGTTCTTCCCAGGTCTCTTATATGCTTCTTAAGCCCTATGCCCCCCTTTTGGAAGCTTCCTGGGTACCCTGTCCTCCCCTCCCTGGCTCAAACTTGGCCTCTCAGACTGGTGGCCCATACCCAGCAGCCCCTGTCTGCCTCTGGCCAATAACTATCACATAGGCTCTGTGCTGCTTAGAGACCCAAATGCTGCTTGGAGATGCTGTAAAAGATCAGAGTAATTGAGTCTAGAAGTGCTTTTAGAGTAGGAGGCCCCTAATTGGGGGTAGAGGGCAGCATATGGCTATCACACAGCAGAGCAATGCCCAGCTCTGGCTCAGGGTGCAGGGGCACCCAACTGCTATAATCTCCCTGTGGAAGTGACCTGGAAGGGTGGGCCTGCCTGGACCTCTCTGACATCAGGCAGGAGCAAACAGACCAACTTGCCAAATAATCTGTCTCTGCCAGACCGTTCAGCCCCAAAGCAAGATTTACTAGAAGGAATTGCTGCAAAAAACTAGGGTAGCTCTGGGGCCTTAGGAACCAGAACCGTGGAGTCAAATGCCATTGGGATGCAATCTCTCCCTCAGAAACACATACCCGTGTCTGATGCTCTCTGCTTGTTCTGCACATCTGGCAGGGGATGTGGCTGCTCACAGCCTTTGGGCCCACTTCCCATCAGCAGGAGACAAACAGCTTCTCTCCACCAGCTTCAGTTTTTGAAAAACTTATTGGTCATTTGGACCAATTATTGTGGCCAAACAGGAGATGGGTCCTTTGGAGGGCCCTGTGTCTGGAGGCAGGTTCCTCAGATGGGGTTAGTGTGAGGTTCTTTGGCAGCCGGGCAACTGCAGAGACCCGACTATGGGTCACAGGCATCCCTTAGGCTCTCCTGAGCAGCACCCAACAGGCCTACCAAAGTGTCCCCTGTTTCTGGTGTAGCCTTGTTGAGACAGGTTGGACTGACTGGTTTCCCTGTTTCCATGTGCCCGTTCCTTGCAGTGTGGGAGGAACCAGGCGGTTCTACAGCTAGTGTGCAGCTTCATCGAGCGCACATTCATGGCCACATCCTCCTATGCCCATGTGGCCACAGAGCTGGGCTACCTCTTCATCCTGCAGGACCAAGTGAAGGAGGCATCTTTGTGGTACTCGGAGGCCATGAAATTGGACGTGAACAGTGTGGCTGCCTTGACAGGTCCATGCAGGTTGGGCAGGGTGGGGAGTGGGAGGCGCAGGAAGGCAGGTAGCAGGGTAGCCTCCATGGATCCAGAAGAGAGGGAAGCATTCTTCCTAGAGGCTGTGTGAGTGTGGGCATACACTGTATGATGGGGCGCCTTTCCACAACATATAAATGGAAACCTATACGCCAACATAGGTAGAGAAGCAACAGCTAAAGAAATGAGTAGACCCGTTTTCTCCCAGAAAGCTCCAGGAAAAACAAAGGTTGAAAAGAGAAAAAAAACAAAAACAAAACAAAACCAAGCTCAGTGTCAATGGAGGCTGGGAGCAAAACATGCCATGGGGCAGTCAGCGAAATAATGGTTGGATTATTGACAACCAGAGAATGGAATCAAGGAGGCCCTTAAGGAGGGGTGGGGCCGGAGGGAGCAGAACCAAGCCCCTGATGCTTCCCACTGCCACCAGGGACAGGAAGGACAAAAAGACTTGCTGCTTCCCAGGCAATCCACATCCCGTAAGACATTCCCCCACCTGGCTCAGTCCTTCCCCACTTCCACAGTCAGGGGAGACCCCTAGCCCGTCAGCCAGAAGGGAAAGCCATTGGCCAGAATGCCCTTCCCACACACCAGCCCAGGCCAGCCCTCTCAGGTGTGTCCTGGAGTTCCTCCCGTTTTTTTTTGTTTTTTTTGTTTTTTCTTTAAGATTTTATTTATTTATTCATGAGAGACACAGAGAGAAGCAGAGACTTAGGCAGAGGGAGAAGCAGGCTCTCTGTGGGGAGCCTGATATGGGACTCGATCCCAGGACTCCAGGATCATGCCCTGGGCAGAAGGCAGATGCTCAACTGCTGAGCCACCCTGGCGTCCCTGGAGTGCCCCTCTTATCTGACCTGCCTGGGAAAATCAGTGACCTTAACAATTTGGGAAATCTGCCCTAGCTGCTAATATTCATCAGTCTAGTCCGTTAGTAAATCTGCAAATAGTTTGAAAGAGGGGCCAGGTAGAGCAGCAAAGCCATGGCCCTCTGAGGAGAAAAGGTAAAGCTGTATACAGGAACCCTTCCCCTCCCCCACTAAAACCCCTCCAGTGTTTGCAAGGGCCCTGAGGTCAGTCAATAAGTAAAGAACAGGCTACTGTGAAAAAGGTTCTAGGGAACAAAAAAGCTACTGAAAATTAAAAATGTGATTGCAAAGTAAAATATTCCACAGAGGAGCCAAATAGTGGGATGGATATAAGTGAAAACCAAGATGGTAATTAGAAGACAATCAGGAATAAATACACTGAAATGACCAGGAAATATCTTTAAAGGATGAATAATAAGAATAGATGGATTTGTCTTCCCAAATTCAAAACACATTACGAAACAACAGTAGTAATGTCAGCTTGAAGCCAACATGGAATAAAGAAGCCCATCACTGGCATGGAAACAGGTCTTTCGAAGGTGACATTTCAAACCAATATTGTGGTAGGTTTCAATAATTCGTGGTTGGACATCTGACTATCTGGTATGAAAAAAGTAAAGGGAAGTTCCCATCTCACACCGTACTCAATACTCCAAGGACACCTGGCTAGCTCAGTTGATAGAGCACATGACTCTGGATCTTGAGGTTGTGAGTTCAAACTCCATGTTGGGAGGAGGTGGGTAAAGAGTAGTTTAAAAATAAATTCCAGGGGCATCTGGGTGGCTCAGTGGTTGAGCATCTGCCTTTAGCCCAGGGCGTGATCCCAGAGTCCTGGGATCGAGTCCCGCATTGGGCTCCTTGCATGGAGCCTGCTTCTCCCTCTGCCTGTGTCTCTGCCTCTCTCTGTGTCTCTCATGAATAAATAAATTAAATCTTAAAAAAAAAAATAAATTCCAGATGAATTAAATACTTAAAACAAAAAATTCAATCAGACTTGGGCTTCCTGAGGGAAACTAAGAAATCGGAAAGGAAAATGTCTTACCTATTGGACTACGTAAAAACTTAAAACTAATAGATGGCAAAAGACACTGAAAAATGCTGAAGAGGTAGGGTGCCTGGGTGGCTCAGTGGTTGAGCATCTGCCTTCAGCTCAGGGCATGATCCTGGGGTCCTGGGACGGAGTGCTGCATCAGGCTCCCCAGAGGGAGCCTACTTCTTCTGCCTGTGTCTCTGCCTCTGTCTCTCTCTCTCTCTCTGTGTCTCTCATGAATAAATAAATAAAATCTTAAAAAAAAATACTAAAAAGATAAAATGGCAAACTAATGGAAAAATTTTGCTACAAAGGGTTAATAATCCTAATATATAAAAAAGAAAACAACCATAAAAGAAAAACAGGCTAAAGCTGTGTGCAGGAGATTCATAGCAGAAAAGAAAAAGGCCATTCAATATATGGAAAAAAAAATGTTCCTTTTCCCTAGCAATAAAAAAGAGTGAATTAAAATGAGTTACCATTCATTTTTTAGTCTGGCGAGGTTGTGGGGAAAGGCCACTTTCAAGTTCTTGGCAGTAATATTAATTGAAACATTTCTGGAGGACAAGTGGCCTTATCTATCACCATTTTAGTTATACACGCCCTTTGACCCATCAACTCAACTTCAGGAATTAGAACACGGAAATATGTTTACCCTGGCACTGCAACATTTAAACATCAAGAGCAAACCAAATGTGAGATGAGGTGCCCTTCAGTGGGGCAGTCATCAAATACAATGTCCCATCCACAGTGGAATATTCTGTTGTCATTAAAGAGAACCAGGTGGATGTGTATAAACTGATCTGTATACCTTAGATGTGTACACATCGCCAACGAATGAATGATTAGGAAGGGACCGCAAGTTGTTAATAGTGGCTACCTCTGGAGAGAGACACATGTAAAACCGAGCAGGAGCTAGGTATGGCTGTCCATCTTGCCTCCTGTTTTGAATTCCTAACCATGAGCATGTATCATCCTTCCTTCCATCGTCTCATCTGTGCTCCTTGGCTTGTTGACCTGCTGGCTCTGTGTCAGAGCCAGCTGTCCATGCTTGTTTTCTCCCATTCCCAGGGATCATCTGGTGCCAGATCCTGGACGGTCACCTGGAGGAGGCTCAGCAGCAGCTGGAGTTCCTGAAGGAGGTGCAGCAGTCCCTTGGGAAGTCTGAGGTCAGAGCTCTTGAGGCGAATGGCTTGCTCCAGGATCGTGTCCCTTCTCTCCTCCCACCCAGTTTCCAAAATCCAGTAACCAGCATGGCTTAGACTCCTGCTTCGCCCCCCACACCCACCACCCAGCTGGCGGTGTTGGTGCCAAGACCTGGACCTGCCTCCCACAGGTGCTGGTTTTCCTCCAGGCCCTCTTGGCATCCAGGAAGCACAAGGAGGGGCAGGAGGTCACTGCCCTCCTGAAGGAGGCTGCAGAGCTGCACTTCTCCAGCATGCAGGGCCTCCCCCTGGGCTGTGAGTACTTTGAAAAACTGGACCCCCTCTTCCTGGTATGCATCGCCAAGGAGTACTTGTTCTTCTGCCCCAAGCAGGTGAGAGCACATCCTAGCCCCATGGTCTGGACAGAGGCAGGGACCCCACCTGGCTGGCCACCAGGCTGCTCTGCTCCCCTGTGGTTGGGGAACCCTTTATTCTTCAAACTTGCAGGTACAGCATGCAAATCACTAGAGAGTCAAATCTTTCCAATGCAGATTCTGATTCTTTTGTTGGGGAGGTGGGGAAGGGGAACATCTGGAACAAGTTCCCAGATGATGCTGGTGCTGCTGGCCCCACTGACCACACTTCGAGGAGCAGGGCACTGGCCCATGCCCTTGCCTTTATCCTGGAGAATAATCAGGCTCCTTTTTTTCCAGATGTCTTCTAGGGAGTATATTACTCTTTCCTTGTTTGTCTGCTTTACTTGTTTGCCTGTTTTCACAGCCAGTCAAGATCCCCCTATGGGCAAGGGTCATATCTCACACACCTGAAATATGCCCCCAGTGCAGAGGAATGAGTCACTCTACAAATATTAAGTTCACGGCCGTGCGCCTGACACCATGTTAGGTACTGGGGGGTACAAGGGTGAGCAAAGCCAAGGCCCCATTCTCTGGAGCCTACACTCTAGCACTTGATGGCTCAGAGTGGATGATAATAAACATGTGGAATAAAGTAAAATTCCTTCACTGAAACAGTGTTTTCTAAGAGCTTTAGGAGTCTGTCTGCAATGGGACAAACCATACAGCCAGGCCCCATGTTCCTACAGCCCCGGTCGCCAGGCCAGATCGTGTCTCAGCTTCTCAAACAAGTCACTGTGATCCTGAATCCTGTAGTCAAAGCAGCGCCAGCCCTGATCGACCCCCTGTATGTGATGGCTCAGGTCAAGTACCTCTCAGGTGAGCCTGTTCATCTGAATACACGGCCCCGGGCTAGCATCCACAGGCCGCCTGCCTGGGATGTCTCACAGGCATACATACACACCCATCTCTGGCCTACACTCCCCTGAAACCGGTCTGACCTCCCTCCTCAGCAGGGGTCTCTCCCACCTGGCCTGCTGCTGTTGGCTTCCATGCTCTGAGCCAGGTCACAGTCTCTGAACTTCCATTATACACAGGGGTCATGCAGACACTGGGATCGACTAGTCCTCTAAACAAGCAGAGATTCCCTCATGAGGTTTGCATTCTAGTAAGTGGAAATAGTTAACATATCAAATAAGCACATTGTGTTGCTTGCTAAGACACAATAATGCCATGGAGAAAACTAAAGCAGGGGAAGGGATGGGATGGCAGTGTTGCAGTTTTTAAAAGAGGGCCTCATGGGGAGGATAGACGCTGTAGCTTTCAGCTTTCAGAGCCTCAGGATAGCCTGAGCAATATCCTTCTAGCTTCTTCCATCTCAAGGCTCAGGTCCTAGAGAAAGAGAGAAAGTGGGAGAAATCTCCGTGGGAGCCTTATTGTCCTCTCTGAGTGCTTTCCCCCTATGGTCTTGTACTCCCATCCATCTGGAAGACAGGCCAATCTCTGGTGTGCTGGGGGCTTCCGAAGAATCCCAAATGCCGCGGCATGCATCTAGCCTCTGGCACTGCCTTGTGTGGGTCACACTGTGCAGAGACCTCCCCCATCTTCATCCTTACCCACAGTTTCCAGAGCTCCTGGGTACAAGGCAAGGGCAGGAGCACTCCCCCAGGGGTGCTAGCACCTGCCAGCAAGCAAGTCTAGGGCCAAAGCCAGGTCTCCAGCTGCTTAGGTTGCCATAGTGACATCTTCACATTTCTGCAGCACACAAGGAGGAGCAGGGAGTTTGGGATCCAGAAACAGGTGCTCCCCGCTCGCCAGCTTACGGACTCTGAGCAGGAGCTGTCAAAAGGCCTGAATGCAGAGTAAGAAGGACTCTTCTACCAGCTCAGTGTTCCCCAGCCTTGGGCTGCCACCAGCCTGGCTGCAGGAAGACTCCTTATCCCCATATTGCCAAGGCGTTCAGAGCTCAGCCTCAGGAACCAATGGCCCTGGATTTAAATGCTAACTTTGTCCCTTGTAAGCTGAGTGCCTTAACATCACTGGGTTCTAGTCCTACAATTAAAAGACACAGATAATACTGCCAACCTTGTAGGGCTGGGCAAATATTAAACCAGCCTTTCTAAAAGTGCTTTGTATGTACTGGGCCTAGAGCAGGTGCTTCATAAGTCAGGGCTATTATAGTTGCTATTATTGTTAGGTTTTGTTCTGCTATGAGGTGTGGGAATCAAGACTTAAGTGTTCCCCCGAGCTTCCAAATAGAGCAGTGATGTGACTTAGCCATCTCCCTGAGGGTTACAGAGAGAAAGGAAGGGTTACACCATGGTTTGAGTTTCCTGGCTTTTGTCTGCATCAAGGCAAAAACTGGAGTTCTAATTTTAAGAAGAGACCTCTGGAAAAAAAAAAAAAAAAAAGAAGAGACCTCTGAGTGAAACAGAACAGACTCAGGTAAAATGGCTGACTTGGGTATTTCCCGGTAACTGGACATATAAACTTCATTCTGCCTTTATGTACTGGGTCCTGGGAGTTCCCAGGGATCCCTGGATGTAGAGGCCTGTTTATCATTTCTAGGAGAGTTAGAGAATGCCCAGAGTACCCTGCAGCGTTGCCTGGAGCTGGACCCCACCTCCGTGGATGCCCACCTCCTCATGTCCCACATCTACCTGGCGCAGGGCAATTTTGCCATGTGTTCCCACTGCTTAGAGCTGGGCGTCAGCCACAACTTCCAGGTGGGGGTCCTCTTTGCCCAGTCGCCCACTCAGTACCTTGAAGCTCAGCTAGCTGCAGCCCCTACTTGCCGCTGGGAGAGTAGCCCCAGGAACTCCCTCCATCCCTCAGACCCTTCTGCTGGCCAAAGGCAAATGTAGGCTCAGTGGGCTTCTGTAGCTTCCTCCAGTCTGGGTGTGGTGAGTAGCAGCAGAGTGCACTGGAGTCCCGTGCTGCACTGTGCTCCTCTAGGTGCGAGACCACCCCATGTACCACTTCATCAAGGCCAGGGCCCTCAACAAGTCTGGAGACCATCCAGAAGCCATAAAGACACTGAAAATGATCATAAAACTACCAACTCGGAAGATGGAAGAAGGCAAGAAGTTCCGTGGGCCCTCTGTACAGCCCAGCGAGCGGGTATCCATCTTACTGGAACTGGTGGATGCCCTCCGGATGAATGGGGAGCTGGTAAGAAATTCCATGCTCTCTTCCCTTGGGATTGGGGCATTTGGAGGTCCAGGGTAATCACACCAGGCTCTTTGAATTCTGGGTGATGTTTGTTTGTGCTATTATTTGAGCTGTTATTCATCTGGGAGCACATCTTCCCCCTGCCTAAAGCTTCAGTGGCTCCCACTGCCTTCAAGATAAAGTCCAAACCCTACTGAGTCCTGCGTGATCTGTCCCCTGCCTACCTCACTGTCCCCAGGAGGATTTCATAAAGGCAGAGCCCAGAGACCCATCAGGGGAGCCACAGGTGGTTGTGCAGAGTGGGCACTGCACAGCTCCAATGGACGGTATCATCACACCACAATCTTTACGTATTGTGTCCCTTGGAGGGGCTATACAGTTTGCTCAACTGTATGAGGCAGCCCTGGGGCCTTGGAAGGTCTGTCAAGGCAAAGACAGAAGCTGCTGTAAAAGAACAGTGGAGAGCACAGAGGCAGGGGTAAGGCAGGGGTGGGGGCGGAGCTGGCCCCACATGCTCCCTTCTATCCTCACTGTCCTCACTCACTCACCTGCTCACCAGAAAGGGGTTTGTCAGCATAGCTCCAGGACCATCTCTGTGATCCAGCAGTCCTGGGGCATCTGGCTGCCTGTGATGATCCTGCCATGGAGAAGGAACAGCCCATGAGGTCCTTTCTCCTTAAAGTTAAAAATTGCCTTCTGGGCAAAGATGGGAATGTGGAAGCCTGCTTGTTGTACTTTCCTCCTTTAAATCTGCCAAGAGGAACACAAGAACTAAAAGTGGAGAAGGAATCTCCATCTATAACAAAATTAGGGAAGAGCCACATCCCAGAATAGTTGATTCAGTTGGCCATTTATTCAGCTGGTGATTGAGGGCCAGCTACATGCCAGGCGCCATGTGGCAGCAGGGGTAGGGGGGTGTAGAGGAGAGCAACCAGCAAGGTCCCTGTCTTTCAGAACTTACCATGGGGGGAGGGGAGGAAGCTGGGTGCTGTGAGTGGAGGCCTGATTCCTGCATTTGCTTGAAATTTCTGAACTGGAGATGTGGTCAAGCCAGGAAAGGGTATTCCACTTTTGGAAGGGCAGAGCCAATGAACAAGAACTCTGCTAAAATGCCTCCTTGCTTCTCTCTGTCTGGACTCCTTTCTAGGAGACATTGCCAGAGGAAAGTAAGGAGGGAAATAACTGGAAAATCAATTCTGCCCCTTGCTTTGCTAGGATAACAGATCTGCAAACTGTGGCCTTACCTGTGAGCCAGGGGTTCCACCCCAACCCCAGCTTCTCACAAAGTCTACCCCAAAAGGGAAGACCCACAGAAAGCCCAGGGGAAACATGCTTCTAGTACAGCTGTGCTCCATACGCCCTCTCCCTCCCCAGCCTAGTTCCTGAGTAAAGGAAATGAAAATCTCACTTGAGAATGAGTGGTGATCAGAAGGAGTCCAACAAGGTGGTGGGAAGGAGGGAAGCGAGGGAGGAGGGAAGGAAGGACAGGAAGGAATGAAGGAAGGTAGGAAGGAAAGGCAGAAGGGAAGGAGAGAAGAAACAAAATCCAAAGACAACTTTGGGAGAAAGAGTACTATACAAAATAGAAGAAGTAATCAAAACAAAACAACTTTCTGGGCAGCCCCCGTGGCGCAGCGGTTTAGTGCTGCCTGCAGCCCGGGGTGTGATCCTGGAGACCCGGGATCGAGTCCCACATCGGGCTCCCTGCATGGAGCCTGCTTCTCCCTCTGCCTGCTTCTCTGCCTGCGTCTCTATGAATAAATAAATAAAATCTTTAAAAAATGTATTAAAAAAAAAACAAAACAAAACAACTTTTCTGCACTCAAAATAAAAAGAACACAGAATCTTGTAAAACCAGCTCAAAGCAGAGCACCAGAGATCCACAAAGCAGTTCAGCTAGGAATTAAAGAAATTAAGCACAGAAAGCAGTGATTCCCTTAGTCCCATAATTAAAAATAAAAAGTGGCTGAACCCTCACTGAGGCTCTCTGATGGAGGAAAAGGTTGAGAAAGTCATTGAAGTGATTTGAGAGGATGACGGATAAGAAAGGGAGAGACAGCAGATAGCCAGCAGAGCAAAATCAGTGTTCCTGCAGGAGAGAAGAAATGGAACAGAGGACATGTCAGAGACACACCAAGAGAACTATTCCTTTGGGGAAGAACAAATCAGTGACATGCAAAGGCACTCTGTGCTGGAGAAATAGCAGTAAAATATTAAGACTGAGAAATTCCTAATAGTAATATCCTAATTAAGTTATGGGGATCAAGGATTCATAATGTCATTGAAAGTTCCAACAAGCATCTGAGTAAGCAGGATATTAGCTGCTGTGAGAAAGAAAATAACATTGGCCTCAGACTTTTACTCAACAATACTAAATTCAGGAAGACAACAACAGTATTTATACGATGTTGATGGGGGAGGGATGTCTCCCAGGGTATCTTTCATATATGAAAGCAATAAAGGATACCCTAGGGACACCTGGGTGGCTCAGTGATTAAGCTTCTCCCTGCATGGAGACTGCTTCTCCCTCTAAGTCTCTGCCTCTCTCTCTGTGTTTCTCATGAATAAATAAAATCTTAAAAAATAAATAAAGGATACTCCAAAAAATTGAATAACTCCAGAATTATGATGTTAATTAAGCTTTTTTTTTAAGGTTTTATTTATTTGAGAGAGAGAGAGCACAAGCAGGGGGGAGAGGCAGAGGGAGAGGGAGAAGCAGACTCTCCGCTGAGGAGGGGGCCCAATGTGGGGCTCTATCCCAGGACCCCAGGATCATGACCTGAGTTGAAGGCAGATGCTTAAGCAACTGGCTGCCCAGGCACCCCTAAACTTTTTTGAAAACCTACTTGTCGATATAATCCAGACAACCAAAACACAAAATAAAGTTTTTATAAGTGGGAAAAAAATTTAAGCTCTAAAAGGACACAGAACTAACCTAAATAAATATAAATATAATTATATTGAAATAATTATAGTCGTTTCAACTCAAAGCCAGCATAATTGCTAAGTTCTTCAAATAAAAAGTATTATTAAAGTCAAAATAAAAATAGTATCCCATAAAAAATTCAGGGAGGAGGCTGTGAAGGGAAGGTGGGGTTACTATAAGCAGCCAATTTTTTCCATCTTTATAGAGTGAAAAAAAATTTTTACCAAAAATGTTTCTTGATAGATGATTCTTGCTAGAACTTAGACGATTTCCACCACATTAATCAAGAGTTAAGAAAGCAGGACCACACATAAGGGCAGAAATAAAGCCAAACACAGCAGCATATACAAATGAAAACAACAAGAAAAAAATGGAAAAACAAGTCGGCAGAAAACCCGAGAATCTGTATTAATAAAATTGTAAATGAAATAATGTGCCTATTACATAAAAGAATAAGAGTGACTTAAACCAACAACAAAAGGAACCCCTACTGTCTAGGTTTCAAACACCAAAGGACCCAGAATGAAAGTAAAAAGATGATACAAACATACCAAGCAAACAAAGCAGAGGTTGAGGAAGAAACATTTGGTAAGGCTGGATCCAAGTCAAAAAAACACCAAAATGGGGAAAGAGAATAACTTTGTTAAAATAATCTAGGGTACAAATATAATGAAAAAAATAATCCAAATAGACTTTTATGTGCCAAATACTGTAATATTAACCTTCAGGGTACCTGGGTGGCTCAGTCGGTTAAATGCCTGCCTTCGGCTCAGGTCATGATCTCAAGCCTCAGCTCAGTGCCAGCTTCTTCCTCCCTCTGCCCCGCCCCTTGTTCCTGGACAAGCACATGCACGCACATGCGTGTGCACTCGCTCTCTCAAATAAATAAAATCTTTAAATAGATAAATAAGCATATCTTTGATCAAAAGCAGGAAAGTACAAGGAGATGTGTCCATAGGTCTCCAACAGGAAGGAATCACCAACAGACATTGAGATGCTAAGGAATAGGCCAGTTCTTGCTGTTGAGGGTTTCTGTACCCCCAGCTATCTGGGTACCTGTCCCTCCTCCGCCCCCCTCCCAGGAACAGTGGTTGTGGGCATTGAAGGGCTCTCCTTTCTGCCATTGGAGCCTCTCCGCAGGTGAATGTGAGCCATCCTATCCTTGGCTTCCATGTAGCAGGACTACTTCTGGCTGTGTGTGTGTTCCATTTCTCTCTGGGGGCAGAAGTGGGAAAAGGGATCACTTTAAGTCCCCTCCAAGAGGTTCCAAGGGTCGTCAGGCCACCTGTTGTGACAGCTAACAGGTCTTTTGGGTTCCTGTGTCCTAGCACGAGGCCACCAAGGTCATGCAGGATGCCATCAATGAGTTCAGTGGCACACCAGAGGAGATCCGCATCACCATTGCCAACGTGGACTTGGCCCTGAGCAAGGGGAACGTGGACATGGCACTGAGCATGCTGAGGAACATCACACCCAAGCAGCCCTGGTACACGGAAGCCAAGGAGAAGATGGCCAATATCTACCTGCAGACCCGCAAAGACACCCGGCTCTACATCAGCTGCTACCGGTAAGCCCCAGGCGGTGACCCCCTGACAGCTCCATTTCCAGCAGTGTTTTAGGGAGTATTTCCTCCCTGAAGGTTGTGTTTTTTCCACCTGGACCTCCAGGCCACATCCTCCAACTGTGTATGTGATAAGTTAATCAGGCCAGCTCATTGCTGAGTTCTGAAGACAGAGAACTGAATCTGTCCTGCTTGCCTGTCCTGTGTGGCCTCTCATTTGCACTCCTGCCCTGGCCCCTGAATCTGCCTCTCCTTGAAGAAATGTCTAGTGCCTTGATGTGGCCAATGTGAGGAGCAGGATGCTGAAGAGCTGGGATTAGAAGCCCTGTCTTTACGATTTGACATCGAGGCCTCAAAAATATCTTCCCAGCCCCTCCCTCAAACAAACTCTGTCTAGGCAATCCCAGTGGGATGCAGTGCTGGTGGGCCAGGGTGAAGGAGGCGAAGCCAAGAGCAGTGGGAAACCAATAGAGTGGAGTGACGTGGTCAGATTGGAGTTTTAGAAAAAGCAGGATGCCTGCGTATGCAGAGAAGTCTACAGTGTTAGAAGTGGAGGCCAGAGGGAAGGGCAGAAGCTCTGGCATGCTCCAGAAAACAGATGAGCGCCTAGACTAAGGTAGCTAGCCCAGTGCCTCATGCACAGTGGGATTCCAATAACTATTGAGTGATAAAGGAATGAATGGATGAATGAATTAGTGGGAAAGAAGAGAAGGATATGGGTTCAGAAACATGAAGGATGCATAGGTCTGAGCTAAGTTTTTGGTTACTTTTGCAGGGAGCTCTGTGAACATCTGCCTGGTCCCCACACCAGCCTGCTACTGGGTGATGCTTTCATGAACATTCAGGAGGTGAGTGAAAGCTTCATGGCCTTGCCAAGCAGCCCCTCAATCTCATGTCTCCAGTGGGAGCAGAGAGAGAGAGAGAGAGAGAGAGAGAGAGAGAGAAACCTCTGGACACTTTCCCCACCAGCCTGAGAAGGCCCTGGAAGTTTATGACGAGGCCTATAGAAAGAACCCACATGATGCTTCCCTGGTCAGCAGGATTGGGCAAGCCTATGTGAAGACCCACCAGTACACCAAGGTCAGGCAAGGTTGGGATGGGGTGGGGGGGGGGGCAGCCTAGCAGGGAAGAGAGGAGGGTGTGTGGGTGAGAGGGTCTGGATGGGAGCTGCATTTCCACCCTAGCTCCCTGCTGAATGAGGTACCAAGGAGAGAATTCTGAAGCCACTCACCTCCACCCCCCCCACCCCCTCAGCCCTACCCTTGCCACACACACACACACACACACACATACACACACACACCTGCTCAGCTTGAGCTCCCTGCCAGCTGGGAGGGCCTTTTCATCTCAGGCTTCTGTGTCCTGGAGGGACACGCAGGTGTGGTGGCCGGCCGCTGTGGGGAACACAGCATGAGGCCCTTCCAAGGTAGAACCAGACCCAATGCCACATTTCTTGTTCACCTAAAGGCAATTAATTATTATGAGGCTGCCCAGAAGATCAGTGGGCAGGACTTTCTGTGCTGTAGTCTGGCTGAATTGCTCCTGAAGTTAAAGAAGTTCAACAAGGCAGAAAAAGTTTTGAAACAGGCACTGGAACATGACTCTGGTGAGGTCACGTCCTAAAGTCACTTCCCCAGCATACTGGCCCCCGTCCCCACACCTGCACTCTCTTCTCCTGCAGAATGATAGAATGATGCAGGGGTCCTGAGCCCAGGCCCCTCCCTCCCTCGCCCATCCCCAGCTTCCCAGGGGCTCCAGAACACTGATTTATTTGAGTTTCCATTTTGCAGTCAAAGACATCCCATCCATGATGAACGATGTCAAGTACTTGCTCTTGCTGGCAAAGGTTTATAAGAGTCATAAAAAAGAAGATGTGATGGAAACTTTGAACAAGGTAATTGACAAGAGACAACAGACTCCAGCTCTTTATCTGCCATTTCCTGACGGGAGCTATAAAAGGGAGGGCGAGGGATCCCTGGGTGGCGCAGCGGTTTAGCGCCTGCCTTTGGCCCAGGGCGCCATCCTGGAGACCCGGGATCGAATCCCATGTCGGGCTCCCGGTGCATGGAGCCTGCTTCTCCCTCTGCCTGTGTCTCTGCATCTCTCTCTCTCTCTGTGTGACTATCGTAAATAAATAAAAATTAAAAAAATAAATAAATAAAAGGGAGGGCGAGGACTGCAGGTCTGGAAGGCTCCAGGGCTGGCACTCAAAAGAGGACCTGGGTTACCTCAGACCTCTGCCTTCCATTTATTCCTGCACTGCGCTCTTCTTTGATGATCCACCAAAGTGCCCTAAGGCTGCCTGGCTGGGCTAGGCTGGAGAAGGCAGGGCATAAGAAGGTGCCCTTGTCCACAAGGATGCTGTGGTGACAATACTGGATAAAGCCAGTAGCTCCCGAGCATTGGATGCTCTACGGTAGTGCTGTATTAGGCTTTTTGCTTTCTTATTAATTCTCACCGTAGCCATCTGAGGGAAGCACTGTGACATTTCTATTTCACAGATAAGGCTCCAGGAGGTTAAAAAATGTGCCCAAAGTCACACTCTTAGTAAGTGGCGGAGCTGAGATTTGAACCAGGTCTGACCTGCTCTGGCCGAAGAAGCTCTTTCCCCATTAAGCTGCCTCGATGGGGCACTTCCTGGCCATTCTTACCCATACCTTCCTTGTTCTTTCTAGCAAGGGTGTGGCCTGCCACTTGTTCGGGGCAGGGGGGGGGGTGGTGCGGGCATTCCTCAGTAATAGCAGGAAAGCCCACTGTCTGACTGCTCGAGATGATTTATTCCTTTGGTTTCCACTGGATTCCCATTCAGAAAGCCCAAAACTTAACCGTGGCATCATCAATTCCTCTTGTTCCCGTGCTCCCTGGTTACTCACTTGATCATTTTATGCTGTGGAAAATATGTGCGGAGGCTGCCTCAAACTCCCAGTGGGGCAGTATTCAGAACAAATGCATCTCTTAAAATCCAGCCTGCTCTGAGCACCTACTGTGTGCATGTTCTACCTTTAGGACCGCCAGAGCAAATTAGACACGGTAAGTATCAGGGCATGATGGAAAAAGGGAAACAAGTACAGTACAATAGGGTTTTTGTTTGGGTGCCTTTGTTTCTACTCCTGCCCCAGAGGCAGAGCCAGCTTGCCTCTTGGGTACATAGCAGTGGCCTGGCCTGTCTGGAGTGACCCAGATTGGTTCAAGGGCACTTGAGATGCCCTTTCTGATAATCTGCTGACCCGGCCATGGGTCCAAAAAGTAGAGATTTTTTGTCAATTGGCCTGAGGCCTAGCACATTGGGCTCTGAGTTTCTGATCCCGAGTTTATTGGTTTCCCAAGGCCATGGACCTCCAGTCTCGGATACTGAAGCGTGTTCCACTGGAGCAGCCAGAGATGATCCCCTCCCAGAAGCAACTGGCAGCCTCCATCTGTGTCCAATTTGGGGAGTACTATCTGGCAGAGAAGCAGTTTGCCAAGGCAGTGCAGTCCTACAAGGATGCCCTCGTCTACTCGCCCATTGACAATAAGGTGGGGTCCTCCGAGCCAGAGCCTTACAGAGTCCCCTGACAAGGGCAGAGGCCAGGTCCTTCCCTGTACCTCACTGAGGAGCTGCAGATGTAGGGCCCTAGGACCCCCGGTGTGGGGAGCCTGCTCCAGCTGACCCCCGGGCCCTCAGCCATCACAGCCCTTGGACAAGGCTGGAAAGCTTCACTTGCAAAAGTGACTTGTGGGAGGTGGAGTGGGGAAGACGCTGCCGAAAGTCATGTCAGTTTGGCATTTTCAGGGCCCCTGTGAGGTGGGGCCACAGAGCTGTGACTGCCAGGCGACAGTCTCCCCAAGGAGATTTAGAGTCGTAAGGGTGGCATGACCCAGATGAGGCGATGGTGGCTGGAGCCTACACTAGGAGAGCGCAAGAAGAGCTTAGTGGCAGAGCCATTCATTCATTCAATTCATTCATTCAACATGCACTCACTTAACAGATGTCTCATATGTGCCAGGCACAGTGCTAGGCCTCAGAGACCGTGGGCCAAGACCTGCCCTTGCCCCTAGACTGCCTCAGGCAGGGGGACAGATGAGCACATTTGTGATTCCAGTTCTCCATGCTCCATGCCCACATGTGGGCCTGCCCACTGTGGGAACTCAGAATATAGGTACCTGCCCCAGAGTCTGGGGCTCAGAAGTTGGCCCAGAGGAGGTTAGGTCAGAGCCAAACCGAAGGGTAAGTGCGAGTGACCCAGACCCCAAGCTTCAGAGGTTAGTTAGTAAAACACATGGTATGATTGTAATATTGGTGGGGGAAAGGGGCTGGCTAGAGACATATTCTGAAGGAAGAACTAATAGAAATAGATTATGAAAGAGTGAGACAGCAATCTGAGTTTTCCCACCATGTTCACTGGTTGATTATATCTGGTCTTGTCTCAGGTGGTGCTGGAGCTGGCGAAGCTCTACATGCTCCAGGGGCACCTGGACTTGTGTGAGCAGCACTGTGCCATCATCCTGCAGACTGAGGAGAACCACGAGTCTGCCTCAGTGGTATGGGGCCACAGAACCTTCTCCCTGCCTTCCCCAGGTCCCCAGAATCACACAGGCGCTGCTTTCCCACCCCCTAACTCAGATGCCTGGCTGACCCACCCCCAGGGCAGGGGCTGCCAGGTGGAGGGGACTGAGCACTGGGCCTGCTGCCCTCCACATGGGAGGGGTGGGCTGGCAGCAGGGGGCAACATCCCAGCCTCCTGAGCCAACCCAAGGAGAGGCTATGAGGTTGATTCACTCCAGAGGAAACCACACCCACACTTGGTGAAGGCAAGGGTGGGACAGGTTCCTGGGTTTAAAGAAGTGTGTGGCAAAAACCCTCTCCTGTCTGGCTTCTCTCCTCCATAACACCCAGACAACTGCCAGGGCCACTCCACAGAAGGGGGGGGGGGGGGCCTCATTCTGCCTCCACTGCCTGTGGCTGGCAGTTCTCAAACATGGGTGGAGAGGCTGCCTCTGATGGCTGTCAAAGGGTCCCACTGGGGTCTACCCCTGGGCTTATCTTCTCGCTTCTGTCCTCACCCCAGCCCTGCCCCAACCCCAGGCAGGTTCTACCCTCTGGGCTCCTCCTGTGGCTGTTTCTCCCAGTGCCCAGAGAGGCTACCCTGGAAGTCCTTTCCTACTTTTCCCTACTTATCTGCATCCTCACCCCCCCCTCCCCACCATGCCCATGTGAACTGCTGTCCGGAACTCTGGAGCACTGTGTGTTTTCTGATAGATGATGGCTGAACTGATGTTTAGAAAACAGAACTACGAAGCTGCCGTCAATCTCTACCAGCAAGTCCTGGAGAAAGCGCCAGGTAACTGCCTGCATGAAGACTGCCCACTGAGATGGCCTGCTTCAGTACCCCGCCCTGCAAGGGCTGCTCTCCCCAAGGATGGGCCCCCTCCCCTCCTTCCTGACTGGGCAGAGGAAGCCCCTTCCTCTCTGATTGTTCCCGGAGAGGCAGGAAACTGATAAAGCCCCGATGGAACATGCTGGCCCTTCCCAAGTCTGAGGGGCCAGTTCCTGGTCTCAGGCCGGGCAGCGCTTGGCACTGAACCCAGGAGAGCCTGTCTGTCCCCACATCACAGCCCCTGGACTGGGCGTGGCCTGCTTCTGAGGTCACATCACCCGGAGGTGGCTGGAAATTCTCCCTGATAGGGAGCTATATTCCCCCTCACTGCAGTATCAAACTACCCCTACTACCTGCTGGGGGCAGGGGCCACACCCAAGGCTCAGTAGAGCCCCTGCAGGCCCCCAGCCAGCTCTGCAGAGGCCCACCGACTGCACGTGTCAGGAGTGCAGGTCCTGGAGCCAGACTCCACCTAACTCTTGCCCTTCTACTTACCAGCTGTGTAACCTTTGGCAGATCACTTCTTTATGTCTTAGTTTCCTCATCTGTGAAATGGGAAAAACAAGCACCTTGTTATGTAGTTAATATCTAGGTCAAAGCACTTCATGCTAGGTTACTCTGTGAGTGTTAGCTGCTATTATTACTGATTTTCAGTATGATTATTGTTATCCTCTCAACTCTGGAGACCAGTGGAGACATTGAAGCTACTGGGATGTCCCCTTTCAGTCCCAAAGCTCTGTGTCTGCTGGTTCCCTGGCTTCTCCCTGCCAGCCCACGGCACCCAACTGGACGTAGCTGTAGGCTATTCACAGCCTGGAGATTTTTGCTCTCTTATTTTAGACAATTTTTTGATATTGAATAAACTAATTGATCTGCTGTGGAGAAGTGGCAGACTTGAAGATGCCCCTGCCTTCTTTGACTTGGCCAAGAGGATGTCCAGCCGCGTTCCTTTAGAGCCAGGCTTCAACTACTGCAGAGGCATCTACTGCTGGTGAGTCGGGGGGCAGGTGGGGGGTGTTGGGCAGTTCCGCAATGGCCCCGGGCTGGTGGGGGTGGGTGGGAGGGTGTGGTCCTTCTTAACAGAAACGCTGGGTTTCCACAGAAATTCAGCTCGCAGATCAGGGAGGCAGGGGAGCAGCCCTGCGGCGTGTCCCTGCTCTCCCAGGGCCTCAGTTTCCCTCCCTGGTGCTTGGTATGTCTCTGCTCCACTACAGGCACATAGGGCAACCCAACGACGCACTGAAGTTCCTAAACAAAGCGCGCAAGGACAGCACTTGGGGCCAGAGTGCCACCTACTACATGGTGCAGATCTGTCTGAACCCGGACAACCAGGTCGTGGGCGGAGAGGTTTTTGAGAACCTGGTGGCTGAGAGCAAGTAGGCCCCGGCGGGTGTCGGGGGTGGGAGGGCGGGGCAGGGGCAGCACCCAGGGAAAGGGGGGGCAGGCCACCTGCGGGCCCGTCCCTTCCGACCGACGCCCGCAGCTGCACCCACAGGAGGGACTCGGAGCAGCACGGGGTGCGCACGGCCGAGAAGCTGCTGCGGGAGTCCTACCCGCACTCGGCCGCGGGCCAGACCCAGCTGCGGCTGCTGCAGAGCCTCTGCCTGCTGGCCACCCGGGACAAGGCCAACGTGGAGGCGGCGCTGCACACCTTCGTCCAGATGGCGCAGGCCGAGGTGGGCGCGGCGGGCGGGCGGGGGGGGGGGGGGGCTGGGGGGGGCGAGGCGGGGCCGGGGCACGCGCCCACGCCCGCTTCCCCGCTTCGGCGCAGGACAGCGTCTCCGCCCTGCTGGCCGTGGCGCAGGCCTACGTGCTGCTGAATCAGGCCCCCAAGGCGCGCATGCAGCTCAAGCGTCTGGCCAAGGCCCCGTGGGCGCTGGCCAAGGCCGAGGACCTGGAGAAGGGCTGGCTCCTGCTGGCTGACATTTACTGCCAGGGCGGCAAATTCGACCTGGCTTCGGAGCTGCTGCGGAGCTGCCTGCGATACAACAAGGCAGGGGCCCCACCGCGGCCGTGGGGGAGGCGGGGATGCCAGGAGCGCCCTAGGCGTCAGGGCAGAGGAAATGCGGGTTGGAACCCAATGAGAAGAGGCGGGACAGAAGGGGGCCCAGACAAGCTGGGGCCCAGTGGAAATGGGGGGGGGGGGGGGGGCAAGGCAAGAGGAGGCGCACAGGGCCCGGCAGACTTGAGAGGGGAATATGAGATGGGAGAGAGAGATAGGAAGGGTTCAAGAAGTCAAGGAGCCTGGGGGTCAGACCTGGAAAGGGGTCATGCAGGGGGTCAGGGTAGCCGGGAGGGGGTGCACGGTTGACCCCTCGCAAAGGTGGGAGATGCTGCTGGATTCCCTGAGAGGTTTGGGTTAATGCGGTTCATCACCCTCCTTTGCCCCCCACGGGTTCTCCCCTGTGCTGGGACCGGGTGTGACTTTCCCTGCAGTCCTGCTGCAAGGCCTATGAGTACATGGGCTTCATCATGGAGAAGGAGCAGTCCTACAAAGACGCAGCCACCAACTACGAACTGGCCTGGAAGTACAGTCATCATGCCAACCCCGCTATTGGTAAGGCAACCGGCCAAGGTGCACGTGGGAGAGGAGGGTGCTGGGCAGGAGGACCAGCACCCTGGCTCTTGGGCCATTAGGGTACCACTGTCTGTGTGCCCTGTGCTCCCCTTGACAGGCTTCAAGCTCGCTTTCAACTACTTGAAGGACAAGAGATTTGTGGAGGCCATTGAAGTCTGCCACAATGTAAGCCATTATAAGGCACTGTGAGACACTGGGGGGTGGGGGGTGGACCTTGGTGCAGTGGCCTGGTCCTGGTACTGAGACAGGCACCCCTGGCCTGATGCTGCACACTCTTCCTTTCTCCATTGCAGGTCCTCAGAGAGCATCCTAACTACCCCAAAATCAGAGAAGAAATTTTGGAAAAGGCCCGAGGGTCTCTGAGGCCATAGCTGTGGTCAGTGGGAGTCAGGGCAGGTGGAAGCCATCAACCTACGCAGGTTTCATGGAAGGGTCAGGAAGTGGGTCAGTGGAAAAGAGATTCAAAAAATGACATATTCTTACCCATTTCTGTAATGTGTGTGGTTTATTTGAATCGCGCCTCATCTCGTCTAAGGGGCATCCCAAAGCTTTGTTTTTAAGGCACAAGAAGCAATTTGCTCTGAGAAAGAAGTTAGCAATTGGCCTTGCCTATGCTGGGCTCAGAGCACCTTCTTTTGGGCTGCATTTTTATTCCAAGCTCTGCAAGGGAGCAGAGGGGAACTAAGAGATGGCCCTTAAAAATTTCCTACAGCTATTTTAATATTGTTATGTCAGTTTATAAATGCCTCTCCTCTCTCTTTTTTTTTTTTTTTTTAAAGATTTTATTTATTCAGAGACAGAGACACAGGCAGAGGGAGAAGCAGGCTCCATACAGGAAGCCCGCCCGGGTCTCCAGGATCACACCCCAGGCTGCATTAAATCGCTATGCCACCGGGGCTGCTCTCCCTCCCCTCTCCTATCTGGTCTCTAGACTCCCAGAGCTCAAGAAGCAGCTGCTCCTCCCTCCCTACTCCCTGCCCACACCATCCTGCTGGGCTGTGGCACAGAGAGGAGGACCAGCTCAAAAGGTCCTCACTGAGGCTCTGGGTGAGGGAGACCACCATCCTGCAGGTTGTGAGGGCCATTGGCTCACTGTCCATACATTTTGTTGCCTCCCCAAGTCCTCAGCTGGCCTCTGCTGGTCCTCACTGGTTTGGGACACAATCGATTACCCATGCCTGGTACAGGAAAATACGGCCCAAGAAAAAATAGTTCCCTCTTCAGATTTCATAAAAGACACTGACAAATTTATCCTCCAGAAGCCCTTTCAGCACCTTGGGGGATGAAAGCAGTAGTCCCTAATTAGATGAATTATGTCACTTGTAACTGGGGAGAGGGTGACGAAGGCCACTCTTGCTGCAGCTCCCAACACCTATCTCCTTGTTTTTCACGATGGCAATAATGGGCCAGTCTGGCCTTAGAGGAAGGAACTCAGGAGTATAAATTTCCCAAGACCTTCTGCTCTTCGGGCTGTGTCCCCCTCTGTAGCAGGAAATTAGACTCGATCTGCATGTTCCCAAACCATGATACAAATCCCGGTTGATGATAGAGAGCAAATATTTTAAAGTTTAATAACTAGGTGTTTAAATATCATCTTTAAATAAAAGTAACTAGCATGATGACCTCATGAATTCATGAGTGCTGTTACTCAGAATGGTTCTAATTTTTAAGCATATTGATAAAATTGATATAAAGCGAAATACTATGAGTGGAATGCAGCTATAGCAAAATTTTCAAGAGACGTGGTCCAGTGACTAGTTTGGAAACTGAACAGGTAGAGGATGCTTTTAGAACAGACAGAATTGGGGCACCTGGAGGCTCAGTGGTTGTCTGCCTTCGGCTCCGGGTGTGATCCCAGGGTCCTGGGATTGAGTCCCACATCAGGCTCCCTGCAGGAGCCTGCTTCTCCCTCTGCCTCATAAATAAATAAAACCAAAAAAAAAAAAAAAATTGTCCTTAGTGATAGCTGAGCCTTGTTTTTATAACATCCTGTTGATCATATGCATGGCCTCTTGGTCTGAGTCAATAATCTGGAATGCTTTCTCCGGGTGACTACCACCGAAAGGTGGTAATATGGGAAACCAGTCCCTTTACTAGCATCTGCTTTACAATCTGGTTTCTTGGGGCGGGTTGTTGAGAGACAGGTTTGTCTGTATGGAGAATGATGCTGTAAAGGATTGTACATTAATCACATTTTTATTGGTGTAAAACTTAAATTGTCTTCATTTATCTAAAAAGAAAAAAAAAAAAAAGCCAGGAAGTGATACTGTTGCCTTAGAAGGGAAGCCAGCAGGTTCGGTCCAGCCACAGGCTGTCCATGGGTTAGGAGCCAATGGGGGCTTCCAGCCAGGGAACTGGAGCCTCCAGGGGCTGCTGCCCAGAATCCCAGGCTAATCAAAGCAGGGCCTCAGAGCCCTTGGAGAGACCCAGAGTTTGAATCATGCTTGCTGAAGCAATCTCTGCAAGAGGCTTCCCAGGGACCAGCAAGAGGGGAGACAGGACAACTGAATGTACCAGGACACTCCACCCTGAGAAGCCTAAGGCTGTCCCTGGCTAAGCTGGTTACAGGAACAGGCTGCCCACCATAGGTCAGGCTCCACGCTATGGGTCCTCTCATGGCCAGGTGGCCATGTCCATGCATGTCCAGAGGCAAGAGACAGACACCCAAAGAGTGTCAGAACTGATAAAGAATAAAATGTAGAAGTAGAGGCAGAAATATGAAAACAAAACGAAGTTACAAACATGCATGCGAGGCTTACACACCCCAGGCACTCGTATGTGCGAACTAAACGAGCTTATGAGGCGAGCAGCATTATTATTTGCACAGTACTGAGGACATAAAGACACAGTAGTAGTAGACAGGAAGTGATTTGCCTAAGTCACCTCTGCTGCGTAGTAGAAGAGCTGGGATTTGAACCTGGCACTCTGAGTCCATACTCTTACCCAGTAAGCCACTGAGATGAAATAAGGGGAGCCCAGCACAGAGCAAAAGGCCCAGCATTAGAGTGAGAAAGAGACTCAAATCTGGTCTTGTTTGGTCCTCACTTCCAGCACTTAGAAATCATTATTCCTAAGGGAGAAAGGACCTTGCTCCTCAGGCCCTGGCTGGGACTCCCCAGGGCAGGGTGTGGCTTGCTCCTCTGGCCTGCGGGCCACAAGGCTGCCAGGGACAGGTCGGACGGGTCTGGCTGGCCCAGATGGAGGAGGTCCTACAGCTCTGGTCCCCAGGGCCCTCAGCTGCTCAGCCCCACACAAGGCCTCCACCAGCCACATCCTGGTGCCTGCCCCTGACTGGGGGGACCCTGCCCTCAGGGTCAGGCCCCACCCAGCTCAGTGTCACCAAGTCGGGAATAGCCTAAGCAGATAGCCCTGTCTCCGGAGACTGCCCTGCTGCTCCCCACCATCCCAGGTGACCACTGGAGACGGGTTCCGGGAGAGGGAAACCGGCTCCACCTGGGGTGCCAACCTCCCAGCTGGCTTCCTGTCTCCAATGTGACCAGGCTGCATGGAAGGAGGCCCACTGTGCTGTGTCCCCCACTCCTACCCCAACATAGCCTCAATGTCCACACTGCCCCACAGGGCCTATCCCCACTCCCTCCTTGCTACCTCCTGAAGGTGTACCCCCCACCCCGATCTCCCAACTCCTCAAAGTGCAGGCCGCACTGTTAAAAATAGAGCCTCTTTATTGGTACCTGTAAGCTCACATACAAGGTGTTCCCACAAGCACACAGGCTGGCAAGGCCTCCTGGGCAAGAAGGTAGGCCCAGAGCCTGGGCTTCTTGGCACAGACATAGAGAAAAATGAATAAATTATAGTTCTAACACTCAAGGACGATACAGAAATAAGGATGCAAAACTCAACCCCAGCAAATGAAGGGCATAGGAGCTGCAAAGGGGCTACCCCTCACCCAGCCAACTGACCTTAGAGCATGGGCAGGTGGCCCAGGCAGGCAGGCAGTGCCCAGAAAGCCCTGAGATAGTAGTCAGGGGCATGCTGCGGGCCCCGAGGTTAGCCCCTTGCCCTCTCTGGGCCTCCTGCTTCCCTTCTACATTACTGGCCCAGGTAAAGGCTATGGCCTTCAGGGAGGAAGATGAGGAGGCAGAGGACAGGAAGCAGGGGGGGCTGTGTGGGGCAGAAGCAGGTTTTGGTCACGGTTGGGCAGTCTGGCCCAGCCCCCTACCGCGATGCTGTCCTCAGCCACCCACCAAGAGCCAGGCATCTGCCCCAGGAGACATAGGGCCCAGGTTCACACCTGCTTTATACCAAAGCCCAGGCAGGGCAGGGTTGTGGGACTACAAGGCAAAAGGGCCTTACAGGGGACTGTGCCCCACCCTGACCCCAGCACGGCCCCCCATCCAGAGGGGAGAAGCCTGTGCCATCTAGTCTCCAAATAAATTATGGAAATAAATTATATAGTCTTCACAGTCCAGAAAATACAGCCACCTGGGTGGGTCTGGGGCTCAGGGTAGCAGGAGAAGCCATTAGAAGTGGCTGATCTCAGCCTTGTATTGTTCGGGCTAAGGAACATCACACAAGACCAAAAAGGGGCCTGCAAAGCTCCAGAGGAGCCCTGTTTCCTCCTGTTCCTGGCACACACCGTGGAAGTGGAAGTAGAGACTGTATGGGCTTTGGGGGGTGGGGGTGGGGGGCCGAGTGGCTGAAAAGGAAAGCCCCCTCCCCGCCCTCTCTTCAGCACAGAAAGTTACAAAAATAAATAAATCAATCCAGAGTGTTGCACAAAAATCAGGAGTGCCCACATGGATGAGCCAGCCAAAGGGAAACCCTTAACATACAGACCTCAGGGAGTCCCCATTATTACTACAAGGCAGCTCTTGGGGCTCTCGGGACCACGGGAGGTACCCTTGTCCTCACACAGGCACTGGCCCCACCAGAGGCGCGGGGGCAGTATCCTCAAACAGCTGGCTGTCCACGAAGGGAGTCAGGGCCTCGGCAGCTGCGTCAGGCAGGCCCATGATGGACTCCAGGAAGCAAGCGCCAGCGTCCCCTGGTGGAGAAAAGGCAGGCAAGGGGAAGCAGGGTGCCTCGAGGTTTTCCAGGCTGTCAGACACCTTCCGGGAGGTGTAGTGAGGCCCCAGACTATAGTCCGGCAGGGCCTGGAGCAGCTCGAAGGAGTCACAGGAAGACAAGCTGAGGTCCACAGAGTCGCTCTGGCCAGCGTCCGAGCTGGGCAGCACCGAGGTGCCAGGGAGGCTGCCTTCTCCCAACCCCACAAGGCCCCCGTTTAGGAAGAAGCTGGCATCCAGGTTGGCATTTTCATCCAGGATGCCCGACGTGAGACTAGAGCTGGAATAGCTGTGGGTCCAGCCTGCCAGGCCACCAGGGTCACCAGTACCAAAGATATCAGCGGGGTGGAAGCAGCTGAGGTTGTCGAGGCCCCCCACCCCCCCTTCCTCTTCCTCCTCCTCCTCTCCTCCTAGGTCAGAGTCACTGAGACTCAGGACCCGGGCCAGGCTGTCATCATCCACGTCAGGCTGGAAGCCAGGGCCAGGCAGGCCTGGGTGCGTGGTGCTGCTGGGGGCCTCACTTATACCCGAAGCTGTGGACGAGTCGGTCATGTCGCTGCTACAGCTGTTCTCGCCCAGCTCACTGCTCACAGGGGGCTTGGCCAGAGGAAAAGCAGGAGCCAGGGCCTGCTCAGCGGGGCTGGCTGGGCTGCCCGGGGCAGGAGCCTCCAGCTCCCCCAGGCTCTCAGCCCCCTGCTCCAGCTGCAGGCGGGTGAGTGTGTGCAGGAAGTGAGTCTGCACCCGGGCCTGATTGAATTCCACGCGGCCCTTGGGGTTCTCGCAGCCCTCCCTGCAGCAGCCGCAAGGGAACGCAGTGTGGTCCATCTGCAGAGAGAGAGCAGAGTGAGAACAGGGATCCCACGGAGCCTGGAGGAGCCCTGGAGTTCCAGCTCCCCTTCCCGGCCCACACCTGGCACTTGATGCCTGCCAGACTGCAGCTGCAGGTCTCAGGGTCACAGACCCGATCACAGCGACAGCCGCAGTCCTCCCGGGACTGGCGCAGGGCCTGCAGCTCCCGCCTCTCCTCGCGATCGATCCTCCGCACACCAGCAGCCCGCAGCAGAGCCCGTCGCCGCCGGGCCGGGTAGGGCTGTAGGAAGGTCATCTCCTCCAATCGGCCACCTGCCACGGCCACAGCCAGGTCCTCTTCTACAGAGGCATCATCAATGGCGTCCACTGTGAGTGGCAGGCTGGCCTCTGTCTCGGGTACCCCAGACTCCGCGAACTGTGTGCATGGGAGAGAGGAGGGACGTGAGGGTCTTGGCCCCCACAACCATTAGTCACTTGACAAATGCTCCCCGCATGCTTACTCTGGGTTGGGCACCACGGATACCACGTGAACCCTCAGGCCAGGAACACCGCCCTCAGGGCATCTGTAAAGATATCTCCTGTTCCTGCCATTCCCTGGTTTGTGCACACACCCCCCCCCCCCCCACAGCCCGCCCAACACACTGACCCCTGATGTCCCATCAATTCCACATCCCCCTGCAGTGTGGTCAGATAACATCAGGCACCACGCCCTCAGCCCCCACAGCAAACGCAGGCCCTTCCACATCCCACTCTATCTGCAGATAATCCAGGCAACAGGCCCTGATGGAGCAATACTGGCTCCAGGGGCCTCTTTCCCTAAATGCGTAGATAGTGAGCTAACTGGCCCCCACCCCAAAGCTCCGCCCCTCCAGGCTAGGCCTTCAGAAGCTGGCCCAAGGCACAGGCTCTGCAGAGGGGTCTCCCTACCTTCCACCGTAGAGCCTCCAACTTCTCCTCCTTCAAGCGTAGGCGCAGCTTCTCACGCCGTGCCCGGGCTTGCTCCTGTGTAAATTCAGCCAAGGAGAAGCGGCGGCAGGCAGTGTGGCGGGGGGCCATACCCAGAGTGCAGCCACCTCGGCTGGGCACGCTGGTGAAGCCTTGGCACCGGGGAAAGTAGAAGACAGTGATGCCATCGAAGGCTACGCGGCCTGGACGCTTCCGGGGAGCCCTCTTCAGGATGGACAGGGCTGGAAGGCAGGGAGGGAAGGGGCAGGGCATTAGTTCTCCATGAGGGACTGCATAACCTCCAGGAAGATGACGCTCAATTGCCTCTCCTCACACTTCCCGCTCTGACCTCCCACCACAGAAAAAGAAATGGATCTGAATTTAAGAGCTAGCCTGGCTGAGATTAGAGCCAGAATGGTAAATTTGAATGCCATTCCTAGGTCAACACAGGCTTACCATTGTTTACCTATCCAAATGACAGCATCTGTGGGATTAAACATCTTTCCCATCTTTACTGGCCATTTATAGGTTCCTTATGCAGTTTTCTATAGTTTTTTTTTATTGATTTGTAGGAGCTCTTTATATATGATATTAAAGACACTGATCATCTAATATTTTATCTTTGAAATATTTTAGTCTTTTATTTTTGTTCGAGGCATTTTACCAAATAACTTCTAAGGCCATGAAATTTAAAATATATTGATTTTTTCCTTTATAGATTCTTGCACTTTGTGACAGGCTTAGAAGGCTGTTATTTGGAACTGCCTTTCTAAGTTATGAACTGCATACTGATTAGTAAGCTATGCATTTGGTATATATATTTTTAAAGATTTTATTCATGAGAGACAGAGAGAGATAGGCAGAGACACAGGCAGAGGGAGAAGCAGGCTCCAAAGCAGGGAGCCTGATGTGGGACTCGATCCAGATCCGGGGACTCCAGGATCACGCCCTGGGCTAAAGGCAGGTGCTAAACCGTTGAGCCACCCAGGGATCCCCACATTTGGTATATTCTATACAAATAATGGTATACTATTACTTTTTATTGGGTTGAACCGTAAGTAGTTACCATAAAACAAATGAATATTGGCAATTGCATATATTTCAATTTAATATTTTGCCTGTCCTGATCCAATACATAGAATTCTTATTCTCACTGCAAACTGAACTGGGTAGCACTTACTAAGCAATGTTAACTATTAGTGGTGACAGCATCTTTATCTTGTTCCTTAGTTGGATGGCTTCCAATATTTCCTCATCAATTAAAATGCCAACTTTGGGGTTGAGATACATATTTTTCATCACTTAGGATAGAATTTACTTATCTCTATTTTACCAAGAGTCTTATCTAGAAGGAACATTATATTTTATCAAATGTTGTGCTTGAGCGTCTGTCTTCAGCTCAGGTCGTGATCCCGGGGTCCTGGGATCGAGTCCCACATCAGGTTCCCCACAGGGAGCCTGCTTCTCCCTCTGCCAATGTCTCTGCCTCTCAATCTGTGTCTCGCATGAATAAATAAAGAAAATCTTAAAAACAAAATTTTTCAGCATCTACAGTGGTTCTCATATTTTTCCTCCTCTGACATAGTCATTGGGTAGACTTTACGATTGGATTTTATAAATATTAAACCATTCTCATTTTGCCAAGATAAACCCACAGTTTAGTCAACATACTGTCAGGTCCTGTGTGCTAAAAATCGTACTTTTTTTCTATGGATGATACACAGATATACTACATAAACAAGACACCATAGCCAGGGTATTAAAATGTCATGGCAGGGGTAATTAGGAAAAATATGTCTAACAAAGGCTCCATGGGGTTGGGGGCAGCGATAATGGAAAACAAAGTTGAAGAATACTGCTTTAGGGCTGTCTTGGTTATTTTGAAATCAGAGTGACGCCAGCTTGAAAAATAACTGGGGAAGAAACTTTTCCACTATGTTCAGGCAAAGCCAAACAGCATTTTGACAGGAGAGGGACTGGCTGGACAGGCCCCACAGTGCAGAAGTGTGGGGCGTGGGACTCCAGTGGTTCAATTGGCAGGACAAGGTGTGCAAGCTAGAGAAACGAAACTGGAACATAAGGGAGGAGCTGGAGCCAGAGGGCCCCAGGGCCACCCTGGGGAGCTAGGCAGGGAGTCCTGAGGTCAAAGGTGAATCTAGCTGGGCCCACGTGCCTCTGGGCAGAGGGCATTCCCGAGTGACCCCTGTGTTACAGGAAGTGGCCAAGGTGGGGACACGACCTCCAGAGGCCAGAATAGCTTCGTCAGGGGCCTCCCAATTTCATCTTCAGGAAGGAAGAAGGGGTGTGGTGGCTCCCAGGGGAGGGGGACTCACGCGTGAAACTTCGGAAGCCACAGAAGTCACGGGCAGGCAAGGGCAAGTGATCCCAGGGGCCCTCCTCATCCGAGTCCCAGGCCAGGGAGACTGAAGAGCTGGGAGAGCAGGAGCAAGAACGGCGGCCCGGGGAAGACAAAGAGGAGGAGGAGGAGCAGAGCGAGGAGGAGTCCTCATCCAGCTGGTCAAACTTCCTCTTCAGTGGCCCAGTCATGGTGGTGCCGGGGGTACTCTGGGGTCTGGGCATTGGCAGCCTGGAATGGAAAGGAGAAAGCTCTGAGCGGCAGGCCTGAGGGCAGGCGGTGGGTGCTTGGCCGCGGTCAACTCCCCCCTGGCCCTCCCAGGAGTCCTGGGCCCCCTCGGCTCTCTGTGTGCAGGGGGCACAGCTCCAGGAGGCTTCTTGCCACCGGCAGAGCACTGAGGCCCAGACCCTCATCCTGGCGCTTGCCGACTCCCACCACCTCTGCGCAAGAGCCTTCCCAGGACACCACCAGGAACCTTCCCCACCACCTCCCACGGCCCACCTCCACACGCGCATACACCAGGCCAACAGATGGACTGACAGACCTCGGCCTGGCCTCGCTCATTCCCCGACAGGAATCCTGGGGGCTGACTCACTGGCTGGGTGATTCACACGGCTTGCATCTGTGTGCCTTTGTGTGTGTGAGGCCGTCTGCCACAGCCTGCACAGCCATGTACGGAGGCTCTGCTTCCTCCTCCTCCTCCTCCACCACCAACCCGCAGCACACCCACAGACACACCAGCCTGCGCGCGCACGCACGCGCACACACACACACACAGTCTGTCTGTCTGTCTCTCTCTCTCTCCCCTCCTGTCTCTCTGGGGCCAGGTTGACCAGGGTACTCTGGGAAACAGGCTGGCTTTGACACTGGCCCTGATTCCCAGACACAGGACTTTCCGGAGCCCCTCCTCTCCTGTGACAGAGCCACTCAGACTTTCCCTCAGAAACTCCCGCCCCACAGAAGTCCCCTGCCTCCAGGCCTGGCTGGGCTTCATGTTTCTCTGACAACTCCTGTTTGATCTTAAAAATTCTACATCTCCAATATCTAACCCTGTTTGTTTGAATTAACTTCCTATGGAAATTATTTTTCTCCCCCTTGAAAAACAAACAAAAAACCAACAACTCTTAGTGAAACTGATCGGTCAAGAGGATGTCCTGCTATCTCCTGTCACAGAGCTTACTGTGCCTCCCTTTTGGGGGGCTGAAAGCCTCCTACAACCCGGATGGCCTCGGCCAGGAGGAGTGGACTTTGCATTGCACCCTAGCTTGCCCCCCCACCCCCGCCGGGCCTCAACTATCCCTGGGAATCCCCAAAGGATTAAGGATGCAGTTCTAAGGGCTGACCTACCTTGTACCTCGGTGTCCAGCAGGGCCCAGGCCCAGGCCCCAGGAGGTCACCAGGAGGAAGGGGAAACGGTGTGGAGGCCCCAGGGCTGGGAAGCCCCTCCCCCACTGTCATCACAGGAAACGAGAACAGGAAAAACCAACCAAAAGGCTGCAGAACTCCCCTACTCAGGTGTCCCTCCTAAACACCCCTTCCCCCCTTGCCAAGCCTACTAGCAAGTCTCTAGATCCCAGACCTAAAGGGTGTGCGGTCAGCAGACTTACTGGATAAAAGTCTCCAGAAGCACAAAGCACGGCCTCTTCCCAGACAAGAGAGAAGCAAGAGAAACTCCCCTCCTTGCTAACCTTCACACTGGGGCCGGGAAGAGAATGCACAGGTGCTTCCGGGGGCTTCTCAGCGGGTAGTTTCTCAGGCTTGGCACCCGCACCCCCCACAAACCACAAACAAAAACAACCCAGCTCCCAGCTGACCTGCAGGCTCTCCCAGGAGAGGGGGGAACTCATGCCCCAGAGCCAAGCACACACATACACACACATGCAGACCCACAGAGACACACAGTAACATCCGTGGGCAAACCACACCCACTTACCCTGCTCCTACCAACCCCGCAGGGAGACCTCATCCTTTTCCAACTCCAGATGCTGTCTACAGGGTGGTGGATGCGGAATCACAAGCCCAAACCCCAATCCCCACTTTTTATCTCTGCCTGGCCGTCCCTTAGAAACATAAAATTCCAGAGGCCCCAAATCGAACCCCTTGTCTCTGTTCCCCACCAACCCCCCCCCACCGTGCCATCTGTTCCTCTTCCTGTGTTCCCTATCTTAGTAACGGCACTGCCACCCACCCAGTTACTCAAGCCAGAAACCTGCAGCCATTGTCAATCCCCTCCCTCTCCCTCCAGCCACATCCAGGCCCCCCAGTCCTGCAAGTACATGCCAGCCCACTTAATGCACACAAGGCTAGGCACAGACACAGTGGGCACTGGGGAGGCCATCAGCACACTGTGAAGAACCTTGGTTCCAGAACCAGACTGCCTGCCTTTGCATTGCACCCTAGCTTGGCTATGGCTGGACTGTTTGAGCCTGGTCAAGGTCCTTATTAAGCTCCCTGTGTCTCTGATTCTAGGTCTTAGAACTTCATAGGGTTGGGGGGGTGTACGTAAATCAATACATGTCAAGTTCTTAGCGCAGTGCTAAGTGCTGAGTGAACATGTCATTCTACGCTGGGAGCTCTTCTGAAGGAGCTCCCGGATACAACAACATGTGAATCTCAATGATGTCCCGTGGAATGAAAGAAGCCAGACACAAGAATACATAAGTGAATGAAGTTCAAGGAAAGGCAAACCCATTCAGGGATGACACAAGTCAGAATTGGCGGGGGTGGGGTGGGGAGGGTGTTGATATACACTGTGGACAATGATGGTGAGAGGTGGGGGGCACTTCGGGTCGGGTGGGTTTCTTGAAAAGCTCTCTGGTGATCTGGCTGGTGGTTTCATGAATGTCTAAAACTGAAAATTCATCTAACTGCACACCTAAGATTCACATGCTTTATGTATTTTATATATGTCTCCTTCAGTTTTCAATCTATTATCCTTATGTCTCTGTCCCCACCACTACTGTCCACACTCCCTGCTTCTGCTCCTGCCATCCCCCTGCAGTCACAGTGATCTTCCTAAACCACATCTCTGCCTGCCACCCCCGTGCTTAGGAAAGCCGGCCCTTAGGATCAAGCCTAGAATTCCACGAGAGGCTGAAGCAGGCCTGGCTGCTGCCTCCCCATTCTCCCCTCACTATATTCCAGCTGAACTTGCAGTTCCCCTAATTGCTATGACCTGCCGGCCTCCTGGCCTTTGCACAAGCTGGAACCCAGCCTACTCTCCCTTAACAGTCACTTCCAAGAGGGCCTCCCTGAAACCCCCACTCCTCACTCCTGACTCCATGCCTCTCTGGGCTCCCAGGGATTCCCCTACCGGGGCCCTTCTCTCAAGGTCTTGCTGTGGCCTCACTGCCTGGCCAACTCAGTACCCTTGCCTAGAACAGAATCTGGCACAGGGAAGGCACCTCAATACCAGCAGAGGTGGACCTCTGGAGGTGACTGCTCAGTGTGATCTCCTGATCCTGTCAATTAAAGCCTCCACCAGAGGGTTTAAGCCACAGGAGGGGCGACTCTGAGAGTAGAAGCCCAGACTGCAGGCAGGTGCCAACATAGGCATCTCAGGAGGCTCCCTGTTCCCCAGAAGTAAACAAATAGATACCAAGGAAGAAGATTTAAGCCAGACACCCTGGCTCTGCCTCGGGCATGTCTACAGAACGGAAACTGAAGGTGAAGTCATTATATGCTCCAAGGCTGCAGACAGGAAAACAGGGACCCCAAGAAAGCGACAGCCATGCTACAGATTCTAGTGATGAACCCCTAGCAGGGTCTGCAGACCTAGGATGTAATGAGGACCCAATCTCTTCGCCAACACCCCTCTGGGGTAGAGGGAGAAGGAGCAGCCCTTGGATCTGGCGCTTCCCTGTACCACCTGGGAATCCAGAGGCCGACAGAGGCAGAGGCAGAAGATGAGAAAAAGACTCAGCCAGAGACAAGGACAGGCCAAGTCAGAAGAAGGAATGAAAGATAGTGAAAGAGTCCAAGAAAAGTGTCAGACAGTGAGTCAGAGGAGGGGGGAGGGGCCCTGAACAGCTACCCAGGAATAAGGATCCCAACCGTGGCTCTGCTCCCAGGGCCATCACCGGCCGTCTCCTAGGGTCCTGGAGGAAGGAAACGCAATTCCCAGGAGATGGCTCAGACAGAAATACCACACCCCCTGAGAAGCCCCAGAGACAGGCCCCAGCCCGAATCAAAGAGAGCCAGGCTTCTTCCGGGATCTGCCTGGGATGGGGGTGGGGGTGGGGGTGGGTGCCTGAGAATCAGGCCACCCTCCTGTCATTGCACAGAGGAGCTGACAGCTTAGGATGAGGGGGTGACACTTCCCCACTCTTCTACCCACAACTATCTACACACAGGCCACGCTGTGAATCCTGGGAAGGCCATCTCACCCTGGGCACCAGGAAAATGGATCATCTTTGGGGGTCAGGGGCCTATCTCAAGGCCTCTGGGAAGTCACCTCTTCCAGTAGCTCAGCAACCCCAATGCCCCAGCACCCCCACCTGGGCTGATACTGGGGAGAGGGCACCTTCAGCTGCCTGCAGTCTCCTCGGGGGATCTGAAGAATGTGTCCTTTAACCTCAGAGCCCCAGGCCTTGGTCAGGCCAGCTCCCCCCAACACCTGGAGTCATGTGGCCCCAGACCCTCAGGAACTACTTCCTGGGAGGAAAGGACACCTCTGAGTACCCCTGGCCCCCACTGGGATTGGCTAGCAAAACAACCTGGGGAGCACAAAGAGGGCAGACAGGAAGCCTTAGTACACCCCATCCCCCCATCCCTCTGAAAGTGATCCCAGGGGAGGGCAGTTCCTCAGCCTTGGCCTCCAGGGCCTGGCACTGGGTAGGTGCCAAATGTTTGCTGGCTACAGGAGGCCAACTGCTCCTGCAGAAGGGAAATTGCACCTGACAGCCACTGCTTCCTCCACCTAAGCAAAGCCCTCCCTCTTCATTCTCATTCATTCATTCATCCATTCATTTATTCATTCAACAAAGACGGAGCTCCTGTGACATGCCAAGCACTGTCAGGCGCTTGGGCACACAGGGAGCAAGACCCACACTAGGACCGCACTCTTGCAGCTTTTGAATTTAACGGCAAGGAGCGTGCAGGGATGGTGGTCAGGGGGAGGGGCAGGAGGGGGAAGGCGGAGGGTAAAAGCAGTCTCCAGGGGGGAGGGAGGTGGGAAGAGTTCAGAGGGGCACGGCGAGCAGGGAGAGCCAGCAAGGGGCGGGGGAGGGGCATCCTGGGGCAGGTTCGGGAGCCAGGGCGGCGGAGCAGGCTTTAGCCTGAGGCCACTGGAAGCCACCGACGGGTTTAAGTGGGGAGTGACAACACCAGATTTGCATTTTAAAAAGGTGGCTCAGGCTCCGGCCTAGGGGGGTGTGACGAGGTGGCCCCGAGCCAGGGCTAGGTGAGGACGAGGGGAATAGACTCGGCGACCTCCGGACGTGGAGACGGAGAAGGCGGGGATGGCGAGGGTCCGGGGGTGAGCGGAGGCGGCCGGCGCCGGGGACCGTGAGGCCTCGGAGCCGAGGGGGGGCGGGCCGGGCCGGCGGAGTGGCTGCGCGTGCGGCTGTGCGGGGCGCGGAGGGACCAAGCGCGTGACGGCGGCTGCGGGGGGCGGCGAGGGCGCGTGCCGTGGAGGGCCCCGCGGGGGAGGCCGCGCACCGCGAGGAGGGGGCCGGGCGGGCCGGCCGCGCGTGGGAGGGCGCCTACGTGTGCCCGCGGGCGTCCGGCGGGGCCGCGCCCGTGACTCACGGCGGCGGCCTCTGCGCGCGACGGCGACCGACTCACAGGTGAGCGCTCGGCGCGGCCCCTCCGCCCGCCGCCCGCCGCCCGCCGCCGGGGCCCGTGACTCACGAGCCTCGCTCCGGCTCGCGCGCCCCTCGGCTCCCCGCCGGCCCCGCCGGCCCCGCCGGCCCGCAGCGGGGCGGGGGGCGGGGAGCGCGGGGAGGAAGGCGACGAGTGTCACCTGCTCCGGCCCAGCGAGGAACTTCTGAAAAGTTCTCGGCAACTGGGTCAGAGGGAAACTCCAGGGGCCGCGCGCACCCCGACACCCGCGCCCGCCTCGGCGCTGCCACCGCGCCCGGCCCGGCCTCCCGGGGTCCCGGCGGCGGCGCGGGGGAGGGAGCGGAAAACCTGCCCCCCGCCCCCCGCCCCCCTCCCCCCTCCCCGGACGCCGGCCCGGCGCGGGCCTCCCCGCCTCCCGCCCCCGGCGCCGGCCCCGGGCGGCGGGGGGCAGCCGGCAGGGCGCGGGGGCGCAGCCCGCCCCGCCCCGCCCCCGCGGGCGCCCCCTCCCCTCCCCTCCCCTCCCCGGGGTGCCGGCCCGCCAGGCCCGTCGCCCCGGCGCGCTCACCTGCGATCCGGGCGCTCCGCGGGCACCGACGCCCCCGCGTCCCGGCAGGGGACGCCCCCGCGCCGCGACCCCGTGCGCGCTCGGCCGGCAGCCGTCGGCCCCGCAGCCCCGGCTCTGCGCGTCCGGCAGCGGCGGCGGCGGCGGGAGACTGGCTGCGCCCGGCCCCGCCCGCCGCTCCGCCCTCCTCGTCAGTGGAAAACTCCGGGGCTCGCCGCGCTGACGCACGCCCGGCCTCCCGCCAGGCCGCCCGGCAGCCCCGCCCCGGAGGCGCCGCCTCCCCCGCCGCCAGCCCGGCCCGGCCCGGCCCGGCGCGGCGCGGCGGCGGCGGCGGCGGCGGCGGCGCGGAGCGGGGCCTGGCCGCGGACTCTGACCCCCGCGGGCGCCGGCACCGCCCCGCCCCGCCCCCCGCCCGGCTCCGGCGGTGGCCGACGCTCCCGGCCGGCAGAGCGGGGTCGCGAACATCCCCACCTCGCCCCACCGCCCCCATTCGCAGATGGGTAGCCTGAGGCCCCGGGCGGCGCGGCGTCCGGAAGCCCACCCGGCGACGGGGGCAGGGCCGCGGCCGTCTCCAGGCTTTCCCCCCCACCCCGGCCCCCGCCCCCGCCCGAGCCAGCTGCTATCATCCAATCTAAACGTCCTTCCTCTGCGCCCTCCTTACCCCCCCCCCCCCATCTGCCAGAAAAGTAAACTACGGCTGGAGAGAAACCTGAGCAGGGAGGGGAGAGAGGTAGCGGGGAGGGGGTGGAGGTCATCAGGGGTCTGACCTTCACCTCTGCTACGGACCAGACACCCTGCAAAAGCCCTGAGCTGGGGATTCCTGGAAACAGTCTCCCCCAACCACCCCCACTCCATCCCTTCTTTAAAAAAAAAAAAAAGGTTTCTTCCGAGCCAGACCCTGGCCACTTAAAATGGCCCACTGCCTTCTCTGCTCCCGCCAAGGCCTTTCCTGACTAGGGGCCAACTTTCCCTGCATTATTGCGCGGGGGAAAGTGTGTGCATGCTCCGGCAGCGAGCCCTGGCCTGGAGACCATCCCCTGCCCTTCTTCCCAACCTCAGACCAGACCTTACCCCCCTCGCGTCTCCCTTGAGCGTTTCTACCTTCACACCTTTGCTACACAGCGCTCCTCTCGCCCGGAATGCCTGTGTGCCTTCTAGAACGCTGCTTACCGGGATCTCACAGCCTGGAAGGTCTCAGCTTGCACTGCCTCCTCCAGGGAGCCTTCGTGGGAGCTTGACCCTCCCCCTCCCAGTCCTGCTCCCGCTGCATTCTGGGTTTTTCTCTGACTGTCCTAGATGAATGCTGTCACCGACTAGCCCAACCCTCAGGATTCCTTTCTACCTTCCTTCAGGTGGGGGGTGGGGGTGACCTCTCCTGCCTGGGTGGCTCTGGGGTGGAGATGTCGGTGAGGGCCTTTCTTGAGCCACAGGTGCTTGTGTAGAGTGGGCCAGAAGGGGTGGGCTTGCCCTTTACCTTTCCAGGGAAGAAAAATGGAAGGAAAGCAGGTCGGAGGAAGCTATAGCTCTTGTCCTTTGCGTTTGTATTGAGTGTGCGTGCCCTGGGGAACTGTAGAGGTAGGTGTCTGGACAGCTGAAGAAAAGCTTCCAGTGACTTCCCAGTGTCCTCAAGGCTCAACTCTGTGGGGCCTACAAAGCCCCAGTAATCTGGCCCTTGCTCACCTTGGCAGCCTCACCCCTCTCTCTCTGTGCTCCCATCCCCCACTCCCCTGCTCCTCCATTTAAGTGTCTGTAATAGCTATACACGTCTTTTTATTTACGCACTGTACATGTAATATTGGTACAGCTGCACGTAGTTTGAATTTACATGTGAGGTATTCTGTTCTAAATCTCATTAAGTTTCTGCCAGCATTCTCTCTGCCCTCCCACCCACACCTCTTGATAACCACTCCAGTCCTGTTTGCTGGCCATCAGTTTTGGGGCTGTGGCCTCCTCATCCTGATTCAGACCTCCCAAGATGCTCATGTCCAGCCAGTACCTACATTGCACTCAGTTGTGTGGTTTACTTGTGCATTTCTTTGTGTTGTCTGGGGGTAATGGGAGGGCAGGGGCTGTGTCTGACTCTCTTCAGTGCTCAGTAAGAACCTGTTGAATACATTTGGTGTACCTGGTAAATGGGTACAGGGAGCTGAGCTGGGGCTCTAGGTGTGTGCAGGACTGGAAGTGGAAATGGAAGGCTCATCAGCACACAGTGGTACATTGAAGCCGCAGGTGTGGCTAAAACAGCCCAGAAGGAGTTTAAAGGCTCCAGAGCTGGGTTATCAGTCATTAGATGCGACTCAGCCCTTAAGGCTATGATGGCAGGTGGCCACCCACCCACCACCACCCCCTCAGACACTCAGCCCTGTCCTCCTCCTGGCTTCTGCTGGCTGCAGACCTTTTTGGTTCCAAGGAATCCTTTCTTTTCTTCTGCTGCTGCCTCCTTCCTGCCTCTAAATCCTCTGATCAGGTCCCCAGGAGAAAGGGGTTTCTATGACCTACAGTGGAGTGGAGTTCTAGTCCTCTCTCTCTCTCTCTCTGGACTTCAGTCTTGCAACTTGTAATATGGAGGCATTGGACCAGAGAACCCCACCAGCTTCAACATTCCTTGAGTTACTTTCTAGAAGATGCTGCCTGCTGATCATCTGGGCAGAGCTGAGCTGAGCCCTGGAGTTAATGGGGAGTCTCAGGCTGCCCAGGTTTGCATCCTGCTGGGCAGTGTACTGGAGAAACTGGACAAGACAGAGACCAGGGCAGGGAGTTGGCAAGGGCTGGAGTGGGGGCTTAGAGCAGGGAGACCAATGGGTCATAGGGTTTGAGGGGCAGGAAGGGAAGGAGAGAATAAGAAAATATAGGAGAAAAAAAATAATCAAATAAGTGATGTGTTTTCTCCAGTAAAGTGTCTCCCTGTCCTGGGATGGGCTCACCAGATGTTCCCCAGATGTTGTTGGTGATGGGAAACATCTCCCTCTGGGATCCCAACTAAGCTCTTCCTGTTCATGGGGAAATGAAGGGTCTGTTCCAAGGCAAGGAGGGTGGGGTCTGGAGCAACATCCATTTGTGACTGTGGCACATACATAGGCAGGAACACACCCACACATCCTCAGGGAATTTCTGAATACTTACAAGAGTGCAGAAAATTTCTCAAACATTCAGCATCCCTGGACCACCCATTTTAGGTAAATAAAACAATTATTACTAGTTTTAAATAAATATTTTTCAAACTTAAAAAGGAATGATCCCATCAGAAAAACTAAAATTAAAGAGGATAATGTCAAATGTGGGAAAACTGAGAATTAACCAAATCTATCATGCATTTTCCGTTGATGAATTGATGTAATCACTTTGGAATCACGTGGCTGTGCTTAGTAAGACTGAATATAGGTAAGCTCTATGATCATCTACTTCTATTTCTCAGTGCTTTCCCAAGAGGGAAACAAAGTGCTTGTGCCCACCAGAAGCCACTTACAAAAATTGTATAGCATCTTTATCCCTGATAACTTAGAATTGGAAACAACTCAGATGTCCAACAGATTAATGGAAACAAACTGATTTATCTTGCGGTGGAATGTTACATAACAATAAAAAAGAACAAATGCTTGCCCCATGCCACCACAGGGTGAATCTTTAAAACATTATATTGACTAAAAGAGGGCAAGCTCAAAAGAGCAGTAACTGTAATTCCATTTATTTATATGAAGTTTAAGCAGTGGAACTAAACCATGAGAGAGAGCATTACCTTCGGGGGTTTTGACGGGGAAAGGCATAAGAGAGCCTTCTGGGATGCTGGAGATGTTCTCTATATGGATCGGGGCAGTGGTTAGACAGATACACACATATGTAAAACTTCAAGTTCTGCGCTTCAGATTTGTATACCTTGCTGTAAGTTTCACGTTGATAAAAGGAGGAGAGAGGGAGGGAGTGGCAATCAGGGAACAAGGATGCCGTTGTTCTCTGCCTTCCACCAGGAAGTCAGCCTGACCAGTGAGGGATACCTGGTGCTCACAGGTCATGTACAACTAGTTAGATTCCTTAGATGGGTAAGAATTTTATTCCAGCCCTGATCCTTAGGTGCAGGGAGCCTCCTGTTATTTTGCACCTGCGAGTTTTACAGTTTTCGGTCTTGTGTTCAGGTCGTCAATCTGTTTAGAGTTAGTTTTTATATATGGTGTCAGGTCAGAGTCTAACTTCACCCTTTTGCATGTGAATATCCAGTTTTCTCAGCACCATATTTTGAAAGACGTTATTTTTCAACATCAAATCAAAGCAGCTGAGTCCACCAGAGAACTTCTACCTCACTCGTTGGGGATGCTCTCCAGTATGCTACCCCAATCCCACCAACTCCAAGGCTTGACTGAGGAATGGGGGGGCACCTCAGGGATGGCCTGGCTCTCTGATTTTCAGTCCATGTTGTCTGCTCGTAGCTAATGTGCTCCTCGCCAAAGCCTACGGATTCACAGAGAGTAGCTGCCATCTCAGAAACAGCTGAGTTGGGGTGGGGGTGGAAGGAGTCTTTAGTGAGGCTGGGAATGGGAATTAAGCTGCCCAAAGGTTCCTCTCTGAGCAGCCCTCTCCACCACCTCCTCCTCTCCCCAGTCCTGGGCTGGGGAGTCCTGCTCAACTCCACCTTGCCTCATCCTCCTCCTCTCAAAGGAACTCACCCCTTTAGGCCCCAATCCTGCCACCCACTCTAGCCCCCACAACAAACTAAAGGGATGGCTCTCAGACCAGCAGCCTCAGCATCACCCGAGAACTTGTTAGAAATGCAGATTCTTGGGTCTCCCCAGACCCACTAAGTTAGGAACTCTGGCAGTGGGGCCAAGCAACCTGTCTTTCACCAGCCTTCGAGTGGATTTGGATTCACAAAGGGGCTTGGGACCCACGGAGCTAAGGTCTTGGGAAGCAAAACCCAAGAAAGGGGACTGTCTTCAAGTACAAGTCTTGAACACTCTTGTTTGTCCAAACTGGAAGACTTTTGAATGGAGATCTGTGGATTAAAAATCTGAGCAGTGAGTTCTGGGTCAAAGGATTTTGACAGATATTGCCAAATTACCCTCCCCAAAAGTTGCCCCAATTTCACTCTCCAGGGTATCCCAATGAGCCTCTTTCCCAACACTCTCCTTGGTGCTGGATGTGATCAAACATACTAATCTCTGCCCTTCTGATACAAGAAACGGAGAAGATGCCTTAGTTTTTTCACTGGCATTTCTCTAGGTATGAGTAAAGTGGAGACTTTTACAAGCCACTTACATTTCTCTCTAAATTGCTGGTTTATATTCTTTACATATTTCATATAGGGTTAAATCTTTGAGGATTAAGGATATGAGCCCTTCTCTCTGTCACTCATGATGCATTCATTCTGGCTTTGTTTTCTACCTTGGTTTATAGTATGTTTTACCATACAGAAGTTTTAAATTTTTACATAGTCAAATTTCTTAAGTATTTAGGGACCCTGGGTTTTATGTGCTCCATTCCCTATCAGAATGTTATAAATTCACCTATTCTTTTCTCCAGAGTTTTATGGTCTATTTTTAATATGTAAATCCTTTATCCATTTGGAATTTATTTTGACTTCAGGAATGGAATAGCATTCCCACTTTATTTTTTACCAAAATGATTAATTTTTCAGCCACTTTTTTCTTCTAATTTAAATGTCACCTTACTCAAACAGATAAAATATCTGGTTTTTTATTCTGGTCCACTGGCTTCTCTTTTTCATCACTGGGTACCAAATTGCTTTACAAATTATAATTTCATAATGTGTTCTGATATGTCTAGCCCTACCGTGTTACTCTTCTCTTGCAGGACATTACTGGCTCATATTTATTTGCCCTTTTGAGCTTCATGTCACTTTTTTGGATAAGTTCCCCACCTGACAAACAAACAAACAAACAAACAAACAAACAAAAATACAGTGAATATTTTAATTAAAATCACATTGACCAAAAAAAATCATATTGAATTAATAGATTAATGAAGCACTGACATTTTTACAATATTGTGTTCTTTCTATTCAAAAGCACAGGATAGAAGTTTCCCTAATTTTAGTATTATCTATGTAAAGACCCCTAGATGTCTTTAAAATATCTTATCTTTGTTATTGTAATTGCAATTTCTTCCTATTATATTTTCTGATAAGTTGTATTTTTTTTTATGTAAAGGATGTTTTGCATATTAATCTTGGAAACTGCCATTACCCCGAATTCTCTTCTCGTCTCTAATAGTTGTGTAATTTTCAGTCATACATAATTTTGCTAGTCTGTTACAGTTTTGTTTGTTTTAATAAAGGATGGAGATGGGATATTTGTCAAATGTCTTCTCGGCATCTATTGAGATATAGTTCTCCTTTGATCTATTAATATGTTCTATTAGAGATTTTCTAATTTTTTAAAAATTTTATTTATTTATTCATGAGAGACACAGAGAGAGAGAGAGTGGCAGAGACACAGGCAGAGGGAGAAGCAGGCTCCATGCAGGGAGCCCGATGTGGAACTCCATCCCGGGACTCCAGGATCATACCCTGGGCTGAAAGCGACGCTGCCTGAGATTTTCTAATATTACTGAACCATTTGCTTTACTAGGATGAACTTACTTGGATATGATGGATGATTCTTTTGAGATATTGTTATTTGTATTTGCTGGTATTTTGAGGTTTTTTTTGTTTGTTTGTTTGTTTGTTTGTTTGGGTTTTTTTTTTTTTTGGCCTCTCAAGTTCAATCACATTTAATTACTATTCAGATTCTCCACATTCCTTCTTACCATTTGTTTTCTTGATAAGTCATGAGCTGATAATGTCGATTAAACTGTCTTCTTGTGCTCGATCGAGTTTCTACCTGTATTATCTGTATATTGTTACTCTGAACTGTTATATCTTATTCTTGATTTTGAAGCATAGAGATTTTTAAAAAATATTTCACTTATTTATTCATGAGAGACACAGAGAGAGGCAGAGACACAGGCAGAGGGAGAAGCAGACTCCCTGCAGAGAGCCCAATGCAGGACTCGATCCCGGAACCCTGGGATCAGGACCTGAGCCAAAGGCAGATGTTCAACCACTGAGCCACCCAGGCATCCCTGAAGCTATTATAAAAGTGCATAGTGGTTTCTAAAAACTAGATTCTTTTTTTTAAATATTTTATCTTATTTATTCATAGAGACAGAGACACAGGCAGAGGGAGAAGCAGGCACCATACAGAGAGCCTGATGTGGGACTCGATCCCCAGTCTCCAGGATCACCCCCTGGGCTGCTGGCGGCACTAAACCGCTGCGCCACCAGGGCTGCCCTAAAAACTAGATTCTTAATGTCAGTCCTGCTCTCTCTCCTGTTCGGCTTCCTTGTGTCTCATTTAACATTTTCATTTTCCATTTAACCCTGACTGATGATATTTTCTTGTATAACTTGGTTTACATTATCTTCTTAAGTTTTCTAAGTTATTTTGGTAAAGATACATCTCTTCCATACAACATACAATAGGAGATTGTTTTACAATTCAACGTGAGAGTCTTTTTTTCTATCGTAAGGATGGGTTTATTCTATTTACATTTGTTGATATAACTAATAGATTAGTCTTAATTCTGTCATCTTATCTCTGTTATGTTTTCCATTTTAATGCTTCCTCTGTTTTCTGTTTTACCATGTGTATTTCTTGGTCTTCTTTGATATGCATGTATGTGCGCACATGTGTTTGTATTTTTGTCTGATGATTTGAAAGTTTATAGTCTGTTTCTAATTTTTCTAGTGGTTGCCTTTGTATTGATTGATTTCTCTGCCAAGAGAAGAAAATTCTTCAAATGTAGGGAAGGAGTCATCTTCTCAAAGGCTGAGCCTTTGACAGCCCACTTCTGTCTTCAAATCCTTGATACCTTAGCCTCAACATGAAAAATGGCTCTAGTCCCACCCTGAAGCCAAAGGTTCAGGGTAATCAAAATATTGAACCTGCTGCTCAAACTAGCCATGGATAGCCAAGAGCTGCCAGGGCCACAAAAGGATGCTGTATGTCGTGTCTTATTTCAGAGCCTCATGTGAATCTCTCCCCACTAGCCAGCATGCTTAGTTCAACAGTGTCTTGTACTCGCTGTCCATTTCTCTGCACAGTATTTGAAGAGACATAGTCAGAGAGGCCATGAATTGAGTGCATTGACTCTTCTTGCTGCTTGTTTTCACACATATCGAGATCAGGAGCCAGATTGTTGCCTGACAGCTGGTCTTTGTGAATACCGTGGTGTGTGGTTTGTACTCTGATGCAAGTTGTGTGCGCGTGTTTTCTTTTAAAGCTATGGATGGATGCTGGTAGGTCAGTCAGCATACCAACAGATAAAGGCACACTCAGAGTAGGATGATTTGGGGAAGGCTTGTTTACAAGGACTATTTACAAACATGTAGGTGTAGGAGCACCTCGGGGGATGTTGCAATAGCTGGACGGTACCACAGAGCTGTTAGCATCAACAGGCCTGAAGGGAAAGGGCATGGTCACCAGAAAGAAGAGAACTGAGCACAGGAGGCTGGCTACCTTGGGAGGCCCAGCAGCCCCCACTGAAGAACTCATCCAACACAGGGTGATTCACAGGCAGGGAACCAAGGGACCGAATGCCCATTTTCACTCTTTTCTATCTCCTTTTCCTGCTAGGGTCCCCATAGCTAACCCCACCTGGAAGCCAGAAGCTCATTCATCTGATCTTGCAAGGGAATTTCATGATAAATAGAACAAAGAGTCATCAGGTACATTTCCCTCATGTTTTTCTGAAAATATGTGGAGAGCTGACACATCTGGGGTACACCCATTAGGAATGCTTTCAACTACCAGTACTAGAGAATCCAAATTACAGTGGCTTTAAACATACAGGGGTTTACTTCTTTCTGTACTGTAACAGAGAGGCTGGAAGTAGGCAGCCACTGACATTCAGTAATGCCAGTGCTGATGTCTCTAGAATTCTCTCAGCCTTTACCTTGTGCTGGTTGCTTCATATTTGTAAGATGGCAGCCCATCACCAGACATCATGACCATGGTTAAGTTAGGAAGAGGGAGAAGAAGGGTACCAGCATGTATACCCATTTTATTAAAAACAAAAACAAAAGCTTTCATAGATGTACCCTCAGCAGACTTCCCATCATACTTCATTGGCCAGAATTGGTTTTGTGGTCTCTTAAAGCAGCCAGGAAGACTGGGAAAGTGGGAAATGAGCTGGTTATGATTGATTTAGACTACTTGTAATTAACTGCCTGAGACTGGAGACGTTGGTGCATGGATCAAAATCAGGAATCTGTTATCAAGAAAGAAGGGATGGAATAAATTCGGGATCGACAATGAACAAGGCCACAAGTGGTTTTATTCAACAATAAAGCAATTGTCTGCCAGCACTCACTCAGGATAGAAATTGCTCTTTCACACTATGTGCTATTGATTTTATGTGACATCCGAAAGTGTTATTTGATCAAGTAATTTTGCCAAAAGCTTGCTCTGCTTTTCCCCAGTAGCCTATGACTCAATTTACAAGCCACAGTTTGAACTGTGTGTTGGTTTTCACTGTAAGTTAGACAACTTTAATGGTGCTTCTCTGGTTTTGATCTTTTCTCTGTCTTTAGTGGCAAGATGCATCATTATCACACAGACATGATTATTTCACCCATATTCTGGAAGGATTAGATGGGTGTTCTGACTTAGCTTGCAGGGCCTGATGTGAAGATGATGCAAAAGTCTCAGTGGGCCTCATGCCATTATTTAACAAAGTTTCATAATAGATGATGCCTCAGGGACTAGAGGAAATGCATTACCAGCTAAAAAATCCTATTTTCAGATATCCATTCTCACATCTCTTACTAATTCGTGCTTTTTTTTCTATTTGTGTAAAATCATCTCCTTCTACATACTCATCCATCCTGGTATATATGATTGCATTTGATATAGCACACTTTTGTTACTATTTCCAATACAGCTTTTTTGCTTTAATGAACGTCTTTGGAACTACTGTTCCGTCTTTATGATTTGGGGCCACACTACCATACAATAGTGACAATAAAATGGGAATATAACATGTAAACAATAACATGAACATGGTTGAAAATATCTTACTTAGCAAGTTGAACTACAGTTAATGGCATTCTCTTTACTACATATGAGCTTGAACTAAACTAGCCACATAAGTTCTTGTAGCCCAGATGCACCTACAAAACCATGATAATTATTGCAAAGTAATGGATTTTTATGGAAATCATCATTTATCTCACATTTTTAAAAAAGATTTATTTATTCGCAAAAAAAGGTAGTTTTATTAAAACATGGGGACAGGACCTGTTCGCAGAAAGAGCTGCACCAAGATTTATTTATTTATCTGAGGGGGGAGCAGAGGGAGAGGGAGAGAATCTCAAGCAGACTTCACATTGAGTGTGGAGCCCTACGTGGGGCTTGATTCCCATGACCATGAGGTCATGAGCCCAAGTCAAGAGTCAGATGCTCAACCGACTGAGCAACCCAGACACCCCACTTATCTCATTGTGAAATGTAAAAGAACAAAATTGCTGTGTCTTGTTGTACTACTTGTGTCTTTTTTTTTTTTTTAATTTTTATTTATTTATGATAGTCACACAGAGAGAGAGAGAGAGAGGCAGAGACACAGGCAGAGGGAGAAGCAGGCTCCATGCACCGGGAGCCCGATGTGGGATTCGATCCCAGGTCTCCAGGATCGCGCCCTGGGCCAAAGGCAGGCGCTAAACCGCTGCGCCACCCAGGGATCCCTATTTGTGTCTTGTACTCACAATTCCCACATACGCTGATGGCTTCTCACTGAAAACACATGCGACACTCAACTTGGGGTGTTTCTCTTGTCACAGGACCATGCTCAACTGGCAAACAGGGCAGGCTAGAAGTGCCAGGGAGCTAATACCCCAGATGTGGACCTTAAACTGAGTGGGCTAGAGTGGGGCTCTCTGAGCCATGTTGCTGACAGCCGCAAACACTTGTCAATGCACCCTGTGTTGATTTCCTTCCCTGTCTCCCCTTCTCTCCATTAGTACTTAATGGGATCACCTCCCAAGTGAAACACTTTTACTCAAATATTTGTCTCAGGGTCCACTTCTTCTTTTTTTAAAAGATTTTATTTATTTATTCATGAGACACCCACAGAGAGAGGCAGAGACATTAGGTAGAAGGAGAAACAGGCTCCCTTTGGGGAGCCCGATGCAGAACTGGATCCCAAGACCCCTCAATCACACCCTGAGCTAAAGGCAGATGCTTAACCGTTGAGCCACCCAGGTGCCTTTCAGGGTCCACTTCTGGGGGAAATGAGCCCAAGATAGTATTTTTTTTTCTGAAATTCCCTGCTGGCCATGAGATTCATGAACACACTTTAGGAAAGTCTTTTCTAGATGACTCTGCTGATTTTACAAATGCCTGAGGTCCAGAGCCAGTGGTCATTCTATGGTCACAGGCAGCCCAGTTCCCTGTGATGGAATCAGTGCAGGAGGCGGCCCCAATATGTTCAGGGGCTGTATTGAAGGATCTGACCAGAACTCCTGACCCAGATGACACAGGGACCTTGAGGAATAAGGGATGGGGGTGGATGATGGGCTGGCCTGACTGCTCTGCACTTCCACATTACCCTGAGCCCCTCCCAGCTTATTGTCCAGCCTCCTGGTTTCTGCCCCTACCATTTAAATGAAGGTTTTTCTGGGTCTTTCTTTCCTGAAGAAGTCCTCCCCAAGCATCCCATACACACACACATGCTTCTCTCTTTGATCCTAGTTCCATGGATCTCCAAGATACTGTGAGATGGATTCATGTCCATAGCAGAAGAGGAGAGATTTCTTTCTGCTTTTTTCCCCATTTGCTATGAGAGAAGCTTGCGACCCTGTCAACTATTTCCAGAAGAAGAAATTGGGTTCTAGCTCAGCTTTCTAAATAATATGATCATCTATTCCAAATACCCAACCCACAGACCTTTTCTTACTTCAGTCGACAGACTGGGACACCTAACACCAAGACAGAAATGCTATCATGAGCCCATGATCTGACTCCCAGACAGTTATTTGCCATTCCATCTTCACAGCAGGCTTGTGAGAAAGTTTGCTTAAGCCACAAACTTACCGTTGTGGTCACCCACAACCCCAGGATGAATAAAGGCTCTCGGGGTCACGGTCCCACTGGTAAAACCACCTGCCCTCCTGGCTGTGCCCTGCCCAGGTCTCTCACCTTGGTTTCTATGAGACCAACAGGGGTGTCATTCAGTAGAGCACAAATGTCCAGGGCCAGCTCCTGCAAGAAGAAATTCACTTCTATAATATTTACTGAACTCTGCAGCAAACAGGGCCCTAGGTTCACTTGGGGAGCAGTGAGGGAGAAGGATCTTAATGAATCAATGGATCCCTGCCCTCCTGGAGAGAGCTAAGAAGTGGGATAATTCACTTATGAGAAGCTATAGTATCCTAAAGGTCACAATAATAACAGTTGTGATGGTTTAAAAACATGTCTATAAATTCTTTCACACTCTTCTTATCAAAAGAGGGAATCTAATTCCTCTCCCCTGAAGTTTGGACCAGCCTTGGTGACTTGCTTCTCATGAATACAACGTGGAAGAAGTGATAACTGTGTGATTTCCAAGGTAAATATAGCTATTGCCTGGCTGTTTCCTGGGACACTCACCCTTGAAACTCAGCCACTGGATTACTAGGAAGCCTGGGTTACAGGAAGAAGCCATATATAGGTGTTCTGATCAAGCCCCAGCTAAGGGCCCCTGACAGCCAGCCTTAAATGCCACATATATGAGTGGACATGGCTTCAGATGATCCCAGCCTTTGTGCCTATCCAGTTATGGGCTTTTACTAAGTCCTGACCATATTATAGATTCATGAGCAAAATAAGTGCATATTAAGCCACTGAATTTTGAGGGTAGTTTGTTATGCAGCCAAAGATACCCGGAACCCGTACTAAAGTGTACTGTGTATTTACCAGAAGCTAAACATTGTGCTAAACACATTACAGAATGTATTTATTTGCATTTAATTCTCCAGACAATCCTATTAGGTAGATACTATGGGATCTCCATATTCTGGAGAAGTGAAGCTCAGAGTGATCATGTGACTCCTCTGAATCACTGAACTTGTAAGTGGCAGAAACAAGATCTGAGGCAGTAGTGTTCTGGTAAATGTTTAACAATCAGTTGGGGGTGGGGGTGGGGGAAATCATGATTTGCAGTGTTTGCCAATTTCCACAGTGTAAATTCTCCTACCTTGGTTGACTTCAAACTACTGGCACTGCAAGAGAAGTTGGGAAGAGATGGGCACACTCCAGGCAGCTCTCCAGGAGCTTGTGCCAGCTCTGGTATACCACTAAGTGGAGGCCGCCAACGTCAGGAACCAAGTTCTGAGATGACAGAGATTGTAGTGAACGATGGTTAGTAGAGTCTTCTTGAAATGTAGGTAGTGCTGTGGACAAGTCCTTTTGGGCATTCATGCGTGCTGTTTACCAACCTGTGCCAGACACTCCTGTAGTCACTGATTAGTAGTGGCATGTAACACACACAAGGTCTCTCCTCCTACAGAAATTTCTTTTCAGCAGGACAGAGACAAAGAGACTCAAAGGCATAGGGCATATTGAGAAGTTTGTTATTCTAGGAGTGGGAAATGGAGAGGGAAGTGGAACCCAGATTAGCATGTCACAGCCAGTCCCCAGGATGGGGGAGAGAGGCTGGTGGCTCTTTTGGCCTCTTTCTTGGGGAAACCCCAAGTCAGAAAAGTCTCAAGTCTATCAGACTGGGAGTACCCCTTCCCAGCCCAAGGAGGGGACATGGGCTTCCCAATGCGACTTCCAGTGGTTCAGAGAAGTTTCCTGAAGTTGGCCTGAGGCTCCTCAGGCTGGGTCCCTGTCCTCAGGATCCGCCATGGGGATAAGAATCAGCGCATGATCCTGAAGTAATATCCACTTGAAGCTGATTCTTTTTTTTTTTTTTTTTTTTTTTTTATGATAGGCACACAGTGAGAGAGAGGGAGAGGCAGAGACATAGGCAGAGGGAGAAGCAGGCCCCATGCACCGGGAGCCCGACGTGGGATTCGATCCTGGGTCTCCAGAATCGCGCCCTGGGTCAAAGGCAGGCGCCAAACCGCTGCGCCACCCAGGGATCCCTTGAAGCTGATTCTTAATCGGAAAACAGACACACACACACACACACACACACACACACACGCACACACGCACGTGCACGCGCTTCTATTCCAAAGGATTCTGTGCTCTGCAGGGAAGAAATACCTTGTCCAAGCACAGCTTCAGCAGAGAGAGAATTATGAGCAATCACTGTCTTCCAAGATGACTACATCCAAGCTTATGCGATTTCTTCCAAGGAAGGGGATTTATTTATTTTTTTAATATACAAGATTGAAAATACTTAAAGCATGACATGTACAATTACTAAAAAGTTACTAAAATGTGAAGGATTAAGTTTTCCTGAAGTCTTGGATTGTGTAAAGCAGGGGGGTAGGGCAAGTCACGGAGGGGATTACAGTGCAAACAGAACATAGTTCGAACCAGATTTCCGAGGTCAGTGCTCCTAAAGGCACTGGCTGGACTGACACAGGGAGATTCTTCCAGCAACACTCCTCAGCCCTGCCTCTCCCAGGATCCCGTCCATTTGCTTCAAGTCCCAGTGCTACCCCAAGACTGTCTTCCAGTTATTATTAGGGAAAACTACGGATCTGCTCTTTCTGTAAAATTATATCTCTCTTGCCATGGGAGACTTTTTTTTTTTAAGATTTTATTTACTTATTTTATTTGTGAGAGAGAGAGAGAGAGAGAGAGAGAGAGAGAGAGAGAGAGAGAGAAAGGCCGAGACATAGGGGGAGAGGCAGGCTCCCTGCAGGGAGCCCACTGAGGGTCTCAATACCAGGACCCAGGGATCATGCCTTGAGCTGAAGGCAGATGTTCAATCACTGAGCCACCCAGGCATCCATCATGGAAGACTCTTAAGAAAAACAACAACTATTTTTTCTTCCCTTTGATAAAATTCATACATGTACTTTGTTAAAAATATCCCAAATGGAAGAAAATAAAAAATTGAGTCTCATTCTCTCTGCTTATCCTAGGTCTCTGCTAGAAGCATATTAACAGGGCTTTTTCTTTTTGCCTTTTTCTAGAAGCAATGTATGTACATTATTCATACCCTGCCCCCACAGACATATATATCGCTCATCCTGCTTGACCTAAAGGGGTATATATATCCCAGCCCTCCTGCTCTTTCCCTCCCTCCCTCTTTCCGACTAGACACACTGTTGTCACTAGGCCTTGAGCATGGCTCTCCTTGTTCTCCTGTCTCAATCAATGCAGCTTTGGAGGACCCTCTCCTGGTTCTATTTTATCTCTCATTCCCTAAATATCAGAGGGCTCCAGGGCAGCGACCCTGGCGTCTTTTCTACCTGTGCTCACCTCCTAAGCAGCCTCTTCTCCTGCCGTGGCCTTGCAGAGCACCCTACTACTGACCCCTGTGCTGGGTTCTTCCATTCCTCCATTTGCTGGCCCAGACCAGTTCTCCACCCTCCTCCCAGCTCTGCACTGGGGGAGCTGAGCTGTCTGGCTTTCCATGGGCTTTGACCGCTGGCCAACACAGACATGAGTTCAGAGGGAGGTGAGAGAGGTCAGGATATATGTTTTCCATGTAGGGTTGCCAGGGACTAGCTACACTCCTCCACCAAAGCTCTCTACTCCGGTCAGTGTGCAACATCCAAACTTGTGTCTCAAAAGCAAGTCCCCTTCCCTGGAGGAAACCACACAAGTTTAGATACTGCCTGCTTCACTTCACTCTCTCTGTCCCCAGGTGCCAGCAACTCTCCCCTTTCCCCCATTAGAACTAAAGATGGTTAAGTCCCCATTGCTACTGGTCCAGGGGTCCTACTTTGTCCTGTTGGTTTCTCTACACCCTGCTACCCTTGTGTAAAAGGCTCTTTTATTAATCCCTCCTCAAATTTCTCAATCCAAGTGCATCAGCTGTTTCCCTCTGGAAACATCTCTGCTACAAATTCCAAATAACTCTGAGATCTCTATCACCCCTGAACTCCTGACCCACATAAGTAGTTCAGACTACTGATCCCTCACCCTGTTCACTAAAAGCCTGGCTCCTCCCCGTCCTCCCCATCCTGGTAAAGGACAACTTCAGGCTTGTAGGGCCGGTACTCTTGATTCTCTCCCAGTCACGTTCTGGTCTATCAACAAACAGTGCTGCCACGAGCCACCTCGGGAATTTATCCTTGCAGTCTTGTCTGCAGGACAAATCCCTAGGCCCGCAACCGTCAGGTTCAAGGGTAGGTGCCTTTAAAGTTCTGTTGGGGGCAGCCCCGGTGGCACAGTGGTTTAGCAACGCCTGCAGCTCAGGGCGTGATCCTGGGGACCCGGGATCGAGTCCCACGTCAGGCTCCCTGGATGGAGCCTGCTTCTCCCTCTGCCTGTGTCTCTGCCTCTCTCTCTCTAGCTGCGTGTCTATGAATAAATAAATAAAAAATCTTAAAAAAAAAAAAAAAGTTCTGTTGGTGTTGGGAAGCTGTTCTCCGACCTGGAAGGCCCAGCCTCGCCCAGCCCGCCTGCCCCTCCCCCTCCCCCCCACAGTGGGGGTCGCTCCCGTTTCCCCACCCATTCCCATATCAGGCAGTACCAGGCTCTTTGATCCCGGTGAACACGGCTCGGCCCACGGGCCGTGGGAGAAGTGGAGCCCTTTGTCCGGGGACCGCCCTGCCCTCGGGGTCGGCTGGGGCCTCGCGTGGGCCCGAGCCCCGCCCACCGCGCCCGGCTCGCGCTGCCTCGCGTGGGGCACTTCCCTGCCTGCCCCCAGGCTGGATTCCTGGAACCAGGCTCGGTGACCTCACGCGGTGACTTCACATCCGGGACCTTCTGGGAATTCTCAGCGGCACTTTTTCGTCCGAAACCTCACGGGGGGGGGGGGGGGGGGGGTGGGTACGGCGGAAGGAGGAGTGAGCAGCTTTTGGGGAAGAAGAGAGGGGACCGCAGGGGCAGCTTCCTGCTTCCGCCGGGGCCGGCCGAGCCCCCCGAGGTCCCGCCCCACGCGCGCAGCCGCCCCGGGTTCCCGAGGGCTCCCAGCTTGAGCCTCGGCCTGAATTTTCCTGGGAAGTTAGGTGGGGTGGACTGATCTGCAGGCACGAACAGCTCGGTGAGGACAGGGAGGAACTGACCCTAAAGGTTCCCGTCGAGTTTTCCAAACTCCCAAACTGCATAGGGTTGAGAGAGGCCAGAGAAGGACACTCTTGATGGCTTTTGCTTCCTTGAAGAGGGTGCCCCGGAGCGGAGTCCTCCTCCATAAAAGAAGTATTTAAAAATAGATTTTATGACTGTGGTGGTATAAAGACTAATATGGCAATGTTAAGTGTTAAGACAGTTTCTTCCGCAGGCCTGGGTGGCTCAGTTGGTTGGGCCTCTGCCTTCGGCTCAGGGCATCAGCCTGGAAGTCCCTAGGTCAAGTCCGCATCAGGCTCCCCACGCTTCTCCCTTTGTCTCTCATGAATAAATAAAATCTCTTAAAAAAAAGTTTTTTTTCTACTTAAAAATTCCCTTTTTTTCCCTTTCTGATTGTAGAAGATGTTAAAACATTTTCATGGGCCCTTAAAAGTATTGTGGGCTCCAGGCCCCCTGGCTGCTGTGACCAGTGAGTAAGCTGGCTCTGGGCAAAACCAAGGTGACACACCCTGGATAGACTTATTAGGAGGTTGGGGGTGGGGGTGGATGGAGAAAGGCTATAAACACAGGTAGCAGCTTTACCGGAAGAGCCCTGAATGACCTTAAGGAATGTGAATTTTGTGGTTAGAGCTGGTGAAGAATCCCTGCAGGGCTGGGCTGGAGGGCTGACAGTTTGGAGGGGTCACCGGAGGTGGGGAGGACATCGGGATGTTTGTTGCTGCAACAGGACATCCCAAGTCCCAGAGCGCCGGTGGAGATGGAACTGTGGGGAAAGGCAGAGAGAGATTTGGAAAGTGGGCTGAGTGATGTGAGGAGGTGGATCAAGAAGAGAAGTCTGGGCTAATTCTCAGGGAAAAGGGAGAAAACAAAGAGAAGAAACTGTATGGGGCTTCAGGACTGTGGGAAGATCAGATGGAAAGTTCTTCCCCAATAACAAAGCAGGGAAAATGTGCATACCATAACAGGCTTGTGGGTGGCTTCAGAGTCAGTCGCCTATTGCCCAGATCTCCGCAGTAGCTTCTACTAGGCATTCCAACCCCCACCCCCCTCTCTGCTGCCCCAGGCACCTCTCCAAAGCTCTATTTCCATTGGGTCACTTTCCTTCTCCCTGTGGTCCACAGGACTAACTGCAGTCCTCTCTAGGGCATTTCCAGAGTCAGATTGGGTTTTCAACAGCCTTTACAGTAGAATACTGTGCCAGAACTTCATTTGGCTTTCCCAATCTCCAATAACTCCCCCTTCCCGCCAAAGAAACAAACAACTGTACTTGACTCCCATCTTCCAATGCAAACACTGGGCTTCCTCCAGAGCAGACCGGCTAAAATCAAGGACTGGAGGAGGAAATACGCTTATGGGGAGAAGAGCTGGGCTCCAAAGCCTCCTGGAAAGAAAAACCTTCCTTCATTCACTCTAAAACATGGGTCAGGCACCTACTAAGTGCTCTTGTACCATTCTAGCACTCACAGGGGATGTATCAATAAACGAATGAGAAATGATTTGTCATGGAGGTGATATTCCAGTGGGGGAAGATTCCATGTGGATGGACATGGCACCCTCCAAAAATGGCCACATGTTCTTCTAGATATTTGCCTCCTTTCATTAAAAGGTAGTGTCTCATACCCCTTGCATTCAGTTGAGGCAGACTTGTGACTCATTTGTAACCAACAAAATGCAGCAGAAGTGATTTTGTGTGATTTCCAAGGCTGGGTGAGACAAGGCAGTGTAGATTCTGCCTTGTTGGGACATGTGCCTTTGGATCCTTGAGATGAAATGTAGGAAATCCAACTACCCTGAGACTGCCATGCCATGGGGAAGCCCAGGCCACATGTAGAGGCTGTGCACATGTGCTCTGGCTGACATCCCAGCCAAGAGCCAGCATCAACTGCCAGACACGAGTGGATGAGCTTTCAGATGTTTCCAGACACTAGCTGTTAAATTACCTCAACCTTCAAGTCTTCCCAGCTGAGGCGAGGCCCCATACATTATGGTACAGAGACAAGCCATTTCCACTGTGTTCTGTCCAAATTCATGACCCACAGAATTAATGACTATTATAAAATGGTTGTTGTTTAAACCACTAAGTTTGAGGTGATTTGCTATACAGGAATAGTAGTGAGAACACTGACAATAAGCAAATGCGTGAGCAAGATAATTTCATATCGTGAGGTCTTCATAAAAACCTGAAATAACATGATAACTTGTTGGAGGGCCTCTTGATGGGGGCAGGTGTGTGTGTGTGTGTGTGTGTGTGTGTGCAATAGGAAGGGGAAGGATGGCTCAAGAAAGCCTTTTTGGAGAGACATTTAAACGGGATCTGAGTGATCAGGAGCCCAGCCACTGAAGATCTGAAGGAAGAGACTTCCAAGCAGCGGGTACAGCAAGTGCAAAGGCCCTGAGGCAGGAATCGGTTTGGTAAAGATTCTGTGAGAATCAAGGCATGTAACTAGGGAGATGTGTGTGAGGAAGAGAGTAGGGGCAAAAAAGTCGGGAGGGGAAGGCAGAGACAAATCATTCTGGTCTTGAAGGCAGAGAAGAGTTAGATTTCAGACTGAGCGAGCTGGGAAGCCACTGGAGGATATTTACAGGGGAACAACTTGATCTAGTAAACTCTCAGAAGATCTGGCTGCCAGGTGAACTGCAGATTGTTAGGACGGACCGGGGGCGGCGAGGAAGACCACTTGGGAGGCTGTGGCAGCGGCCCAGGAGACAGGGAATGGGCGGAGGTCCGAGGCAGCGTGCTGGCGGCGGAGACGGGGGCCGGTGGACAGCGCAGGACGCAGCAGCAGCAGCAGCAGCAGCAGCAGCAGCCACGGGGAGTGACGGAAAGGGAGGAGGCGCCCTGCCCGGCAGGTCGGCCCCGGGTGGGGCCGCGACTGGGGTGAGGCCCGGAACCCGCACCCGCCCGGGCCGCGGAGGGAGGCTCCGAGCTAGGGCCGGCCAGGACGGCGCGGACCGGCGTCCAGCGTCTGCCGCGCGGAGCCGGCCCCTGGCTGCGCGCCCGCCCGGCGTTTCCGGGCAACGGCTGCAGCCGCCCGAACGCCCCGAACCCCGCGGCCCGGGTGACGTCACCGTCCCCTTGGAGACGGCGGGTGGGAACGCGGCCCGCCCCGCCCCGCCCGCGGCCCGCCCCTCCCGGCCCCGCCCACTCCGGGCGGGAGGTGGAGCCTGGGCCGGGCGGCAGGTGCGGCGGCAGGTGTGCGCGGCACGCGGCGAGGCCTCGCCCAGCGGCTGCTGCTCCCCTTGGTGCACGCTGCCGCCGGCGTGCTCACCACCCGTCACCTACCTCTTGCCCCTCGGTTGCCACCTCCAGTCGTCGGGACCGGCTCCGGTGTCCCCAGGCTTACCTCCTCAGACATGCTTCCCCTTGACCACACAACCTAAAGCAACGGCCAGTCCTCTTCTCATGGACTGACCTGGTTTTGATTTCCTTCACAGGGTCGCCCCCTTCTAAAATTGCCTGCTTTAATACATTGTCTTCTCTCTTTAAACCCAAGTTCCCTGAAGTCAGGGATAAATTCCGCCTTGTTCATCTCTATCCTCAGCCTCCTAAATGGAACCTGGCATGAAGCACGTGCTCAGTAAATGTTAGTCGGACGAATTACTGAATTCACTAATCATTTCTTTCATCCGTGCGTTCATTTATTTGACATTTACACAGTGCCTTCTAGGCACTTTTGATAAGCACCAGTGATACTTAGATGAACAAGACAGGAACTCCACCTGGAGGTGAGAAGGATATATTAAAACTAATAGTTACCGATAATACTAAGAAATTAACATGGTTGAGTTCCAGATGCTAGACAGAGAGCTCCAAGCACTCTGCACATAATAATTCGTTTCATCTTCCCAAGAGTAGGCACTGTAATTGTGCCCATTGTATAGATGAGAACGAGAACAGTCGTGCTGTAAGCTGCTGGGCCCTTAATTGAGTGAGATCACACAGAGGGCAGAGGAGGGAGGGCAAGTGGCCAGGGGCCCAGAGAGATGTTAGATATTAGCCCCCAGGGGTTAGATTTGGTATCTTAATTGCTCCCACACACCACTGTCTTCCACAGGGAGCCAGCTATTTCCGGTTCAGAGTCCTGCTTCCCCAGGGGAGTTCACGTATGAGAAGAGCAGGCAATGAGGGCCTGGGACATGGTATACAGAAGGCTGATTCTGGGGCTGGCACTAGGATAGGAGCTTACCTGTTCAACTGAAGCAGACTGTGGACAAGCTCCCACATAAAACTGTGGGGGGGCAGGATGGAGGAGGAGATAGGCAGATGGAGGGGTATCCAGGAAATTGAGGAGCTACACTTATTGCCCTCGTTGGATTTTTGCATGTGATCTTCTCTTTGCCTAGCACATGGCTCCCCTTGATTTTCACAAAACTAGGTCTTTGTCATTCAGATCTCAGGGGAGGTTTATCAGAGAGGTTTGCTTTGGTCATATCCTCTAAGGCAATCACCTGTCATTGTCACATCACCGTATTTTAACACTCTCCTGCCCTAGAGTGGAAGATTGGCCTAGTCAGGCGCATTACCCTTACCATCTGGTGTTTCCTGTTTATTCATGGTCTCTCTGTCTCCTTTTTCTAGAAGGTCAGTTCCCTGAAATCATGACCCCATACGCCCTCACCTCTGTGTCCCTGCTGCCTAGAACAGGCCTAGCATGCAGCAGGCACTCAGTGCCTTTTGAAAGAGTGTAAAGGGCCCTGCACTAAATCATTCTGGCTTTGCCGGCCAAGCTCCATCCACTCCCCTTCTCAGAAGCTCTTGCTCTGCACACAGCACCTGGCCTGAGCAGGAGAGAGGGCCCAGCCATCTTAGCCACTGAAGTTCTCCTGGGTTGAGACCCTCCCTCCTTCCCAGGCCTGACTGGGCTACTCTCTCACTCTGGAGCAGGATTCTGGTCAGATTTCACTCCAGGATGATGTCACAACCTCCAGGCGGAGAGACCAGAGGTTGAGGGGCAGCTGTGCATGAGTGGGCTGGGGAAGGCAGGAAAAGGGAGCCAGAAGAGCAGAGGGATGTGCAGGGCCTCTTTGTTTCCCAGCCAAGGTGGTAAAAGAAGGGGTGGCTTTTTCAGAGTTTTGCAACACTGCTATTGCCAGGAAAAGGGGGAATCTGGAGGTTGTGGGTATCTTTTCTCCCACAGTGGGAACCTAGACTCTAGAACAGATGTGCAAACTGTCACACACACACAGATGACAGACTAAAACTTGGGTTTATTCAGACTGTATCCTTTCCATTTGGGGTGCAGAGTGTAGGGCAGTATGGGTGGAGAGGCAGTATCTTTGGCTTTAGGGACATTTGCTGATTGCCGAGCTTTTCTGTGTGACCTTTGGGCTGCCAGGATGACCCGCTAAATGATGGAGTTAGCGATGAAGGGGCTTCTAGAGCCGTCGGACCAACCTCGAAGAGAGAGACTGATCCCGTGGTCCAGTTGTCCCTGTCCTCTCCAAGAATTAAGGAGCAGATGGCTGAGAACATTTTGACTCATAATAGAAAAAACAAAGCTGAGAGGGGAGGATCACTCAGGGGGCTCCTTCTTAGGGTCGACCTGTGGGCCAAGCCTGTGTGAGGAACATGCGTGTCTGTACATATTCCATCCTCCAAGCAGCAACCAGCACCCGCGCTACTCCCAGGCCCGTGCTACTTGGCGGAGCTCTTCCCAACCTTTCTTCCCCACCTTTTGCAACAACTGAGCCTACTGATGGAACTGAGGAGAGGGAACCTGCCCGTACGTCCAGGAAGATGCCCTTTCTTCTTGGTCCTTGCTTCATGTGCACAGGAGGATGCGCCCACCTCGGTCCCAGGGCCCTGCAGGGTGATGCTGCGGTGCCAGTGGGAGGTTGTGGGAGGCTGTGGTGGAGGCAGAGGAGCTCACTGGGCCCCCGGCTGGGAGTAGCCACAGGGGGCATGCACTGTCTCAGCTTCTGCCAGTGCGCCGCTGAGCCTGGCTGGGCTGCGCAGGAACTGCCGGAGCAGGGGTGAAGCGTGGAGCTCGAGGTGGGGGCCTGGGCCCTTGGTCATCTCTGCCTGCTCCGTGACCGTGGTAGAGGACAGGAGGACCGGGCTCCTGCACTGGTCCACCCCTTCACACTGCTGGGTAACCGTTCCTGTGGCTTCATAGCACCGGGAGCCATCTAGCCCAGTCTGCAGCTCCAGAACGTTCTTCTGCTGCCCTGTGGGCAGAGGGCTGGCTAAGGCGGGGGCAGGCTCAGGCTGCCAAGGGCACTGGGTGACTTCCTTCTTTCCAGCATTGTCCTGGAGCCCTTTCTGGTGGAGTCCAGCCTGTGCCAGGTGCGTGCTTTTCACGGAGACCTCAAAGATGCCCCTGGGGCTGGGAGCCTCTGGAAGCTTCCTTACGGCTGACTCAATGGAGATGAAGGTTGGGGAACAAGATGGATCTCTGTTGGAAGGCAAGGCTCCAGGGAGGCTTGAGTCTTCTCTCAATGTCTCTGGCCTCCTGGGGGAAGGGATGACTGAGGCTGCCTGACCCCCGGCCTCTGTGTGATTTCTGACCTTGGCCTGACTCTGGACCTCAGTCTGGCTTGCAACTTGGGTTTGGTTCTTGACTGCAGTTTGCCCTCTGACCCCCTGGCCGGAGCAGTGAGGTCTGGCTTTACTCCCATCTGTGTCACTGCTCTTGCAGGCACTGTGGTCCTTCGATGGTCCTTGGGAATGGCCGCTGGTGTCAGTCTCCGGCTGGAGGCTGGACATGGAGCTGAGCGCCTTGTGCACAGCCTCCTCAATGTCCAGCAACCTGGCTAGTGTCTGTTGCTTCAGCAGGGCCACCTCTGTGCTGACCTTTGTCAGCTCCCCAAAGGCCTGCACCACAGAGGCCTTGGGTTTGTGGGGGGCCGCAGAAGCCGGGCGGGCCACTCCCAGCTGAGGGACAGTTTCAAAGAGCTTCCTCAGTGCCCGCACATCCACACTGCTTGTGGCCTCCCTCTCTAGGGCTTGCACCTGGCTCAGCAGGCCCTGGAGCTCTTGCTGGCTTCCCTGCAGAATCTCAGTGTTCTCAGGGGCCCCTTGCTGGGAACTGGCTGTGGGCCTCTCTCTTGGGGGATGGGGACCCTCCTGTGGTGCGGGGGGGTGGCTGCTGAGAGCTGAGAACTTGGGGGACTTAGGGCTCTGGTCATGGCATCTGGCAGCCTGGCTCTCGATAGGTCTGGAAGCCATGGTGCTGGGGCCGTGTTGGGGGCTGGGCTGGTTCTGTTCACTGGGGCCTCCAGACCGAGACATGCATCCCTGGCCTGCGGTGGTGGGAATGTTGGCTGGCTGAAGGGTGGTTGCGTCTCTCTCACCTGGCTTGTGTTCTCCTTGCCCTGACTCTTTGCAGGAGCTGGGAGATAGAGCTGAGGGCGTGGGCAGCCTCTGAGGAGGGCAGATCTGGCTTAGGTGGGCAGGTTTGGGAGGCAGCGGAGGCTTCTTCCTTGGGGGCATTTTTGGCTCCAGTATTGGGGTCCTTGTCTGTGCTTCCCCAGGCGTCCGCTGGCTGGCAGGGCTGCTGTGGGAGGGGAGAAGCTTGGAGTCCTGCCGGATAGAGTCCTCATCAAGGCGGATAGAGTCCTCATCAAGGCGGGATTGGGCTGGGAAGTCAGGTCCCGTCACAGCAGCTGGGAGAAGAGGAGGAGGGGGAACAGAGGCATTACGGGAGTGCAGAATGGCACCCGCAGGCAGAGGCCCAGAGGCCGGAGAGGGGTGGGCTAAAGAGGCAACCTTCAGGGTGGTCTCTGCAGCTTTGAGCCCTCCTGGGCCATCTCTTGCCATTGCCTTCTCTGGAGGTCCTGAGGCCGTCTGTGTGCCGCCCCCAGGCTCCTCCCGCCCAGGCCCCAGAGTCCGGCCTGGGCCTTCCTGGAGTGGGCTGGGAGCCTGCACTGAGAGGGGCTCTCTTTCAGAAGGCTGGACACCCCCAGGTGGCTCAAAGGTCCTCACAGGGTGAGCAGTGTAGATGCCATCCTGAATAGTCACCCACCCCCCAGGCAGCCCTCTGGATGGTGCTTTCTGTTCCCCACTGACCTTTCTGGGGGCTGCCGGGATCCTGGGGTTGCCTCCAGCCATAGGCCTAGTGTGGCTCTGAGCAGCCACAGTGGCCACAACCGATGCTGGCCGAGGTGGCTCCAGGGGTGCCGAGGTGGCTCCAGGGTTAATGCCTTGCTTGTGTTTATTCAGAACTTGCTGGTGCAGGCTTTGGGCCTCGGCAGTGGCCATCCGCAGATCTTGCATGGCAGCCTGGAGGTCCAGGGCCCCAGGCCCCAGGGGGGTAGTAGTGGTTTCTTCGGACTTTCCCCAAGCTGCCATCCCTTTCTGCCCAGTGTGACTATCTTCTTGCTTTTTCTCCCCAGCTAGAGACACTGGCTTTTCCATGGTCTGTGGGAGGTGGGAGGTGCCCCCCGGGCCTCTGAGATGCCCCAGCCCCATACTAGGGTCCAGGGGGGGAACATGGATGATGTTCTCAGTTGGGGGCAGCTTCGGGGCCCCCTCGCTGGCTAGCACTGGACTTGGATCGGCTGGTGGCTCCCATCTCAGACTATGCAGGCCACTCAGGTCTCCCTTGTCTATGCAGCTGGCCAGCAGCTGCACGCTGCCCCTCTCAGGGGCCCTGCTGTTCGGCTGGGGTTGCAGGGAGTAGGCAGTCAGCGAGACCAGGCCCTGCTCTGTCTCCTGCATCACCAGCCCAGTCCTTGCTACTGAGGTCCCCAGGCCACAGGCCAGCAGCTGTTGGAACTCAGAGTCTGTGTCTTCAACATTCCCGCTGCTGCCTGGAGCTGGCAGCCTCAGTGGCTTAAGGCGGAGCTGGCCCGCTGGGTCCTCCTGAACCAGCAGCCCCTGCTGGTCCACATCTGGCCTGCGCAGCACTTGGCGGACGATCCTGGGAAGCTCGCCAGACACCAGCTCCTCCTTCCGGACGCGGGGCCCCCCCTCCCCCGGGCCTGGGAGCACATACTTAGCCAGGCAGAGCTCCCCCGGGCCTCGGACCTCCATGAGGATGCCCCCGTGGTGCAAGAGGCCAGGCAGAGTGTGCAGGGTCCGCAGGGTCCCCTCAGCCTCCGTCTCCTGCCTCTCGGGCACCCTGCCTGTGGGCTGCTCTTCTGGGAGGTTGCCCCCTCGGATGCTTTCAGCTGCCAGGGAGCCCATAGGGCAATTCTCAAAGAGCCAGGTGAACTTGTGCACGGAGCCCACAGAGATGGGCTCGGGGAGGACCCTGGGCCCCTGCTCTTCCCTCTTGCCTGCCTCCAGGGCCTGGAAAACCTCCTTCTGCCGAGATACCTGACCTGAAGGGATCTCTACTCGGCTGCAGTATCGCACAGGCCCTCTTCCGCAGGGACGGCCTGAGGCCTGCAGAGGCTCAGTTTCAAAGACATGTCTGTCTGTCTGTCTTTCCCCAGCCTGGATCTGGCTAACCTGTAGGTGCTGCTCCCTGGAGCCCTCTGGCCTCTCCAGGGGTTGGGGCGCAAACATCCAGGTGCAGGACCGGGGCTCGGCCTTAGCTGTGGGCTCTGTGACCTCTGGTCCCTGCTTCTCTGCCAACTCACTCATGGGGCATGTCTCAAACAACCACCGGATGGTCTGCACGTCACCTTTCGGGAGTGCCTCAGGCTGGGAACCTGCCTGACTCTTTCCTTCTTCTTCCTGGCGTTCCTGCCGTTCCCGCTGGTGGATCACCTCCAGTGGCTGAGTCTCAAAGAGCCACCGGGCAGTGCCTACGTCTCCGGCCACCACTTCCTGCCGGGTGATGCCCCGTACCACATCCACGGTACTGGGGCTTCGGCCCAGTTGATCCAGAGGCTGTGTCTCAAACATCCATCTGTAGCCCTGCACATCGCCTCCAACTATCTGCTCTCTGCTGACAGAGGTCAGGGCATGGAGGTGGCCTTTGCCATCCTGCATGGCATATACTGGGGACCCTACGTCCTGGGACTGCCCAGTAGAATCAGTTCCTTCTGCTCTGTTCATACTCCTATGCGCTGAAGGCTCACCCTGCCCGATGCTGTCAAGGGGAAGGGTCTCGAAAAGGTTCTTGAAGGCCTTCACATCCCCCTTCACCCCATCCCTCTGGGCGGCACTCTGAGAGTGGGGTGCTGCTGAGGAGCCATCTCTGGATATATGCTCAGACATGAGCCCCTCATGGTCCCGGGGACCCACTCGCTGCAGGTGACCCACTTGGACCTTGTCTCTAGGTGTGTCCAGGGGCTTCATCTCAAATAACCACAGGGTAGAACGGACATCACCAGGGACTACTTCCTCTTTGGGTGGGTGCTGTGCTCCAGACTCCTCTTCCCCCTTGAGAGTATCTAGGGCTCGGGTCTCAAACAAATGCCGCTGCTGCTGAACATCTGGACCAGGAGGGATAAGGTCTGGGGATGGCTGGAAGTCTTTCTCATCCACCAAGATCTCCCGAATGGCGTCCAATGGCTGTGTCTCAAAGATCCAGCGAGTTGCACTGACGTCGGGCCGGGCCCCCTCCTCCAGGGAGATCCCCCGGATCACCCGCACCTGGCTGGGGTCCCTGTTGATAGCATCCAGAGGTTGGGTTTCAAATAGCCAGCGGGCAGACCTCACTGCATTGCTTTGGATTTCTTCCCGGCATGCAGCCTTGACCTCGTGGATGGCACCCTCTGCATCCTGGATGGCACACAGTGGCTCTGTTTGGAACAGCTTCACTGTCTTCTTCACATCGCCCTTCAGCTCCTGGATCTCCGAGCGCAGCTCCAAGGGGCTCTGCTCCTGGATGGAGGGGCGGGAGCCCAGGCGGTCCAGGGGCCGCGTCTCAAAGAGCATCCTGGTACCCTGGACATCGCCGCTGGCTTCGGGCTCCTTCACCGCCACCTCCAGTGCCTCGGCCTGGCCAGTCAGCTCATCCAGCGGCTTTGTCTCAAACAGCTGGCGGGCTGCACGAACGTCGCCTCCGGATGGTGGAGGTCCGGCTGGCTCCTGCTCTATGCTGTTGGCAAAGGAGCCTTCCTCAAACTTGCGGGAGGTAGCCTGGACATTGCCACCGGGCACGGGCTCCCTGGCAGGCGGCCTCTCACGGTCCCCAATGGCATCGAGCCGCCAGTTCTCAAAGATCCAGCGCATACACTGGACGTCACCCTCAGTGGGCTCCTCGGAATCCAGGACGTCAGCCAGGTCTTCAGCCACGGCCTCGGCCAGATTCTTGCGGAGCTCAGGGTGGATGTGCCTGTAGAGGCGGCGGAGCTCGCTGGCTTGTCTCTGCTGGTGGAACTTGGAGAAGGACTCCTTGGGCGGTGGCAGTGGCAGATCGTCCAGGGCTGGGGGGGGCGGGAGGGGCAGGTCCTCTGCAGCGGCCGTCGGGAGGGTCGGCATGGGGGCTGCCTGCGTCTGGGCTTTGGCCATCCTTCTGAGGAGAAGGGGCAGAGATGAGGATGGTGCTGGTAGCTGGGAGAAATGACAGGGGGCCAGGCCCGGGGGCAGAGTGGTCCTGTGGTGACCTGTGTTTAGAGACTCCCTCCCTCTCCAGACCTCACCTGGGTATCACTCTGCCACCTGCATGGTTGATATGTGAAAAGTCTTGAACTTAGGGCATATGGAGCCATCCATTAAAGTGGCTCCTGCATCCCCAGAATTACCTGGTTGCTAGAGAGCAAGCAGCGTACTGCTGGCCATGCAACTCTGTCCTTTAGCCCTACAGGGGGTGTCCAAACCTCCAAGAGGCAAGCTGGACATGCTCCATCCTCACCTTTGTTTACTAAAGTCAGTTTCTCCTAGTGAACCCCCCGGACGGAATCCTGACTTATGGGGTTCCAGCACCAGGAGAGGCAGGTCCCTAAACTGGTGACGATTTCCCATGGAGAAGAAATTCCCTCTCTTAACACCAGAGGGCGAACTTGCCACTTTGCCAGGAGACCTGTCAGGCCTTTAACCTCTTGCCTCTCAACTCCTCTCCATCCCTTCTGGTCAGGGGGAGCTTTAGCAGGGGCCACAGCCTATGCCAGTAGAAGCAACCGAGGCTCTGTGAGGGGCAGTTGTTTGCCAGCCATCTCACGGTTCTGCAGAGCCAGATTCTGAATCCCGGATAGGAGTTTTCTGTGCCATACCCCAAGATTCAGAAAGTGGGAGCCAGGGAGATCTCAAGGACCTTCTAGTCCAACCATTCACAATTAAAGACAAGGAAACCGAAGTATAAAAGGATTCAGATCTGGGCAGGTGAGGGACAGGCTGTGCTGGCTCTAGTTCCTAGACCCTACCGGGGGCCTTGCTTGCAAGAAATACAAGGGAAGGGGGCGTGAAGCTTTCTTACTGGCTGTGGTGCCCCTCTGTTCCCCAGCAGCCACCCCTAGCAGAGTGTGAGGGTGACACCCACAGGGAGGGAAGGCAGTGGACAGAGACCTTACTGCAGAGCCTGCCTTGCCCTTGCTCATGGAGAATCTTCCCCAGTAAAGGCGACCAGTCCCAAACTCCTATGCTTCTCTTTCTCCCTCTTCATGTCAATCAGCTTCCATCAAGGCACTGCTTCTCCTCAGCTCCCCCACCCCTCCATGGCCTCTCACCCCTCAAGCCCTTCTCTGGTCTCTGTCCTCTCTGTGTCTTATCTGTCTTGTGACAGGTGTACTGACAGTCCCCAGAGGACAGTAGGGAAGGAATGGGAAGCATGTCCCCCCTCTCGCTGCCCCTGACCCACTGCTCTGCTCCACACTCATGCTAAATATAGCTGAGGTCCTGGCCTCGGCCCAGCAGCCCAGGGCTCAGCAGGGAGGCCCAGGCCCAGTCACTGGGACCTGGGCTCCTTCACCCAGCTCATCTCCTTCTCTGTCCTGGGCTCCCTGATCCTGCCCCCTGCCTCCCGAGCTGGTATCAGGTGCCTGGCCTGCAGGACGACCAGAGCTGGGGCCTGGTGGTGGGGGGAGGTTTAGGGACACGGGGAACAGGTGGGGGGCAGAACTTCCTCCTCTTCCACCTCAGAAGTGGGGTGAATTGAGACCTGTTTGCCACCCCCTTCCTATGTTTTATTTAAGATTTATTTATCAATATCAGAAAGAGAGTGTGTGAGAACGAGCAGGAGCAGGGGCAGAGGGAGAGAGAGAAAATCCTGCAGCAGACTCCCCGCTGAGCACAGAGCCAGACTCGGGGCTGGATCCCAGGACCCTGAGATCATTACCTGAGCGAAATCAAGAGTCAGCTCCTTAACTGACTGAGCTCCCAGGAGCCCCTGCCACCCCCCTTCTGAGATAGCCATCCAGTCTGCACACCAGACACCAGAGCCCTGAAGAGGGAAAACTAAAACCTGTAGCCCAAGTCTCCTCACATGGTCTGGGGGGTTCTTTTCCTCTCTGGGCTCTGAAGGGAACAAAGTTAAAGCATGCCTCCCTGTCCTGTCACAACCATGTGGCCCGAGCAGATGGCATGTGTAGGCCACAGCTCCACCCCACCCACTGACCCCAGGAATCTCCACTATCCCTGCTATCGTCACAAAGTATTAGAATCATGGAGCCCCGGGAAAGTTGGAACTATACACCCTCAGAGGTCAAGGAACCTAACCCCCTCATTGTTTAGACAGGGGAACTAAGACCCAGAGACAGGAAAGGAGCTGTTCCAGGGCACTCTGTAAGGTTGTAGCAAGACCCAAAGGTTTTCTGACGCCTGGCCCTCCCGCCCTTGCCCCTGCCTGGCCTGAAACTCCTTAGGGCTTCAGTTTCTAAAGGGCAAGGACGGAGATGGGGTGTGGGCGGAATTGGAACTGGGACAACCAGACTTAGGGTCAGGCTTGAACCCCAAGAAGTGTGCCAGAACTCGGCCTCTGAGGGCTGAGCTGGCCTCTCAGGGTGACCCCAGGTCTGCTTCTCCTCCTCCACAGGTCTCTACATCTGGGAAGGCTCAGACCTGGTCTCCTACCTTGGGGCTCCAGATTTGCCCCAAGAGCTTTCTTACTGGGCAAGACTGTGGCCTGGGGCAAAGTCTGCCTTCTACTCCAGGCCTGCGGCCATGATAGGTGGGGAGCTGGGCTCAGGCCAGCCCTGGGGAGATATTCCTAGTGCCAAGATATGCCAAGACTTTCGCTTATAACAGCTGGGCATGGGGTTTGTCCTAGCAATGCCAAGTTGGGCCTACACCCTAACCTCCAGCCCCATTCCCTCCCACCTCTCTTGTGTTCCTCTTTCTTTCTTTCTTTCTTTCTTTCTTTCTTTCTTTCTTTCTTTCTTTCTTTCTTTCTTTTCTTCTTTCTTCTTTCTCTCTTTTTAAAAAGATTTTATTTAATTATTCATGAGAGACACACGGAGAGAGGCAGAGACACGGGCAGAGGGAGAAGCAGGCTCTCTGTGGGGAGCCCAATGCGGGACTCAAACCCAGGGCCCAGGAATCACAACAAGGCAGATACTCAACCTTTGAGCCACTCAGATCCCCTGTGTCCCTCTTTCTTCTGGGGATTGGGCCTGCCTAGGGCTTCCCTGAGAGGATGCCCTGAAGCCTGAAGAACTCTGTACCTGAATTTTAAAAATGGCAATCCCAGGCCACCTACTCTTGAAAGCCTTTCTGAATGATGCCAGACTGGTCAGAACCTGTCTCTTCTGTGGGACTCAGGCCTGTGGCAGCCACTCTGAAAGCTCCCACAGAGCTCATGCTAAGGCTCCTTTAACTTTTTTAACTTACTCACGGGATCTTGGTATCAGGGACCCCTCTACTCACCTACATCCAGTTGCGACCCCCTTCCTCCACCCAGAGCTGATCCTGCTACACACCACCCTGAGAGGCATCCACATTGCCCATGGGGGGATCCCAGCCCACAGAGCCAGCCTGCTCTGGAAAGCCAGCCTGCTACTCACCTGGAGGTCCCACTTGGCGGAGGGGTGCTCTTTATCTGTGGCAGGTGTGATTTAATGGTCTGTCTTTCCTCTCGGACTTCTTGTTCAGGGTTTGTCTTGCTCTGCTGGCCTCGTTAGACGCCTTCTTGCTGCCCTGGCTCGGGTCTCTGTCGTCTGCCAGCCCTAGCAGCTGCCTTTATCTTGCTGGCGAGGGGGTGGGCCAGGTGGGGGCAGGGGGACGGGAGGCTAAGTTCAGAGTATGAAGTGGCTCAGTTATTTTTAGGGCTTGTGGAAGTTCCCCTTCCATCCCAGGGAATCAGTTACATGTCCCTTCTGCTGTGAGGGGAAGAGGAGTGGGGACAGCTTCATTCAAGTCTCATCTGGGGATTGGGGTCAGTGACTCAGCCATGGTGTGGGGTGTAGGTGTCCCAGACTATTATGAGGGAGTGAATCAAGATCTGACACCTGGATACCCTACCCCCTTATCCCACCCCCCCACCCCCCACTCTGGACTGGCCTCTGACTATTCCCGACATGTGCGTCCACTGTGCCAGGGGACTGGAGGCCCCCAGAGGGCAGGCCTGGGCCCTCTCCTCTGCTCCTGGCCTGGACAAGGGTAAGCCCAGCTCTCCTCCCCCATCCCCTCTCTTGTCCTTCCTGTTCATGTACCATAGCACTGGTCTATGTAGTCCAGAGTGCAACTGGATTGCGGGAAAGACATCTGAATTTCTAGGCCTCAGCTCTTCATCGACTTATCAAAGAATTCCACGGAATGATCCTGTGGTTTTCATGGCAGATTATCTGGGTTCTTGTTTACTTTTGGACTCTCCTCTCTGACTCAGGGCCCAGACCTTCTGGGAATGGAGGGGAAGGGAGGGGTGGCCTGCCACGAGCTGACTGTGGGGTTATTTCTGATCCTGGAGTCATCAGCATCCCAGTCACAGATGACTGCGGGGGTTCATGCCTCCCCCTTCTTGGCTTCCCTGAACCCAAGGTGCTTAGCAGAGTCCAGAGATCCTGGCACCCTGACCAGGAAGGGTGAGGGGCATCAGGGAGCATCCAGTGCGCTCATGAAGGAGGTGTTTCACCCAGGCTCTGGGTCCAAGGCCATACAGGTGCATTCTGTTACCTGGCACAACAGGGTCTTCTTCTGACAGCCTGGCAGTGATACTAGGCACTACCCGCTTTTTCCACTGAGTCAGCATGAGTCATGCTGCACTAACGTGGGGCCAGAGAGAGGGGCATCTGGGGACCCCTTCTCCCGCATCCATTCTCTCTTTTGGCTTCCCTTGTGCTTTTCTACCTGCCTGCCTGCTCCCCAGACTTTTCCTGATCATCTGGTTTGTTCTTAGCCAGTACAACTGTCCTTTTCAATAGTCACCACTAGCCACAGATGACTATATTTACTATAATAAATTCATTCATTGAAATTGAGTTCCTCTCGGGCATCTGGGTGGCTCAGTGTTTTCAGTGTCTGCCTTTGGTAGTGCTCCTGGGGTCCTGGGATCAAGTCCTACATCAGATTCCTGTGCATGGAGGCTGCTTCTCCCTCTGCCTGTGTTTCTGCCTCTCTCTTTGTCTCTTGTGAATAAATGAATAAAATCTTTATTTATTTTTTATTATTTTTGTTATTTTTATGAATAAAATCTTTAAAAAAAATTCACACCAGCCACCTTTTGAGTGCTCCATAGAGACGTGCCTAGTAACTACCATGCTGGACACATTCTTGTGGAAAGTTCTGTTGCACTGCTACTGCTATCAACACCAAAAATCTCACAACAAAGGTTATTTCTCTCTCTGCCTTGGCTGTCAGGAAGCTCTGAGCTGCATTCATAGTCTAGCCAGCAGGCTTTGCAGGCTGTATCCTGTGCAATGACGGTGACCAACTGCTGCCTGTCTCTGAGGGGTTCCCAGAATAAAGGACTTTCAGTTTTAAAGCTGGAAAACTCAAAGAAAACCAGAATAAGTTAGTCATCCTATGTGTAATGATCCAACAGTGCCACATCACGAGAATGTCGATTACAAGACATGATTTATCAGAGTATTTTTTTTTAAAGATTTTAATTTATTTGAGAGACAGAGATCATGAGCAAGGTGAGGGGCAGAAGGAGAGGGAGAGGGAGAAGCAAACTCCCCACTGAGTGTGGAGCCAGATCCCAGGACCCCAAGATCTTGACCTGAGCTCAAGGCAGACACTTAATGAACTGTACCACCCAGGCGCCCCATCAGAGTATCTTTGGTGGAGACATTGCACATCTTTTTTTTTCAGCTCCCTCGAAACATCTTGGAAATGAGGCTGGGAATACATAAATCCGCCGAGGTTGAATGGCTGTGCTGATTAATCAATCTTTGTCTAAAGGCAGAAGGACGTTAGGGGAGGGGTGGTGGTTTCCAGGGCCGCCAGTCCCTCCTTCTGGAGCCCACACCTCCTCCGTCTTGAGGGCGCCTTCCTCTGTCAGCTCCTCCCTCCAAGTGGGGCTCCGCCAAAGTTGGGGATTGGTTAGAAGTTCCTAGTCTCCCTGCAGAGCTGGCACGCGATGGCAGAGCTCAGTCAGTAGCTGGAGGCAGATTCACCGGAAGTTTCAGGAAAGACACAGGGTCTAGGGATGATTATGGGCCAGTCTGCCTGAGTGTGAATCCCACCTGTGACACACACTAGCTGTGTGACCTTGGCAAGTTCCTTACCCCTCTATTCTTCAAATTTCCTCATCTATAAGATGGGCATAATAATTGTGCATGCCTCAAAGGGTTGCTGTGAAGAACATACCTCTCTCTCTCTCACACATACACACACACACACACACACACACACACACACACACACGGTGAGTTTAGAGCTGTGCCTGGCACACTAGAAGCTCAATAAATGACTAAGCTCATTAAGTTTTTCCTGGATTCCTGCCACCCCCAGCTTCTCCAGGTCCCAGATCCCAGTCTGTCCTCTTGGTCTGAAAGCAAGTGCCCTTCAAGGCTCTGGCTGGCAGTCCTGACTTCCCTCTAGCTGGGAAGCAGACACAGGTGCCAAGGGACAGCTCTGAGCAGCCAGGCTGGGTCTGTCCCAGGCCTGCAGGAGACAGATCTGCTCCGCCTCTTGATAAAACCCTCTGAACCCAGAATAGGGATTTTCTACTCTGGGGTCAGCTCTGAGGGTGGGCACTCTGGAGGGCAGAGCCTCCTCCCTCCTGCAAGAGGAATGCGGCTACCACGTGAGAGGCAGCAGAGCGTGGTTCTGAGAGCATGGGATCTGGTGTCAGTCTGCTGGGATCAGATCACCAGCCTGTCTCTATTTGTATGACCTCTGAAGGTCTTTCAGTTCTCTGCTCCCTAGCGACCTAGCTTGGGATCCTCCAAGAGTCGACCCCCAAGAGGAGCATTTGGGAGCAAGTGACTTAACTGGGAGGGAGGAAGGTAATGAGGCGGGTATAGAAGTGAACTGGGGGCAGGAGGAAGGCAGGTTACTCCTGTGGACAAGCTGAGGCCTGATCCCACCGGGGGAGCCTCTGGGAGCTGGTGTAGATACATGTGTCACCAGGACAAGGAGCCTGGGGTACTCCTCCAGCCATCCTCACCCTGGCTGCTTGAGGGATGATCTGGGAAGCCCCAGCTCTCCTATACTTCCGGCCTGCCCCTCAGACAAGAGATACAGGGGTTTGAGGTGGGAAGCTGTGACAGAGACTGTCCACTGAAGTGGAGTGAAGAGGGTATGGAGGAGAGGTGCAGGGACCAGTCTGTGTATGTCCATTTTACAGGCGAGGAAATGAAGGCTCTGAGAAGTGACAGGCTCAGCAAGGACCAGAGCTCAGGTTTCCTGCCCCCAGGGGTCAGGGTGGTCTGGCCCCTGGGAATGCTCTGTGAGGACGGATGTGATGGCAATGAGACAGACCTGGGTCTCACACGGCCACCACCAAGATGCCCAGCCCTGCCTGATAGAATAGCTGAAGCCTGAAGGTGGCTGCCCCTTAATCCTTGGGCTTGGAGAACTGTTGTTGGTCCTGCATAGATTCTGGGGACCCCAGAACACCTGTGGCCAGGGAGGGGAGCAGTTGGCAGCCTCCTGAGACAGGGGCCCTGCCCTTTGACCCTGTTAGCATACTGCTGGAGAATTTCCCCTCCTCCTTTCCTTCCCCAGTCCTTACTGATCCCTCACTGGGAGCCACACCCTATGCTGGCTGATTCCCAGGACTTGGCAGCCTGTAAAGCCTGCCCCGGGAGCCCATAGTTCAGTAGGAGATGGACCTGGTGAGGACAGAGGTACCCGCTTGGTGCTGAGGCTCCCTGGGGCAGGAGAAGCAAATTCCAAGTCGGGGCACCCAGGGTGATTTCAAGGAGGAGGTAGCCTGTGATCTGAGTCCTCCAAAGAGGTACTTGATGACAGGAGATGATGGGCATCAGGAACTGAACTGTGTCCCCCTCAAATTCATATGCTGAAGCCTTAACTCCCAGACCTCAGAATGTAACTGTATTTGGAGAGAGGGCCTTTAAAGTAATAATTAAGGTAAAATGAGGCTAAAAGGGTAGGGTCCTAACCCAACTGGACTGATGTCCCTTATAAGAAGAGAAAGAGACACTGGAAATGGCTGTGCAAAGAGGAAAGGCCACGTGAGGACACAGGGAGAAAAACCTCAGGAGGAAGCAAACTGGCCAGCACCTTGATTGGACTTCTAACCTTCAGAACAGTGAGAAAATTAATTTCTGGGATCCCTGGGTCGCTCAGTGGTTGAGCATCTGCCTTTGGCTCAGGGTGTCATCCCAGGGTCCTGGGATTGAGTCCCGCGTCGGGCTTCCTGTGGGAGCCTGCTTCTCTCTCTGCCTGTGTCTCTGCCTCTCTGTGTGTGTCTCATGAATAAATGAATAAAATCTTTAAAAAAGAATGATGGTCCCCCTAGATTCCTGCTCCCTGGTGATTCATCAAACACTACTTCGGCACTGCTGGGAAGGGATTTTGCATGTGCGATTAAAGTCCCGAGTCAGCTGATTTTACAATAAAGAGATTATCTGGGTGGGCCTGACCCAATCAGGGAAGGCTCTTAGAAGTGGAGAGCTTTCTTCTGCGGGTGGCAGGAGAGGACGTCGCTGAGACTGCAGGCATGGGGGGATTTGACACACCTTCCCTGACTTGAAGATAGAGGGAGCATGTGAGCAGCAATGTGGTGCCTTAGGGAACGGAGAGAGCCTCCAGGGGGACAGCAAGGAAATGGGGACCTGTGTCTTAACAATTGCAGGAACTGGATTCTGGCAGCATCTTGCATGAACTTGGAAGAGGAGTTTTCTTCGGGGTCCAGATGAGGCTCAGCTTCATTCCAGCCTGATTCCCTGAGCAGAGCCCAGAGCCCCTCCCTGCCATGCCAGACTTCTGGATTAGCTGCAGAACTGTGAGCTAATAAAGTTTGTGGCATTTTGCCTCACAGGAATAGAAACCTAACAGAGTGGAACCCGGAGCAGCGGAGGGCGGGCGGGAGGCCACGCCTGCCCACTTGTAACCCGCAGCCAGCCAGCCTGGAGCTCGGCCTAAGCAGTCTCCCCTGTGCGGCGGGCTGGGGGTCTCAGGCAGCTATGTGCGGCACCCTGAGGTCACCAGAGAGCCTCCGAGCATCTCAGACTCCAGAAATCCTGGTTAGGGGCAGTCAGACAAGGCAGAGCCCAGTCTTTCATCCTCCTATTTCACACATGGGGAGCCAGAGGCTTGAGCAGAGCCGGGACCCTGTGGAGTAGTGAAGGAGCTGGTTTAGGAGGCCCTCCCCTGAAGCCCCAGCTCCTCACTTGCCAGCTCACATCTTGGACAGGTCGTATCAGCTCTCCAAGCCTCTGTTTCCCTGTCTGGACAGTAGGGGTGGGCTAAGAGGGAAGGGCTTCTGGGCAGAGGGAAGAGAGTGGGCATCGATGCAGGTGGGGATGGGGTGACACATGCTGTGTGACTTGAGTGCACGGTGGGTGACGGAATGGGGAGTGGACTTGCGCAGTGGGCATGGGGCCAAGTTGTGAGTGCCAGGCAAAGAGTTTGGGCCCTATTCCGAACGGTTTATTTCAGGAGCAGTCTGGGTCATAGAAGACAGGTGATAAGAGCCGGTCCCAGCAGCCTAAGTCCCAAGTGATGAAGATTGGTGGTTGCAGAGAGGAGGGATAGAAGGGCTGAGGGCCAGAGTCTGCGGGGTTCTCAGGAGGTAGAACAGACGAAACGTGAAAGAGCTTACAGGTGCCTGAGTGCCTGCTGAGCTGTCTGAGGTGGCAGACTGTCCAGTGTACTTGACTGTGAGGAGGGGCGGTCCCCAGCTGTCCCTGGGGTGAGGCGGAGGGCAGGGGGGCTGGCAGATGGGGTGACAGGCTGACTTTGAACAAGATGAGGGTAAGGTGGCAGAGCCAGTCTTCAGGGCCCAGATAATGGTATTTGGACCTCTGGACCTCTGGACAGGGGACAGACACCGGGCAGCCTTTTGTGGGCAAGGGGGGTGCAGCAGCCAGGAGAGGTGCTCTCCCAGAGCTCTGCCAGGAAGGGCAGGCTCAGGGACAGATGGGGGAGATGGTGGACTGCAGCAGAGTAGCAGAAGAGATGCAGAGCTCCAAAGGCAGGTGGGCAAGTGGAAGGTTGGAAATAGCTGGCATGACCCCTAGTGCCCAGCAGGTGGCAGCACGTCCTCGAGTGACACTTCACCTCTACAGACCCGAGACTGCATTTAATTAATTTATTATTTTTAAAAACGACTTTATTTATTTATTCATGAGAGACACAGAGAAGCAGAGACATAGGCAGAGGGAGAAGCAGGCTCCCTGCGGGGATCCTGATGCAGGACTCGATCCCAGGACTCAGGATGACAACCTGAGCTGAAGGCAGATGCTCAACCACTGAGCCACCCAGGTGTCCCCAAGACTACATCTTATCATCTCATTTATTTATTCTGCAAGAATGCTTTGCACTGCTACTATGTGCTGGGCTCTAGTCTAAGCACTGGAGATTTTATATATAGATCTCTCTCTCTCTGTCTCTCTCTTTCTAGCTATATATATCCGCACGGAGCCTACATTTTGGTTAGAGGCAGATAGAACACGCAAGTGAATTATCATCATAACTGCCAATTCACCCTCTAGACTTCAAAGTTTTATCTTCTTTGAGTTACAGGGGAACCTTTCTAGAAAATTCCATACATCCCTTCCCCCTTGAGCCAAACAAGACCTTGTTTGTTCATGGGACAGACTGAATGCATTTTCCAAAGATGGCCACTCCAGTATGTCCTATTCCATCCCATGTCCCTTATAATGCAACTCTGACACTCCTTCAGTTGGTAGAAAGGAGTCTATATTTCATCCTCTTGCATCCAGGCAGAGTTGGGACTAGTGGAAGGGCACTTTATGACTTCTGAGGTTGGGCCATAGAAGGCAACACAGCTTCCACCTGCTTCTCTGGGGACATTGGAACCCAGTCGCTACACTGTGTGGAAGCCCAAGCAGCTTATAGAGAGATTACATGGAGATGAGCTGAGGCCCCCAGCCCACGGCACTGGCTGAGTTTCTAGCCAACAGCCAACATCAATTGCCAGCCACAAGAGCAAGCCATCTTACAAGTGGGTATTCCAGTCCCCAGGTGAGTCGTTCCAGCTGACGCCTTGCTTAGCAGAGAGGAACTATCTCTGATTGCAGAAATGTGGACAAAATGATTGTTATTGTTTTTTTTTAAGGTTTTATTTATTTATTTATGAGAGACACAGAGAGAGGCAGAGACATAGGCAGAGAGAGAAGCAGGCTCCCTTGAAGAGCCAGATGTGGGACTTGATCCCGGGACCCCGGGATCACGACCTGAGCCAAAGGCAGATACTCAACCACTGAGCCACCCAGGTGCCCCATGAGTGTAACTGTTTAAGCCACTTAAAATTTGAGGTAGTTCGTCATGCAGGAATAGATAGATACAATTCATGAAATTAATAGTTACGAGAGCCTACTCTCCGTCGGGCTCTTTGCTAGGAGCTGGGGATACAGGGTCAACAGGACAGGCTCGGTCTGTGCTGTCATGGCATTTACTGTCCAGCTGGGAAAACAGAGTGTGATCAAAGCACTATAATTCTGGGAAAAATTAGAGAGGGAGACGGACCATGGGAGACTCCTAACTCTGGGAAACAAAGGGTTTCAGAAGGGGAGGTGGGCGGGGGGATGGGGTAACTGGGTGACAGGCACTAGGAGGGCACTTGATGGGATGAGCACTAGGTGTTATACTGTATGTTGGCAAATTGAATTTAAATTAAGAAAAAGTAAAATAAATAAATGAATAAAAAAGCACTATAATTTACTGGCTGAACTTGAAGCGCGACAAGTTTCCCTGGCTCCAGGCACCTCACCTTTCCACCTTACCTCCAAGTATGGAGATATCTTATCTCCAGGGCGGCTGGACTGTGAGCATCCCCAGTCACACCACCTCCAGACCCCCTGCTGCAGCCCAGGCCACCATTTCCTACCTTTCATTCCCAGCAAGGCTTCCCATTGCTCTGGGGATGAGATCAAAGTCTGCCAGGGCTCCCAGGGCTCTGAGCGAAGCAGCCCCATCTGTGTCCCTAACCCTGCGTCACAGCACCCTCTCCTTCACTCCCTGTCCTGTCCTCAGATGCACAAAGCTCTCTCCCACTTGAGGATCTTAGCACCTGCTCTTCTCTCTGCCGAGCTGCTGGGGACACATCAGCCTCCTCCCCTCCCCTAACATTTGCACCAGCAGCATGAATACAAATGGACTCTGGCCTCACCCGTCTTTTCCTCCTGTCCCTGTTCTGTTCTGCACTGTGAGGGGACCATGTATATGTGAGGATGCCCCAGGCTGCAGGTCCACGTGAAATCCATAAACTCCCCTCCCCATGGCCACTCCCAGGCCTTGAGAAGTGGGCCCTGGTAGAGCAAGCCTGTTGTCAGATGGATGGATCTAGAAAGGAGACTAGGATGTCTGAATAGAAAATACTCTCCCAGGTAGAGAGAGACCTCTTCAAAGTCCTTGCCCAGGGGGGCTGCCTGGAGCCCAATGGGAACTCCAAAGAGAGAATATTTGTTGGAGTAAACCTCTAGTCCAGTGGCTAAATGGGAATTATTAGGAGTGAGCTGGGAGGTCCATCTACCATATCAGTAATAGGGGGATGGGGTTTGGGAAGGGGTCCTCAAAGAACCTTCAAAACACCCCATGATAGAAAGAACCAGCCTTGAACATCTGCCAAGCTCAGGAATCAATTCTTTAGGAAAGTACCAGTCCTGTGATCTCTCTCCTGCCCTTTCCCTCTCTCCCTGCCCTGTCCCCTGAACTTGGACTCTGGAAGGTAAGAACACAACAGGCAAGCTGGGCAGGCGGGAGAGGTGAACAAGGTGGGATGATGGGAAGCTGCCCTGGTTCAGCTTGGAAACTCGGTTGGGAAGGAGGGTATAGCCAGTTACCTCACTCTTTCCCCTCTGGACGTGGTTCCCTTTACCCCTTACCCATCCACTGTAGCTCCAGACTCAGGGTGTAGGAAGGAGAGGGAGGAGAGACACAGGGCAGGAAAAATGTTGGTGGTGCCCTCTGGAACGGTCCTATGCCCAAACATTGGCTCTTCCTCATTTGGACTGCCCTGTGGGTATGCTACAGATGCCACCCATGGGAAGGCCATTCCCTAAACAGGGTGACATGACCCCAAGACGCCTGCTTACGCCATCTCCCCACCTGCATACGCATCTCTTGAGTGTGCTGCAGGACACCTTCAGCCCTCTTCCCTCCTACTCTCCACTCAGCCCAGGGGCCAGGCTCCCCAGGGGTGCTCTTAAAGGTCCCTATCAGACCCGAAGTGGGAGCAGGACAACACTTTCCTTCAAGAAACCCTCTTTTCAGGGGCAGCTGGGTGGCTTAGTGGTGAGCATCTGCCTTTAGCTCAGGTCATGATCCTGGGATCGAGTCCCACATCAGGCTCCCCGCAGGAAGCCTGCTTCTCCCTCTGCCTATGTCTCTGCCTCTCTCTGTGTCTCTCATGAATAAATAAAATCTTTTTTGAAAAAACATATTAAAAGAAAACCTCTTTCCAGTTTCACTTCTAGTCTGAAACTTCTGCCTGCTGGCACGTGTTGGACTAAAGGTCAAAAACCAATTTAGTGGCCAACTTTCTGTAAGTCTTGTGCTTTGTTTCACACGGCAAGGGGTGGGGGGTTGGGGGTGGGGTGGCTCCTGGGTACATTTTTCTTACCCAGGAAGCTTTGACTAAAATCTCTGAGATAGGAAATGCCCTTTGAAAAGGTCTCATTACATGAATGGTTTTGCACCTGGAGGGGTTAGTAGCATCAGGGACGATTTTAAGCTCAAAACATCTGAATGCACAGCAGCCACAGAAAAACCTCATCTAAGCTTCTTTGGCAGATGAAAGCAGGACCTCCTGAAAAATCCAGTTGCCATAAATCCTCCCTCTCTGGGAGGTTTACAGCAAGAAAGGAGACTAACCATTATCAACAGGACAAGTAATTGCTTAAGTAAACTTTATCTAAAACTATGTAAACTAGTAAACTATGGAAGCATTTATTCCATAGAAGTTCTTTCTCCTTACCAAGAGGGCTTATAAACCTCTGTCTCTGGATATCTGGGGAGCCAATACACAAAAGGGTCCCTGGTAAAGCTTTGGCTTCTTCCCTCTTACTGTTTCTGCTGTTGGTTAATTCACAGACCCCCAGTACTGAACCTAACTCAGTAGAAGAAAATTTTTTTATCCCAACACATTCTCCTCTTGACAGCAAGAGTATGAATAGCCTTCTAAGATTTTCTAGCTGGTACTGGATTTTATCTTCTTGCTCTGCCAGTGTTACTGCACAGCAGAGTTCACTCGTTCTCTCACTTTCATGCATGCTAATCAGATTAGAAGAAGAGATGGGAGAAAGAACATATGAGAGATTATACTGCTAAATGTATTATTCATTTATAGAAACCATTGTCCCTCCAGTTTAGCCACAAATAAGGAAGGGGAATATTTCTGGGGAACAGAAATATAGAATAGAAGGAATGCTTTCTCAGGTCTAAAGCGATCATGGCCAGGAGAGTGGATGAATTATGTTTGTTTTTATTCAGTCTGGTCTAATTGTTCTTGAGTGGAATATAGAATGTCACCAGGTGGCTGATTACAAAGTGGGTAAAAAAAAAGAAAATCAATAGCTTGTCTATTAGTGTGGGCTGCCATAATAAAATACCAGGGACCGGGCGGCTTAAACAACAGGAATTTATTTCTCACAGTTCTGGAGACTGGGAAATCCAAGGTCAAGATTTGTTTTTTTGGTGAGAGCCTCTTCCTAGCTTGCAGATGCCAACCTTCTTGCTGCGTCCTCTCAGGGCAGTGGAGGGGAGGGGTGCAAGGAGAGCTTCTTCTTACAGAGACACTAACCCTGTCAATTAGGCCCCACCCTCATGACCTCATCTAACCCTAATTACCTTCCAAAGGCCACCTCTGCAAATACCATCACATTGGGGGTTTGGACTTCCACATACAAATTTGGGGTTAGAGACACAAATACTCAGTTCATACCTTTCTCTCAAAGACTAACCAGTTAAGAAGTACTGTAAATAAATACAACACAAATGGGGCACCAGGGTTGTTCAGTTGGGCGTCTGTCTGCCTTTGGCTCAGGTCATGATCTCAGGGTCCTAGGATCCCACTCCCTGTTGAGTGGGGAGTCTGCTTGTTCCTCTCCTTCTGCCCCTCCCCCCACTCTTGTGCACACATGTGCTGTCTCTCAAATAAAATCTTTAAAAACAATAAAAATGGGGCATCTGGGTGGCTCAGTGGTTGAGCGTCTGCCTTTGGTTCAGGTCATGATCCCGGGGTCCTGGGATGGAGCCCCGCATTGGGCTCCCTGCTCAGTGGGGAAACTGCTTCTTCCTCTCCCTCTCCTTCTGCTGTTTCCCCTGCTTGTGCTCACGCTCTCTCTCTGTCAAAATAAATAAATAAATAAATAAATAAATAAATAGTCTTAAAAAAAAGAAAAATAAATAAAACACAAAACAATTGTATTACAATGTGTCATTTTTGTTTCTCTTTCTGCCTATCACATTTTATTACTATCCTGCTTATAGCCTTCCAATGGCATAAAATATAATCCACATGCGATTGGCCCTACATTCTCCAACATGAGCTAACCAGGCTGCCTCTGGCTCACCATGCTCTGTCGTATTAGCCTTCTTTTTATCCATTTACTCAATATTTGCTGAATATTTACTATGGACTACACAATATTCTAGATCACAGATCACGAACTATGCTCATAGGCCAAATTGTAAGGCTGCTTGTTTTGATAAATAAGGTTTTATTGGAATAGAACCATACCTGTTTGTTTAAATATTGTCTATGGCTGCTCTCATGCCTCAACGGCAGGGCTGAACAGAGATCATATGGCCCATGAAACCTAAAGTATTTACTGTTTAATCCTTTACAGAAAAAAGTTTGCTAACGTCTCTTCAGTTCAGTGCTGATATATATTGCAAGTCTCCAATTTGAGTCACATATATAATTTTATTTTATTTTATTTTTAAAGATTTTATTTATTTGAGAGAGAGAGATAGAGCAGGAGCCAAGGAGGAAAGAGAGAAGTAGACTCCCCACTGAGCAGGGAGCCTGATGTGACTCAATCCTGGGACCCTAAGATCATGACCTGTGCTGAAGGCAGACTTAACTGACTGAGCCACCCAGGCACCCTGCCATATATGTAATTTTAATTTTCTAACAGCCACATTTAAAGAAGTTTATAAAAAAAGAAACAGTTGAAACATATTTCAATAATATATTTTATACAACCCAGTATGTCCCAAATATCATTTCAACATATAACCAATATTATAAATTATTAATGAGATATTTTGCATTTTTTAAAATATGAAGTCTTTAAAATTCAGTGTCTATTTCACCCTTATTGCATGTGTCAATTTGGGATAGCCACTATTCTGGTGCTCACTAGCCACAAGTGGCTGGTGGCTCTGGTATTGGTATTGGATGGTGCAGTTCTAGAAGCAGGTGATGCAGGGATTAATAAAGAAGAGAAAATTTCCTGCTCTCATGAGGCTTGCATTCTTAATGGAGAGAAGAAACAATAAACAAAAGCATAAACAGATAAAAATAAGAGATAACAGATTTTATTATTTAAAAGCTTTTTAAAAAAAGATTTGCTTGGGGATGCTTGGGTGGCTCAGCAGTTGAGCGTCTGCCTTCGGCTCAGGGCGTCATCCTGGGGTCCTGGGATCGAGTCCCACATTGGGGTCCCTGCATGGAGCCTGCTTCTCCCTCTGCCTGTGTCTCTGTCTCTCTCTCTCTCTCTGTGTCTCTCATGAATAAATAAATAAAATCTTTAAAAAAAGATTTATTTATTTACTTATTTGACAGAGAGAGAGATTGAGAGCACAAGCAGGGAGAACAACAGAAGGAGAGGGAGAAGGAGGGGAAGAAGCAGACTCCCCACTTAACAAGTAGCCCAATGTGAGGCTCGATCCCAGGACCTTGAGATCATGACCTAAGCCGAAGGCAGACAATTAAATGACTGAGCCCCCCAGGCGCCCCTATAAAATAGATTTTAGGCTTGATGATGGGTAATAAGTGGTGGTGTGAATGTTGGGGCAAGAGTTGTGTGTTTAACCCAGGGAAGACCACACAAAGAAATCACTTACTGGTCTCTGTAAGTAAGATATATAGTGAGGATTAACCTCACCCAGAGAGAGGTCTGGGAGGTGTATCCAGGCCCCCACAATGTCCTGCCTGTAGAAATGTCTCTCTTTGCCTGGGGACTTTGGCCACAAGGCAATCTAACAATGTGACTTAGGACAGGGGCTGTGGGCCATGCTGTCAGATGAAATGGAGACCACAGTCTTCATCCACACCCGGCAGGGACTGGGGATGAAAGGTCGATCACCTGTGCAGTGCAGTGAGTGACCGAGCTCCCATAAGTACCCTGGACACTGAAGACTTGGGGGGACTTTCCTACTGGTCTCATCACTTACTTTCTGCACACCATCATATTCTGTGGCTGGTAGGAGATAATGCCATTGTCTGTGGTTCCACAGAAGAGGACAGCCTGAAGCTTCATGATTGGACTCTGCCCTATGCACCCCTTCTCTTAGTTAACCTTATCTGTATCCTTTCCTTGTAATAAACCGTAACTATAACAGTGTTCAGTGAATTTTTCTAGCAAATTATCCAAGCTGAGGGTGGTTTTTTTTTTTTTTTTTTTTTTTACAGATTCTTTTTTTATTCGGAGTTCAATTTGCCAACATATAGCATAACACCCAGTGCTCATCCCATCAAGTGCCCCCCTCAGTGCCCGTCACCCAGTCACCCCTACCCCCCGCCCACCTCCCTTTCCACCACCCCTTGTTTGTTTCCTGAGGGTGGTTTTAGGAAGACTTCTGGACTTGTAGTTTGTGTCAGAAATCATGTGGTCTCTTGTGGGTACTGATTTCCATAACAAATAACCTTGCCCAAAATAATCAGCAAGACCAAAAGCCAGGGGAGTTCAGTAGTTTGGACAAGTTTAAAAATGTTAAGCTTGAGGATCCCATTAGTTGTCTCGACATCACCGGCTGACTGAGGGTGACAGGGTCAGTGATAATTCTGAGATGTTTGCAAGACTTTTGTTAAGGCTCGTATGATTTGCCTGCTGAACTGGTGTCTTGGTTACTGGAGATTGCAGAAGGTGTGAAAAATTGACATGATTGGAACCATTTTGGAATAGAGCCAGAGTGGCCCTTACAGAGAGACCGCCTCTCCTGTCTGTTTAAACTGGGCCAAAATCTTTGGACTGGGCAAAGCAGCAACTGTTTCACAAGCAAATGTTTGAGAAGTCAACAGGACAACAGTCATCCTGATCATGAACCTGGGTCATGGACTTTCTGAACGCAGAATAGCTAACTAAGGCAGGCCAGGGATGGTCTCGTTCGCTAACACTGATAGAATTGACCATGACTGTGTGTTAGCGGCTCAGCCCCTTGACAATTTCATTTTCTCTTATCCAACTCTTCGCTCCATGTCCTCTTTCTCATCCAAACCCCTGGTTTCATCCCACAGGTACAGCACTTTTCTGATTATCACTGGAGTCTCTGCTTCCCAAACTGCAATTTTTTAATCCCAAATAAGTATTTCCTCTGACTTTGGTTCTTTGCTTTCATGTTGACAAAGGTATGTCCCAAGTGGGAAACACATCTTGAACACATTTTTTGCCACTGGGAGGGCAGGGCAGGGGAAGGCTTCAACACATCGGGAAAACATTCAGATAGTAACGAGGACTGTTTGCTAGTTCTATACTAGGACTATTGCTAACCTATACTGAGTGTGAGATGAATGAAGTCTGGTCACAGATGTTCAGAGGGCCCAGAGGGAGAAGTTCCGAGGCCTCTGGGGACAAACATAGTTCATCCAGGATCGTGGACCTGACAGGCCAGACATTACTGGTAGATCGGTTTTGCAATTTTATGGAAGTCTCCCTACCAAATTCATAATTTGAGTCATTAGATGCACTCTAGTGGGCGAATGAATGCAAAAACCGAAAAATGTTTTGGTTCTTCCCTTGTCTGCTAGGGAGCTGGGAAGAACTAAGCAGCTGTCTTGGTTTTCCCAGTCTTGATTGTTTGTCTAATTTACAGCCATTGTTTACCTATCTTAATTTCTCTGGTTCAGGAGCAGATCATTGCCATGTTACAAGGACAAACCAAGATGGCAAAAGTCTGGCAAAGAGGGGTCATTTTTCTACAGAAGCAGAATGGATGTCATGCAAATGTGTCACAATTTTTAGAATTTGTAGCTGCTGCTTTTGTATAGAAGTCATCTGGGGCATTTTCCTGATGCTCAGGTTCAGTCCTTTCAGTGTGAATCTCAGTTGTGAGGATAGCAATTTCAGAAAGGGAATAGCAGGAAGAAGATCATTTACTTATTGCCCATTTTTAATTGGAGTCCCAGAGGATGTGAGAAAATCTCCTTTGTTTCTAGTACATCTCCAAATTATGAATGACCCCAAAGGCATATGGTTGTCAGTATAAATATTAACAGTTTGTCCTTCTGGTAGCTGGCACACTTGGGTCAAGGCATGGAGCTCTGCTCATTGGGTTGGTAGAGCTCGCAGGAGCTCTCCCCTTCTGAGTAGGTCATGCTGGGTAGTCACAGCACAAACAGCAGAGCAATTCCCTTTTTCATTTCTACAGCAATGAACGAGATTCGATGAGGATTCATTTAAGGGGTGTCTTGTAAATCAGGACTTACTGTTAAAATTGGACGTTACTCCCTCAGTCATGAGGCTCACCATTAGGTAAAGGTAGTAATGTTGCAACATTTAAGTAGATTAGGAAATAAAAGCAGAGGGATCTCATAGGAAGTTACTTGCAGAGAAATGTTGAGTGCATCAACTTCTTAACGTTGAAGAAGACTTTGGACAATGTGTGAAGTTTGCAAATAAATGTCATCTTCTAAGGTTAAATCTGCTGAGCTTGCACTAACTCGTAGCTGAGGCTGTAGCCTTAAGACAACTAGGATACACAGGCAACGAATCAAGTATGCTGTAAAGGTCTTTGTCTATTACTGCTTTCTTGCCTGAGCATTCCCAAAGCTTGATTATCCCTTTCGTGGACAAATAAAGTAAAAGATTTTGAATACTTAGGTAGCTTTAAAGCAGGCAGTTCTTACAGAGTTTATTTTAGTCTTATAAAAGCCTGCTCATGTTTATCTTCTCAACGAAGGGATTCAGGGACGGAAATTTTAGGTAGGCCAGAGTACAGAAGTTGATAGAGAAAAATCAGAAACCCACAGTCTACAACGTCCAGCCAGGCCTAGGAATCTACAAAGCTGTGGTTTTGTTGTAGGTCTAGAAAATTCCTGGATTACTTGGATTCTTTTTAGAGACAGCTGGCTTAGACTCTGACCTAGGTAACGAATAATATCTAGAAATAATTGTGATTTTTCCTCAGAGACTTTGCATCCTTTTCAGCTAACTGTTGCAGCAAATACATGGACGCCTCTTTGGCAAAGGACCACAGCAAGAAGGTATCTACATATCGTAAATGGGTGGATTTCTTAGAGAACAGGAGTACTTAAATCTTGAAGTTGCAGGGATCAAGGGCAGGCCACCCTAAAATGAGCCACTTTGGCATATTGATTATTTTATTTTTTAAAGACTTTATTTAATCTATTCATGAGAGACACACTGAGAGAGGCAGAGACGTAGGCAGAGGGAGAAGCAGGCTCCCTTTGGGGGGTCTGATGTAGGACTTGATCCCAGGACCCTGGGTTCAACCACTAGCAACCCAGGTGTCCCAGTATATTGGTTATTTTAAATGAAAGTTACTTAGGAAACAACTGGTGCAAGAACACTTGGAGCCTCCTCTGTTCCCTCCAAACAAGAAACAAATCTCTTGGATAAAAAATACCATCTTTGTACTAAGAAATACAAAGACATCCTTATCACCAGAGACAAGAACTTTAAAGTTGTGAAAACTGTAGAAGCAAATCGTTACTTTTCCCCTAATTTATTACCTCAACTGTTGCTTAAAATTCCCTCCTAATTAAAGCAGCCAAACACCTGCTTTCTTTATCCTGTAAATTCCTCACAAATTTATTGCCTCTTTGTCTAAAATGTATGAACACTGCCTACCTTGGTCATTTCTTTGGGCCTCAATTTCATCATTGGGCCTCCTTGAGCATGTAATAAAATCTTGCATTTTTTTCTCTTGCTAATCTGTCTCCTGTAAATTCAATTAGTTCAGCTGGGAGATCTTAGAGGGTACAGGAAGACTTTTTCCTTCCCTACAAAGTACTTGGGAGAAATAAGAATGGGCTTCAGTGAATGCTTGAGGCATGATTGTCCAGTTGTATTGTTGGTTGTTCCAAGCAAAGTAACAAAAGCTTGATTGGGTGACAGGTGCACGGAGGATTAATCAGATTAAAATAGCCCACCAAGGGGATCCCTGGGTGGCGCAGCGGTTTGGCGCCTGCCTTTGGCCCAGGGCGCGATCCTGGAGACCCGGGATCAAATCCCACATTGGGCTCCCGGTGCATGGAGCCTGCTTCTCCCTCTGCCTGTGTCTCTGCCTCTCTCTCTCTCTCTCTCTCTCTCTGTGACTATCATAAATAAATAAAAATTAAAAAAAATAGCCCACCAATAAGCCCATAAAACCCCCTAGATCTAAATGCCAAATCAGCAACCCTTTTGGGTTCCCTCCCTCTTTGGGGACTTTGTACTATCACTCAATAAACTTTACTATCACTTAATAAACTGCTCTGCTGCCCACCACCCTTTGTCTACCTCTTCATCCTTTGAAGTAGCATGACCGAGAACCATGGGCACTGAAGGAAAAGAAATCCTGTAACAGTAGAACTTCTAACAATAGGGACCTTGGGTGCAGAATAACTGGGAAATGGGAAATAACTGTCTTATTAATTGATCTTAAGTCCTGGACACACGGTTATCCTTGTGCATTGGATTTATGATCCAGCAAGATCAGGAATGTTGCAGGGACAGGTACAGGGAATGACAAGCCCCTGGGCGATTAGGCCTTCTCTGGATGTGAGGCTTTGTGTGGCCTCAGGTCTGAATTGATGTAGGGGGAGGTTTGGTTATATCTATCTGAATCTGTATAGGTTCTGCACTTTTTATTCTTCCAACGTCAGCAGTAGAAGTAGGCCACAGCGGTTCCTGAGTGGTGCAATCAGTTAAGCATCTGACTACTGGCTTCAGCTCAGGTCATGATCTCAGGATCATGGGATGTAGCCCTGCATCCAGCTCCATGCTGAACACAGAGCCTGCTTGAGATTCTCTCTCTCTACCTCTGACCCTTCCACTTGTGCTGTCTCTGTCTCTGTCTCTGAAATAAATCTCTAAAAAAAGAAGTAGCCCACAGGTTTTTAGGCACCTCAATTAAATTAGTGGAATGTTTTTGAATTCTTCTTCTGTGTCAAGGGCAGACTGTAAGGAACATAGAAGATCAGGTTAAACTTGATCAGGAATTCTAATATGAGGTCTTCATTGGAGGCAAAATATAATAGTCCTTTTATATTTTATTTTTTTAAAGATTTATTTATTTATTAGAGAGATTGAGAGAGGGTACACACACAAAGTGAGCAGGGAGGGGAGGGGCAGGGGGAGAGGGAAAGAGACTCTGTGCTGAGAGAGGAACCCCAAGCGGGCCTCAATTACACAATCCTGAGATCGCCACCTGAGCTGAAATCAAGAGTTGAACACTTACCCAAAAGAGCCACCCAGGTGCCCAACATATGCCCTTTTAATTTAGACAGAAAATCTCTGCCTGGGGACTGGGGCTGTATCATATAGTAAGTGTTTTTCAGGAAAAGGTCCCAGAGCCATTTGTACTGATGGTGATGATTCTCTCTGGACTTTGTTAGATGACTGTACCGTGGAAACTTCCTCTTTACTCTGAGGGATTTGTTGTTTTATGAGGGTGGGGTTCAAAGGAGAAAGCATCTCTCAACTAGAATTTGACAAGGTATCCCATTAATTTTTATTTTAGTTTCCCCTAGGCTATTTAGGAGAATTATTGGCAATAATTTACTGGAGAACCCCTTAGAGCCCATCAACTGTGGTGGGGCCCCTATGGGGTCCCTCCTTTGAAGGTAGACATGAGGACATTTGAGAATTCACATAGGACCTTTGAGGACAATCTCTTTTCCAGAGTCTCAGTGTCTTATACCTGAGGCATTACTCTTTGGACCAGCGTTTTTCTGATAATGGAGCCCTAGGAGAGTGCAGTGGGAGAGGTGTTATTTTGAGTTTGTGGCCTTGAAGATGTTATAGCCATGAAGCCATTAGCTTGATGGATTTTTGTGATCTTGCTCAGGGTCCTTTCAAATTGCTCATCTATGGTCACAGTTCAATCAGGCAGTGGCCTCCTGCCTTATTTTCAACTACTGATTTCAGGAGATGGTCCATTTACAGAAAGGGCAGGCTGGGTGACCTGATTTATTGTATGGAACCCCACATGCCATAGAAAAAGGCCTTCCAAAAGGGCTCTAAAACCTGCCACAGATTTATCTTTATTTTGTCTGCATGTTTGTTTTACACACCAATCAGTGCAAGCAGTTAAGACTCTAGCAATGGCCTATAAAAAAATTCTGCCAGCCACTTCTGGTTGAGGATCTCTAATTCATCACTCGAATTCATTTGCTTTCTGAATCCACCTGGGCTTCCCAAGGACCTGCCAACAAGTGCACAAGCTGATAGAGATCTGGCAGCCCAGAGTCACAGGCCTGGGTGGCGACTCCACACTCTTCAAAAACTTTTGAGTTTCCTCTATAGGTGTAGGAAATTCAGTAACTTTGTTTTGGTTTGAAAGATTATTTATTCATGAGAGACACAGAGAGGCAGAGACACAGGCAGAGGGAGAAGCAGGCTCCATGCAGGGAGCCCGATGTGGGACTTGATCCCGGGACTCCAGGATCACACCCTGAGCCAAAGGCAGATGCTTAACCACTGAGCCATCTGGGCACCCCTGCAATTCTGTAACTTTGAATGAGGATACCTGGGAGGGTTTGTCTAGGGGTGTTTGAGTGGCTGAGTCAGTTAATTTCTGACTCTTAATTTCAGCTCAGGTCATGATCCAACCCAGCGTGGGGCTCCCCATTCAGCAGGGAGTCTGCTTGAGTGTTTCTCTCCCTCTCCCTCTGCCTCTCCCTCTGTGCCCGCTCACATGCTCTCCCTCTCTCTCTAAAATGAATAAATAAATCTTAAAGGGTAACTGTTTAGTAGCCTCTTCAGGGGAGAAAGGCAGTTCAGACAGAGAACTTAGTAAAATGTGAGCACTCAGGTGAAAAGAGATTGCAGGGAAGTGGTAGGAATCACATTGGCTATCCTCACTTTGCATTTTTGGTACTTATTGCCTTTTTTTTATAATAATAAATTTATTTTTTATTGGTGTTCAATTTGCCAACATACAGAATAACACCCAGTGCTCATCCCATCAAGTGCCCCCCTCAGTGCCCGTCACCCAGTCACCCCCACCCTCCGCCTTCCTCCCCTTCCACCGCCCTAGTTTGTTTCCCAGAGTTAGGAGTCTTCCATGTTCTGTCTCCCTTTCTGATATTTCCTACCCATTTCTTCTCCCTTCCCTTGCCTTTTTACTCTTTCATTAGCCTTTTGTGATGAGTCTTTTAGTGAGGCTATTTTGGAATCTTGAAGCCTTTAGGAAGTTTCTGCATATCAATTAAAGTAGGTATTCTATTTTGTTTATTCAGCTTGGAATCCCTTGTGCATCTCTCAAGTGCCAGTTTCTTAAGTGAGCAGTCTTGTTTAAGTGGAATGTTGCTCATAATGGCCCTTGCAGTGCTACATCACTTTTAGTAAAATTTTGCCATTCTTCCAAAATGGAAGTTTTTTTTTTTAATTGAAATTAAATTTACACTTTTAAAAGTTAAGTTAAAGTTTAAGATGCAGAGCAAGAAGTTCTGTTTGATGGAGCAGAGGAGTCATGGGATGATAAAATGAAGTCAGTTTATGGCCTACCCTCTTCGATGCCCAAATCTCCAGGGAGTTTACAGAACCCTGTCTGTCTGAGGTTCCCATTCTCAGCAACACTCCAGGAATCCGCTCAAGGAATCTATATACAGCCTGTTCCTCCAGCTCCCCTCTAATGCGCTGGGACTTCAGCACCCCTGTGCTGCCAGAGACCCGCTCCAACTGCTCATCCTGCTGTTCCAGACCCACTGTTGCTGTGCCTGCTGCTCCTCAGTGAAATGGGAGCTGGCCAACTGGAGCTCAGAGTTGAGGCATCTGTATTTCTCTGTTGTTCCAGCTCAAGTTCGGGCCACCACTGTCCCCTAGCAGTGCCTGTCTAGTTTTTCTTCAGCTAATGCTTGCACAGATGAAGTTCACATCTGATCCTTCATGTCCCTGACAACTGGCCGAGTACTTGGATAAAGGTTTTTCTTATACTCAATTCAGTCACGTTGAGGTTGAATTTTCGAGAATTTGCTTCAACCATGCTGATGATCTCAAGGTCCTCTTGATTCCACTCCATGCTCGAGAGGTTGTTTCTCAGCTTGATGGCGGTCCAACTGATTTCTTGCCTCCTAGCTGTGGAGGGGTGCTGGAAGAGCTCTGTCCATTTCTCAAATAATCCCTGAGCAGTGTGGACTGCCTTCTGTACCTCTCCTTTCACCATAAAGTAGGGGTCTTCCGTAGACACAGGGTCCCAGCTTCTAGCTGCCTCATGCCTGCTCTGTGCACAGGGCATCTGTGGCCTCTGATCCTCTTTCTGCTGACCTCACCAGCCTTCCCCAGCCACTGCCTCCTCAGCCTGGGGATCCCAGAGCAGCTGGTGTGCACAGGCCTGGCTGAGCGTATGGGTACACGGGGCCACCGTGGGTCCAGCACTCTGTCACCCTGCAGATGGTCCCCTACTCCGATGCTGGCCCCCTCGCCTGCCTCCCACCCTGCCAGGACTATGGTAAGCACAGGTGCCAGAAGATGGCATGCTCAGTTCTTTAGATACAAAGAATCCCATTGAAACAAATTTTATTCACCTGAGGCCTCCTGCTGAACCCAGTTGGTTTTGTTTTGTTTTTTGTTTTTGTTTTTTTTTATGATAGTCACAGAGAGAGAGAGAGAGAGGCAGAGACACAGGCAGAGGGAGAAGCAGGCTCCATGCACCGGGAGCCCGATGTGGGATTCGATCCCGGGTCTCCAGGATCGCGCCCTGGGCCAAAGGCAGGCGCCAAACCGCTGCGCCACCCAGGGATCCCCCCAGTTGGGTTTTTAAACTGGACCCAGACAACTCCAGCCATAACCACGAACGATTCCTAACATGGCAAAGGTTGAGATTTCCCACTGAGAAACCTGGGAATTGCGATCCGAAGGGCTATGAGCCTGGCTCCAGTCAGAACCGCCTGGCAGCTCACTTGGCTCTGGGAGGAACCTGCTGCCAGCTCAATCTGACCTGCCCTGGGGAGGAGAGCCAATTAGATGGGGAGCTCGGTGCAGGGCACAGAACTCAGGACTGAGAGCCAAATGGCCCTTAGAAATGGCAAGAAAGACCGTGAACTCAAAAGGCCTCGAGGGATACCATGCCTGTGTTTCTCACTGACCCCCAACCGCCCCCAGAAGTCTGCCTCACATCTTGTCACTGTATCAAGTCTGTTGAAGAACAAAAATCTGGCGTCACCTGGAGCTCAAGTTGCTGCAAGAGGGTCTTGAAGATAGTCACCAACGAAAAGCTATGAGGGCAGAATTCCAGGAATGTATTTCATTTAGGCAGCCATAAAAGCTTTGAGATTAAAGCAAAATAAAACCAGTCACCACTACTAAGAAGATAAACATTGTGAATGATGGAAATGTTGACAGACTGAATACAGCTGTTGTAGGAACGTGCACATTTCTCAACAGCTGATTCCTCAGCCGTGTCATGAGAATGTAGATGGCTCAGTTGTGATACACTGGTGATACATCAAATATCCCCAAAGACAATAAATTAAATGTTTTATGCAGTTTTATGTTTAAAAACTTTGTTAATGTACAGGCATTGGCACATTTAAAAAAATATTTATTTGAGGCAGGGAGGAGCAGAGGATGAGGAAGAGGAGAGAATCTCAAGCAGATTCCCCATGAGCTCAGAGCCCAGCTTGGGGCTCCATTCCCATGACCCTGACATCATGACCTGATATGAAATCAAGAGTCAGAAACTTAACCAACTGAGCCACCCGTGTGCCCCAGCATTGGCCCATTTTTATTTATTTATTTAGGAAAATGAAACCTTTTCTTTTTTTTCTTTTTTTTTTATTGGAGTTCAGTTCGCCAACATACAGCATAACACTCAGTGCTCATCCCGCCAAGTGCCCCCCTCATTGCCCATCACCCAGTCACCCCAAACCCCCACCCACTCCCCTTCCACTACCCCTTGTTCATTTCCCAGAGTTAGGTGTTTCTCATGTTTTGTCACCCTCACTGATATTTTCACTCATTTTCTCTCCTTTCCCTTTATTCCCTTTCACTAATTCTTATATTCCCCAAATGAATGAGACAATATAATGTTTGTCCTTCTCCGATTGACTTACTTCACTCAGCATAATACCCTCCAGTTCCATCCACGTTGAAGCAAATGGTGGGTATTTGTCATTTCTAATGGCTGAGCAATATTCCATTGGATACATAGACCACATCTTCTTTATCCATTCATCTTTCGATGGACACCGAGGCTCCTTCCACAGTTTGACTACTGTGGACATTGCTGCTAGAAACATTGGGGTGCAGGTGTCCTGCCATTTCACTGCATCTGTATCTTTGGGGTAAATCCCCAACAGTGCAATTGCTGGGTCGTAGGGCAGGTCTATTTTTAACTCTTTGAGGAACCTCCACACAGTTTTCCAGAGTGGCTGCACCAGTTCACATTCCCACCAGCAGTGCAAGAGGGTTCCCTTTTCTCCACATCCTCTCCAACATTTGTTGTTTCCTGCCTTGTTAATTTTCCCCATTCTCACTGGTGTGAGGTGGTATCTCATTGTGGTTTTGATTTGTATTTCCCTGATGGCAAGTGATACGGAGCATTTCCTCATGTGCTTGTTGGCCATGTCTATGTCTTCCTCTGTGAGATTTCTGTCCATGTCTTTTGCCCATTTCATGATTGGATTGTTTGTTTCTTTGCTGTTGATTTTAAGAAGTTCTTTATAGATCTTGGATACTAGCCCTTTATCTGATAGGTCATTTACAAATATCTTCTCCCATTCTGTAGGTTGTCTTTTAGTTTTGTTGACTATTTCTTTTGCTGTGTAGAAGCTTATTATCTTGATGAAGTCCCAATAATTCATTTTTGCTTTTGTTTCTCTTGCTTTCATGGATGTATCTTGCAAGAAGTTGCTGTGGCCAAGTTCAAAAAGGGTGTTACCTGTGTTCTTCTCTAGGATTTTGATGGAATCCTGTCTCACATTTAGATCTTTCATCCATTTTGAGTTTATCTTTGTGTATGGTGTAAGAGAATGGTCTAGTTTCACTCTTCTGCATGTGGATGTCCAACTTTCCCAGCACCATTTATTGAAGAGACTGTCTTTTTTCCAGTGGATAGTCTTTCCTGCTTTGTCGAATATTAGTTGACCATAAAGTTGAGGGTCCACTTCTATATTCCTCAGCATCTTAAAAGCCATCTACAAAAAACCCACAGCAAATATCATTCTCAATGGGGAAAAAACTGTGAGCCTTTCCCCTAAGATCAGGAACACGACAGGGATGTCTACTCTCACCACTGCTATTCAACATAGTACTAGAAGTCCTAACCTCAGCAATCAGGCAACAATCAAATTGGCAAAAAAGAAGTCACACTCTCCCTCTTCGCAGATGACATGATGCTGTACATAGAAAACCCAAAAGCCTCCACCCCAGGATTGCTAGAACTCATACAGCAATTCAGCAGTGTGGCAGGATGCAAAATCAATGCCCAGACATCAGTGGCATTTCTATGCACTAACAATGAGACTGAAGAAAGAGAAATTAAGGAGTCAATCCCATTTATAATTGCACCCCAAAGCATAAGATACCTAGAAATAAACCTAACCAAAGAGGTAAAGGATCTATACCCTAAAAACTACAGAACACTTCTGAAAGAAATTGAGGAAGACACAAAGAGATGGAAAAATATTCCATGCTCATGGATTGGAAGAATTAATATTGTGAAAATGTCAATGTTACCCAGGGCAATTTACAAGTTTAATGCAATCCCTATCAAAATACCATGGACTTTCTTCAGAGAGTTGGAACAAATCATCTTAAGATTTGTGTGGAATCAGAAAAGACCCCGAATAGCCAGGGGAATATTAAAAAAGAAAACCATAGCTGGGGGCATCACAATGCCAGATTTCAGGTTGTACTACAAAGCTGTGGTCATCAAGACAGTGTGGTACTGGCACAAAAGCAGACACATAGATCAATGGAACAGAATAGAGCATTGGCACATTTTTAAATCAAATTGCATACACAGAGCTTTTTATAATCTAGGAAAGTAGAATGCCAGGAGTCAACAAAATGTGATAAACTTAAAGCATTAAAACAGAAGGCACTTCACAAAATCTATTCACTATAGCAGCTGATATATCCTCATTTATATCCTTCACTTTATAAGTGGCAGTGAATATGTACCTGGATTGGAGACCACACAGAAATATGGAATTTCGTGGCCGCAAAAAATCTAAGACAAACAAGTAATGAGCCCTTGGCCAATGTTTTTTTGTTTTTGATGACCTTAAGTCTACTTTGACTTTTCTCTCCTAAGAGGAAAAAAACCAGAAGGATTCAGAACTGGAAGAAAAAGTGAAAGCCCGGAATGTAATTACTTGAGGGTGGGGGGGGATTGGTGGGTATTAACTCACTCCCCACCCCACCACCCACTCCCGCCCCGGAAAAAAAAAAACCCCACAAAAATTCAGCTGAGTTACCTTGAGACCTAATTGGCCTTATTCAACAATTTGTGAATACAGTAGACTCCTAATCATAGGACAGACTAATTTAAGACACCTAATAGACAGGCTCTCCAAGGAGCTGTACAAAATGGGGCACCTGGGTAGCTCAGTCAGTTAAGCGTCTGCCTTTGACTCAGGTCATGATTCCAGGGTCCTTGCTCAGTGGAGAGCCTGCTTCTTCCTCTCCTTCTGCCCCTCTCCCCTGCTCCTGTCTGTGTGTGTGTGTGTTTGCATGCTCTCTCTCTCTGTCAAATAAATAAATATCTTTAAAAAAACAAAATGCAAAAAATGGAAGGCTTTTATAGGAAGGAGGGTAGAACAAGGAGATTATTAGCAAAAGAAAAAAAAAAAGGATTATTTCAAGCATGGTTACCTTCTCTTGGGGGAAGTTTGGGGTCTTATCAGGCAGATGACCTCATTCATGCTGACCAGGAAATGCCAGACTGATTGGTTTAAAATTCCACTCCTGGGAGAGGTTGAAACTACAATTAAGTCTTGATTTGCTACCCTGGGGGCAAATGACTACCTTGGGCCTATTATTTCTTTTGTTTTTAACAGTTGTTAAGAGTGATAAATGCACAAGGTAGACATTCAAATCTAAGGAAAGGTATGCAAACAGGAGTAACTAAAAGTAAACCTCTCCTAGAATTTCCCTTCATTGCTCTCCTGAGAGGGAGGGATTCCTTATTTCTTACCCTTTTCTGCCTCTGTTTATTCCCTTATTTTGTTGGGATACATCCCAATACTGTGGAAAGTGTGTTTACACTACTCGCCAGTTCTATTAGTAATGGAGCTGGGTCTAGACCTCTAGAATTTTGAAGGCTTGGTGTTTGGCTTCTAGCCTCCTGGGTTGCTGATAACGGTCTGATACTCCTTTCTTTGCAGGTGACATTTACTGCTGTTACAATATATAATCTATCTATCATCTATCTATCTATCATCTATCTATCTATCATCTATCTATCTATCTATCTATCTATCTATCTATCTATCTATCTATCATCTATCTACCAGAGGCTGTTTAGATTGAGTTTGAATACCTCGTTCTGAGGCCTGACCACTTGTGTCTAGTTGCGGGTCTTCTTCCATTTAGTCTATGCAGCACTTGGAGGGTCTTTCCAACAAGATTGTATCTCAGTCACCAACATGAATTAACCTAGCCCTTCGTTTCAACCGTGAATAGGCAATGACTAACCACCAGACGTCTCTGCAAAATCAACAACAAAATTGATGAAGGACCAAGATGAACAAACAGAAAAAAAAAAAAAAAACCCAAAATAATTCAGGGAACTGAAAGTTTTAAATTGCTGACTGGTCTCTAAGTTCGTGCCTACCAAAACCTCAAGTGACCCAGCGTGCTATTCAGTAACTCACTCCCTTCCTCCTATAAACAATGTTTGTATATCTCTATCTCTCTTTTCTGACCTCCAGTATGGCCTCCTCCATCCTCACCCACAGCAGACCACCTTGATTTCCCTGAGAATTAGAAGAGTTAGAAGAGAATTCGCATGAGCTCCCAACACCATATCTACCCAACTACCTTACCACGAAGTCATTGTCCCTGCTCTTAGAGCAGCCCAGCTCCTTCCCCTATGCCCTAGATCCCATCCTTTCTCTCCATCCTAGGGATGTGGCTTCACCTCTGCCTCCCCTCTGTCCTGTATCATCTCCCCCTCTCTACTGTATCATTCCCATCAGCATGCAAACAGGCAGGTATTTTCATGTCTTGAAACACAACAAACAATCCTCTGCCTTTCCCCTCCAGGGACTGCCTTTCTCTCATCCTCCCTTTGCAGGTGAACTTGAAAAACTTGTCTAAACCAGTTGCCTCTGATTCTTCATCTCCATTCTGTCTTAATCAAAGATTTTGCCCTCACCATTTTGCCAAGATAAATCTTGTCAAGATCAACAATGATCTCCTTATAACTAAATCCAATGCTTGATTCTCAGATCCCATCTTAAGTCAGATGCAGGCAATCACTCCTCTTTGAACACTGTCATCACTTGGCTTCAAGCCCTCACATTCCCCTGGTTGACTTCCAATCTTACTGGCAACTCCTCTTCACTCTCCATAGCTCGTTCACCCTCCACTGTCCACCCTCTTAATGCTGGAGTCTCTAAGACTAAGTTCTTGAACGCTTATCTACACTCTTCATGAACTTCTTTTTGAAGACCATCTATATATAATATCTACAGCCCCAACTTGTCTCCTCTGATCTCAAGACTTCGTGAATATAACTGCCTATTCCATATCTCCTTTTGGATGTCAAAAGGCATCACATGTTTAATAGGTTCAACATTGAGCTCCTCATCTCAACTTCCCTCTTCCCAAATGACTCCTCCCATAGTCCTTGGTTCTGTTACAGAAAACAGTAATGAGCTTTCCTAGCATTCTACCTAAGAACATGAGAAGCCTCTCTTTTTCTCATATGACACATCTCATGCATTATACATTATATAATATACTCATTTTATATCCAGAATATGACACCTTGTAGTCACCTATGCCATACAACAATCATTTCACACCTGGACCTTCTGTAATAACATCCTTACTAGAATGACCACTTCTTTCCAGTTTGCCTGATTTTCTCATTCCAAGTTCAGTCTCAGGAAACCCCCTCAGACCCACAGCAAACTAGGATAATTTTTCATCCTACTTCTACCTGAGCTCTGCTTCTTCCATGGCGTCCTTACAGTCTATTCTCAATGGAGATAGATAGGCTGATTTTTATGAAAAACAAATTTAATCATGTCACTTCTCTACTCAAACCCTTCATTGGCTCCCCATGGCACTCAGAGAGGAAGCTGTTGCTTTCAGTGGCCTCTGAGACTGCAGGATCTACAGACTTGAAAGCACGAAGATGGAGAGTTCCTTTATGATCAGGCTGATATCGAGGTACTTGTGGCATGTGCAATTGGCAGTGTCCAGAACTAGAGGGAGAATTGAGAACATATTCTTTTTTTTTTTTTTAATTTTTTATTTATTTATGATAGTCACAGAGAGAGAGAGAGAGGCAGAGACACAGGCGGAGGGAGAAGCAGGCTCCATGCACCGGGAGCCCGACGTGGGATTCGATCCCGGGTCTCCAGGATCGCGCCCTGGGCCAAAGGCAGGCGCCAAACCGCTGCGCCACCCAGGTATCCCGAGAACATATTCTATTTGTAAAACAAAAACAGATGGTTATGGAAAAAGTGACAAGTGGGAATTCCAGGAAATTAGATATATTTGTTAAACTGGAAAAAAAAATAAAATGGAAAAAAATAGTAGATAGGACTGAAAAGTAGATAGGACTGAAAGACAAAATTATATAATCTGTATTTAGGGATACTAATGATAAATAAATGTCATATACATGTAATTTGTTTATATAGTATCTCAAGTACAAAATGAAAACCACATAAATCTATATCTTTGTAACATGATGCCCTAAACTCCCAGAATCTTCAGTGTGATCCTTCCTAAATATGACCCTCAAGATCAGAAAATCCGAAATCAGCATTGATATAACACTGACATCCTATCCAAAGACCATTCAAATTTCACCAACTATTCAATGATGTCTCTTTCCTGTTTGGTTCGTGCTTTTCACCTAATAATCACGTTTTTTGTCTCCTTTAATTTAGAACAGTTCTTTAGTCTCTCCCTGTCCTTACAACCTTAAAAGTTTTGAAGAGTATAGACCTTTCATTCTGTAGGATGTAGCTTGGCCTGGTTTCCTCAGGACAGGACTCAGACATGCATTCTTGGGAGGAATATAATGAAGGGATGCTCTTCCCACTACATCACATAAGGAAGCTCTTGATATTGACCTATTCGACTACTGGTGATGTTAATCCTGATCACTTGGTAAATTTGTTGTCCGCTAGGTTTTTCCATGTTATGTCATCATTTTTCTCTTTGAACTTGATAAGTATTTTGTGAAAAGGTACTCTGAAACTATGTCAGTATTCTCATCTCATTAAACTTCCATTTATTTGACTTAGTATCCATTGATGATTCTTGCCTGAATTAATCACCACCATTGTGCTAGTTGTTAGTTTTTCTCTCTCATTCATGATTTTATTTATTTAAGTACTTTCTCTTTTCTTTTTGATAAATCTGGCTAGGGTTTATCAATTTTACTAATTTTTTCAAAGAAGCATTTCCCGATTTCATTGATCTGTTCTATTGTTTTTTAGTTTCTATATCATTTATTTCTGCTCTAATCTTTTTTATTTCCTTCCTTCTGATGGCTTCAAGCTTCATTTATTGTTCTTTTTTAGCTCCTTTACATATAGGCTAAGTCATTTGAGATTTATCTTTCTTCTTGAGATAGGCCTATATTGCTATATACCAGCCTCTTAGGACAGCTTTTGCTGCATCTCAAAGGTTTTGGACCATTGTGTTTTCATTTTCACTTGTTTCCATGTATTGAAAAAAATTTCTTCTTTGATTTCCTTTTTTTTTTTTTTTAAGATTTTATTTATTTATTCATGAGAGGCAGAGAGAGAGGCAGAGACATAGGCAGAGGGAGAAGCAGGCTCCTCTAGGTGACCCCAATGAGGGGCTCAGTCCCAGCACTCTAGGATCATGACCTGAGCCAAAGGCAGATGCTCAACCACTGAGCCACCCAGGCATCCCTCTTCTTTGATTTCCTGGTGGACCCATTCATTGTTTAGTAGCATGTTGTTTAACCTCCATGTGTTTGTGGTGTTTCCAGATTTTTCTTGTGGTTGACTTCAAGTTTAATAGTGTTGTGGTCAGAAAATATACATAGTATGATCTCAATCTTTTTGTATTTGTTGAGGCCTGATTTGTAACCTAGTATGTGATCTATTCTGGAGAATTCCCATGTACACTTGAAAAGAATGTGTATTCTGCTGCTTTAGGATGGAATGCTCTGAATATATCTCTTTAAGTCCATTTGGCCCAGTGTGTCATTGAAAGCCATTGTTTCCTTATTGATTTTCTGTTTGATGATCTGTGCATTGATATAACTGGGATATTAAACTCCCCTACTATTATTGTATTATTATCAATGAACTCAAACAAACATCATGTTTGTTATTAGTTGTTTTATATATTTGGGTACTCCCATGTTGGAGGCATAAATACTTACAATTTTTAGGTCTTTTTGTTGGATAGACCCCTTAATTATCATATAGGGTCCTTCTTAATCCCTTGTTACAGTCTGGCTTAAAGTCTAGTTTGTCTGGCAGAAGAATGTCTACTCCAGCTTTGTTTTGACATCCTTTTGCATAATAAATATTTCTCATCCTCTCACTTATTTTTTTATAAGGATTTTATTTATTTATTCATGGGAGACACAGAGACGGAGGCAGAGGGAGAAGCAGGCTCTTCACAGGGAGCCCGATGCAGGACTCAATCCCCAGACCGAGATGACACCCTGAGTTGAAGGCAGATGCTCAACTGCTGAGCCATCCAGGCGTCCCACTCCGTCCCCTCTCTTTCAATCTGTGGGTGTCTTTAGGTCCAAAATGAGTCTTTTGTAGGCAGTATAGAAATGAGTGTTGTTTGGGAATACGCATTTTTAAAATTCTCTTCTTTAACATTATTTTTTAATCCCTCTGGAATTTTTTCTTTACATATGAGGCAGGAATCCTATCTTTTCCCAAGGATAGCAATCAATTATATTGTTGAAGAGTTTGTCCTTTCCTCCGCTTTAATTACAATTTCTTTGGCTGTAGTTTGTGTAAGGGACTCATATCAAGAATGGGAGGATAGTTCATGACTCATGTTGGTGCTAGAACAGGAAAGTTGGGAACTGAGGATCCTCTACATCTTTCAAAAGCTAAGTAGTTTGTCATCTTTCATGGACCATAGGACTTACTCATCATGCTTCTCTCTGCCTCCTCCTTCTTGTAAACAGCTTCCTCTGCTTGCACATGTGCCCTATAGCTTCCAACCTCTGTCTGATTTGACCACTGGACTGCACACCATTATTGACTATAGGGGCTCTACAATGCCCGTGTCTTGAAAGGAATAACCTACTTGGCTCCATCCAGGCTATCGATTGGCTCATCTTTCAGTGGTCTACCTCTGGTTTGATCACCTTTGGTCAGGGCAGGAAGCAAAGTTAGAATAGTTCCTGGGGAAACCCCTACAAAGCTATACATAAGATAAAGCAGTTTCTTTAAGAAGGCTGAGTCATATGGAGAATACCGAACATGTCTACTAATTCTATAGTCATACATTAAGTTCTCATGAGGCAGGTTTAAAAAAAATTAATTTGTAGGGGCACTTGGGTAGCACAGATGGTTAAGAGTCCAACTCTTGGTTTCAGCTCAGGTCGTGATCTCAGGGTCCTGGGATCCAGCACCGAATAAGGCTCTGTGCTCAGCATGGAGTCTGCTTAAGAATTTCTCTCCCCTCTTTCTCTTCACCTTCCCCCGTCAAATAAATAAATAAAATCTTTTTTCAAAAATCAATTTATACATTTTAAGAAGTTAGGATATTTGGTAAAGGTTCTATGAATCTGACAATTAAGGATTAGTTTAGGTTCATGGGTCATTATTGAGAAACACTGATTTAAGTCCTCCACTTTAACTTCTCAGATGAGTAAACTGAGGCCCAAAGAGGATGATGGATTTGTCCTGGTCCACATGGCCTGTCAGTAGTAGACCTGGCATGTGAACCAGGGTTAGCAGTACAGTGAGGCAAAAGCAAAGCACCCAGGATATGCAATTTAATGAGGCCATCACTCTCAGAGTCATGCTAGTGTTAGAGTGCCTTCCTGGCCTCACCTTAGGCCCCCAGGCCTATTAGAAGGCTAGAGTCCTGCCTACCAGGAGGGACAGATCAATCACATCTGAGTTGAAGGGCTTATGTGAGGGGGACTTATGGAGAATTTTCCTGCATTACTATCTTCAGGGAGAAGTTCCTGAGAGACTGGTTCAGCTGGTTTTCCCAAAGTGAAGGATCTGATCATTTGAGATAATTTGAGATGGCTTCTTCAGTGATGGAGAAGCCTGAAATATTCTCTATACCCAGAGTATTGAGGGCCCCTCTGTGCACAGAGTTCCTTTCCTGGGCTATCTTTAGCTGGTTGCTGAGGGTTGCAGCATTTCTGAGACCTGGTGATGGATACTTCTCTTTTCTCCCTTTCATAAAAATAGGTCTTCCAGTCCAACCAGTCTTGTAGGATCTGTTCTTGCAGAATTGGAACATGTAGGGTTTGGGTTTCTCTTGTCTTCTGTCTGGTATCTGCTTCCTTTGTGCAGAACTGCTTACTAAGAATTTTACCACAGGAGGATTTTAAGAAATTTAGTGCTGGCTTTGTTTTTGGTCAAGGTGAAAAATCTTCAAGATGATCAGTAAGACAAAGAGGAAATAAGAGAAAAACCAAAGAGAAATGCCCTGAACCACTTTGTGACTCTTCTGCTCCCATCTACTCCTGCCTGCTCCTGCCTTTTCCCATGCACAATCTTTTCCCACCTGGACTTTTACTTTTCTCTCATCCTGATTTGGTGTATTCTCAACATGGCAGCCAGAGGCATTTGTCAAAATATGAATCTGGCAAGAAAATGAACTAAAAGGAATTCAGATTGAAAAGGAAATGAGGGGATCCCTGGGTGGCACAGCGGTTTGGCGCCTGCCTTTGGCCCAGGGCGCGATCCTGGAGACCTGGGATCGAATCCCACATCGGGCTCCCGGTGCATGGAGCCTGCTTCTCCCTCTGCCTGTGTCTCTGCCTCTCTCTCTCTCTCTTTCTGTGACTATCATAAATAAATAAAAAAATTAAAAAAAAAAAGATTGAAAAGGAAATGAAACTATCTCTATTTGTGGATGACATGATCTTATATTCTGAAAAATCCGAAGATATACACTAAAAAAACTATTAGAACTAATTAATGAGCTGACTGAAATGATAAGATACCAGTTATAAAATCAGTTGCATTTCTATATACTTGTAATAAGCAATCCAAAAATGAAATTAAGAAAACAATTTCATTTATAGAGCAATCACAAGAATAAAACACTTAGGAATAGATTTAACAAAGGAAATGCAAAACATATTCTGAAAACTACAAAAGTTGAAAGAAATTAAAGAAAATCTACATAAATGGAAACATCTCATGCTCATAATTTAAAAGACTGAATATTAGTAAGATGGCAGTTCTCCAAATTCATCTATAGATTCAATGCCATCCCCTATCAAAATCCCAACAGGTTTCTTTGTAGAAATTGACAATTGATCCTAAAATTCATGTGGGAATTCAAGAGACCTAAAATAGCCAACACAATCTTGAAAAAAGAAGAAAAAGTTGGAGGACCCACACTTCCCAATTTCAAAACTACAAAGAAATAACAATCAAGACAGTGTGGTACTAGTGTAAGGATATATACATATATATGGAATAGAAGTGGGAATTCAGAAATAAATACACACATCTATGGTTCATTAATTAAGGATATCAAGATCATTCAATGAGGCAAATGAATAGTTCTTTCAACAAATGGTGTTGGGACAACCTGGTAGCTATGTGCCAAAGAATGAAGCTGGACCCCCTACCTTGCACAATGCACAGAAATCAAATCAAAATGAATTAAAGAGTTAAATGTAAAAGCCCAAATTCTTTGTATTTTTTTTCATAGCCTCGATAAGACAAGGCCTCAAAAAATTGGTTTAAGACTGATTTAAGGGCAGTTGGGTGGCTCAGTTGGTTAAGTGACCCACTTCGACTCAGGTCATGATCTCAGGGTCCTAGGATTGAACCCTGCATCAGGTCCTATATTGGGCTTCATACTCAGCAGGGAATCTGACCCCTTCCCTTCCGAACGCTTGTGCTCTCTCTATGTCTCTCAAAGATTTTATTTATTCATGAGAGACACACAGAGAGGCAGAGACATAGGCAGAGGGAGAGGCAGGCTCCCTGCAGGGAGCCTGATATGGGACTCGATCCCTAGATCCGTGATCAAGCCCTGAGCCAAAGGCAGATGCTCAACCGCTGAGCCACCTAGGCATCCCTTGGCAACATATTCTTTGCTATGACACCAAGGCATAAGCAACAAAAGAAAAAGATAAATTGCACTTCATCAAAATTAAAAATTTTGTGTTTCAATGGATACCGTCAAGAAAGCAAAAAGGCAACCCACAGAATGGGAGGAAATATTTGGCAATCTAGGATATATGAAGAATACTTGCAACTCAATAAAAAGACAAATAACCCAATTAAAAAATACATGAAAGATCTGAATAGACATTTCTCCGAAGAAAAATAAATGGCCACTAAGCGCATGAAAAAATGCTTAACGTCATCAGTCATCAGGAAAATGTAAATCAAAACCACAGTGCTGTAACATTTTCACACCTACTATGACAATTAGTATAAAAATAAGATGAGTGTTAGCAACAATGTGAAGAAAGAACCCTCATACTTTGCTGGTGGGTGTGTAAAACGCAGCCACTTTAGGAAACAGTTTGGCATTTTCATAAAAAGTTAAACATAGTTACCAGTTGACCTAAGAGTTTCACTCCTAGGTATACACCAAACAGAAATGAAAACATAAGCCCAAACAAAAATAAAAGCTTGTATATGAATGTTCAAAGCGCCATTATTTATAATAGCCAAAAGGTAGGAACAACCCTGAACTCTATTAACAGAGGAATAGATAAACAAGATCTAGTATATACAGACAATGGAATATTATTTGGTCATACAAAGGAACGAAGTACTGAAATGTGCCCCAGCATGGATAAATCTTGAAAATACGATGCTAAGTGAAGGAAGCCAGTCATACAAGAGCACATATTATACAATCCCATTTATACAAAATGTCCAGAGTAAGTAAGTATATATAGAGACAGAAAGTAGGTTGGTGATTACTATGGTCTGGGGTGAGGAGGTGACATCCAAAGGGAAGGAGTTGCTTTTTGGAGTGATGAAGATATTCTAAAATTGACCTTGATGATGGCTACATAACCCTGTGAATATACTATAACGCAGTGAACTGTGTATTTTACTGAATGAATTATATGGTATATAAATTATATCTCATTAAAGCCATCCATGCCTGCAGCCATATCTATATATCTATGATCACATCCTGCCTCTGCCGAGCACCCTCCAGGGCTCCCATGTCACTCAGTCAGTGTCAAAGCCCTTACAATGACCAACAAGCTCCACCAGGATCTGACACCCCACTACTTCACTGCTCTCATCTCTTGCCCTTCTGCTCCCTTTGCTGTTCCTCTAACAAGACTGTTTTCTCCCAGATGAACTGCAAAGCTCATTCCCTGCCTTCCTACAGATCTCTGCTCAAATGCCACCTTCTTGATCATTCGATTAAAAATCACTGTTCTTATCCCATTGCCTTGCTCTATTTATCATTTCTATAGCACTTACCATCTTCCTAGCAGGGATGATATACAAAATATTTAACAACCCACACTATAGGTATAGAAATATAGAGTGTGGAATAAGGTATAGATCCTACAGACCCCTGCTGTGCTGAGTATCAATCCTTTAGGATCTTAGGGAGATGGAGGCAGATGGTGTTCCTGGGAAGAGTCAGGGAAGCCAGGGGCACTTAGGCTTTAGGGCAGATGTACAGAAATATTTCAACTGCTCTGGCTTACAACTACATACCTGATGAATAACAGCTCTGTTTGCATCATATCATACCCGTTTCTTATATTTATCATCAATCTCTCATGTGAGGGCCCAGGGCAGGCCACCCTAAAATGTACCACTTTGTCATATTGATCATTTTGAATTAAGAGGGATGCCTTGGTGGCTCAGTCGGTTAACCATCCAACTCTTGATTTTGGCTCAGGTGGAGATTCCAGGGTTGTGGGATTGAGCCGCAGGTTGGGCTCTGCATTCAACAGGAAGTCCGCTTGAGGATTCTTTCCCTCTCCCTCTGCCCATATCCCCACTTGCATGCACTCTCTCTCTCTCTCTTAAAACAAAAAAACAAAACAATAACAACAACAACAAAAACAAATTAAAAAAACTTCAAAATAGAGTCACTTAAATGGCAAGATAGGAAGAACACTTTGACCCCTGCTTTGTCTCTAGAAAGCAGAAAATTTATCTCCCGCATGAAAGGTACCTTGCCTTCACCAGCAGGGGGAGAGACATCCTTATCATCAGAGACAGGGAATTGAGGGCCAAAGAAGCCTATATAAACAAACCTTGTTACATTTACTAATTTATTACCCCAGCCCAAATTCTCCTTAAAATTCCTTGCTAACTGAAGCTCCCAAACATAAGTTTTCTTTGTCCTGTCAATTCCAATCTAAATTTATGTTTCTTTGTCTAAAAACTATGAAAGCTGCCTGTCATTTCTTTGGGTCTCAATTTCATGATTGGGCCTTTGTGTGCACATAATTAAACTTTGTTCTTTTTTCCTATTAATCAGTCTCATATTAATTTAATTCTTAGACCAGCTAGAAGAAGCTTGAAAGGTGGAGTAAATGAACTTGGTCAGAGCTATTTCGGTGAAACCATGTGGACAGAATTTTGATTGGAGTGCATTTAAAAGAGAATGGAAAGAGAGAAATAGGAGTCAAGAAATAGACAAGAAACCTTTTTTTTTTTTTTTTTTTTTTTTTTTTTTTTTTTTTAAGAAAGAGTTTTTCTGTGAAGGAGAACACAGGGTAATTTGGCTTTCCATATTCCTGCTAAGCTAAATTCCAGGCCCCAATGAGGTCTGTTTCTTGCTCCTAGATCCTTGGTGGCTTTGGTCTGATGGTGCCAGGACCTGCCTACCTGGCTGTCTACCTCCCTCTGCTCCCCTCCCTCTTCTTCTAGTTTTAGAAATGGGTTGTAGTAGAGAAGGGGAAATGATTTCAGGAGGTGTTTTTAGAATCAATGCTTTATAATTTTTTTCTGTCAGTTCAAGATTTTTTATTTTTATAGATTTTACTTATTTATTCATGAGAGACACATAGAGAGGCATAGACACAGGCAGAGGGAGAAGCAGGCTCCCTGTGGGGAGCTCAATGTGGGACTCGATCCCAGGACCCCGGGATCATGACCCGAGTCAAAGGCAGACACTCAACCACTGAGCCACCCAGGTGCCCAGATTTTTTATTTTTTGATTGAAGTTTTGATTTGGAGGTAATAGTAGAATAACACAGGAAGACTCCATGTACACCCAGTTTCACCAAATGGTAACATCTTACATACTTATAGAGCTTATGGAACAGTATCTCAACCAGGAGGTTGACATTGACCATCAGGAAACAAAGTATTTTTGCAACCACAATGATCCCCTCTGTTCCCATTAAGAGTAACACCCCATCCTTAACCTCTGGCAGCCACCAATCTGTTAATGCATTTCTAGAATCTTGTACTTTTGAGAATGTTATATAAATGGAATCCTATGATTACAAAGGCATGTAAACCTTTGGGATTGGCTTTTTTCCACTCAGTATAATTCTCTGCAGCTACATCCAGGTTGTTGCTTATATCAATAGCTCATTTCTTTTTATTGCTGAGTAGGACTCCATGGTATTGATATACCACAATTTTTTTTTTTAACCATTTGTCTGTTGAAGAATGTCTGGGCTATTTCCAGTTTTTGACTTTTACAAATAAAGCTGTTATAAACATTTGTGCACAGATTTTTTATGCATGTGTGAACATAAGTTTTCATTTCTCCAGGATAAATTCCTAGGAGTACGATTGTTGGGCCATATGGTAGCTGTACATTTAGTTTTTAAAGAACTTGCAAACTATTTTCTAGAGTGTCTACACCACTGGCAATGCATGGGTGATTTAGTTTCTCCACATTCTTGCCAGTATTTGATGTGTCACTGTTTTTATTTTCACTATTCTGAGAGATATATGATAGTATCTTATTGTGGTTTTAATTTGCATTATCCCAATGGTGAACCATGTAGAATGTCTTTTCGCGTATTCATTTGTCATCTGTACATATTCTTTTTTTTTTAAGGATTTTATTTATTCATGAGAGACACAGATATAGACATAGGCAGAGGTAGAGGCAGAGGGAGAAGCAGGCTCCCTGTAAGGAGCCTGATGCGGGACTCGATCTCAGGACCCTGGGATGACACCCTGAGCCAAAGGCAGATGCTCAACCACTGAGTCACCCAGGGATCCCTTCTGTATATCTTCTTTAGTGAAATGTCCTTCACGTGGCTTTCCCACTTTCTGATTGGATTGTTTGCATTTTTTACCATTAATCTTGAGAGCTGAAAAAATATATTATTGCTCTTAGTCTCTTGTTGGCTGTGTAGTTTGCAAAGATTTTTCTCCCACCATATATCTTGCCATTTGCTGACACGAGCAGGGGTGGGGCCAGTGTTTTCTGTGGTGTGGTGCTAAAGTAGAATGGTTATCATTTAAAGGTTTCTGTCTTGCTGGGCTACTCCTTTCCTGGTCCTTAGATTAGACAGAGAAGCCTTTTCTTGGTGGTTTTGTTTTTGTTTTCACCTGTGTCCATTAGTTTGAGTTTTCAGCTCTTGGTGAGGATATAGGAGGCAAAAACAAAGCTAGGGAATAACCATGTCCTCCCTTGGGTCCTTAGGGTTCTAGACAGTCTGCTCTATTCCCTCATTATTCAGAGAGTTTCTTGTATTTGTCTTATATGCAATGTCCAGGTTTTTTTTTTTTATTGTACCTAGCATAAAGAATAGATGAGTGTGTATCTATTCCAGCTTCCCAGAAATGGAAGAGTTTTAGGAGAAGCTTTTAAAAATCTTTTTGAGATGTGAAATAATGCAAGCACATCTGCATGCATGGGAATGATAGGGAAAACATGAATGACACGGGGGATGAAGAGAGAGTTGCTGATAAGATATCTTGGAGGAAGAGAGAAGCATGTTTGGCCTTAATACACAAGATTTGGCCTTAAATAGGAGAATGGACAGTTCATCTAGTAATGGATGTGAAGGCAGAGAACATGGGCACAAATGCAGTTAAATAAGTGTGCTGAAGAACGATAAAAGAAGGTGAAAGGAGGAAGTGTGGTGGTGAAGAATGCTGCCTTAGGTGGACCATTTCTCTGAGCGGATAACTACTGATCACATGCATGAAGCCAGGGAATGGTTCAGGTAAAATCTGGAAGACGAGTGGTCCAGGCAGAGGCACCACCAGTCAGAAGTGTGTTTGTCATGTTCCAGAAGCAGTAAGAAAACCTCTTACAGCATTCCCAGACCTAATCTACCTTCCTTGTGGACCGCTTGGCTCATCTCTGTTATTTATATGGGTGATTCCCTGTTGCCATACTTTTCTTTCAGCTCTCTAAAGTCCGCCCCACCAGGATGTGGACCGCATCTGTTTTGTCTTTGTAACCTCAGCACTGGCTGCCACACTTGAAACAGAGGAGGCACTTCGAAACATTCTTTCAGTGAACAACCACTGAAAAAGTTGCTCTAGAAGGTGACTAGGTAGGGACAATGGAGAGATCATGGATTTGTAGTACACAGATTTGTGTTGCAGTGCTGGCTTGAGCCAGGAAATAGCCAGGTGTGTGTGGATGAGCTGCTTTTCCATCTCCGCCCAGAGAACACATGCACGTGCAAGGACCATGGGTTTTTATTCATTGTTATTCCAGATCCCCAGCAATAGAATGGAAGCCATATAGAGTGGTGATTGTCTCTTGGTCTAATGTATCCTCATCTTCCTGCTTTGATCTTCGTGATTACCTGTGGATGGTCTCTTGACTGGTGCAGATGGTCCCGCACAGATCACCTCACCTTTTTTTCACTCTCCCACCTTCTCCCTACCTTCCAATGTCCTTTCAATCCTCTCCCCAAAGTACCTTCTTCTCTTGAATCATGATGCTTCTTCTTATCTTGAGTCATGATGCTTCCTAAAAATCACAAGCCTTCAGACTCTTTTTCCTTTTTTGGAAATTGACACAGCCTTTGACAGGACTCATCATAGCTTCTCCCCTCTCTCCCTAGACCTTTGGGAGGTGGGGTAGGGGTAGGGAGAAGCAAGGAGAAGGGAGGATTTTCTGCATTTTATCTTTTTATCTTTAAACTTTGGACATCCGTTACTACTTGGATTGATCTGTCACAACTCCTCAAAAAGATTCATATGTGGAGTGCCTGGCTGACTCAGTCAGTAGAGCATGTGACTCTTGATGTCAGGGTTGTGAATTTGAGCCCCGTGTTGGGTATGAAGCCTACTTTTTAAAAAAAATCAGGTGGAAAAATTCATATATGGTGGATAATGCACTAAGGCTAGCTTAATTTTAAACTGTCTCCTGTGGCCACTTTCATCTTCTTCCCTCTGTTCATTCTCCTTGATGTTGCCCCATGGAGGACCCTTTCCCCCAACTCTGTTTTCCCCATCCCTGCCCATAGGAGAGATTAAGCACTGTCCATTGTGCACAGGCTATTCCCTTGGATTCAGAGCTTCGTGTTACTTTCCCTTCCCAACTTCCAGTTGGCCTTTGATTTAGCTCTAGGTTCAGCTCCTAAAGGCCAGCATCTCTTACCCTCCTGCTCTTCTTCCCAGAGAGGCTGGAGGCTCTCCTGCGCTGTGCTGACTCTGGTGTAACCGACACCACACCAGACATAAGGTTGTTTATCATGCTGGTTTTCCCCCGTAGATGGTGAACTCACTGAAGGCAGAGTCTTTCACTGGCCCTGCCTCCAGGCTTCAGTCAAACTGTGTGGGAGATAAATGAATGATTACATAAAATAAGTGCTTTTTCCACCCCATCCAGGGAGGTTCACAGGTTGAGCCGAGAACTCTGATGTAGTATTTGGAGAATGGGCAGAGCACTGTCTGCAAAGGAGGTGTGGGGGGTGGATTCAGGGGTTGGAGGGGATATCTGTGTAATCAGAGTTTTTTTCTGTCTCTCTCTATGCAAGAAGGTAACCCATGTAGACAAGTGATGGGCATGTGCAGACCACAGAACGTGTGCTGAAGAGAAATGAGCAAAAGTAAGTGGGAAAACTGCTGACTTTAGAAGGCACTGAGAGCTGACTCAGTGATAATTCAGGACACTGCTCTCTGCCTTGAACAGTCTGAGTTAACATTTTTTTGAGGCGGGTGCCAGGGTAGCTCAGTTGAGAGGCCAACTCTTGATTTTGGCTCGGGTCATGATCTCAGGGTCATGGGATGCCCTGGATCAGACTCCTCACTCAGTGGGAAGTTTGTTTAAGATCCCCTCTCTGGGGCACCTGGGTGGCTCAGTCGCTGAGTGTCTGCCTTTGGCTCAGGTCTTGATCCCGGGGTCCTGGGATCGAGTCCCACATCAGGCTCCCTGCAGGGAGCCTGCTTCTCCTTCTGCCTGTGTCTCTGACTCTCTCCGTGTCTCTCATGAATAAATAAATAAAATCCTTAAAAAAAAAAAAGATCCCCTTTCCCCTCTCCCTCTAACCCTTACCCCCACCTCATGCTGGTGTGCACTCTCTCTCTCTCTCAAATAAATAAATAAATCTTAAAAAAAAAAAAGGAGGGGGAGAGGCTGAAGGAGGGAGTAGTTCTATTTCCTGCCAAAAGCTGTGTGCCTCCTGAGATCCTAGCAACAAGTGGGTGTCTCCTTCAGCTGAGAAGTGAGAAGAACACACCCCATGGTGGGGGGCACTCCAGGGTTGCTGTATGCCCTTCTGCTTCTGGGTGTGGCTGGCTGGGTGAGGCATCCTTGCATCTAGATGTAAAGACTCCTAGGCTGGGAGGACTTGAGCTGCTGCCTAACTGACGGTTACAGATGTTCCTTTCAGGGTTTTTTCTTCAATATTTTAATCAATTAGGTTAATTAATTAATTAGTTAATTAATTAGACAGAGAGAGAGAGAGAGAGAGAACAAGGGTGAGTGGCAGGCAGAGAGAGAGGGAGAAGCAGACTCCCTGATGAGCAGGGACCCCAATTCGGAGCTTGATCCCAGGACTCTGGAACCTGAGCAGAAGGCAGATTCTTAAATGACTGAGCCACTCAGGCATCCCTCAGATGTGCCATTTGGACAAGGTTCCACAACTTAGGGAAAAAGGCATCAATTGTGGTCAATAAATTAGAGAAACTGGATATTTCAAGATGTTCTCAATAGGCAACTACAGGGGAACAGACTTGAGGGATTTTTTAAAAAAGATTTTATTTATTTATTCATGATAGACATAGAGAGAGAAAGAGGCAGAGACACAGGCAGAGGGAGAAGCAGGCTCCACGCCGAGAGCCCGACACGGCACCCGAGCCGGGACTCCAGGACCGCGCCCTGGGCCAAAGGCAGGCGCCAAACCACTGAGCCACCCAGGGATCCCACTTGAGGGATTTAAAAAATATATATATTTTATTGGGACACCTGGGTGGCTCAGTGGTTGAGCGTCTGCCTTCGGCTCAAGGCCTGATCCTGGGAGCTGGGATCGAGTCCCACATTGGGCTCCCTGTGAGGAACCTGCTTCTCCCTCTGACTGTGTCTCTGCCTCTCTCTCTGCATCTCTCATGAATAAATAAATAAAACCTTTTTTTTAAAAAAGGAAAAATATCTTTAAAAACAATTTTATTTGCTTATTTGAGAGAGAGAGTGTGTGCAAGAGCTCAAGCAGGGTGGGAGTGGTGGAGAGGAGTAGAGAGTGAGAAGCAGACTCCCTGCTGAATAGGGAGCCTGACGTGGGGGCTCAAAGTGGGGCTAAATGCGGGGTTCGATCCCAGGACCTGGGGATCAGGACCTGAGTCAAAGCAGATGCCTAACCAATTGAGACACTCAGGTACCCCGTAGACTTAAAAACACTGCTCATCCCCAAGAGGAAAGCAAGAATTGGATAAGAAGTAGGGCCAGTGGACACCAAATGGTGATGGAATTAAAGACCTGTGATTAGGAATGTTGGCAAGTGGAGGAGAAAGTAGAGTCGGCCCTTGAGAAGAGTGAGGAAGTAGCTGAAACATTCACAGATCCTGGGAGGAGAGTGGAAAGTAAGGATTTGCTTATAAAATTCCATAACCATTTTCAGGGGTTAAGGAAGAGTGTGAGATCTTTTGTAATTTTTCCTGTCTCGAAACAGGAACCAGATAACACGAGGTGCCTTTTTGTGCTTTCAGCAAAATTGAGGAAGAAGATAATGGAGTTAACATGTGACAGATCATTAGAAATCATTTTGAGGAGGTGGGCTGAATGCTGCTATGAGGTTTTTTTTTTTTTTTTTACATGTTCTTAATATTTAAACCGGTAGACTTTGAATATAGCAGATTACCCTCTGAATGTGGGTGGACCTCATCCTTGAGCTGAATCAGGTCCACCCACATTCAATCAGTCTAAGGCCTTAAGAGAGAATACTAAGATTCTCTGAGGAAAAAAGAATTTTGTCTTCAGACTGTCCTGCAGATTTCAGACAGGCCAGTTGCTATAATCACGTTAAAATAAATGTCTCTCTCATATAAACCAATAGGATATATGTATTATGTATAATCATGTATAATACATATATTCTATCGATCCTGTTTCTCTGGAGAACTCTACTACAAGTCTCAAGCTAAAGCATGTTTTCACATAACATAATTTATGTCATTTGATGTTCATAACATTCTATCACAAGTTAAGTATTGTTGAGACAAGACCAAGGTGTGAGTAGAAGTGGGTATCTTTACATCTCCCATTCTTCCATCCCATCCTTCTCTGTCAAGCTGTCCTTGTTTTTTTTATTTTTTATTTTTATTTTTTAAAATTTTATTTATTTATGATAGTCAGAGAGAGAGAGAGAGAGAGAGAGAGAGAGAGGAGAGAGGCAGAGATACAGGCAGAGGGAGAAGCAGGCTCCATGCACCGGGAGCCCGACATGGGATTCGATCCCGGGTCTCCAGGATCGCACCCTGGGCCAAAGGCAGGTGCTAAACCGCTGCGCCACCCAGGGATACCTCTCCTTGTTTTTTTTTAAGATTTTATTTATTCATGAGAGACACACAGAGAGAGGTAGAGACATAGGCAGAGGGAGAAGCGGGCTCCCAACATCCCTGCAGGGAACCTGATGCGGGAGTCGATCCCAGGACCCCAGGATCACGACCTGAGCCAAAGGCAGGTGCTCAACCACTGAGCCATCCAGATGTCCCTGGGATGTTGCTGTTTATCTCCCTCCAAGTAACAGTCATCCTGAGACCAGCAGGGAGACAGCTGAACTGGACAATGGCAGTGTCCTAAGCAGGCAGATCTCCTCTAGGTGGGGCATGATGGCAGCTTGGACAGAGGTGCTTTGAGGCAGAGGTGGTTGGGAAAGTCCGAGTCTTTGAAACAGCTATCTCAGGGTGAGATTCTATTCCACGTTCTTCATTGCCTAACTCTTTAGGTTGCAAGCAATGAAAACCCCAATCATATTGAAGTACATAAAAAAGGGAATTTACTTGTTTATGTAATTAAAAGACCAAAAATTTGGGTGTGATGGGATACAGGTTCTTAAGCTATGTCATCAGGACTTGATCTCTCTTTCACCATGTTTTAGTTCTGCTTTTCTTTGTGTGGGCCTCATTATTTAGCAGATTTTTCTGAAATGGTAACAAGAGACTGATGAACATGTTTTTTTTCCATCCCACCAGCTGAGGATTCGCAGCAGAGAGAGAGAACAACTGCTTCCCAGTGGTTCCCACAAATGTTCTGAAATGGACTCTCATTGGCCCATCTTGTAACAGGTGCTTACCCATGACCAATCTCTGTGGTCAGAGGGGTGGAATATGATGGGTTTCTCATTGGGTTCCATCCAAGCTCTGGACAGCCTAGAGTATATCAAAATCCTTCCTGATTTTCTGACATAAAATAATTTACAAAGGAATTAATTAGTAGATTTATCTACTGAAAATTAAAAGTATTTGGATGTCAACATCCATGATAAACAGAAAATTAAACAAAAGTATTTGCTAAATTCACAGTTAATAGTCTTATTAAGGTCTGAAAGTACAGAGTACACACATTGATAAAAAAAAACACTGCCTCTGTGAGAAAAAATGGGCAATTGGCAGCACCACTAAGACATCCCACAAATACCCCCAAATCAGATTGCAAAATGGACCCTCCTCATTCGTATCAGTTACAATGAAACAAAAACAAGCAAGTAACAAAAAATGTTACTCACGCTATGTTAAACTATAATTGTAAAGACCAGAGGTACATGGTTTCAGATATTGTTTGATCAGAGCTCTAGTTTTATTTCGCTGGGATTTCCTCTGTCTTCGTTTTTTCGCATGTCCGACTTCTTCCTCAGGCTGGCTGCCCTCATGGTGACAAAAAGGCTGCAGCAGCTTCAAGTTTCATAGAGTCACATCACACTCTCTGGACTGAGAGAGAGAGAGAGAATTCCAAACAAAACACTTGATTGGATCGTCCTTAAACCTATCCTGGGACAAGGAAATGCCACAAGCCCATTTCATTGGAAAAAGATGAGATTATCCTGTTTCATGTAAGTCCATCAGAGACCACTCCAGAAGCTGGGTGAAGTCAAACCCACCAAACTTCATGGTTGTTATAAAAATGAGGCAAGGGAGGGATAATTGCTGGGAGATAGCTATAAAGTCCGCAATATCATCATTGTCTCCAAATGGCTCTTCTTTTATGTTGCCTCTCTCTCTGCATTGCAGCCAGAGTTATCTTAGTAAATCTTGCATAATCATCTTGCTTAAAACTTAATTGTCTCACGCCACTTTTATGATACACAGTCCTATTCCTTTCCTATGACTTACAAAATCCTCCAAGAATTAGCTGTTTGGCCTCAAGGCTTGCCTTCTAAGTCTGTTTAGGCTTCTTCCTTGCCCCAATTTCCCCCTTTTCTCATCCTTCCCATCTATTTTTCCAGGCACACTGATCTTTTTTCTTTCTTTTATCCTTCTTTCTCTTTTCTTTCCTCCAGAAATTTATGCATACTGTTTCTTTTACCTGGAGGACTCTTCCTTCATGTCTTCACTTAAGAAAATTTATTTTTACCTCTTAATTCTCAGGTGAGGTGTCCTCTTCCCCTGGGCAGACTATGCTGATCTTTTCTACTCCAAGGCTAGGTTAGATGTCTCTGCTCACCTATGTCATCTATCTGCCCTCCTCTAGCTCACATATGTCATCTATCTGCCCTCCTCTAGCTTGTCAGTTCTGTGATGACAAGTTTGTCTTGTTCACTACTACCCCCAGTTTCTTCCACTGTTCTTTGACACATAGAGCATGTACAATAAATATTTGTTGAATAAATAAATGAAATAACAAAGAAGAAAATATAATAGTTGGGGTGATGAGTGGTTCAGTTGGTTAAGTATCTGACTCTTGATTTTGGCTCAGGTCATGATCTCAGGGTGGTGAGGTCGAGTCTGGTGTTGGGGTCCGTGCTGGGCATGGAGCCTGCTTAAGATTCTCTCTTTCCCTCTCCCTCTGCCCTTCCCCCCAATCTGTCTCCAAAACAAAGCAAAACAATACCCAAAGAAAAAAAAGAAAACGTAATAGTTAATAAACCTATGTAAAATATTTACCTTTGGACAGTAGCCTTAAGGACAATTTTTTATAGCTTTCTATAATTTTCCAAATCTTCTTCCATAAGTCTTTAGTACCTATATTATAAACAGTGCAGAAAAAGGTAAGTTCTTCCAAACATTGATTGGAGAATTGATTTCAGGTAACCTCTCCCATTGTTCCTGGCCTTGACCCTGGGAATCCCACAGGGTATATCTGTGCCTTTTGGCACAGAGACATCCATGTTGTCAGTTGTAGGTCTTGAGGAGAAAAACACACAAAAAGGAACAAGAGTGGTTCTCCTCCTTTTTTTTCTCACTCAGACATCCCTGGGCTGATTGGAAAGGAGAACAAACACATTTTTTAAAAAATCTTTTTAAAATTGTGAAACATACCCTATAGGCAGAACAGTTTATGAAGACAGAGTTGAGTTTATAGAAAGACAATAAAAGGAGTGCCCATATAGTCATTACCCAGGCTAAGAGATGAAACATTAGCTTATGTTGCAATCTCCTTTATATGCTCCTCAATTGTGTTCTTTCCTCCTCTGGTCCCAGAGGTAATGACATCCTGTATTTTATACCAATCGTTCCCTGCCTTGACTTTACTGATTTATTTATTTATTTATTTATTTATTTATTTATTTATTTACCACTTAGTATTGTGTCTTCAAACAAGGTTTATTGTAAATATTGGCATTTTGGCTAATGTTTTATTATCATATTTTAAACTACTATATTTTTTATACCTGTTATGTTTCTTGTTCTCTTTTCTTTGGCTTTTTCTAGATTGAGTGTTTTAATTACTCAATTTTCCCCTCTTTACTAATTTGGAGCCCAATTACATATATGGTAGACAATTTGATAAGATTATATATGTTGCTGAAGCTCTCTCATTACTCCTCATTATTTCCCCCTCCTTTCTCAAATTGGATAATTTCTATTGATTTGCCTTCAAAGTCACTGGCTTTTTCTTCTGATGGACTCCATTCTGCTGCTAATTTTATCAAATACATTTTTTGAATTTAGGTATTATAATTTTCACTTTTAGAATATCCTTATCTCTGTTTTTATAGTTTCTATTTCTCTGTTAATATTCTTTATCTGTTCAGTCAGTAAAACCAAATTTTCCTTTAATACTTTGAACATAATTTTTCTATCCAAATCTTGAAATATGTTTTTTCTAGGCTAGAATTAGTTGATGGTTATTTTCCCTTAGAACATTAAAGCTCTATTCATGCATTTATTCTTTTAACAAAGATTTGTTGTGTTTGTTCAATACTGGGATAAATAAAATACGGCTTCTCCCTTCAGGTGGGCATAGTCTGGGCTGTGTAAGAAAATTATTGAAAAGTAGTATAATAAGTACAAAAATGGAGTCATGAAAAGGTGTATTAGTGGCACAGATGATCAATCTGTCCATCAAGGAAGATTTCATGGACAGAGGTAATACTGAGTTGAATCTTTTAATATAAATATGAGTTTACTAGGTAGATAAGAATTGGGGACAATTTTGAGCATACAGAATGGCATGTGAAAAGGTGCAAAAGCTTGAAGCAGCATGCTACACAGCTTAAAACTGTACAACATATTAGTCTTTCAGATGAGGCGGAAGAGTAGGTTTCATCTCTCTTGCACTCCCCTTCTTTAAGCTGCTCCATAGAACTGAGTCTCATTTACCAACCAGTGTTTCAAGATGATCCTAGTTTCCTTGTTTTATTAAATCTCTCTTTCATATTTTCAGTCTTGTCTTTGTAACATGCGTTTTGGTTAAGTTCTTAAGCTCTATCCTCTAGTTTTCTAATTCTCTCTTCAGCTGTATTTATTCTACTGCTAACCCTGTCCTTTGAATTTTTAGTTTTAATTATTATAATTTTTATTTCTAGGAGATCTATTTGGTTTTATCCAAAACTACTTTTTCTTTAACTCAGATTTTCAGGTTTGAAACATTAAATATATATTATTTTCTCATTTTGATAGCTTCAATATCTGAATTTGTTTGGAACTGATTCTTCTGTCAACTTTTTTTTCTGCTAGCCATTATTCACGGTGACTTTTTTTTCCTTGTGTGTTTCATTTGTTTATTTGTTTTTACTTTTCTTGGAAATCTGTGGACATTCTTTCAGAGTGAGGATAGGAGATTTTCCTCCAGAGATTTGAGTTTGCTTTGACCTTGCAATAGAGTAACTATCTTTCCAAAATCACTTTACATCAGGTTGTTATCTGAGGTTTTGCTGGCCAGTGGGAAAGAGTAAATTTGGGCTTTAAATTCATGTGAAATAATGGTATGTGGTTAAAAAATTATCAGGGAGATAGTTCCTCTCTCTGTTCCATGCCAAGGTTCAAGACTTTCACTTTCCTGGGTTAGGAATGTAGGCGGGTCTGTATTAGGTCACTGTTTTACAATGGATGCTGTCCTTTGGGGATCCAGCTTTAGGGCCATTGTCCTGTTAGACACTCTTGGGCAAGTCATGAGTTTCTCTCCTGTCTCTGCTCCTTGGCTAGAGAGTCAAGTCATACTCAAAAAGTCATACTCAATTTCACAAAGTTTTATAAACGCTATAAGACTAAAGCTGGGATCAGGGCTCTATTCACATATACTAAATTAGTCCCTGTATGAATATTTCTTTTTTCAGATCATGTATGCCTTCAAGAAGGTGTGTTTTCTATTTTATTCAACATTTTTTTTGTTTTGGCTATGAGAGAAAGGAAATACAAATATGGAATGGGGGAGCCATAATGTTGACTTGAAATCAGTATCAATATGGACTCTTGATTTTACAAGAAGATATGTATGCATGTACATTTGTGTGTGTGTGTATGTCTATCCTAGCTCTGTCCATTGAAAGAGCCTAGAAATAATAATATCCAGTAACACATAGGATACCTAGCCCCCAGATTTTGGTTTCTAAATGCCATTCCTCACTAAAATAACTAAGAGTACTTGAAAAAAGTGACTAATTCAATGTCAGAGGAAGTGAAAGGACATTTGGAGGACTATTTGTGCCAGAAAGCAGTTACTCAAATACTGATGGAGACATGTGGAAATGACATAGGACCTAGGCTGCTGGGGCTCCCACTGGTCAAATCTGGGACAATTTGAGCCTCAGAAAAGAATAACAATGAGAATGTATCATAATACACTGAATAAAACCTCCCATGAGTCCACAGTAATGCTCTGGATGGGGAGATGGAGGAATGAAAGTTTGGGAGAAAGGCACCTTTTATAGAAGAATACATGTCACAGATTAAGTTCCCAAGACTGGTGAATGGAGACTTGTATACAGAAAGTTCACTGGGGAAGTTTTCTATGATCAATACTCTGGGATACTTCAGAAAACAAGACTGGGCGGATCGTGGAGGTAAACTGTGATGTCACCATAGCTGAGCAATAGCTATTTTCAATAGGGAGTTCTGAAGTTGGGATGACTCATCAGAGTTGTCCTAAGTTGGGAGAAGGGGCCCTGCAACTGTATTCCCTCCCACTACATTCTTAGAGATGAGGATCATCCTCAAGGAGCAGCAATAACCTTGGGGAAGGCAGTTTCATTCCACAGAGGGTGATTCTTGGGGAAGGTCTCAGCTGAGAGCTCTCAGCAAACAATACTGGGCAGCTGGAGGAGTGAGCATCCATCCTGAAGGGGGAACTGGGAAAGCACACTACCACATCCACTGCAATGCCAGATAATAAATATGAAGAAATGATAGAATTCGAAAATTACAATTTTGCAAATTTTAATGCATTCACTGATCTATACCAAGATTATCAATGTCTGGACCATCAATACTAAACGGATTTGGTGAAAAGTTTTGGGGGAACAAAATGTTCATGTGGTTCTGAAATTTCTCACTTTTTAATTAAGTTTTAATTGTAAAGAAAGAAAAAGTACCTTTACAATGGAGACATCTGACAGATACCACTTGAACTCAGAGATTAAACTTAATCTCACAAATAAGGGGGCAAACTGACCTTAGGTGCTTCTTGGTGTGATGTAAAGAAAAGCCCACAGCTTCATGTGTCTCGAAATTTTGCCTACCATTCTAACCTTACCTTTTTTTAAATTGTTATTTATTTATTTGGGAGAGAGAGAGAGAGCACGAATGCGAGGAGGAGCCAAGGGAGAGGGAGAAGCAGACTGCTGAGTAGCAAGCCTGCCCAGGATCTGAGCCAAAGACAGATGCTTAATTGACTGAGCCATCCAGGTGCCCCCATTCTAACCATATCTAATGATAAAGAGACAATCAGACAAACCTAGTACGTGGGACATTCTATAAGACAGCAGCAGACCTGGACTCATCAAAAATGTCGATGTCTTTATGTACAAAAAAGATGGGAGGAATGCCTTAGATGAGGATTTGACAAACTATAATTCATAGGTCACATCTTGAGATATATCCATACCCATTTGCTTACATATGATCCATGGTTCCTTTTGTGCTATACAAGCAGAGTTGAACGGTTGAAACAGACACCTATCTGGCCCTTCACCAAAAAGTTGAACAGAAATCTCACAGAAGAAGACATAGACATGGCCAACAAGCACATGAGAAAATGCTCTGCATCACTGGCCATCAGAGAAATACAAATCAAAACCACAATGAGATACCACCTCACACCAGTGAGAATGGAGAAAAACAACAAATGTTGAAGAGGAGAAAGGGGAACCCTCTTGACTGTTGGTGGGAATGTGAACTGGTGCAGCCACTCTGGAAAACTGTATGGAGGTTCCTCAAAGAGTTAAAAATAGATCTGCCCTACGACCCAGCAATTGCATTGTTGGGGATTTACCCCAAAGATACAGATGCAATGAAACGCCGGGACACCTGCACCCCGATGTTTCTAGCAGCAATGTCCACAATAGCCAAACTGTGGAAGGAGCCTCGGTGTCCATCGAAAGATGAATGGATAAAGAAGATGTGGTTTATGTATACAATGGAATATTACTCAGCCATTAGAAATGACAAATACCCACCATTTGCTTCAACCTGGATGGAACTGGAGGGTATTATGCTGAGCGAAATAAGTCAGTTGGAGAAGGACAAACATTATATGGTCTCATTCATTTGGGGAATATAAATAATAGTGAAAGGGAATAAAGGGGAAAGGAGAATAAATAAGTGGGAAATATCAGAAAGGGAGACAGGACATGGAAGACTCGTAACTCTGGGAAAGGAACTAGGGGTTAGTGGAAGGGGAGGTGGGCGGGGGGTGGGGGTGACTGGGTGACTGGCACTGAGGGGGGCACTGGAGGCGATGAGCACTGGGTGTTATTCTATATGTTGGCAAATTGAACACCAATAAAAAATAAATTTATTATTAAAAAAAAAGTTTGCCAACTCTTGCCTTAGACTAACAATGACTAGAAACATGACAGTCAATCACAAGTATAAGGCCTCGATTGGACTCTGGATTTTTAAAAAAGCTGTAAAAGAAAATTGGAGAAAATTTGAGTATGAACTATATTATTATATTATATGTTAAATTATATTATTGAATCAATGTTAGATTTCTTGGGTGTGATAATGGTTTTGTGGTTATGTGGGAGGAGTCCTTCCTCTTTGAAGATATATGCTGACATAGTTAGGAGTTCAATATCAGGATGCCTGTAAGTTACTTTTCAGCCAAAGAAGAATCTGTGTGTGTGTGTGTGTGTGTGTGTGTATGTGTGTCTATAAAGAAAGATCAAACAAATGTAGTAGATTAGTGAATCCAGATAAAGGTTATATGATGTTTGTTAAAATTTTGTTTGACTTTTTAGCTTTGAACTTTTTTCAAAAAGTTTGTGTGTGTGTGTGTGTGTGGGGGGTGTAGTGAAAGAAATCTTAAAAAAAAAAAACTTTCCTAATCTTAATTCTCAATCTGGATAAATATTCCAGAAGTCAGTTTTCAGGCTGCTTAAAATGATTCATTTAATTTTTTCAAAATCTAAACATGAAAAAATTTGAAGCAAATTTCTCCAGAGTCCTGACATTCTCTTCCTATTCTCATATATAGAATGATGATAGCTGTTTGAGAGGAGGGGAGCTGGGTGCTTTCAGCCTGGGGGAGGCCCAGACGCTGTGAATCAGTGGGCTAAAGGGAAGGCCACCATAATGTAAGAATATCTGGTTACAGGGCAGTAACTAGAGAGAGCAGGTGGCCTCTCCTTTCAGTTCCTAGTGGTTAGTTTTGAACTTTAAAGAATGGGAAATTTCCGAATTAACAACAGCTCCATGGAAAAAATGTGGTTGAGTGGTAACGTGGTGTCCTGGGTTCAAATCCCAGCTTGGCCACTTTCTGCTAGTAGGGTGTGTCGAATAAAGACAACCATCAGTGCCTGAGCTAATATTCAGGGGATATTTGCTGTGTGCCAGGGTATGTTAGAACTTCACAAATACTCATTTAATTCTTACAGCACTAGGAGGTGAGCTGTTGTTGTCATTCTCACTTTACAGAGGAAGAAACTGAATCCAAAATTGTTAAAAACTGGCCCGTCTCCTGCATAGTGGATGAAAGAGCTGGGGTTGGCATCAAGCCATGTCCCTCTGGAGCTCCCACTTGTCACCATGACACCATACAGCCTTTCAGATATGGCTGTTAGGGAGAAGAATCACGGTAAACACCAACCAGCTGATGGTTTGGCTTTGACGAGGGGCCAGTCTATGTGCATGACCTTTAACACTCCCAGGTAAAGCATGCACTAGAGTGACCATAGAGCTCATCTTTGTGATTGGGCCATTCCAGAGGAGGTCTCTGCAAGGACGATTTTTAAAAAAATTTTTTTAAAATTTTTATTTATTTATGATAGTCAGAGAGAGAGAGAGAGAGAGAGAGAGAGGCAGAGACACAGGCAGAGGGAGAAGCAGGCTCCATGCACCGGGAGCCCGACGTAGGATTCAATCCCGGGTCTCCAGGATCGCGCCCTGGGCCAAAGGCAGGCGCCAAACCGCTGCGCCACCCAGGGATCCCTGCAAGGACGATTTTTAAGGGAACCAACCCCAATCCACAAAATGGGAGATCCTTTATATGGAATGATGTAAAAGTTTACCAAATTCAGTTCTGGGTGGCAGGTGGGTTAGCTAGCAAATTCTAGAAAGCCAGGCTTGCCACTGGGGATATGTGCCTGAACATCCTCCTCATGGAACTCTAGACACTTACTCTTCTTTGCTGCACGCTCCCTCCTCTTCACTGGTAGCAGAAGAGAGCACCCAGGGCAGCCCCAGTGGCGCAGCGGTTTAGCGCCGCCTGCAGCTCGGGGCATGATCCTGGAGACCTGGGATCGAGTCCCACGTCAGGCTCCCTGCATGGAGTCCGCTTCTCCCTCTGCCTGTGTCTCTGCCTCTCTCTCTGTGTGTGTCTCTATGAATAAATAAATAAAATCTTAAAGAAGAGAGCGCCCAGGGTGGATTTCCTGTCAGCTTAGCCAGAGAGGCTCCCTCATGCGGGTTGGGGCAGGAACCAGTCACAGATACTCCCAGGGAATGAGAGTGAGCTCAGGGAAAGATCATGCACTTGACCTCATCAACTTGAAGCTTTACCCCAAACTTCCTTATTTCTTTTCTCTTGTAGGTACATGGTAGTGTGCCCGAGTTGGAGGGACTGAGCTCTCAGACTTTGGGGCCTGCCCTATGGTTGGATAATGATCAGACCAGGGGGCTGCAGATAGCCTTGGCATGGTTACCTAGCTTGGTGCCTCTGTGTGGCGCGCGCACACACACACACACACGCGCGCACACACACACACACACACACACACACATGATAGTTCCTTAATGTGGGTCAGTTTATCCTGGGATGCTGGTATTTCCCTGGATGGCATCATGCCACCCTTTTGGGTGTGTGTAATCTCCAGACTACCCTACCCTGGCGAGGTTCCTTGAAGGGAGGAGATCAGCTCATCTTACACCTCTCCTGTCCCATCAAGCACAGAGGTGGCCCTGCTGGAATAGCCTCTTTTAGTCCTCTCTTCCTAGAGCCTTGGGTTCATTCCTAGATAAGTCGAGACTTCTTCTGTCCATTGTTAGAAAGACACTATTCAGATTTTGCACATAGCTGCGCAGGCAAAAACAGGATTTCTAATGCTGAGGATTGGAGAGGAGTTTTGCAACTCACAATCCAAAGGAGAAGTGTGGGTTTCCTCAGCTTCCCCCCACTATGGAGATTAATGTCATTGCACTGGTGACCAACAGGCAGTGGGGCAGTAAAATAGATATGCATCATGCCAGGAGGAGCATGAGGACGCCAAAGGCTTCCAGCTTCCCTCCCTCCTCAGCTGAGGGGCTGGTGGGCCAGGCTTCCTTGAGGGAAATCGGCCAGCTGAGAGACCCGGGAGCACATCGTGCAAGCAGCAAGTGTGGCCACAGCTCTGGAGGCAGCCTTCGGCTTGGGCCACACCTCGCTAAATGTCCTACACAGGAAGGAGGAGGCACGTGGGGGCAGACTGTGAGAGCCTCCCTCCTCTCACTAGGCGCTTCCAAACCCTTCCCATCATTCCTCACCCAATGCCCCTCTGTGGCCTGCCTTTCTGACTGGGGATTGTGGCTGGAGGCTGGATGTGGGAAGGGACTTTAAAGAGAGAAAGGGAAGGAAGAAGAGAGGGGAAAAAGAATAAAAACTGAGAGCCATTGAAGTCAGAGGAGCAGGGAGAGTGGGCCCAGAGGGATGGAAGATGGGGACATCTGTTGAGACCTGATCCAGCTCCACACTAAGCACTCCTACCACAACTAAGCAAATCCTTAAATTCTCCTGACAGAGGGATGTGAGAAGGCAACCCCAGACTTGCCTCAGGCCTCCAACTATGGGGGTGTAATGGACTGCTGTGCCCGAGGTGGCACCCTATCCAGTGATGAGTGTGGTGGGAACATCAGGATGGGTCCATCCCCACTCCTCTGGCAGTGACTTTGGCTCCATGACACCCGTGGCCTTGCCCAAACTGTCTTCCCTCTGTCCAGCCCGGGACACATCTACATAATGGTCTGAAGGCCGTCTTAATTCCCCAGGCCTCGCCACTTCCCCTCATGTCCCTGTGTGTCTCATCTTTTCCCAGCCCGGCTTTGCCTCTCCAATGACCCGAAGTAGCAGAAACCCTAACACTAGGTACTAGTGTTATGTTTATTTGACATCTGGGAAAACCAGGGCACAGAGAGATACAATGAATTGCTTCAAGTTTTGCAGCCAATATGTGGCCACACTGAGACTTGAACCCACCTGCTTACCTGCCATCCACTCTCAGTACCCTTTCAGACATGGGGCAACAGTCTGAGACAAGTTCAGAGGTGAACCCACTGCCACATGGCTATTGTGGCTCAGATGCCCCAGAGTACATAGGAGGCAACCTTCGGTGGTCTGGGGCCCTGAGCTCCCCTGCGTGGGGATGACATCTCCCTGTGCCTTTCAGGAGTCACAGGGGGTAGCTCAGAGGTGTCAGGGACAAGTCTGTGCTCTTTGATGGCATCCCTCATGTTTTCCCAGACATCGGCCTTCCCCCACCTGGCATCCATGTCTCCTGGGGAGCTGTGTGTACACCTTGGAGGCTCCAAGCAGCTTCAGGCTTGCTGGTTTCCACATGGATCTGGGGAAATGGTCTTGCCCCTCGAAGGATCTGGCAAGGTCCCATGAAGGCCTGGGGCCACATGCCTCCTGCTCCTCCTTCTCCCTTAGCATTGCCAGGCCCAAGTACCTCAACACAGAAGCAGCTCCCTGAGCTACACGCCAGTCACCCCAAAAAGACAGCATCCTGCTGACTAGGGAACAGCTCATGTCTGGCTTCTGAGAGGGACTCAGGTAGCACATCCTGCCTCAACTGAGATTCAACCTTCATCTGCCTTGGTGTATGAAAGCCCTGCTCTTCCTTGAATCGGTGGTGGAAGGACCTGGAAGACAGGGAAGTAACAGAAGCCAGGATATAAAATGATGAGTGGATATGGGGAGGAGAGAAGGTGCATCTCCAAAGATGTCAGGTCCCCACCAGGAGCAGGTCCTTTGGTTGGCAGCAGGCCAGGGTGATGTTCATTTGGCTTGCCTGGACTATGAGGGCTGCTGGGTGGGTTTGCCCACGTCAACACGACCCTCTGAGCTCCCAGGATCACTGCTCTTTCAAACATCCCTGACCTTCTCAGCTGGCTCAGGGCTCCTCTCAGTGGTCCTCTGGGTTCTCCTGGGGCTGCTTCTTCCTCTTCGGCAGACAGAAAATCCACACTTCCAGGTTATAAAGCCACTGCTACTGCCCTGTACCAACTTGTCCCTTTTTTGGCCCAAGGAAGGAGTGTGTGTGTGCATGCACGTGTGTGTGCATGTGCACATATGTGTGTATGCGTGTGCACACCTGTGTGTGGTACCCAGGGCTCTGTCTCTTCCCCATTCACTCCTGGCTGCACAACCCCCCCACCCCCAGAAAGGAAGACTGCCAGCATCAGAATGGTGACAGCAGGATGAAGACCACCAGTCAGTGCTGGTGGGCTTTTTGCAGAGATGACAGAAAAAGGGCGCCCAGCAAGGCAAGCCCCATGACCTCTCTCAGACGGTGGCCTCTGACTGCAGTTGCCTGGCAGGTAGATGAGGATGCTGTGAGGGACAGCAGAGAGGTGCTGTGTGGCAGAGGGTTCTGGGGTGTGGGATTGCAGTGAGCAGGCCGCTCTGAGGCCTGGCTGGGGAGGTGAAAAAGGGCAGGACCGGAAGGGAGGGGTCCCTTTAGTCCCCTGTGTCCTGTGTCAGTGTGGTCGCTCCTCCTGTGCTGTGACCACACTTAGCATACCAGCCTCTTTCTCACCAGGCTGAACATTTTCCCACCTCGTTGGTTTCTAAGTCTGCCACCACAGCACCCACATTACCTAACCCCTCTGCCTACAGCCTTTCTCTTCTGACCTTGGGCGGCCTGAGGCCCTGCCACGCCAGGGGGGTGGGGGCATACACTACCCTCCCTTTTTCTCATTCCTTCTTTCCAGATCCATTCATATCTACCCCATTTGGAACGTGTGCCAGGCCCTATAGAGCAGGAAAAGTCAGGGGATTTTCACCTAATATTTTTCTGGTGACTTTTCAGACACCTAAATTCCTTAGGCAGTGGTAAAGAGGGAAGTTCCCACTGTTCTTTCCTTCTAGACACTAAGACAATCTCTTGGGCAGGAGGAGGGGGCTGGGAACCCATAGATGTTGGTCCCAGAGAGCAAGGCCCTGCCCCTGCCTCCTGCAGAGCCCTGGACAGGCTGCAGGGCTCTCAATCATCCATGAGACTCCAGGGGTGAAGGGGATCTGTGCCTTGCTTCCCGGGCAGAGTCCTCAATAGGAACAGGCTCCCAGACAGGGAATGGATCTAGGCAGACAGGGCCATAACCAGCAGAAGCCATGCTGGATTGTGGCGTGAATTCTGGACCTACGGTGTGGCACAGACAAGTGAGGACAGAAGCTGTCCAGGAGGCCAAGGCAAACCAGAAGGGGGAGCCAGGCCACTTGCATGGCTCAGTGGCTGGCATGTAGGGGAAGGTGGCAGTCTGGTGTGCACATGCATAGAGAGAGAGGGGATGACGGGAAGGGTAGCTACCAGATAGGATTGCATGGAGCTGTAAGCTGCAGAAAATCCAATGCATGGCGGTGTGAACAGTGGGAGGTTCTGTGACTTCTGCATTTGCGCAGCCCAAGTGGATACAGTGCTGTAGTAACGCCACTCAGGCCACCAGCACCTTACCCCTTCCTTCTTTATCATCCTTTTACTAGGAAAAAAGAAGGAGCCAGTTGTGGTTTTTGATTTAGGAAATAAATTTAGTTCATGCAAATGATCCATCCTTAGAAAATGAATCATAATTATAGAAGTGCATTCTTCTTTAGTTATATTTAAATATAGCTCACAAATATCAGTGTGCTAACTAACTATAGCTACTTCTGAAACTTGAAGTTGCCTCCTACTCAGCCAAATGGCAAGATTTTATCAGTGGAAACTTAGTCACTATTCCCCCCACCAACCTAGCTTTATTGAGATATAATTTACACACATTTAGGGTATACATCCTGGGGGTGCCTTGGTGGCTCAGGGGGTTAAACATCTGCCTTAGGTCATGATCCCAGGGTCCTGGTCATTGGGGTCCTTGCTCAGTGAGGAGTCTGCTACTCCCTCTTCCTCTGCCATGCTCCCCTCTTTGTTCTCTCCCTCTCTTTTTCTCAAATAAATAGATAAAATCTTTATATTGAAAAAAAAGGAATGTACAGCCTTATGATTTGACACACATATATATTGCAAAATGATTACCACAATAAGTTTAGTTAATACATCCATCACCGCACATAATTATCTTTCTTTGTGTTTGGTGAGAAACATTTAAAATCTCCTGTCTTGGCAAAGTCCAGGTATTGTTAACTATGGCCAGCCATAGTGCAATTAGAGCCTCAGGACTTACTAGTCTTATAGCTAGAAGTTTGTACTCTTTCACCAACATCTCACCATTCGTGCACCCCCTCCAGCTCCTAGCAACCCCCATTCTACACTGTTTATACGAGTTTGGCTTTTTTAAACTTCACGAATAAGTGAGATCATACAATACTGGTCTGTGTGTGTGTCTGATTTGTTTCTTTTTTTTTTTTTTAAGATTTTATTTACTTATTTGAGATAGAGAGAGAATGGAGGAGGGCCAGAGGGAGAGGAAGAAGCAGACTCTCTGCTGAGTAGGGAGTCTGATGCAGGGCTCGATCCCAGGACCCTGGGATCATGACCTGAGCTGATGGCAGATGCCCAATCGACTGAGCCACCCAGGCACCCTTGATTTGTTTCATTAAACCTAACGACCTCAGGTTTTATTCATATCATCCCAAATGTTAGGAATTCCTTCTTTTTTATGATTGAATAATATTCCATTTAATATGTATATATATATATCACATCTTTTTTTTATCCATCCATCCATCCATGTATCACTTAGGTTGTTTCCATATCTTGAGTAATGCTGCAGTGAACATGGAGGTGCAGATATCTGTTTAAGATAGTGATTTTATTTCCTTTTTATTTCCTTCCGGTAAATATCCAGAAGTGGGATTTCTGGGTCATATCATAGTTCTTTAAAAAAATTTTTTTTGTTGAATCTCCATACTGTTTTCCACAGTGGCTGCATCAGTCTCTTCTCTTATCTTTTGATACTAGCTGTTCAAACAGGTATGGTATGGTAACTCTTCGTGGTTTTGATTTGCATTTCCCCAATGATGAGTGATGTTGAGCATCCTTTCATGTTATCTGTTGGTCATCCATATATCTTCTTTGGAAAAAAGCCTATTCAGGTCCTTTGTCCATTTTCTGACTGGATAATCAGTATTTTTTTTTTTTTGGCTCCATTAATTTTACCCCAGTAAATCTTTACTACTTTATTAACAACTTGCACATTCTATATTTTTTAGAGATTTATTTATTTATTTAATTACGAAAGACGCAGAGAGAGAGGTAGAGACATAGGCAGAGGAAGAAGCAGGATCTCTGCAAGGAGCCTGACATGGGACTTGATTGTGGGCCCTGGGATCATGCCCTGAGCCGAAGGCAGACACTCAACCACTGAGGCACCCAGGCATCTTTCTTGCACATCCTAAATAGCAGCTGCTGAATGTACCCAGCATATGTTGGTAAGCACAGAAGTCATGTATTTCCAAGGCCCACTCACACTAACTACAGAGCAGAATAATATCTTTTGCTTTTCACCCTTCATATTCTGGTAAGCAAAACCGTGTTCATGAAAATGAATGTAAAATCCATGGTGGTCCCAATCTGAATATGCATCTCAAGCACTTCAAGATATCACATAGGTTACTCAGGATACCTGTGTATATAGATGTCAAGCCTACATATCCTTGCCTCCACTCTGCTCTTGAAGAGGGAAGAGAACTTACAAGCCCGTGGGAATGTTCCTAAACACTGGAATTAAGGCCAGTGGGCTTGAGATAAGGGAAGCTAGACTGTGCCCTCCAGGGCAGCAGACAGAGGAAAAGAGATGTGAGCCTGTGTTAGCCCCTCCTAGACCCTGTGCCAGGTGCTTGCACTGTAATCTCTCATTTTCTCCTCTGAATATAGGCATCAACATCCCATTGTTCTGATGGCTAAACTAAGGCCCAAGGCAATTAACTAAACTTCAAAGATCAACACTGTCAGGGCAAGGATGCTTAACCTTCAAGTCCAGGCTGATGGGGAGGGGTAAGGATAGATCTTTTTTTTTTTTTTTTTTTTCAATTTTTTTTTAAAATTAATTTTTATTGGTGTTCAATTTACCAACATACAGAAAAACACCCAGTGCTCATCCCGTCAAGTGTCCACCTCAGTGCCCGTCACCCATTCCCCTCCAACACCCGCCCTCCTCCCCCCTTCCACCACCCCTAGTTCGTTTCCCCGAGTTAGGAGTCTTTATGTTCTGTCTCCCTTCCTGATATTTCCCAACATTTCTTCTCCCTTCCTTTATATTCCCTTTCACTATTATTTATATTCCCCAAATGAATGAGAACATACACTGCTTGTCCTTCTCCGATTGACTTATTTCACTCAGCATAATACCCTCCAGTTCCATCCACGTTGAAGCAAATGGTGGGTATTTGTCGTTTCTAATCGCTGAGTAATATTCCATTGTATACATAAACCACATCTTCTTTATCCATTCATCTTTCGATGGACACCGAGACTCCTTCCACAGTTTGGCTATTGTGGCCATTGCTGATAGAAACATCGGGGTGCAGGTGTCCCGACGTTTCGTTGCATCTGAATCTTTGGGGTAAATCCCCAACAGTGCAATTGCTGGGTCGTAGGGCAGGTCTATTTTTAACTCTTTGAGGAACCTCCACACAGTTTTCCAGAGTGGCTGCACCAGTTCACATTCCCACCAACAGTGTAAGAGGGTTCCCTTTTCTCCGCATCCTCTCCAACATTTGTGGTTTCCTGCCTTGTTAATTTTCCCCATTCTCACTGGTGTGAGGTGGTATCTCATTGTGGTTTTGATTTGTATTTCCCTGATGGCAAGTGATGCAGAGCATTTTCTCATGTGCATGTTGGCCATGTCCATGTCTTCCTCTGTGAGATTTCTCTTCATGTCTTTTGCCCATTTCATGATTGGATTGTTTGTTTCTTTGGTGTTGAGTTTAATAAGTTCTTTATAGATTTTGGAAACTAGCCCTTTATCTGATATGTCGTTTGCAAATATCCTCTCCCATTCTGTAGGTTGTCTTTTAGTTTTTTTGACTGTATCCTTTGCTGTGCAAAAGCTTCTTATCTTGATGAAGTCCCAATAGTTCATTTTTGCTTTTGTTTCTTTTGCCTTTGTGGATGTATCTTGCAAGAAGTTACTGTGGCCGAGTTCAAAAAGGGTGTTGCCTGTGTTCTCCTCTAGGATTTTGATGGACTCTTGTCTCACATTTAGATCTCTCATCCATTTTGAGTTTATCTTTGTGTATGGTGAAAGAGAGTGGTCCAGTTTCATTCTTCTGCATGTGGATGTCCAATTTTCCCAACACCATTTATTGAAGAGACTGTCTTTCTTCCAATGGATAGTCTTTCCTCCTTTATCGAATATTAGATGACCATACATTTCAGGGTCCACTTCTGGGTTCTCTATTCTGTTCCATTGATCTATGTGTCTATTTTTGTGCCAGTACCACACTGTCTTGATGACCACAGCTTTGTAGTACAACCTGAAATCTGGCATTGTGATGCCCCCAGCTATGGTTTTCTTTTTTAAAATTCCCCTGGCTATTCGGGGTCTTTTCTGATTCCACACAAATCTTAAAATAATTTGTTCTAACTCTCTGAAGAAAGTCCATGGTATTTTGATAGGGATTGCATTAAACGTGTAAATTGCCCTGGGTAACATTGACATTTTCACAATATTAATTCTGCCAATCCATGAGCATGGAATATTTTTCCATCTCTTTGTGTCTTCCTCAATTTCTTTCAGAAGTGTTCTATAGTTTTTAGGGTATAGATCCTTCACCTCCTTGGTAAGGTTTATTCCTAGGTATCTTATGCTTTTGGGTGCAATTGTAAATGGGATTGACTCCTTAATTTCTCTTTCTTCAGTCTCATTGTTAGTGTATAGAAATGCCATTGATTTCTGGGCATTGATTTTGTATCCTGCCACGCTACCAAATTGCTGTATGAGTTCTAGCAATCTTGGGGTGGAGGCTTTTGGGTTTTCTATGTAGAGTATCATGTCATCGGCGAAGAGGGAGAGTTTGACTTCTTCTTTGCCAATTTGAATGCCTTTAATGTCTTTTTGTTGTCTGATTGCTGAGGCGAGGACTTCCAGAACTATGTTGAACAGCAGTGGTGAGAGTGGACATCCCTGTCTTGTTCCTGATCTTAGGGGAAAGGCTCCCAGTGCTTCCCCATTGAGAATGATATTTGCTGTGGGCTTTTCGTAAATGGCTTTTAAGATGTCGAGGAAAGTTCCCTCTATCCCAACACTCTGAAGTGTTTTGATCAGGAATGGATGCTGTATTTTGTCAAATGCTTTCTCTGCATCCAATGAGAGGATCATATGGTTCTTGGTTTTTCTCTTGCTGATATGATGAATCACATTGATGGTTTTACGAGTGTTGAACCAGCCTTGTGTAAGGATAGATCTTAATGGACATGACAGTAGCAAGATGGCCCAGGGCTCCTTCTGGTCTCACTAAAGGCTCTGTGGAGGAGAGATGCTAGACCCAGGAGCTAGCACATCTGTAGTATTTGGAAAGAGGAGGGAATCTGTGGGGCAGATATTCCTTTCCCCTAGGAGTGGCCAAAGTTTGTCAGTGTGAGTGGAAGAGAAATTCCTGAAAGACTAAAGTTGATTACCTGGGCTCCTTATATCTCCTAGGGTTGCTCTGGCATTATATTTAGGATCCGTACACAATGCTTTCATTGTCCTCTTTGGCCAGTAAAGGTACAGAAGATTTCAGACATAGTCTTAATTCTTCACTGTTGCAATTGCACTATCCCTAGGCCGTGCATTTTCAAAAATCCTTCCTTCTGTAAGGTTCTGCTGCCATCTTATTGGTTCATGCCTCTTCAAGTAAAATACCTGGATGCCTTTAGGGGTGACAAACCAAGTGTGATAAATACTCCAAAGAACTGGCATTAGCATCCTGTGCCCATTATTCCCCAGCCTGTGTGTATCCGCCCATGTTTTGAGTAACAATGAATTAGTGCAGTCATTTCTGCTACCTCTGATTAACTTACGTCAATAAATACAAAAACCATGTTGTAGCTAAGAGTCATTTTTTTTACTTTCAGATTTGAATAGCATCTGGCTAGCAGCCTTTGGGACAGCCCCTTGTAATATTTCATTAAAATGCTAATGAATGCATAGGACAAGCTGAAAATGCCAGGTAACACCAAAGACTAAGACTAAACACAACCTTAATAGAATAGGGGAAGAATCTGCATTATCTATAAAGCAGGATAATTTGCAAAGAGAAACCACTATGACTTTTGCCTTATGAAACAGAAAAATAGTAAATGACATCAGGAAACAATATTTGCAACATATATGACAGACTAAAGATGATTCTATTTCTTCTATAACAAGCTCTTAAAAATCAATTTTATGGACAACTGCATATAGAAGAATGAAACTGGACCACTTTCTTACACCATACAAATAAACTCAAAATGGATGAAAGACCTAAAGGTGAGACAGGAAAATCCATCAAAATCTTAGGTGGAAGGGGAGGAGGGCGGGGGGTGGGGGGGAATGGGTGACGGGCACTGAGGGGGACACTTGACGGGATGAGCACTGGGTGTTTTTCTGTATGTTGGTAAATTGAACACCAATAAAAATTAATTTATTAAAAAAATCCTAGAGGAGAACACAGGCAGTAACCTCTTTGACCTCAGCCACAGCAACTTCTTGCTAGACACATCTCCAAAGGCAAGGGAAACAAAAGCAAAAGTGAATTATTGAGACTCCATCAGGATAAAATGCTTTTGCACAGCAAAGGAAACAATCAACAAAATTACAAGGCAACCTATGAAATGGGAGGAGATATTCACAAATGACATATCAGATAAAGGGCTAGTATCTAGAATCTATGAAGAACTTCCTAAACTCAACACCCAAAAAAACAAAAAATGCAGTCAAGAAATGGGCAGAAGACATGAATAGATATTTCTCCAAAGAAGACATACAAATGGCCAACAGACACATGAAAAAATGGTCAATATTACTTAGCACTAGGGAAATACAAATCAAAACCACAATGAGATACCACCTCATAGTGGTCAGAATGACTAAAATTAACAAAACAGGAAACACCAGATGTTGGCAAGGCTGTAAAGAAAGGGGAACCCTCTTACACTGTTGGTGGGAATGCAAACTGATGGAGCCACTCTGGAAAACTGTATGAAGTTTCCTCAAAAAGCTAAAAATAGAGGTGCCCTACAACCCAGCAATTTCACTACTAGGTATTTATCCAAAGGATACAAATGTAGTAATCCGAGGGGGCACATTCACCCCAGTGTTTCTAGCAGCAATACCCACAGTAGCCAAACTATGGAAAGAGCCCAGATATCCATCAACAGATGAATGGATAAAGAAGATGCGGTGTATATACAATGGAATATTACTCAGCCATTGAAAAGAATGAAATCTTGCCATTTATAATGACACGGATGAAACTAGAGGGTATTATGCTAAGTGAAGTAAGTCAGAGAAAGACAAATACCGTATGATTTCACTCATATGAGCAATTTAAGAAACAAAACAGATGAAAACAGGGGAAGGGAAGGAAAAATAAAATAAGATAAAAACAGAGAGAGAGATAAGACATAAGAGATCCTTAACCCTAGGAAACAAACTGAAGATTACTAGAGGGGAGGTGGGGAGGGGATGGGGTAACTGGGTGATGGGCATTAGGGAGGGCACTTGAAGTAATGAGCACTGAGTTTTGTATGCAATGGCTGAGTCACTAATTTCTACCCCTGAGACTAATAATACACTATGTATGTTAACTAAATTTTATTTAAATTTTTAAAAATTTAAAAAATCAATTTTAAAATGTCAAACATACCAAAAAATGTGCAAAAGCAACCAAGAAGCAATTCACACAAAAATATACATTAATTCTCTCAGTAAATGTTTGTTGAGTTCCTACTATGTGTTAGGCACCATTTGAGGCACTGTGTAGCTGGTCCTTCAATGCTGATGTGGAAGATAAATCAGGAGTAGGCAAATATCTAATATAATGTCAGGTAGAGATAAGAGTAAGAGTAAGAAAACCAATAAAGCTAGGAATGAGGGTGGTGGTGGGGTCTATGTTTTAGATGGGGAGATTTGTGAAGGCCTATCTGTAGCACTGGAGGTGACACTGAAGCAGAGGCTGAGTGAAACTAGGTGGTAAGCCATGCACAGATCTGGTAAAAAGAGACTCCACCTGCCCCCCCCCCCCCCCCCAGAAAGAGATTCCCAGCTGAGAAAGGGGCAAATACAAATGGCCTTGATAGAGAAGAGCTCAGCCTGTTTCAGGAAGAGCTCAGGAGCCTGTGTACCTAAACAAAGTGTGGAAGGAAAGTCTTGGGATATCAGACTGGAAAGGAGGTTAGAGCTGGATCATGCAGGGCTCCTAGATCTGCTAGCAGGAGCCCAAGATATAGGGTGTCCATAATCCATTGTGGTTTGGTTATCTAATAAATTCACTTCCATGTAAGGTATAAACAATTTGTGAAGTGCATCTGGGAGAGAATTTGCTAGAGATTTAAATAAAGTTGCATGTGCCTCGTTTTTTCCTTTCTTTCATTTTGCAGGTAACAAGCTCCTCATTACACTGAGACGGCTATAGCCAAGTGTATCCAAAACGATGGTGGGTGCATTAAAAGTAGACTTCCCTGCAACCAACTGTGCTAAATACTGATTAGATTTTTTCTTCTGTTGCCTTTAGCAGATTGTCTCTATTTTGTATAGAAGTGAATTTTTTATACACTCAAATTGTACAAGGACTCCCTGGATGCCCTGTTCATCCCTACTTCTCTAAGATACTTCCCACCTTCAACCCCAGAGAAAATGTTGCTACCACCTTCTGTTCCTTGATTTTGTTGGAGTTTTTTTTCCCTAAATTTTTATTGTGGTAAAATATACATTAAATTTACTATTTTAGCCATTTAAAAATTTTTTAAAAAATATTTTATTTATTCATGAGAGACAGAGAGAGAGAGAGAGGCAGAGACATAGGCAGAGGGAGAAGCAGGCTCCCCATGGGGAGCCTGATGCAGGACTTGATCCTGGGACCCAGGACACAGGGATCACGCCCTGAGCCAAAGGCAGACACTCAACTGCTGAGCCACCCAGGTGCCCTATCTTAGCCATTTTTAAGCGCACAGTTCAGTGGTATTAAGTACATTCAGTGTTGTGCAGCCGTTACCACCATCCACTTCCAGAACTCTTTCATCCTATGAAACTGAAACTCTAATCCTGTGATATAATAACTCCTTATTCCCTCTTCCCCGAGATCCTTAAAGACTCAGATGGCCTCTCCTGCATCCCCTAAACCCAAGCACTAAGCAATCTCTTAAAACAACTTAAAATAACTTCTTTTGTGACGTTAGTGTTCACTTTAAAAAATCCCGTCTCTTTTTTCTTTTCTCTCTCCTAGATAGCAGCCTTACTACCTCCTCTGAGGAACAGAAGTCTTTTCTCTCTCTCTCTCTGGCTCTTAAGTCAGCAGCAACTATTTTATAAAATAACAAAAGCCTATAATGTCCAGATCCCAAAGCTTGGGAGGTAGAGGTGGTGTCAGGGAGTGGGGCTTTTAGAGTGTTACTGTATGGCATCATCATTCTGAAAAGCAATTTTGTAGTAGCTAGCAAAAGACACACAGATGCTTCAATTCGTTGACCCAGTAATTCCTCTTAGACAATCAAAGATATGCACAAATATTTATGCTCAGCACAATGTTCTACATAATAGTGAAAACCAGGTGTTGCCTCTATGTCTACTGGTAGGGACTTGGCTAAAGTCTATATGCAATCATTAAAAATCATGTTTGAGTTTAATACATGGAAAAATGTTTATGCTATAATGTTAAATGAAAAATACAAGATAAACTATATGTATGTTATGATCTCAAATCTTTTCTTAAATTTGTATCTGCAAAGAATAACTGTAGAGAACCACCTCAGTGTTAAACAATTCTCAAGGAGATGGAATATTGTGCAATTTTAATTTATTATGTATTTAAAATTTATTTTTGGTTTCCACGTAAATCAATGAGGAAATATGGAGTAAAAGAGTAATTTTCCAACTGAGCATGTTTTGTGGTTTCTAGTGCTGTGTAGGGTGTGCCTGTGGAGGAACTGTGGCTGTTGCCTAATGACTTGTCTATTCATCAGAAATGGAAACATGGCACCCGTATCCTTGAGAAAACGAGTTGGCCTTTCTATGGGTGGAGGGTGTCTTGAAGAGAAACTGGTATTTCTAAATTTGTTAAGAACTACTTTTGTCAGTTGCTCTCAGATGATACCACTTTGGGGTAGCCCACCATGGGGTTGCCACTTAGTTAAGCAGACAGTATTACTATTAAGTCATGTTGAAACCGAGTGGTGCCTGTGGGCCAGGGGAGTGGAGAAGAAAATTAACTTCTGAATTGGGACAGACTAATTTTGAGGGCAGTAGTGAGACATCAATATGGGGCCAGGTGATACCCAAGATGGACCTCTCAGTCAAGTTGTCATGTTCCCATGTGTAGTTGTCGGCCCTGTGGGGCCAGAGGTAAATTCTCTGGGTGCTCAGGGACAGACTGGCAAAGAGAGATAAGGGAAAGCCCACCAGACCTTATATACATTGCAGATGCAGTGGGTTATAAGGTTAGTAGTTCTTCCTACCAATCCAAAGAGTGTATTCTCCAGCTTTCTTGGTGGCAGCATCCTTGGGAAGATGACTTCTCCCTCAGATGGTCATTTGATGGGCACAGAATAAGCCTAAAGTGGGTAGGGTTATTTGGAAGAGGCTGGACACTCCTCCCAGGGTGTGGCCATCTCTGGACAGTGGCCCTTCTTGGCTAACGCTCTTCCTACCACCCGAAATCCTGTTGATAGATTTGCCTCTGGGAATCCTGGTATCCTTTGCTGATGAGTGTCTGTTCACCATCTTCATTAGAGATATTGATGTCACAGAATAGCTGTCGCCAAAAGCTGCCCCATTCAGGCTGCATCTATCATTGTGAGTGGATTGACTCAACATTGTAGAGGGCCAACCTCTCCTCCCGGCCTACGTCATCCACCTGCAGATCTTCCTTCTGGGTTTTTTCCATGTTCACCTGTGTTCTCTGCTCTTAGAGGCAGGGTTGGTCTGCATTTATTTCCAGCTTTACTGAGATATAATTGATATACAGCATTGTGTAAGTTAAAAGTGTACAGCGTGGTGATTTGATGTATGTGTATGTTACAAAATGATTACCACAATAAGGTTAGCTTAGACATTTATCACCTCACATAGTCAAACTTTTGTGTGTGTGATCAGAATTTTTAAAATCTCCTCTCTTAGCAACTTTTGCATATGCAATACAGTAGTGTTAACTACAGTTATCATAGGTTTGGTCTCTATTTTTATCAAGATGAGGAAAATATCAGTAGACTGAGAGTCAAGGAATCGACCTCTTTCATTAATTCTCTGTGTGATCATGGAGCAGCCTCTGGCCCTCTCTGGGTTTCCTGTCCCTCACCGGCACCTACAATTCTGTGATTCTGGAACTAAGAAGAGTAAGAAGGCAAGGACAACATAGCATGAGCTTCTTCACTGCAAAAGGTTCAATCTAAGAAGAAGGAGGAGGAAAAAAACAAAAATAGTCACCACCATTTATTCGCACTTGCTTTGCCAGGTACTGTGAGCACTGTGAGGGCAATCTTACTAAATCCTCACAATAATCCTGAGAGGTTGAGGATTTTTCAAATGAGGAAAGTGAGCCTCAGAGATGTCAAGTAACTTGCCTAAGGTCACAGAGTTAATATGTTGAGACTTCATCACAGATCTCAGTCTGCCATCGGAGTCCCTCTGCTTTTGAAAAGCCCAGAACTCAGAAGCAGTAGTGGGTCTGATCCAGCTGTGCTCTCAGGGCCAACTGTCTTTTTCAAATGTGCCTTCCTTTGTTAAGACACAGACATCATTGCTATTTAGGGCTTTTCAATGAACTTCCCTGTTTTCTTCCTATTCTGTCTTACTCAGCAAAATGAATGCATGAATGTTTTTATGATACAAATTTAATTTCCATTTAGAAATGAAAGTATTTGCCTCTCTACTTTAATTTCCCAAGCCAAAAGAATTTTTCTGTCTTTTTTTGGGAGTCCACAAATAAGTTAAAATTTAATTAAATGTTTTATAATTCAACAGTTGCCAAGAGTTTCAAGTGATAATGGCGCAAACTTGTGGATAGCCTGAGGAGAATGCCCCACCTCTGTTAGTTGTTTGAGCCAACTTTCCAGAAGATTCTCCCCACCCACTCTACTCCTAATGCCTTTCAATATTCATATGCATTTCTCACATCTTAAGATCCCTATGCCCTCACATACCTCCTTTACTTATGCCATTCACTGAAGCCAGAGTGACATCCCTTTCTCTGCCTGGAGAGCTCCTTACCCTTAAAGACTCCGGTCTGACTACTCGTGTGACCAATTAATATAAAGTATATTTATTTGTTTACTTCTCTGTTCTGCAGGTGAATGTTAAATCAATGAGGGCAGAGGCCTGGTCTCTCTCATCTTTGGAACCACTCTGGATCTGAGCCCACATAATGCATATAATATATGCTCAATAACGATTTTGCAATCATTTTGTGTGTATGCATCCATAGCCAAACATTTCCATGCCCTTTGACCCAGTTATTCCTATGATGAGGAATTTATCCAGAGGATATCATTGAAGAGGAGAAAGAGAATTACACAGATAGAAGTGCCGTAAAATATGTATTTGCTAAATAGTGGAACAAGCATAATGGTGAGTAAATTATAGTACACGATCTTGATAGAACATGATTCATTCTCATTGATTAAACCAACATATTGACTGCCAAGGAGATGTCAGAAATACAGCAATGAGTCAGATGCCTTCAATAAGTACACAACCTGGCACATCCTTCGAGAGGGATCATTACAAAACTATACAGAAACAGAGAACTATTTGTGGCCTAACATTAAGAGAAAAATAGCAGATTACAAAACAATCTGTACATGATGCTTTCAAATCTAAACAGTGTGAAAGTGTGAACATGTTCTGGGTGGGCAAATGAAGGTATTGCATGGTTAGGTTATAGATGACATTCTCTTTAGCATTATTACAATTGTTTTTCAAGCTCTAAAGTATTAGACCAACCCAAATGTTTACTGAAAAGGCGGTGAGGGAAAGCTGCTCCTGGGACCCTGGCTCTCCAGGTTGGGCAGGGCCCATAAATGATGGGGCAGGGGCTCTCCAGATGAGCAGGGCCTGCCATGAAGCAATTGGAAAGGCATATTCAAAGAAACTGGAGGGCTTGGTCAGGGAAGTCTATCAATCTATATTTGTAGGAGTGTCCATTGAGTGCCACTGTAGGAACCAGCCTTCTCTGTATTTGAGCTACATCAAAGAGCAGAGTCAAGGCTCTGTCAACACTGCTCCTTTAGCACTGTGCCAGGTGGGTGGAAAGCCAAAGTCTGGGAACCAGATAAGAGAGTTGAGACCTGCAAGAGTTGGTAGTTGGTTCCTCATGCTGGAAAGGATATTCCCTATATGAAAAGTACCATTGTCTCCATCCTACAGATAAGGAAGCTGAAGCTGGGCTGGACCCAAGCTACCCAGCAGGCAAGTGATGAGCTGGAATTGGAAACCATCCTGGCTCAGTCTGGGCCAGGGTTCTTTCTATATGTCTCCCTGGGCCCGATGATGCATAAGGCTGGATGGAAGAGACCTGGATGGCTGAGAGGCTGGATATTTGGGGAATGGAAAGAAATGGGGAACCTGTTGGTGTGATTCACCAACAGGAGGGTGGTATGATGGAGGGTCTCATATTTGAAGCAGTAGGCACTGGGTGACCATTGTAGGTTTGGGGTATGATAGAAAAGAGTTTAAGGAAGAGGAGGCTGGTAGCATGTGCTGGCTGGTGTGATCAGTGAGGAGACTGGGCCAGACATGGTAAGGTTGGTGGGCATCTCTTGTTCTGGCAGGTCAAAACAATACCTGCCCCTTGAGTTTCTTAGAGATATGTCTTCCTGCATCTCTAACCATGAGATTGGAATGGAAGTTGCCATCTTATCTACTGTCTCTCTGTGGATACAGCCTGGTCCAGGGATGGACATCTGATTCAAATCTGGCCAATGAGAGCCCTTCCCTGGGAATTTTAACCTTGGGACCAGTCTCTTACTATTAGCTAAGCTGAGTCTGGGAGCTCTGTCACCACTCAGAGATTTGAGAGCCTCAGAGAGAGGAAATTCTAGCTGAACACAAGTTCTAGTTTCTACTTTGAGGGCTTAGCCACTCTCTTGCTCATACCACCATGTGAATAATACTCCCCACCTCCTCTTTAGCTAAGCTGGTCTGAGTTTAATCTTTGTCATTTGCAAACAAAAAGCTCTAATATTTGCTGTTAGGGACATGCCTACTCTTTATCAGTCAAATTTTGGGCAGAATTCTAAAAAATGCTTTAGGGTTGTTTTTGGGCATTCGGTTCATTATCTCTTATATATAAGAAACAAAAAAGGTCTGTCCTCACTATTCAGTGTCAGGCTCAGGAACTCTGGGCTCTCTGTGGGAACAAGGCTTTGGTATCTATCTCTTCAGAGAAGGATGGACCCATCTCCATCACTGGTGTGGTGAGTAAAATTGCTGCTTAGTATGCTTTCCCGCCTGCTTGTTTGTGATTCAGTCCGGGAGAAACTGACATGGACAGGATGCCCACACAGGACAGCCAGACATTTCCTATACAAGTGGTAAAGATATCTCCTGAACTTCTCTCCAGCAAATGCATAGATAAAGGGATTGAGGCAACAGTGGGTAAATGCAATTGTCTCAGTCACACTGAGGGCCAACCTTAGATCCCTCTTCATGTCACAATTGGGAAAGAAGTCATAGAGATTAAGTGTCTCTAAGAAAATCATGATGTTGTAGGGTGTCCAGAAGAGGAAAAACACGATGACCACCAGAAATATCAGTTTGATGGCTTTGGCTTTCTTGTGGTTCTTACAGGAAAACAGTGTCCGCATGATTCTGAAGTAACAGTAACTCATAATGAGCAGGGGGAGCAGGAAGCCAAGCAAATTCGCTTCCACATTGCGGAGCACAGGCCAGAGTTCCTGCAGGACCTCAGGGTAGTCACCAAGGCATTCATTTGCTTTTTGTTTCGTGAACATGAACTGAGGCGTTGCCACCAAGATTGCTGCTGCCCAGACACCGAGGCTGATGGTGACGCCATGCTGCACAGTCCGGTTGTTCATGGAGTTGGCTGCCAGGACAATGGCCAGGTACCTATCAATGCTGATCACAGTGATGAAGAATATACCTCCAAAAAAGCCAATGAAGAAGAATGCGGTCGTGAGTTTGCACACAGCATTGTGAAAGCCTTGTTCACTCATCAGGTAGTGAGTCCAGAAGGGTAAGGTGGCCACAAAGAGCAGATCAGATAAAGCCAGGTTCAGGAGGTAAATGTCGGTGATACTCTTGGGCTTCTGGCTGTTGGTGAGGGCAAACACCACCAGCAAATTTCCCAGCAGCCCAAAGGCAAAGACAAGGGAGTAGAGTATGGACAGGAGGACAGTCCCAATGGCCACAATGTCTCCCAAATCACAGGCTTCAGCAGACTCATCGTACTCAAAGTATTCTAAAATCGATTCAGGGGAGTAGGTGGGCATGGTGAAAGCCTGGATCAGAAAGGAAAACAAATAGCAACATTAGTTCTCAGAGAAACAAAGTTGGGATTCTATTTGGTCCCACACATAAGCAGGCTGGAAGAAACAAATATTGATTGCATGTCTGACCAATATATGTCCCAATGTCACGCATGTCATCTTGCTTAATCCCCACACCAGACTCTTTTTTTAAAATTTTTAAAATTAAATTAAATTAAATTAAATTAAATTAAATTAAATTAATTTTTTTATTGGAGTTAAATTTGCCAACATATAGCATAACACTCAGTGCTCATCCCATCAAGTGCCCCCCTCAGTGCCCATCACCCAGTCACCCCCACCTCCCGCCCACCTCCCCTTCCACCACCCCTAGTTCATTTCCCAGAGTTAGGAGTCTCTCATGTTCTGTCTCCCTTTCTGATATTTCCCACTCATTTTTTCTCCTTTCCCTTTATTCCCTTTCACTATTATTTATATTCCTCAAATGAATGAGACCATATAATGTTTGTCCTTCTCCAATTGACTTATTTCGCTCAGCATAATACCCTCCAGTTCCATCCACGTCGAAGCAAATGGTGGGTATTTGTCGTTTCTAATGGCTGAGTAATATTCCATTGTATACATAGACCACAGCTTCTTTATCCATTCATCTTTCAGTGGACACCGAGGCTCCTTCCACAGTTTGGCTATTGTGGACATTGCTGCTAGAAACATCGGGGTGCAGGTGTCCCGGCATTTCACTGCATCTGTATCAGTGCAATTGCTGGGTCGTAGGGCAGGTCTATTTTTAACTCTCTGAGGAACCTCCACACAGTTTTCCACAGTGGCTGCACCAGTTCACATTCCCACCAACAGTGTAAGAGGGTTCCCCTTTCTCCACATTCCTCTCCAACATTTGTTGTTTCTTGCCTTGTTAATGTTCCCCATTCTCACTGGTGTGAGGTGGTATCTCATTGTGGTTTTGATTTGTATTTCCCTGATGGCAAGTGATGCGGAGCATTTTCTCATGTGCTTGTTGGCCATGTCTATGTCTTCCTCTGTGAGATTTCTCTTCATGTCTTTTGCCCATTTCATGATTGGATTGTTTGTTTCTTTGCTGTTGAGTTTAATAAGTTCTTTATAGATCTTGGAAACTAGCCCTTTATCTGATGTGTCATTTGCAAATATCTTCTCCCATTCTGTAGGTTGTCTTTTAGTTTTGTTGACTGTTTCTTTTGCTGTGCAAAAGCTTCTCATCTTGATGAAGTCCTAATAGTTCATTTTTGCTTTTGTTTCTCTTGCCTTCATGGATGTATCTTGCAAGAAGCTGCTGTGGCCAAGTTCAAAAAGGGTAGAATTTTGATGGAATCTTGTCTCACATTTATTTATTTATTTTTTTAAATTTTTATTTATTTATGATAGTCACACACAGAGAGAGAGAGAGGCAGAGACACAGGCAGAGGGAGAAGCAGACTCCATGCACCGGGAGCCCGACGTGGGATTCGATCCCGGGTCTCCAGGATCGCGCCCTGGGCCAAAGGCAGGCGCCAAACCGCTGCGCCACCCAGGGATCCCTTGTCTCACATTTAGATCTTTCATCCATTTTGAGTTTATCTTTGTGTATGGCCCACACCAGACTCTTGATGGAGTCTGTAACAGATTCCTCTGACAGAAGAGGAAATCAGGTCTCTGAGAGGTTCAAGGATTTGCCCAGGGCTATGCAGTGAATGCCTCAGCTAGCATTTGAATCTAGAGCTTTTGAAACTTGGGACAGATCATTTCTTCTTTGATTTTCAAATATCTATCCAAAAGATTGACTAGTGTGTGGGTAGCGGGTGATAGACTGTGGGCGTAGAGAAGAGGGAGTAGGATGGTAGGGGTGCAACCATAATTCACATGTCTAGTCCAAACTTCCTGAAGCAATTCTCTATCTCCTTCCTTATTCCCACCTCCTCTACCCTTTGAGACTGAAGAGAGAGGTCTTACACACTCTTCAGACACAGAGCCCTGAGCAGACCTGTACCCAGAAGCCCCTCATCTTTGTTTTTGAGAGCCTTTTCTCTTCCTCTTGGAACCAACAGGTCCTTCTCACCCTTAAGGGGTAAGATACAGAGTCAAACACTTTAGAGTGACCACCTTGTCTCAGTTTGCCCAGGACTTTTCTGGGTTTAGTGCCAAAGTTGGAAACACCTCAGTTCTAAGCAGACAGCCATTCCACAGGTCCAAGTGAAGAGGAGTGTTGCCATTGCCATCAGAGGGCCTCTGCTTTCATGAAAGGACTGATCAATCCTGTATGGGGGATCGTGCTCAGTTAGACTGCTGTGCTCGGCCCAGGTAGCTAATTCACCCCATACTTATCAGCCATGCATTCACTGTGGCTTGTCCTTCCCCACGATTCATAAGAGTTTTGTTCCTTTAGAACAAAAACCAAAGGGGAAGACATTACTGCACAGGTTGAGAAGCAACATTTGTCCCCTTCTCCCCTGATCTTCCCAGCCAGGAGTCGCTTGTCATTCACTCCAGGAACTGTAGGGGTGACCCTTTCACTCTGGCCACTGAGAACCCCCAAGCATATTGAGAGCAAACCTCCTGGTTGTCATTGTCTCCCTCCCTACCACAACTGAAAACAAAGTTCACACCTTTTTAACCAAGGGAGTTTCCACACCCCACTGCATCCTTTTCATGCTGGTTTTACCAAATGAGGGCCCACCCTCCCAGCCAAGGCTTTGCTTCTCTCTTCCCAATCTTGGCTTTGTGTTCTCGTCCATCTCTGCATCTTCCTCTGCATCTCAGATTCTTCCAGGAAGAGGTGGGTTAAGCCTTTCCAACCTGGGCCATCTCAGGCTGGGATGGAGTTCTCAACTCCCAGGGAAATAGTACGCTTTCTTGGCTTTAAGCTGCAATGCCCTTTTCTCAGGATAGACCTCTGGCTGCGATCTTAATCAACAATATTTAAGTTTAACTACATAAAATGGCTGATGAGCTACCCTTTTTGAGCTATACCAATGTCCATTTCAAATGGCTCAAGCTGAGAGAGGGGGAGACAGGGAAATTCCTACTCAGTGCAGGTAGCTTTTGGCAGCAGCACATTTTCCCAGAAGCACAGCTGTGTGAGAGTGGAAATAGTCAAGCCCAAGGTGGTCAGTCATAAGTTAGGAAAGCTAGAGCTACCACCTTCTCCCTTTCCTCCTAGTGAAAGGAGCTGGTACAGTTGGCCTTGAGAGAAGGCCAAGGAAGAGAAAGATTGTGTGGTATTTCTTTTTTTTCTTTTTTTTATATATAAATTTATTTTTTATTGGTGTTCAATTTGCCAACATATAGAATAACACCCAGTGCTCATCCCGTCAAGTGCCCACCTCAGTGCCCGTCACCCAGTCATCCCCACCCCTTGCCCACCTCCCCTTCCACCACCCCTAGTTGTGTGGTATTTCTTAGTGCCTGTGTGCAGTCCTGCAGCCTAGGAACTTTATACTGATGGATTGACTTGATTTTGCCAAATCTGCATGACGTAGATTTAATTTCCGCTCTTGGCACTGTGCCTTATACACAGGGACCACCTCTAAATCTTCCAGCAGGTGTCTCTGGGTCATAGCGGAGGGAGAACAGGTAGTGGGCAGACTCAGGCTCTCCTGTGGCTGAATCTCATGTCTGTTTCTCTGGCCAAGTGACCTCGGGTGAACTTGGAACCTCTGGCTCTGACATTCCTCATCTGCAAGACTGCGTGCGACTCATTCTCAAGTCTGCCCACAGTGCTGTTCTGAGGAGAGGACCTGGCAAGGTGTGTTTCATACAACAGGCACTTAATAAATGTATGTGGTGAGGAAGCAGAAGCACTTTGGAACTTTGCAATCATCCAGGTTGCCTGCAAATTCTTGTGCTGTTTACTTCCACCCTAGGCATTGTGGAAATTTGGTCTGTAAAGTCTGTTTCATTTTTTCCCCTGAAATAAAAAATAGTTTCCTTTCAGATTTTTGCTGGGGGAGGGAGAAGTAGGGAGTAAAGCAAATCTTTACTGAGTTTTTACTCAAGTGTCAGGCTCATTGCTAAACACATATTACCTATTTTGGGGAAAAAATTCATTAATTGACTTGAAATTTTAAAAATAAAAATAATACGAGTTATGTGAGAAATTAAATAAGTAAGCAGACAGTCTAATATGATAACCAGCACATAGTACATGCTCAATACATGGTAGTTAACACATAACAGGATACTTATCTCTACTTTAAGGGCAAGTAGATGCACTGAGAGAGGGTGAGTCACTTGCTCCAAGCCACACAGCTGGTGTGTGACAGGGCTGCTGTTTGAGCCCATTTGTGGCCAGTCTGTCTGCCCTGCCCAAGACTAGGAGTTCCTGAGAGAGGAACAGGGTCCACTTCAGCTCTGTAGACCAGTGTTCAGCAGAGGGAGGAACCTGGCACCAAGCAAATGCCACAGTAATATTTGAAGAAGGATAAACACTGTCTCCTAGACTTTCATTCCAAATTGCTCTGTGAGAGTAGTAGTGACAATGGCCTTTCAATTTTCCAGTTCTTAGAGCTGCCCACAGGGCACACCAATGTCCTTTCTGATCCCAGGCCAGGGGCCTTTGCTTGAACCCTGGGTTATTTGTGAATGCCTAGTGTGTTGAATGAAGGAATGAGTGTGTGAGTGAATGAATGAATGAAAGGCATAGAGAAGCGAGGGAAGTGCCACTTTTGTCACATTGCAGAGCTCCTGGAGATAAGTCCAGACCCACCAGCTCTCCAGGCTAAGAATTCACAGCTGCCCATGTCAGCACACTCTTCCGTGCCAGGGTCAGGACCTGGCTCTGCCTCACCTCATGGCTCAGGGGTGGCCCAGGGTTCTATGCAGTTGGGAAAGGCAGCTGCAGTCTGAGCCCTTGGGCCAGTTTGAACCCAGCTTTGCTGGTTGAGGAGCCCAGAGCATGCGAGGGTGCCATTTACATCAGAAACCTGACATCAAGGAAGAATGTCACTGTATTATCCCCGTTGAATTTCACAGCCTTATCAGGGGAGGGACCTTTATAGGAAGGGTGGGCCTGAGCTCAGTGGTCTTCTTATTATTTCCAGATCCTCTGAGATGTCCCACGATTGACAGCCAAAGATGAGGCCTCTTGGCAGCAGATGGGAGTAGGGCCTGTCCTCAAGGGTGGCCTTCAGGGCAGGTTGAAGGGCCACCAGGGATCTTATTGGCTAGACACTGGCTTTCTGGGCCTCTGAGGAATCCAAGGAGATAAGCCTTCTTTGGAGGGCCTACTCAGCCAAGTCTCCTAGCTGGGGGTGCGGGAGGAAAGATGCGATGCGTGCCCGACTCGCTGAGGGCTGTGGCCAGCAAGAACACAAATCCCTCCAGGCTGTTCCCAGGTGTCCTCAACCTCTCTTCCCATAAATCAAGGTTTACTAAATAACGGTGAACCGCAAGACTTTGAGCTGAACCCAGAAGCAGAGCTTTGAATGCACATGTGTTTCATACTCAAGTAGAAATGAACCCTCCCTTTATCAACTTGCTCGCCTCCATCTCCGATCCGGCACTGCTTCCTCTGGCCCATTTCCTTTTCTCAAGCCTGCTCATTTATTTTTCAACTTTTTTTGGTCATCATTTACCCATTGTTTCCAATCAGCTTCCCTGTTCTCCACTTCCCTTTTCATTTAAGTGGCCCAAGTCCACTTTCCTCTTCTGTCTCACATCCCCTTCGGGTTGCTTCCCCGTCTTTTGGCTTCACATCCTGCTTACTGTCTGCTAGATCCGGTGTCTTCCTTTTGTTTGATGTTTGTTTGTTTTCCCTCCTTGCTCTTGGCTTATAGCTTTTTAGAACTCTGAGTGAAGAGCGAGCGGGTTGGAGGTTCTGTTGGTTTCTGATGTCAAGAAAATTGTGGTTTGATGTTTTTCCTTTGAACGGAAGGAAATTAGAGCCTAGTAAAGATTTCTCGAGTCCTGACCCCAGCGTTCTCCATGGGGATGCCACCGGGCCGAGACCATTCCAGAGTCTGGAGCTACCCTCAGAAAGCCCAGCGTGGAAGGAGAGGAGGCCTCCTGAGTGCCACGCTCTGTACACAAGATCCTACTTAATTCTCTGAACAACCTCACATGAGAATGGTTGCCCTTTCTGTGCAAATGAACCAATGGCAGCTCTGAGAGATCTGGAAACTCATCCAAGGAGCAATAGAGCCAGGATTTCAGCCCACATGTGCCTCTCTACACAGCCACCAGTCTTTCCCTCTTGGAGGGCAACTCTGCAGCTTATCGCACATCACTTCTCTAGATCTAGAACTGAGAAATAGTAGACACAGCGCCCCCCTGGAAAGAAAGTGATCCGTGATGCAAGCCTGCACACTTTTCTGGGGTTTCTCTCCTCTGGACCAGAATCTGCCAGGCTGACTCTGAGGGGAAAGGCAGGCAGTCAGGAGATGAAGAAGGTGGGGATATTCACCTCTCTAGCCATGACTAGGGGGTCCTCACTGCCAGACCCCCAGAATCTAGCTCTCATCAATTGCTGGTGAAGAAATCTGGAATCCTTTCCTCTGGAGAAGAAGAGGCTGAAGGCTGTAAGGTCTCTGATTTCCTGCCTTCAAATATACGGTGACCACGGTACACTTATGCTGAGCACTGAATAATGTATGGAATTATTGAATCACTATATGGTACACCTGAAACTCATATAACACTGTATGTTAACAATACTGGAATTAAAATTAAAAGTTAATAAAAAAAATATAGTGATGCTTTCCTGAGCCTGTGCTTCACAGGGGCCCACACAGCCCATGGATGACCGGAGAGCTCATTTTGGCTCTGCCTCAATTTCATCATATGTGAAATGAAAGCATCGACCAGACCATCCCTAAGGGCCCAGCCAGCTCTCGCAAACTTAATTTTTCGACGATAACCAAACAGAAGGAAGGACACCTGGGTGGCTCAGTAGTTGAACATCTGTCTTCGGCTCAGGTTGTGATCCCTGGGTCCTGAGATCAAGTGCCGCATCGACCTCACCACGAGGAGCCTGCTTCTCCCTCTGCCTGTGTCTCTGCCTCTCTCTGTGTGTCTCATGAATAAATAAATAAAATCTTTTTTTTTTTTTTTTTTTTTTAAAGAACCAAACAGAAGGAAATAGTCTTCAGGCACACCATGAGTCCTGCATCAGTGAATGCACGGCTTGGTGTCAGCTCAGCAGCCCACCCAGCAAACATGAAGCTTCTAGGCTCAAAGCCTGCCAGCATTTGGGTGGGGTTCTGTTTGGAGACAGAGAGCTGGATCAGTTGATTTTGGTCCTGACAAGTCTTGAGCCTCACCTTGTCCTAGATAGGAAGCTTTTGGGTCTGGTCCCAAGCCCACACCCCTGGTTGTTTGGATACCCGAGTTTTACCAGGTTCTGATGTTTTTCCCATTTGCAAGGACAGCTAATTTTCTAAGAGACACCCTGTGGGATGCAGGGAGAGGTAAGGATGAGAAGGCAAAAGAGGAGCAGATAGAGGGGTCTCACATTGCATGCTAAAGAGCTGTAATGGCACATTTTGCATCTTGCAGCCCCCCAACCCTGTGCAAGTAAACTGAATGGCTCTCTCTACATCAGTGAGCAGCCGACCTGACACAACACGGCTTCACCCACCCACCAGCGTTTGGACCGGCCAAACCAGCAGCCCAACAGTCCCGACGCTGCTCAGTGAGCTGGTCCTTCACAGAGCCGCCCGCTGTTCTAGGTTTGACGCGCTTCCCTCTTGTTTCCTCTTCCAAGTACACTATGCTATTTGGTTATCTCTGCCAAACTGTGAAGTTCTGGAAGGAAATGCTTTAGGACTTTTCTCCAGTAATTGGGAGAGATGGGTTTTAAATTAATTATTAATTAAGCTGCTTTCTGTTATGTATCTTAACCATATGCTTCTGCAAGGATGAATACAAATAGTAAATAAGAGGGTTACTTCTCTGGTTGAAAATAAGGGAAGAGACTCTACTTTGCCTCTTCCCTCCCTCCTTCCTGGGGCACTTGCTTTAGAAAACTTGTCACTGGAAGAACTTTCTCCTCTCTCAACTATGGGTATGTGTCTTTTCGAAAATGTGATCACCCCTTTTGTCAGCTTTATGACCCAGGAATCTTTCTCAAGGACCTGGGGGCCCTCTCTTTGAAAAGCAAACATAAAGAATTAGGGCTCCTGGAGCACCTGGGTGGCTCTGTTGGTTAGAAGTCTGCCTTGGGCTCAGGTCCTGATCTCAGGGTTCTGGGTTCGAGCCCCAAATAGGGCTTTCTGCTCAGGGGAGAATCTGCATCTCCCTCTCCCGTCCTCCTGCTTGTGTTCTCTCTCTCAAATAAATACAATCCTAAAAAAAAGAAAAAAGAATTAGCGCCCTTGTCACCCAGTTTCTTTGGAACGGTGGGAGCCTAACTTGGGTGGGTGCCTTGCTCCAAGTTGCAAAAATACCTCCCATCATAGAGATATGAGTTTATTTCTTCTCTGGATGAAGCCAGTCAGCTAACACAGATGGTCACCCCAGTTACCATGGTAAAGTTAGGATGACTATGTATGACTGTCGAGTTCTCTTGCTTGAGAACTAGGTATGTGTCTCTCACATTACAGAGTGTATCAGTTTGGCTCTATAAAAGGGTAAGAATTTTTTTACTCCATCTTTGCAGTCTCTTAGCAGATTGCCCAAGATGTGTATTGCATTCTTGTTTCATGCCTAGTTAATAATAAAAATGTTTCCCTTCTCTATTATCTCTGTGAGAGGTTTTTCTGGGTTAGAGATCTTATTTTTAATTTTATTTCCCCAACCCAAGGCACTGTGTTCAATTTGATGGAGGTAAAAATGGCTAAGATACCATCTCAAAATTGCTGTTAACGTTTAGTAACAGAATACATGAAAAGTTAGGGAAAACCCAAGGGTTGGATTACTTATGCTGAGTCTTAAACTTGGGGGATCTTCCAGGTAGTCAGAAATGGAGGTGGGAAGTGGGGATGGGGGCACTGAAGCCCAAGACACTAAGGGTCTGAACCCAGGGATGTTTCCCGGAGTCAAGGCTCAGCACAGAGAGTATGAGGGAATATATCAGAAACAGATGGAAGTGAGGATGGTGCAGTGTGGTTAGAAGGGGCCAGTATGCTCCTGGAGCCTTCATGGGAGTCGAGTTTAGATTGAGTGGAGGGTTCAGGAAAAGATGCAGAGAAAGCAAGGGCCGAGAAGGCAGAAGAAAGGTAAACAGAGTCCTCAAGTTCCACACTAAGGAACTGTAGGAGAATTATAGGACTTTGTAAGAGGGGGGAAGTTACTGGATGCCCTATCTTACACACCCTTCAGGGCTACCTCTCCCTTTCATTGCCTGGCCAATATACAGCTCTATAAGTTTGGGAGACTGATAGCAATGCAATAATCGTGCTTGCAGAGATAGAAACTGTAGCTAGTGGAGATGTGCTTGATAACTGTCCGGTGGTTAGGGACTAATTTTGCATTTATCTATACATTCCTCCCAGAGTTTCTGGAAGTATCTCATTCATGCTATTGCTGTGGCTGGTGTCTGCTCATTGCAGAGCTGAATAGGCAGGCACTGTATGAGCGTTCTGTGGTGATCTATCCCACTATTGATTCACACCTGGGTGGCTTTCAGCGTGGGGCCTCTATGGACAATACTGCCATGAGCATTTGTGTGCGTGCATCTATATCTCCAACAGCATGGATGCATATTAAAAATGCAGACCCCAAAGCAACCTACTGTGTGAATCCATGCATATGAAGGTCAAAAACAGGCAATGATAATGTATGTAGTTAGGGATGCACATCTAGGTGGTAAAACTCTAAGGATGAGCAAGGAAGCGGTGACTTCTGGAGGGAGGGGTGGCAGTTAGGAAGGGATATAAGGGAGACTGCTGGGGGCCAGCCTGGGTCTCTCCTGCTGCCTGGCTGGTGGTTGGGTGGGAGGTTGATTTATAAGCTGTTAACCTGCACAGTGCTCTTTGAGTGTGCTGTATTTCACAATGAGCATAGGTTTAAGGAAAAGGACAAAGAGGGCCTGCAAAAAAATTTTTTTTATATTTAAAGAGAGGTGCCTGGGTGGCTCAGTGGGTTGAGTGCCTGACTTGATTTTGGCTCTTGTCATGATCTCAGAGTCGTGAAATCCTGAGGCTCTGCACTTGGTATGGAGTCTGCTTAAGATTCTCTCTCTTTCTCTCTCTTAAATAAATAAATAAATAAATAAATAAATAAATAAATAAATAAAATATTTTTAAAAATATATTTATAGAGATATGATATAGATTTTCTTCCCTACAAAAATGCATTACTCAGAATAGTGGTTCTTTGGCCAAATCAGAAGAGGAGGTAGTTGAAGCCTGTCTGTGGCTGCAGAACCATGAGAATTGCAGCCCCCGAATGCACTGCCCCAAATGCAGCCAGTGCATTCTGAGCCCCATGGAGGGCGAGCAAGATCAGGACTCAGCTGGAAGCCTCAATTTTGGCGGCACTCCTGGGCAGAGTTGGTGATGCAAGCCCTTGGAATCCCTAGACTGTGCTGCGGGGAATCAGAGCAGGTTCCCTGAAATGTCAGCGGAGTCCTGGCCTTTGCTGCCATGGCTCCACCTCCTGGCAACTGTGATCCGTTGTGGGATAGTGGAGTTCCCTTCCCTGGCTAGCTCATCTGCTGCGGGTGCTGACTCTGGACATCTTCAAGAGGGAAATATTTGACCCTGAGTAAAACAGGGGGTAGCTGAGGACCCTGTTCCAGGTGAGAGGCTGGGCTGGAGGGGGTGGTGGTGGTGGTAGCTGAATGTCCCAGACCCTGAGAAGGAAGGTCTTTGAGGCCAGAGTTTCTGCAGTGCTGAGACCTTCCACAGCCTGGCCAGGGTGGGAATGAGGTGTCTCCTGGAAGAGGGTGGTTTGGGGAATGGAAGCTGTTTCTGATCTGGGTGGACTCTCGCATACCCCTTCTCACAACCTCATTTGAATGTGATTAAGGGTCTTAAGGTACACAAACCTTCTGATCTTCAGGTTCCCACGATGACAACACATATTATTTATTGAGCACCAAATATGGGCCAGACGATGGGGTCAGAACTTTATATACCTTGCCCTTAATACAGATTTTCAACTGATACCCATCACTGGGCTTGAGAGATTATCAATTCATGGCTCGTATTCATTTTAAAGCAGGACTTGAATGAGGCTTAGCAAGGTCAAGTGCAGAGCCAGGGCTTCATTCCAAAGCCAAGCTGCCTCCCCCACCCACTGTGAAGCAGAGAGAGTAACAGTTGTAGAGCTTGGCTAAGGTATGGCTGGCCTGTGGCTGACACAGCGGGGCTTCCTTCTGGGGGGTGTGGGCCAAGAGCCACATCCTGCTCTGCATCCCTGTGTGAAAATGAAGCCAAGCCAAGAGGCAGGCAAAGGCTGTAAATCTGTATCTGCGCACGTACACACAGGGACACACACACACACACACACACAGACACACACACGCACACAGTGGTGCCCAAGGCTCAACAGCCCGGTTGCCACCTGCCTCCTCTTAGAGAGCCCAGTCCCCTCCCAGAGCAGACCTGGAAGGCCCACAGAAGCTTCACCAGGAAGCTAGCTAACTTGCTTGCTTTCCTGCTTGCTTTCTTCTCTCTTTTTTCCCTCCCTTTGAGAAAAGGGAAAGAGAGGGTTTGCTCAATGGGGAGGGAGAGAGACAAGCAGACTGTGCTGAGCTCGGAGGTGACATGGGGCTCTGTCTCTCAATCCTAAGATCATGACCTGCGCTGAAATCAAGAGTCTGAGAGCCAACTGACTGAGCCACCCAGGGGCTCCACCAGAAAGCTTTCTTGTCTGTTTCTCACACAATCCAGTCTTCTTGTCTCCTTTAAAGTTCAACTTTTGTCTACTTCAAGTTTTCTATCTGAAGTATTTGAAAAGGAAAATGAACATTTTTGGGAGAGGGAAAATCCTAAAACTCCCTGGTCTTTCTCTGAGCTCAACTGAGAACCTGCAGAACAGAGACTGCAGAATCTGTGAGGCCAAGATGGCCAGATAAAGGTCAAGCGAGGAGAAATGACAGGCCCAGTCAGTCCTCGCTTGAGGCCTCTATGTAGTTCCTCTTCTCTTGCACCATGTGTGCGACTGCTCAGAATACCTGAGACTGTTTCCCACAACACAAACCTTCTGAGCCTGTGTCCTCACAATGGTTGTAACATCATATATTAACATCCAACATTGAACTTGTGTCAGGGATTTGTTCGTTAAAATAATTGTCATTGTAAGCGCAATAAGTGCTCTTTATAAAAAATGTAGATGGCACCGAAGAAGCATGGAAAGAAAACGAAAAAACAACAGAAGCAAACTATTTACCACCCAACTTCCCAGAATCGACCATAGATGGCTAGCTTTCCACCTTTCCCCATCCAATTGCTATGCATGTTTTATATTGGTATTAAGTATAGTTATTTTATATTTAAGATGCAGGTGCTATACTAAACATTTTTTATTATAAAGTTTTCAAACATACGTAAAAGCAGAGAGAACTGGCGCATACCACACAGCTTCAATTGGCAACTCATGGTCATTATTTCATCTATTCCCCACTTCAAGCCCTAACACATTACTTCAAAATAAATCCAGGTGTCAGAGCATTTCACCCATAAACAAGTAAGTGTGAGTCTCTAAAAGAATAAGAACTTTTTGTAAACAAAATAATGACTTCAATAGTATTTCTCACTTTAAAAAGTTAATAATTCTTCCCTATCATCCAGATGCAATTTTAGACGATGCTTCTTTCAGGTAATTACCTACCCACGAGCATTTCTCCGTGCCCCTAACATGTAATTACCAACACTTCTCATCATATTCCGCGTCAAGTGCCTCGTGGATGGTCTGACCACCATCCCTCAAGCCCCTTGGACATTAGGCTGCAACAGCTTTGGGAAAACAGTCCCTCTTGTTAGCATGTAAGTCGAACCAGCGTTGGTGCCCACTGTGACCTCTGACCATTGTGCCCCGCCCCGAAGAGCCCACAGGTGCTGGCAAGTTCTCTGCTCCTACCTGGACCGAGCCTGGGAAGGGAACCTCTGATGTGTCAATCGGCCACCCTGTCCCACTGTCTCTGTCACAGACCATTTCCCTTTCCTTCCCTCTGAGGGCATCTTTATTTGCAAAGTTAGCCAATAGTATTGGGTTTCCTGTGAGGTAGACTATGTTTAGATGTTGCCACAGGCAAGCCCAGAAGCTCAGGCTAGTAGCCAGTTGGTGGCAGAGGGTCTGAATTCACAAACCTGGAAGACAGGAGCCTGGGAGCAGACCCAGCGGGAAGGGGGGGCGGGCAAATAACCTTGCAGGGAGGGCAAGGAACAGTGCAGGTCTCAGGAGCCACTAACACTCACTGAACCTCAGTTTTCCTGCCTGTAAAAGGGGAGCCCACGATACTCCCCGGGCTGCATTGGGGCACAAATTAAATGAACTAGAGCTTCTCCCTTCTCAGTGCGGTCCCGGGCACCGGGAGCCTACTAGTAATGCGGCACCTCGGGCCCACCACTGAATGAGTCTCTGCATTTTGATGAAACTCTTAGGAGGTTGCTATGTGCATGGATTTTAAGATCCATCAGCACAGAGAGCACCTAGTGAGTACCTGACACCTGGTAGGTGCTTCTGAATTATTTGCCCTTCACCTCCCTCCTCCAAGGCTTTTAGTGGCTCCCTATTACACTCTGGTCAAGCCTAAGGTACATTTCCGCCGGGCACCCACAAACTGGTGCAGGCTCGTTACCCAATGTCTCTCACAGCCCTTGCTGCTCCAGCTGGATGGGGAGCAGCTGGGTCCTACTGTTCCTGGCCATGTTCCTGCTCCCTACCCTGGCCAGCCCCATCCTCCTCTGCAGCTCCAACCTCAACCACCATGGCCTCACTGCCTCCCCACCACTTACCTGCCTGGCCCACCTACAGGGCAAAAAATACTTCTGATCGCTCCCTCTTCTGGGGCCTACCCAGGATCGAGTACCCCCGGCACACATTTATTAAAGGGTCAGTGGCTCCTCCGAGGCCTTCCGGGCTCCTCGATGCCTGCCCTGCAGCCTGCGCCCAGCGCCGCTGTGGTTCTCACAGCTGCATCTTCCTGCGGGCAGGGCTGGACTGCGTGATCCCCACCTGGCTTTCTCAGTCCTGGAGGCCAGGACAGGGCTGTGGGTGGGACTGCAGTGCCCCAGGCTGGGTGACCTGCTGGCGTTTGAGGAAGTCTGCGGCCAGTTTCCCTTCCTCGTTTCCCTCTGGCCAGGAGACTGCAGCACCTCAACCCCCATGCCTGCCCTTCCTCATCGTCACCCACAGCCACCTGTCACAGAGCCCACCCAGCAGGACAGCTGCTTCAGCCTCCCTTTGCCTGCCTAGGACTCCCCTCCTGCTTCTCTGAGTGCTCCTCTCTGGGATCCTGCCAAGACTCTCTCTCTTCCAGTTACACAATCTTCTTGGGCAACCTCATCCATGTTATTGTCTTCCTAGGGAACCTTGCTCACTGCCCTGTTACACTCATCAGCTGTCCTATCTTCGCAGACTTCCTGTAATCCCCTCCATGTCAGTGACCACCTCTATGATCTGATTCCACATCCTTGTCTCCAGCCAGGGCCCAAAGAGTCTCCAATGCCCATCTGTGTCCTTCACACCTCTTGCCATTTACCCCATTGACCATTCTCCATCCGGAAGCCAGAGAGGTCTTTCCAAAATGCAAACTGCCAGCCTGACCCCTCCAGGGGTTCTCCTACCTGGGAGTTTCAGTCCCAAGCTGGAAAGCATGGTGTTGGCATGATCCCACCCCTCTGGACTCCCATCCTTCTGTCACCATCCGCCCCACCCCCCAGCAAATGGGGCATGTTTGTGCCAGTTCCCTGGCCTCCCAAGTCTTACAGAATGATGTGCATGGTTGGCCCAGATCAATGCTTGCACACGAAGGAGGTTGTGTGACGAGAGAGGAACCCCGAGCTTGAGGAACAGGCTATTTTATAGTAAGCTGTGAGCAAGCCTGCTCAACGGCCCAAGGGAGACATTACCTCATCCCTTGGGCTGCAAACATCACCCTGAGAAGCAGGCCAAGGGAAGTGCAGCTGAGGCTTTGCATTCTCAGCGCCCTCTGATTGATGGTAGAGCTCAGCAGCCTTCCCCCTTGGGCCACACTTCCATGGACTTGGAAAAGGCACCTCAGGTTCTGCCCTGGGGACTTTCTCCTCTCTGGACCCCTGCTCATCCCTCCCCAGGGCTCCCATTCTCTGCTGCCTGGGGCCAGTCTTCATCTCGCACTTTCACAGCCTCTCTGGTTTTGACCCTTTGTCTGAGCTGTTCCTTGTGATGGGTAACAGAAAATGTTAGCACTAAATATGCCACTTGGGTGTACCCATTATTTTGAGCTATAAGCCCTCAAGAAATATCAAGTATTTCTGAACTCTTCCTCTCTATCTAAAGACAGTCTCCCAAAGGAGTTCAGGTATCCTAGAGGCCCCCCGTCCCCCACCCGCCCGGGAGTTTCAACAAGCAGGGAGCATTGAGGCTTGTCAAAAGGAAAGAAACTAGAAGTCCTCACCACACCCGAACACACTTGGCCACAAACCAACATACCTCCCATCTGTTCTTCCAAGGGCCTGTTCATTTATTCTCTTCTGAGAAGAACACACACCCCTGCCCTTTCCCTACTAAACTGGTATTTATGTCTGAATTTTTTTTTTAATTTTTATTTATTTATGATAGTCACAGAGAGAGAGAGAGGCAGAGACACAGGCAGAGGGAGAAGCAGGCTCCATGCACCGGGAGCCTGATGTGGGATTCGATCCCGGGTCTCCAGGATCACGCCCTGGGCCAAAGGCAGGCGCCAAACCGCTGCGCCACCCAGGGATCCCCTGTCTGAATTCTTTTTTTTTTTTTAAAAAGATTTTATTTACTTACTCATGAGAGACACAGAGAGAGAGGCAGAGACATAGGCAGAGGAAGTAGGCTCCCTGCCGATGCAGGACTCAATTCCAGGGCCCTGGGATTACGCCCTGAGCCAAAGGCAGATGCTGAACCACGGAGCCACCCAGGTGCCCCTTAAGCCTGAATTGTAGGCCACCGTGAGGAGGAGGCACTCATTTTTCCCTGCGTATCTCCCATGTATATATGACACATACATGTTAATAACCTTTTCTGTGTTTCTTTTGGTAACCTGTCTCTTATCTCAGGAGCTTCAACCTAGAACTCAGAAGGATAATTATTTTTCCTCCCCAACAGTTTCTGGTGACCCAGACGGGACCTCTGAGATGCCTTACAGATGGGATTCTGGGAAAACAGACAAAAGTCAGTGAAGGATAAGAATTATTTGTCCTCCCACACTTGCTTGTAAGTCCTTATCAGCCTCGTTTTCTCTTGCAGTTGAGACAGTAACTGCCTACAGTAGCCTAGTTTCTGTCGGGTGGAGGGATAAGTGGTGCTGGGCGGACTTGAAGGCAAGAGCCATGGTGGAGAGACAGTGAGGGGGGCGGGAACAGCCTGGCAGTGATGGGCACAGACGCACAAGCAGGCGAGGACTGGAGACTTGGTTCAAATAAAGCTTTGTGGGAGAGACACAGCAAAGGGAAATGAGGATATGATTGATTATGCCTTGCATGCCAGTCCACGGTATTCCCACTTTATGCTACAGGCTGGGGGAGTGCTTTCGGGATAACCACAGCAAACCTTTACATAGCATGGCAGATGTGCCAGTCAGTGTGCTAAGTCCTCTGTGCAGGTGAACTCATGTAACCAGTGACCCCAGAAGCACCTGTAACACTTACAGGAGGACACAGAGGGGAGGAGAGGTTATGTGACTTGTTTAAGGCCACACAGCTCATATGTGGCAGAGCCAGGATTTGAATTTAGCCTTTAGGTTTCCTGGTCTATGCCCCGCATTCTCTGGGGTAGGGTGGGGGTAACGATGGATTCTTATGCTTTGTGTCTACTGTGCAGATATACACATGGTACATAAACAGATAGTGTATCTATGTTTTAAAAACATCATGAGAGGTGATTAAAAATATGATGTCTAAAAAGACCTATGTGGGGGATGATAATGGAAAAAAGTTAAGAGCAGTTGTCTCTGCTCTTAATCAGACCATGGAGCTGTATCTTGTGCTTCAAGCCTGGGGTTAGGGAGTAACGGGACGAAAGTGATATCCTCAGAAAAATAAACCAATGGTTGAGTGGACGTGAGGGAAAGCTGGGAGAGCAGATGGGAAGGAACAGATGCATGTCCGGTGCTTCTCCACGCCAGGCACTGGGCTAGGTATATTACCTATAAGGTAATATTTATATTACCTATAAGGTAATATTTTCCTTTTGATCTTCACCTTCACATTTTCAGGTGGTGAGATGGAGACAGGAGGAACAGGTCCTCGGCCACTAGCTGGAAAAGAGCCAGGGGAGGACTCGAACTTCCTGATTCTGAACGCAGGCAGGCAGAAGGCCGTGGACGGAGTAGATAGCAGGAGAGAGAGGGTGATTTGGCTAACGGAGAATGCAGAGCATTGGTGAAAGATTGAGTCTATTTAGGATTGGGCTTATTTAGATTGGGCCAGGGGTTGTTTTGCTGCCATCAAGTCAGTACCTTTATACCAGAAGTTTTCAGAAGCGGAAGGAGGTACTTCGTTCCTCTTCTCCCGCAAAGACCAGATGTAGAAAATTGGGAAGTTAGAAAGGAGTAAGAGTAGACAAAATAAATTATATTTACTTGTTCCCTCTGCTTAATGTTTACATTTTAACACCACTGGTTAATTGCCACCAATTTCTTGGGCTTGTTTTCATAATTTCTGCTCTGTTTTCATAGTCTCCTGCTCGGGGACTAAAAGCACTCCTCTTTGGTACAAAGGTAACAGGACCTGGCAAAGAGCTCCAGGAGCATTTTGGATGAAATATTTTTAGGCATCATTAAACTATTTTCTTGGAAACATTTAAAAAGTTCCACTCTTCTCCCTCCAAACATGGTGCGTGTTCCCAATCATGTAGAACCTACTAATGGAGAATAATGGAAAATGAACAAATGAATGCCAGCTTGAGTTATAACCATATTTCCATTTTAGCCCTTTAAAGTACACGAAGAATTCAAATTAATTCCTAGAATGTCTTTATATTGCTTTCCGATGTTCTGGAGGGTCTGCTTTAGGAAAAAAAAAGAAAATACAATAGCTGTCTTTCACAAGCAATGCCCTTAAAGCAGTTTTCTTTATTGCTGCTATAGAGATGATATAGTGCTCAATACCACGGGGCAATAAAGCAGAGCCCCTGGGTTCCTATCATTGACCAGCTATTGAAAATAAGCTGTTGGGGCACTTGGGTGGCTTAGTCGGTTAAGCGTCTGCCTTTGGCTCAAGTCATGATCTTGGGGTCCTGGGATCAAGCCTCACATAGGGATCCCTGTTCAGCAGAGAGCCTGCTTCTCCCTGTCCCTCTGCACCCTGCTCCTGCTCCTGCTCTCTCTCACACACATAAATAAATAAACTATTAAAAAAAGAATTTATTAGGTCAGCCAGTCCATGTATATGCTCACCTATAGGGTAAACTTAACATGTGGCATCAGTGACTCTAGTCGTGGCAGACAAACTCCTAATCCAGGAGGATCCTCTTTATTTCAAACACTATCATTCACAACATAACAAAAACTTCATATTGAAGTATAAATATCGGGGAGCAAATCCACTGGTAGCCTTGCACTAGTTTGCACAACTGCATCAGTTCCCCTTGACCTGAAGAAACTAATACCAGGTTGTTATGGGATCATATTGTGCTTTGGGGACTGGAGTGGATACTATTTAATATAAGACTGTAATTGGACAACAAAACAGAAGGTGAGATTTGGCATGCAGTGCAGCCAAATTAGCTCCTGATGAACTTCCTCAGTTGGATAGATTTGAACCACAATTTAAGGCACCTCAGGTGTACTTTTTAATCCTTCAGGACCAATAATGTCACTTAAAGTGACCTGACACTTGTTTTAAAAGTACATGATAAGATACAAAGATAGCAAAGGCTGTGAAAGAAATATTTGACCATCTAATTTCTCAGCATGCAGAGAATCTGAAATTAGCAGTCATTTGGCAGCATTTGTCATTGCAAACTTGGAGAGTATGAAGTTGTAGCTGTGACCACAGGTAAATACGGGCAAATCAGATTACAGAGTTTCTGCAGTCATCTTGTTGTTACAGTGCCGTGCTTTCTTCTTTGGTACTTTTATAGACTTTTCTTTTATAGAAAAAATTGTTTTTCTTATAATAGATCAACTTGTATTTTATTCAGAGCCAGCTTCTGATTTCAGTTCTGAAACAGAATATCAATATTTATTTCTGTTTGAACCAGCTGCCCAAAGAATCAGTTCTGAGTAAATCCCAGTTACATTTCGATCCACAATCCGCCGTTTGAAGGTAATGAAGGGTTGGGCTCCCATGGGGCTGTAGAGAACATTTATCTGACTGTTTGCTATTATGTAGACATGTTGATAGGTCCTCAAGTGACAGTTGGCAAGAGGGTGGCCAGGGAACCATGCTGAATCATTTTACTCAGTTGGTACACTTCTTGGTGCTGAAACCTACAGTAACACTTCAGCACAAAACGAGCCACATGCTGGGGACACCTGAGTGGCTCAGTCCACTGAGCATCTGCCTTCAGCTCAGGTCACGATCCCTGGGTCCTGGAATCAAGCCCCTGGTTGGGGTTCCTGCTCAGCAGGTTGCCTGCTTCTCCCTCTCCCACTCCCCTTGCGTGTGCTATCTCTCTCTCAAATAAATAAAATCTTTAAAAAGGGAGAGAGAGAGAGAGAGAGAGAGCAAGCGCCACAAGCTGATGCCAGGCTTACTTCAAAGTCTTCAACATCCTATTTGGTGACTAGACCTCAGGCTGTTTCAGTACCGTGAGTACTTTCACTTCCAACAAATTTGAAATAGTCTCAAATCCGAATTGGCCACAAGGAGGTGTATCTTTCAATATTTTGAGTGGCTTTAATGGATAATTTACTTAGAACCCCTTTTGCAAAAACGTTTTGGATTAATGATCAAGATTTTGTAAACTGACAATGTCAAGTCAATTTAACCTGCTTGCAAAAGAGGCTGAAGAGATGTATTTCCCTGAAGCCAGTACATGTTCTGCGGCTTAAGTGTACGTCTGGTTGGATAAAGAAGCCAACATTGGCTTGAAATAATATATCCAAGCCACAAAACTATAATTCCTAGGTTATGACATTTCTCCATATGGGGCATTTAAAACACAGATTGGGTAACATTTTGTCATATTGTAAAACTCGTGTGTGTGTGTGTGTGATGATTAGTGTGCTTTTTTAAATAAATGAAATCCATCTGTGATTCATATGTGAAAATGTGTCTGTCCAAGAAAGAGAAATCCTTGTATGATCTCACTTATCTGTGGAATCTAAAAATAACAAAATATCTGCCAATCAGCAGACTCAGCTCAGCCTCATGGAGGACTTCTATCTGCAGGACCCTTCCCAGTTCACTGGTTTCATTCAAAGCTCATGGTTTTGTGCACTAAAGCATCTACAGCAGGTGCATGTCCCAGGAAGGGATGGTCTGTGCAGGTGACATTGCCAGGTGACACTGCAGGTGACACTGAGCAGGTGACTTTGGATTACTTTTTTTTTTTTTAAGATTTATTTATTTATTTATTTATGATAGACACACACACAGAGAGAGAGGCAGAGACACAGACAGAGGGAGAAGCAGATTACTATTTTATAGAGAACCTGCAGACCTACTGCTATTTGGAGTCACGTTGTGCAGGTTCCAAGGCTGACCCTGCCACTCTCAAGCTGTGTGGTTGAGTTATTTCTCTGAGTCTAACTTGCCCTACTGTGAAAATCAGGATGATAATATCATTAGCAACAACACATGTCAAGTGCTTCACATGGTGCCCAGAACGTGGTGGGCCTTTAGGAAATGATCAACGATCATTCAAAGCAAGAAGGTCCCGGGATCCCTGGGTGGCTCAGTGGTTTGGCACCTGCCTTTGGCCCAGGGCGCGATCCTGGAGACCAGGGATCGAGTCCCACGTCGGGCTCCCGGTGCATGGAGCCTGCTTCTCCCTCTGCCTATGTCTCTGCCTCTCTCTCTCTCTCTCTGTGACTATCATAAATAAATAAAAATTTAAAACAAAACAAAACAAAACAAAAAAACAAAAAACAAAGCAAGAAGGTCCCAAAGGAGGTAATGAGTACTAGAAATCTGCACACTTGGGACACATGGAGAAAGGGATAAACTTCCTAATAGGTCTCGGTGGATGCCTGCTCAACCGCTGAGCCACCCAGGTGCCCCTCCCTCTCTTATATGAGGGAATCCCACCCGGTACAGCCCAGGGAATGGGAACAGTGCACAGGCCAGCCACAACTTGCACGTGCAGCTCAGACCAGGTTTGCAAAGATGCCCACAGGCACCCGCCCCCTTCCAAGTGAGGTTAGAGGAGTAACTTGGGGCTGCTTGGGTAGGTTGGTGGGTGGGCCAGGAGTCCACCCAGGTCAGAAATTTCCTTACCTACAGTGTTTGGCTGTTTCTCCTGAGCTGACAGAGAGCAGACAGATACCTTCCAGGCATGCTCAGGGTGGGCAACCACAGTTCCTAAAGGCCTTCCCTTCTGGCTCTGGGAGAGCAGCCAGGCCTGGCAGAACCCCGGAGTGGCTGCGGTTGCGGTGGGTGGAAGCGTGTTCTAAATGGAAGTCTTGGCGCTCCCTCTAGTGGTTCTCACGTGAACTGCGGGTCGGAGACCGCTGGGGGCAGCAAGGAGTGTCATGCGGGCAGGGACTGTGTCCACTGCTGTAAGCAGTACCAACATGGTCAACTCTTGGCAGGGATTTGTCATTGACTCCTGGCACACTTAAGGGATAAGTGGTTCTTTGCCAGGCACCCACTCTGTGGTAGGCACTGTGCTACTTTGTCATGGCAGCCCCTGGAAGGAGCTCTGTCACAATTAAGTTATGGCATGGAACACCAGCTTGGGAGAGAAAGTCACCTGCCCAAGATCACCGTGGGGTGAGGGCATGAGCAGGACTAGAATCCAGGCCTGGCAGGTTCCTATACCTGTGCTTTCCACCTCATCAAGGGTCTGTGGTCATCCCATCAGGCTCAGCTCTACTCTTTTCTTTGGGAGATCCCATGGTTGCCAAGGTAGGCAGTATCCAAGCCCTGAAATTTCAGAGGATTTGTGCTTATCTTGGTGACGCACAGCAGAGCCAAAGGGAGAAGACCACAACGTCCAGATGGCTGGTGGGTGCAGGCAAAGGGGAGCAGAATTTGCCAACCCTGTCTCTTTGGCAGAAGGATTATTTTAGGCTGATTAGTTTTAAGAAACTGCAAACACTGGAGAACCTCTAAAAACCAGATAGAAGTTACTCCTTTGTGAGAGACGTTGACATTTCTAAGGGAAATTTTGACTTATAAGTGCATCTCCCTCACTGTACCGGGAAGAGGGGGATGACTCTAAATCTCTAGAACTCTTCTCAGTGGAGAAGTAAGGACTTAAATCTGCATAACAAGCTTACCCTTGTTTACTGTGCTTTTTCTGGTAAGTTTCCCAAACTCATCTCCCACCCTCAACATCGTCTTTTGTCCTTAGCTGAAGATGGTATTTAAGTTGATGGTTTCTGCCATTTCAGGGAGTTACTCAGCTGTCCTGGGTCTCTCCCATGTATACAAGAGGTATACGCGTTATTAAACTTTTGTTTGTTTCTCTCTTGTTAATCTATCTCATATCAATTTAATTTTTAGACCAGCCAAAGAACCTAGAAGGGAAGAGGGATGAAATTTTCTCCCCTACATAGGCAATGAGTTGTTGGTGATGTAATTTGAAGTTTGGGTCCAAGAGTGAACGGTCAAGAAAGAATTCCTGAGATGTTTTTGTTGCCAAAAGGTGTTTTTATTATAGCACAGGGACAGGACCCGGGGGCAAAAAAAGCTGCCCTTGTGATTGTGAGGAGTGACTGATTATATACTTTTAAGGTTGTGGAGGGTAGAGAAAGAGAGATAATGTAAGTTTCTAAGGAATTTCTGTATGTTGAAAGCAGGTCCTACAGGACCTTGGAGGTCTGGCTATTGTCAAGATAAGGTTACTTAGCCTGTGGCAAAACATCAACATTGAGGCAGCCACGGGTTCCTTGAGGAATGTCTCAAGTATTTATCAGTGGGCTGTAGTTTGTGAGATGATTTAATCTAAGCTACATTTTTCTCGCCTTTGTTCTCCTTATCATTTTCCCCCCCGGAATAATTTTGACCCTTAAATCTTTAAGGTTGCTAACGATGGAAGGTCTTCTTTTCTAATTTCTTCCTGCCTGAATAGGGGTATCGCGATGTCCCTACCTGTAGGTCAATATTGGTCAGTTGGGAAACTTACATATAGAAGTTACCAAAGACAGAGGCAGCTGAATCCAAGGTAGATAACATCTATGAACCTGCTTGAGTAGAAAGAACCATCTGTTGGCTTGAAGTTATGGCAGTGAAGGTGTTTTGGCACCTGGCAGGGAGACACCGGAAAAGACAACAAAATAAGGTTAATATTATTATAAGAAAAAGAAGCCCAATAAAAAATACTTTTGATAGTTGACCAAAATTCTCCTCTAGTCCTTCACTGTCATTTGAAGAGAAATTTGAGGTCCTCCACAGGTTCACAGGAATAAGGTGCATTAGTTGGCACACTGGATTTCTGTGAGGAAGATACAGGTTTAATTGTTGATATATGAGTCCATGAAGAATGTCCTTCTAGTTTTATGACCCTGGGAGTACAACATATGACCCAATAGAGGCCCTTGCCTTTTGGAGTTAAATCCCCTGTTGTATTAGACTTAATCCTTTAAATAAACTATATCTCCTGGGCTTATATGGGGTGGGTTGCTAGTAACTGTCAGATCAGGTTTAGGGAGGATGTGGTCTGAGTATTCATTAGCTAGATATTTGAAGAAACCAGAAGAACTCAGAATGTAGTCTAGTTTATGAAAAATAGTATTACAATCTACTATGTGGCACTTGGGTGGCTCAGTGGTTGAGCGTCTGACTTTGGCTCAGGTGTTGATCCTGGGGTCCTGGTATTGAGTCCCGAGTCAGGCTCTCCACGAGGAGAGCCTTCCTCTGCCTATGTCTCTGCCTCTCTGTGTGTTTCTCATAAATAAATAAATTTTTAAAATATTTTTTTAAATAAAATCTACTGTCTACAAAGATGTGTTATTGAAACATTTTCTCTCTATAATCACCCTCATTTTTATCGAAGATAGCCAAATCAAGACTAATTCATTTGGAAAAGAAAAAAAAAAGCCAATTTTAACAAACTTGGCCTAAGGATTTACATAAGCTCAACAAGAATAGTAGTTGATCACATAGACTTTTAAAATCTGCTTTGTTGGAACATTTATGAGAAATCTCAAAGGAGCTTTTAGTAGCCTCTCTAGGCCAGAAGCCAAGCCAAATGCCATCAGACATGCCTGCAATATCTGTAGATTTGGGTAAATCCCTCTTCTTGAGGTCCCCCAAATATCCTGAGGTTCTGTACCTGCCAGGAAGTGAGATTCTTTACTCACCAGGTAAGGCTGCTGGGAATTCTGTAAACAAGGTATCAGGCCAACATTTCCAAGGGGCTCTATTGGCTTCATGATTCATAAAGTCAGCCTTAGTTCCTTAAACCTATATACTCCTATACATGCATATCTCTCAAATATGACATCCTAATCAAAAGCCTTGGCAAATAACCAATGTTTCCAATGGTATCCTGTTACAGGGAAAACAGTTTCTTATTGAACATGCAAATGATTATAATTGCCACGGAAGAAAGAATATTCTCTGAGAGTTTCTAAGTCTCGGAGGGTTCAGGTAGAGAGAAAAGTTAAATTCAAATTTTTTCACAAAGAAATATTTTGTCGCATTTATGTAAATCATGGATATCTTAAGAAAAAGCTTCCTTAATCTGGAAGAGCAAACATTAGAGAACCAGCAATATTTCAAACAAGAATCACACAAATTACAACTTCTTCAGTTCATTTAGTCCCATGTTACTAATTCTTGTTCAATTTGAGTGAAGCTTTTTAGTTAGTTCTGGGAATTCTTACCTGTTTTAGTTTTATGATATTAGAGATATCAAATACCTGTATTTATCAAAAACCCTTTTTATGAATCTCCTTGAAGATGCAACATGTTTCATAGGAAAATAAGAACAATAATTATAAATGACAAAAGACTAAAAAACGGACATGGTTAAAGATCTGATGAGAGTTTATTATAATATAGCTGACAAGAAAATCTGGTTATTTCTGTGACACCTAACACTTCAATAATCGGAATATGGAGTGATGGCCTTGTATCAGAATATAACATACCAAATAAACAAGCTTAATTAGTCAGAGACTTCATTTACAATTTAAATCTTGGGACAGTTTGTTAAAAAATCCTCCTCGAGTTATAAAGCACATGCCTAAATAGTATTACAGATCACAACAAAACTTAAAACTTAATTGTTTATTTAACCAAAGTGGCAATAAATTATTCCAAAGGCAAATGTGTAGAGTTATACAGTTGTTAGCAAAACTTAGCTCCTTTAATATTGAGAAGTTTTAGCTTTAAGTAATCAAAGACTGGATAAAGACAAAACAAAAATTTTGGTTTTCCAGGCAGTCAAAAGAGAAAAAACCATTTTGTTTACATTTTCTTATCAAGAACAGACCAACAATCTAAGAAAACTTTGTCTTTTATTTTTTGAGAGAAAAGCAGAATTTCAATCTTATACCAGTGTGTTTTTAAAATCCATTCATTTCTTAGTCTGTCCTGACCACATATAGAATTCCTTTCCAAAGATTTTCCTTCATAGACCTTCTATAACCTTTTTTATTCAGAGATGCTTGCCTTATTTTCATCAGTCTTAATTACATTAAGCAGAACTTTAACCCTTAGAAGACTTAATCTCCAGTGGAAACTAAGTAGTAACTGATTATGAACTATTACACCAGAATTCTTTTTTGAGATGGCAAATTTATGAATACATTTCATACTTTAAAGACACGTTTCTCCATAGAACAACCTTTTAATAAAGCACAAAGCATGTTTATCAATAGACCCAAGTATTCTCAGCTTCTCTGCAATAAGAAGCCACAAGCACAAACCTATATTCAGTAATCAATGCTTTAGTATTTTGTCTCATTTGGAAAAGACCTACGTGTCCAGTGAATTCAAACTAATTTATCATCCAAACAAAACTTTAAAGTTTTAAGTTACCAAAGACTTTGAAAGCTATCTTAACAAGTATCCATGAAAACTTTGAGACAGACAAAATTAACATCATTTTAAGGCATCTTTTTGCTAACAAATTGCAATAGAGATCATGAGCTTATTTGACCTTCAACAAACTTTAGTAGAATAAAAGTTTTATATTTCATGCTGACAACCCTAAAGACATGTCTATCTTAATTAAACCAACAAATTCAATTAGTTTAAAGACCAAATACGGTCCACCTGGGTCTATTTAAATGTCAATCAATTTGTTCCCCATTACCAATTTTTACCTGGGGTACTGGTGGGGAGGTCTGAAGTGGGCAGTCCAGAGGGGCTTTCTTTGCTTGCTTGATAGCGAGGGTAGGAGGAGCAGGAGTCAATGCTGCTAGAGGCACTCAGGATGGTATAGGAGCCAGTTATGCAGCTGCACCCAAAGTGGTACAGAAACAGGAGGAGGTGGGGGGAGTGTGGAGGGCAGAAGAGGTGAGGCATTGCCAGCAAGGCTGGAGGTGGATAAAAGCCCAGAGGGCAGAGAAAGAGGATTCTTGATCCTAAAGCTCATCAGCTTGAACAGATGAAAAGACAGGTTTTCTTTCTATCAACAAGTCGAAATAGGTTGTCCATATCAGGCTAGAGAAGGTAGGAAACTTCCTTGAAACAAAAGGAGTTTCAGCAGCTGCTTGGGAATCTTTCTTAAAGTCTCTGTCCCAAGATAGACCAACCGGAGACACTTGGTTCCAGTTATCATAGCCATTAACCTGGGAAGTGAATGAGGGGAAGACCACAGGTATAGTTAGAGTAATCTGGGTCTATTAGGAGGAACTGAGAGAGAGACAGTCAGTGTCCCCTTTGACAGGGATGGCCTGTATTTCCTCCAGCCACATGGATTTACTTCCAAGAAGCCTATTTACACAATCACCATCCGGTATATTAGGATGGAGTTTTCTAGCCTGGTTAGTGGCCAAACACATTCTGCATAAGGCCCTTAGGTCAGGGCCCTGATTTAGGGCTATAAAGACTTGAACATAGGGCACCTCAGTACATTTGCACTGTTACTGCAGAAGACATCTAATGGATAGATGATATTGAAGCTTAATGTCCCATTAATGGGCTATTTTTTCTCATTTCCTAAGTTGTATTGAACACATGCAGTGTTAGAGAAGACTAGTCCTTTCTTAAATCTTTTCTGCAACCTGAATTGTTTCCAGTCGGTTAAAAGTCCTTGGGAACTGAAAAAGAAACATAGAAGATCCATTACCAAGAAAATCTGCCCCCGCACCCCACCATCTCCCAGGTGGCATCCCACACAGGGTATGTCAGAGGTTCCTAGTGCCAAAGTAACCAGCAGCATCCCTCTAAGGAGCTGCTATGAACATGAACACCATTTTGCCTGGTAGGAGGATTACTGGCATTTCCCTACTTTCTCATTTCATCCTAGGCTACAAATGGGTGCTGGTGAATGGGTTGAAATGCTGTGTCACGCCATGAAGAACCCACTATTTTTAAGCCATGCAAAACACTAAAAAAGTTTTACAAGAGGGAATTATCCAATTTTGTAATTTAAATAGTTAGTAGGGGATATTGATGGAAAATAGTAAAGACAGAAATCCACCATGATATAAGCCACATTCTCACACATTTAGTCTTTTTTTTATTTTTATTTTTACATTTAGTCTTTTTAACCAACTCCCCTAGAAAATGGTCCCTGGTGGGGCTTTAATTCAATTGGGTACTGGTTTTGGCTGGCTCTGTGTGGATATCCCGAGGCCAGATGTGGCTAGACCAGAGATGTGAAGGGAATCACATTAAACCAATGAAGAGGAAATCTCACATAGGAGTCTTAAGACTGGCAGCCATCCTAGTGACTTAGGTGACTGTCCTGTACCTAAGAAAGATAACTTTGTGTGAGAATAAGAACAAAAAGAGAGCATCAAATTTCTGGGTCTTATTACCATTCTGGCCAGCGTACTAGCTTCTAACCAAAAGGCAATCTTTCTCTTCCGTATAGAATAACCACAGGATAGAGAATTGCAGCTTGAACAACTGACATGAAAGTCTTCTAGTATGATCACACTCCTTGAGTTGCCCCTGAAATGAAAGTAAATGTGGAGCAAGAGAAAGTAATCACCAAGTTTGCACCATGGCTTGGAATCCAAATGAGATGCCTCAGACCCCATGCTGACTACCAAAATGATGTGATTTAAAGAGTGGGTCAGAGAGCAGCAAATAGTCATGAAAGAATTTTTGAGACATTTTTGGTGCAAAAAGGTGTTTTTATCATAGCACAGGGACAGGACCCGTGGGCAGAAAGAGCTGCATCTGTGAGTGTGAGGAGTGACTGATCATATACTGTTAAGTTTGTAGAGCAGGAGAGGGAAGAGATAAGTTTCTAAGGAAATTCTGTATGCTGAAAGCAGAGTCTACAGGACCTTGGAGGTCTGGTTATTGTCAAGATAAGGTTACATAGTCTGTAGCAAAACATCAGCATTAAGGCAGCCATGGGTTCCTTGAGGAATGTCACACTCTGCATGTCTCAAGTATTTATCAGTGGGTTGCAGTTTGTAAGGAATTTTAATTTAAGCTACATTTTTCTTGCCTTCATTCTCATTAATGGGGTTCAGGGCAGGCCACCAGAACAAGCCACTTTGGTGTATTGATTATCTTGAATTAAAGTTACTTGAGAAATAGCTAGTACAGGAAGGACATATTTTGTCCCCCTGTAGGCAGGAAATACGTTTTCTATGTGAAAGTCTCCCTCCCTGCACCAGGAAGTAGAAAAACATTCTTATCACCAGAGTCAGGGAATTCAGGGCCAAGAAGGCTATGTAAATACTCTGCTTTGTCTTTTCACTAGTTAATACCCAAAACTAAGTTTCTTCATCTTGTCTGTTCTTCATAAATTTTTTGTTTCTTTGTCTAAAACCTGCCTGCTTTGGTCCGTCCTTTGAGTCTCATATTCTTAGGGGCCCTCGTATAGACTTAATGAAATATTTTTTCTCTTGTCAATCTGCATTAATTTAATTATTAGACCAGCCAAAGAACTAAGGGAAGTAGAGGAAAATTTTCTCCCCAACAGAGCACAGAGGCACGTGGCACCGAACCTCAAGCATGGGGCGGTTCCAACCAGATGGAAGAGTGGAGCGGGTAGCAGTTGTGCTCAGAAGGCAGGTAGCAAGGTCAGATAAACTATAAATCAGTAGCCCAGTAGATGTCACCTCTCCTGTCCAGGCTGAGGAAATTGGGGGGGGGGGGCCACAACGTATTCTGAGGCACCCACCCTCACTTTTCCCTCTCCCAGGTGGATTGAACTGGCAAGGAGAGTTTTCAGGTGCATAGACTGACGGGGCTGGCAGAGAAGTCTGACAAGCAGGAGCGTGAATAAGAGCAGAGCAATCCTAGCCTCAGAAGGGAGTAGCCTGAGTTGGAAGCACTTCTGTGAGAGAGGGCTGAGGAGGCACTCTGGGGAGGTTGGTGAGAACAACTAAGTGACCCCCTCACCACTCTCCTCACACCAGAAAGCCCTACGCAGGCAGACGTGAATGTGTGCATGTCTTGTGACCTGGTGGGCACACACCACTAGACCTGCTTTGCTAGGCTTCTGCCTCAAACAGAAGCACACAGAGATGATACTGACATTGACTCATCAAGTTTGCCAAAGACAGTGAAAATGGTAAATTGCAAGAGTAGACGAAGGATCTGTTGAAGACTGAGGGAGGCAGAGTTTAGAGGAGGGGAGATATGGAAGCTAAACGCTCAGAGGGGTCCGGTGGGGAAGAGAAGCATGAGGCCATGAGGTCCACATGCAGGTTGTCCAGTGTCTCAGGGAATATTCACAGGGCCTGTGTGTTCTGGGCAGGGCAAGGCAGCCAGACAAGAGGGCCAAAAATTGAGCCTGTACTGTATGGATTTTTTGCTGGAGGCCCAGGTAGAAAAACTGCTTGAACTATCTTGGAAATCCCTTTAATTTGGTTTTACATGTAGGACTCCCATTCCAAAGTAGGCTTCAGAGGTGCTACACTGTGGGTGGTGAGGCCACAAAGGAATTCCCACTCAGGGGACATCTGAGCTGGAAGTACAGTCAGGAAGAGCTTCAGAAATTCCCCTCCCCAGCAGACAGCAGACACACATGTAATTGCTCATTCCACTCCTGTCGTTATTAGTACCTGTTATTTTCCTTATCCTTTACTCTCTCAGGGTAATTTTTTCTAAATTACAGGTATTCAGGACACACAGGCTGATACTGGATCTCAGTGGATAGCTTCATGTGGAGTGTCACTATGAGCAAATGGCTCAGTGTATTTCTCTTCACAGTAAATGAGACCATACATGGTTTGGCAGTGGTTGCTGACAGCTGTTTAAAAAGTGCTTTTCAGTCATTCTTTCCACCCTCCCTACAATTGTGTATGAGAAGCAGGTGCTGGCTGGCTGGATGCTGAGCCCACATGCTGTGCCTCTGTTTCCCATTCTTCACAATGAGCAGTGACCATGTCCTCCTATCGGACCTCTCCAGTTCTATATAATGTCCTTGCCATTCTTTGCCAGTTCTTTTTTTTTTTCAGATTTTATTTATTTATTCATGAAAGACACACACACAGAGAAACAGAGACATAGGCAGAGGCAGAAGCAGACTCCCTGTGGGGAGTCCGATGCGGGACTTGATCTGAGGATCCTGGGATCACAACCTGAACTGAAGGCAGACGCTTAACCACTGAGCCACCCAGGTGCCCCTCTTTGCCAGTTCTAATAAATTTATTAAGTTCTCTTGTAGATACACTACATGGAACCCTAAGCTGGAGCTGGGGTGAGGGTTGCAGAAATTTGAATCCCGGAGCTTTAGTTTGCAGCTTCCCAGAGACACAGCTATGTCATACTCTAAAAGTGATGGAAGATTGGGGGCCAAAGTAAAAACAAAAATTGAGAGAGAAAAATTAAAGGAGAAAAGAAGCAATTTCCAGATATTATAGGCAGCAAGAATGTCTAGAGTCATGCTTTTGGTATAGAATACCTAAGACACTAGATAATTATTTGAAAACATATTTTAAAATAAATGAGTGAGGGATCCCTGGGTGGCGCAGCAGTTTAGTGCCTGCCTTTGGCCCAGGGCACGATCCTGGAGACCGGGGATCGAATCCCATGTCGGGCTCCCGGTGCATGGAGCTTGCTTCTGTCTCTGCCTCTCTCTCTCTCTCTCTCTCTCTCTCTCTGTGTGACTATCATAAATAAATAAAAATTAAAAAAAATTAAAAATAAATAAATAAAATAAATGAGTGAGATAACAGAAAGATAAGGGAAATCCTCTGAGCCCAGAATGTAAATCAGGAGAGATAAGGGCAGCTGTAACCTACACAGCCCTGGGCCCCTGCGGTCCCTCAGGGCCAGGAGCCTGGTCTTGGAGGATCATACCCCTGCAACGAGGAGGATGGAGACAAAGTCTGGGCTGGGAAGGCTGGGACTTTTGTTTGAGGCCCATACAAAGCTGGTATCCCCAAGGGGCAGTCCCCTCAATTTGTCTTAGCCTCTTCCCTAGAAGGCAGAGACTGAGGCAGAGCCTATGTGGTAATGCCATATTGGAGTACGAGATTCAAGAGAACAGAGTGAAGGAAAAGGGAAGTGCACTGGGAGATTAAAAACAACAACAACAACAAAAACAAATACAAAGCAGTGCAATGATTGAGCTGCCACAGTTTCATGAATAAGTACAGCTGGTCACCTGCTCCTCTGCTAAAGACCCACAGAACTACCATTTATTTCTTAGAATAGTCGGCTGCAGGGAAAAAGGGCAAGCAATTTTATCCTTTGCTTTTTCTCTTTTCCTATGTTTCTTTGGTCAGCATGTCCTCTGTGAGACATTCACTCCCTTGTACTTCTTGCTTATATAAACTGGGCTTTCTGGAGAGCTGCTGAGAAAGCCAAGAGGGTCCATGGGTACAGGAAGAACAGACCTAGAACCAGAGCTGCCGTGTCTCCTGGTGCTGTGGGCATGATGCAGGCTGCCCAAAAGCCTTGCTCTCACCTCTGAGGAGGCTGAAACAGGCAGTACTAGGAACTGAGGTTAGGGAGGTGGAGGCCTACACTTCACAATGGTGGTGAGTGCATGAGCCACCACTGGGGTGCTCTGGCTGAGAAGCAGCAGTATTCAGAAGGCCAGCAGTGCTAAGTCTTGGGGAGGCACATAAGCTGGGTCCAGTGTGGGATCTCAACAAGAAATAGATGGTTTATTTATAAAGGGCTACTTCCAAATGTGTGGGCTAATACAGTAACCTGGTCCTTACAGTACAATGCCAACAAGAACTGCTACCACCTTTAGGCTTAAAAGGACAAAGGGAAGAAGAGATTTCTAGAACTGGAAGGAGAAGGTCATGTACAGCAGATTACCTTGAAAGGAGCAGGAATCTCTAGGGAAGGAACCCAGTCAAGATGAGGCAACTTTACAGGAAGGGATCCAGAGAATAAAATACCTGAGATGGTCCAAATAGACCCAAATAGGCAGAGTAGAGTGGAAAAGTGTGTGCTGAAACTGGATCTGGAGAAGTAAACTGAAGCTGCCTGTCATATCGATAGGTAAAATTCCAAGTAATAGGAGTTCATATTCAAAAATCAAATACATGCAAGGAACTGAGTCAGCGAATCAGAATTAGGAAAAGCATTAAACCTCAAGACCAGATTAATGCAGGCTTTGAATAAAGAAATTATAAATAAAGAATATAGAATGAGTATATTTAAAAATGAACTATTGAGGGGCACCTGAGTGGCCCAATTAAGTGTCTGCCTTCAGCTCAGATCATGGTCTCAGGGTCCTAGGATGGAGCCCCATGTCTGGCTTCCTGCTCAGCAGGAAGTCTGCTTCTCCCCCACCCCTCCCACACTCATGCTCGCTCTCTGTCTCAAATAAATAAAAAAAATAATCGGTTTTTTTTTTTACATGAACTACCTGGATGATCTCAAAATAAAAAACTTCTGCACAGTAAAGAAAATAATAAAAAAAAAAAACTAAAAGACAACCTACTGAATGGGAGAAGATATTTGCAAATGACCTATCTGATAAAGGTTAGTATCCAAAATATATAAGGAACTATACATATATATGTACATATATATACAAATATACAACTCAATACTCAACAAAATAAATAATCCAATAAAAGGATGAGCAGAAGACATGAACAGACATTTCTCCAAAGATGTACAGATGGCCAACAGACACATGAAAAGATGTTCAACATCGCTCATCATTAGGGAAATGGAAATCAAGACTACAATGAAATATTACCTCACTCCTGTCAGAATGGCTAAAATAAAAAAACACAAGAAATAACAAGTGTTAGTGAAGTTGTAGAGAAAAAGGAACCCTCATGCCCCATTGGCAGGAATGCAAACTGGTGCAGCCACTGTGGAAAACAGTATGGAAGTTCTTCAAAAAATTAAAAATAGGGCTACCCTATGATCCAGGAATTGCTGTACTGGATATTTACCCCCTAAATACAAAGACACAAATTCAGAGGGATATATGCACCCATATGTTTACTGTAGTATTATTTATAATAGCTAAACTATGAAAACAGTCCAAGAGCCCATTGGTAAATGAATGGATAAAAAAGATGTGAGATATAGATATATAATGAAATACTGTTTAGCCATAAAAAAGAATGAATCTTTGCCATTTGCAACAACATAGATGGAGCTGGAAAGTATAATGCTAAGCAAAATAAGTCAGTCAGAGAAAGACAAATACCACATGATCTCACTCATGTGTGGAATTTTAGATACAAAACAAGCACAGGAAAAAGGAGAAAGAGAGAGATAAATCAAGAAACAGACTTAACTGTAGAGAACAAACTGATGGTTATCAGAGGGGAGGTGGGTAGGGGATGGGGGAAATAGGGGATGAGGATTAAAGAATACTCTTATCACCATGGGGGAAATAATGGACATTTTCACTCTACTGAGAGGAAATAAAATAAAATAAAATAAAATAAAATAAAATAAAATAAAATAAAAAGGGGTTATTAATACATTTAAAGAAGTAAAAGAAGATACTAGAATGTGATGAAGAAATGAAGGGCCATCAGAAATAGTTTGGGTAAAAGGAAAAACAACAGATATTCTGGAAATAAAAAAATACAGGATAACTGAAAATATAAAATGCAACAGATGAGCCAAAATTCAATACAGGAGAAAAAGAATTGATGAACTTGAAGAAAGATCTGAAGATATTACCAGAATGCAGAGCAGAAAGATGAAAGTATAGAAAATATGAAAGAAACATGGGGCATGGAGTGAGGAGGTGCAAGCATATGTGTAATCAAGGTCTCAGAGGAAACCTTGGCAGACACACTCTTAAGACAGTCCCCATGCCATATTATTCACACCCTTGTATGATCCTCCCCTCTTGAGTGTGTGCAGGACCTGTGAGTTACTTCTAGCCAATGGCATGTGGACACAGCAAAGGTGATGAAATGTTGATTCTATGAATACTGCTACATTACATTGTCACATTTGTCTTGCCAACAGATTCTGGATAGACTTTTTTCCCACAGGGTCTAATCAGGGATGGCAGCTGGGGCCCCTTGGAAACTCATCATATTCTATGCTTGAGAGAAGTGTCCTTAGACAGAAGAAGGTGAAAACTGCCCCAGTTTCAAGTTGTGAGGAGCAGCTGCTTTCCAGGGGGAGAGAAGACAAGGCAAGAAATGGGCAAGACATCTTGTGGCATCTCTTATGTTTGGGTGCCATGAAACACACTCAAGACTGAAAAGGATAAAACTGCTCTACTTTAATGATGGTCTGAAGAGCAGCAGGATGGGATGCTAAGCCTATGAGATTTCCAAGGCCAGGTGTACACACAGACTTGTGCTCTCTGATATGAAAAACTCTTTGTAGATCTGGGCATCTTAATAGGTGGGACTCCACTTCTACCCAGAGGCAACTGCTAATAACTTTTTGGCAGAGTGCCACTGTTATAGAAGGGTGTTTTCAAAAAGCAAACTCTTCTCCTGACCCAGAAAAGCTCTCTGTAAAGGTAGTGAAGTTTGGAAACAGTTTTATTGTTGAATAAGCATAAAACCAGAATGTGATGCATATCACAGACAATCCATTTAAGAGATTGCAAAGACCGTGATAACCTTTCAGAAAGGTTGCAGCAGATTTGTTCCCACTGGGAGGTCTAGAGCATTGACATAGCACCTGAGCACCTTTAACCCAGGGGGTTCAACATCTAACTTGTAGGAATTTCAGAAATGAAAAAGAAAAAAAACAGAGGGAAGAAAATTATCAAAGATACCAGCTTGAAAAATATGAAATTCCCAAAAAACATTATATATAAACAATTTCATATGATTCAACCCAATGTTACAGAAAATCTTTCTCAGAATGGAAAGACATGAGTCTCCAGATTGAAAATGCCAAATGAATAAAAGAGTATGAATAAAAAAAGAATCACACATCATGAAATTTCAAAACTTCAAAGATAAAGGGAAGATTTTGGAGAAGGGGGACAGAGTGGTGGACAGAGAGAGGGAGAAAGGTAGCAAGGGAGGGAGAGATCATTTACAAAAGGGTGAAGCATCCTAATGCCTTCAGACTTCTCAACAGCAGTAACTGCTCAAAGGCAGTAGAGCAATGTCTTTAAAATGCTAAGAGAAAATTATATTCAACCCAGAATTCTTTACCCAGCAAATGACCAAGCGAGTGTAAGAGTAGAATAAAGATTCTTCAGACATGCAAGAACCAAATGAAATTACCTTCTAAGTGACTTTTCATAAAAAGTTACTGCAGGGTGTGCTTCAGCAAAACAAAGGAAACTAAGAACTATGACATGGGGTCCAAGAAACTGGAGTTCCATTCTGGAGGGCAGAAAAGGGAAATCCAAAGATAATTACTATTGCCTAAGGAGCAGATTGGGCAGCGCTTGGGTGGCTCAGTGGTTGAGAATCTGCCTTTGGCTCAGGTCATGATCCTGGGGTCCTGGGATTGATTTCCACATCAGGCTTCCCATAGGGAACTTGCTTCTCTCTCTGCCTATGTCTCTGCCTCTCTCTCATGAATAAATAAATAAAATCTTTTTTAAAAAGAGCAGGTTGGGGCAGGAGGAATGAAGGTGGAGCAGGGCTGGTCTAGGGTAAGATAAAATGTGAGAGGGGACTAATAGCACAGTGGACATTTGGAAAAATTACTGAAAGATTCATAAGAACATTTGGAAAAAATAATTATAGGCACATAAATGACTGAGCAAATGTATAAAAGGAATATACCCAATAAAGGAAAAAACAGTTTAAGAAAAGAAACATAGCAATACTTTTTATGTTATAATTATTTTGAGAAGAATGGGAGCGGATAAGAAAATGAAATCCCCAACCATCTCAACAGGAAATCAATCAGAAATAAAATTTATGAGTTGATAAATATCAGAATAGCATACTTATTTAGAAATTTTAATGGAAAATACCAGAGAGGGAAAGCAGTTAAAAGTATTTTTGGCGATCTTTTCTGGAATGTGGGACTGATGTGAGGGTTGGGGACAAGGAACAGCTATATTTTGTTATAAACTTTTGGCGCTGTTTAATTTTGTGCATGTATTATTGGCATAAAAATAAAAATTAATTACAATTTTAAAACCCCTGCATACTTTTCTCCCCCACACAGAAAAAGCATATGAACTCACTTTTACATGTTTCAAAGATCAGATAATTTTTTTTTTCTGTTCTGATGTTTATCTAGAAATAAATCTATTCTGATGTTCTAAGTGAACCATCTGACTCATACCTGGAGAAGTATTTGCATTTATGACCTCAGAGATTTTTAGATCTCTCTGCTCATGTGAGGGAATTTGTGATTCTTCTGTCCCTTCTTTGAATTTCCCACCTCTTGGCGGTTATCAGGGGCCAGAGAGAATGTCTATTCTCTGGGGCATAGTGTTTTGGCAAGTGTTGGGACATGACTTGGATATAAAAGGATTGGTTAGAGTGAGGGATCTAATCTATAACAGGTATCCTGATGGCGCCTGAAACCCAAAACTTTCATAGAGCTTTGTTGCCTGAGCAGCTGAATTTGAGTTGATCTTGCTATTTATTAGCTCTGTGGGCTTGGACAAGTTATTTAACTGATTTAAAATTCTAATTCCTCAATTAACTAAGTGGAGATAAAAAATAATTAGAATTTTGGTGAGGATTTAACAGGATAATTTATGCAATTTATTTATTTGGCATGGTCAATAAATTAGCTATGATCGGTATTATTTTTAAAAACAATGTTGACCCCTTATGCAGTTAATAAGGGTACTGAGAATAATATAACATAGTAAAAAAAAATTCATGGAGTTGCTATCAGATAGACTGGAGTTCAGATCTGGGCCCAGTTACTTGCCTTCTTATGACTTGAATGGAGTGATCAAACAAAAGTGAGGTGCTCAGGGCTTCCCACTGGGGCTCATGTCAGTGAGGGCTTCAGACAGTTGTGTCTAGGATGACCAGACCAAAACTCACTTGGTAAGATTTTTGAAATTGAATAAACAGAAATCAGCTCTCATCCTAGAGCCATACAAGTAATGTATACAATGTGGTAAATATATTATGTTATAGATGACATATACAATGTAGTAGATATATTATATACCTATAATATATAAAGAGTTCTTACATAGCAATATAAAAGGTAACTAAATAGAAAAACATGCAAAGGATATGTCAGAAAAAATAGAACACAATGATACCTACGTGAAAAGATTTCCAACCTGCAACATTCAAATAAATTCAAAATAATACAATAATATAGCTAGTTGATTCTGATGTACAGGAAACAAATTGATATCAGTGTTTGTTTTTTTATCTTATTTTATTTTTAAAGATTTTATTTACTCATGAGAGACACAGAGAGAGAGAGAGAGGCAGAGACATAGGCAGAGGGAAAAGCAGGCTCCCCATGGGGAGCCTGATGTGGGACTCGATCCCGGGATCATGAGCCAAAGGCTCAACCACTGATCCACCCAGGTGCCTCGATGTCAGTGTTTGTTTTTTTAATTAACCTTTTTATTTTGAGATAATCATAGATACACATGCAGTTATAAGTAATAATAAAGAGATCCCATGTACCCCTTAACTAGTTTTCCCCAATAGTAACCTCTTGAAAAATTATAGTACAATACCACACTCAGGATATTGGCTTGATACAGTCAAGACACAGAACAATTCTATCACTGTAAGGATCCCTCATGTTGCCTTTTTATAGCAACAGCCAAGAATGTTATGTATATGGAACCATATGGTATGCAAATTTTGGGATTGGCATTTTTTTATCACTCAGTCAAATTCTCTAAAATTTCACCCCAGTCATGATGTTATTAATAGTTTTTTCTTCTTTATTGCTGAGTATTGTGGGGTAGTTGTACTACAGGTTAGCCATTCTCCCTCTGAAGACAATTGGGTTGTTTACAGTCTGGAGTTACTACAAAGTAAGCTGCCATGAACATTCATGTTCAGGATTTTGTGGGAATTTAAGTTTTTATTTCTCTAGAATGAATGCCCAGAAGAATAATTGATAGGTTGTATGGGAAATTCATGCTTAAATTTTATAAGAAACTGCCAAGCCACTTTTCAGCGTGGCTGTACCATTTTACATTCCCACCAGCAATGTATAAAAAATTCCAGTTTCTCCACATCCTTACTGGCACATTTTTATTATACCTATTCTGATGGGTATGTAGTGGTATCACATTTAAGTATACCTATTCTGATGGGTATGTAGTGGTATCACATTTAAGTTTTTTTTATTTTTTATTTATTTATTTATTTTTTTAATTTATGATAGTCACAGAGAGAGAGAGAGGCAGAGACACAGGCAGAGGGAGAAGCAGGCTCCATGCACCGGGAGCCCGATGTGGGATTCGATCCCGGGTCTCCAGGATCGCGCCCTGAGCCAAAGGCAGGCGCTAAGCCGCTGCGCCACCCAGGGATCCCCACATTTAAGTTTTAATTAGCATTTCCCTGTTGACTAGTCATGTTGACCATCTTTTCATGTGCTTGTTTGCCATCCGTGTATTCTCTTTGGTGAAATGTCTCTTCATGTCTCTTACCCAATTGCTAATTGGATTGTCTTGAGAGTTCTCTATATTTTCTAAACACTAGTCCTTTGTTGGATGCATGGTTTGCAAATATCTTCTAACCTTCTGTAGCTTGTTTTTCCCTCCTAACAGTCCTTCACAGAGCAAAAGTTTTTTATTTTGATCAAGTCCAATTTTTCCATTTTCCCTTTTTTGAATTGTGCTTTTGGTGTCAAGTCTAAGAACTCCTTGTCTAGCCCTGTATCCTGAAGTTTTTCTCTTATTTTTTTCAAAGTTTTTTAATGTTGAGTTTTACATATAAGTATGTGATATATTTTGAGTTAATGTTGCATTAAGTGTGAGATATAGGTTGGGGTTCACTGTTTTGCTTCTGAATATTTAATTGCTCTAGCACCGTTTGTTGAAAGGTTATCCTTTCTTCATCAAATTGCTTGTGCACCTTTGTCAACAGTCAGTCAGGCCTGTTTGTGTGGATCTATTTCTTGGTTCTCTAATCTGTTCCATTAATCTAGGTGTCTATTTCTCCACCAATACTACACAGTTTTTATCATTGTGGCTCTCTTATAAGTCTTGAAATACATTTATTATTCTTTTTCCCATTTGCTCTTCTTTTCAAATTATTTAAGCTATTCTAGTTCCTTTGCCTCTCTAAGTTTAGAATATCAGAGTTATATAAGCTTTATTAAATGAATTAGGAAGTGTTCCCTCCTGGATTCTGGGAGAGATTGTTTAGAATTGCTGTTAATAAAAAAATTAATTTAAGAAAAGAAAAAAAAAAACAAAAAAAATTTAAGAAAAGAATTACTGTTAATTATTCATGTGGGAGAATTCTCCAGTGAAACTATCGTAGTCTGATGTGAAAGTCAATGAAAGTAATCATAGTTCTAATTTCTTATTTGACACTTTTAAAATTATGAATTCAATTTGCTAAATAGGTATAGGGCTATTTCATATTAAGTGAACTGCAATTTGTGCTTTTTGAGTAATTAGTCCATTTCATCTAAGTTGTCAAATTTATGTGTCTAGTATTGTTTGTAATATTGCTTTATTAACCTTTTATTAATCTTCAAGATCTGTAGTGATATCCTCTGTTCCATTCCTGATGTTGGGGATTTGTGTTTTCTCTTTTTTTCCACCGGATAGCCTGGGTAGAGGATTGTCTATTTCATTCATCTTTTCAAAGAACCAGGTTTTCTTCTTGGTTTTCTCTATTGTTTTTGTTTTCAGTTTCTTTGATAACTTGTCTTTATTGCTTCCTTCCTTCTGGTTGCTTTAGGTTTATTTTACTCTTTGTCCTCTAGGTTCTTGAGACGGGAACTTAGATTACTGATGTGAAATTTTTCCTCTTTTTTAATGTAAACATTTAGTACTTTAAATTTTCCTTTCAGCACTGCTTTAATGTGTCCCACAAATTTTGATGATTGTACTTCCATTTTCGCTCAATTCAGTGTGTTGCTAAAAAAATTTCCCTTAAGACTTCCTCTTTGACCCATGAGTTATTTAGAAGTGTGTTGTTTATTTTCCAAGTGTTTGGAGATGTTTCCATTTTTTTCTGTTACTGATTTCTAGTTAGATTCCATTGTGGTCAGAGAATATTCTCTGTATGATTTAAATTCTTTTAAATTTGTTGAGGTTTATTTCTGGCACAAGACATGGCCTCTATTAGTATTTGATCTTTGCACATTTAAAAAGAATGGGTATTCTGCTGTTGTTGGGTATTCTATAGTTGTCATTTATATCCAAGGTCTTCTATATCCTGATTTTTCTGCCTAGTAGTTTTATCTATTGTTAAGACAGGGGTATAAGAGTTTTATTATCATTATACTTGTGATGTGTCTTTTTCTCCTTTACTTCTATGAGGTTTTGCTTTACATATTTTGCAGCTGTGTTGACTGGAGTGTACACATTTACCAATGCCATGTGTTTTTGGCAGATTGACGCTTTTATTATATAAAATCCCTCTCTGTCTCTAGTAATTTTCTTTGCTCAGAAATATACTTTATCTGATATTTATAGTCTCTCTCCTTTATTTTTTTTAGGATTTTATTTATTTGAGAGAGAGAGAGAGAGAGAGAGAGAGAGAGAATGAGTGAGCAGGGGGCAGGGCAGAGGGGGATGGAGAGGGAGAAGCAGACTCCATGCTGAGAATGGACTCTGACTCATAGCTCGATCCCACAACCCCAAGATCATTACCTGAGCAGAAACCAAGAGTCAGAGGCTCAAGTAACTGAGCTACCCATATGTCTCTTTCTCTGCTTTTTTTTTTTTCAAATGAATGTTTGCATTAGTTTATTCATCTTTTTATTTTCTACCTGATTGTATCATTATATTTGAAGTATGTTTCTTACAGACAGCATATAGTTGGGTCACATTTTCTAGTTTGTCTTTTAGTTGGTGTATTTTTTTTTTTTTTTTTAGGTAAGCTCTATGCCCAAAGTGGGGCTTGAACTCACAACCCTGACATCAAGAGTTTCATGCTCTACTGACTGACCCAGCCAGGCACCTTAACTGGGATATTGAAACCATTTACACCTAATGTAATTATTAATATTTTAAGGGTTACATTGTTATTTTTATTAAACACTTTGTTTTCTATTTGTTTTGTCTGGGTTTTTTTTGTTTGTTTCTCTGTTTTTCCTGTCTTCTTGTGGACTAACTGAGCATTTTTACAACTCTAGTTTGACTTATCCATAGACTTTTTAAATATATCTCTATGTATAGCTTATTTAATGTTTGCTGTATGTGTTACATTACATATCTCTAACATCATAGTTGACAGGTATCAATCAACATTTTGCTGGTTCAAGTGAAGTGTAGGCATCTTACCTTTTTTTAACTATTTCTGTTTATAATTGCCTTAAATAGTCCTCTATATACATGTATAACCATGTTGGACAGCATTATAATTTTGGTTCAATCATCAAACAACTTAGGAAACTCAAGAAGAAAAGGAAAATGTATTTTTTCATATTTTTACTCTCTTTGTTTTATTCTTCCTTCTTGATGTCTCAAGGTTTCTCCTTTCAGAGACCTTCTTGTAGTTATTCTCTTTAGGGTAGTTCTGCTGATAACAAATTTCCTTAGTTTTTCTTCTTCTAAAAATGTTTTAATTTAGCACTTGAAAAATGTTGTACCACTTCTTTCTGGCTTTCCTGGTTTCTGATGAGAAATTCATTGTCTTTTGAATTACTTTTTCACTGTAGAGAAGGTGTTGTTTGTCTCTTTTTGTGTTTAGAATTTTTTTTCTTTGTATTTAGTTTTTAGAAGTATGACTATGATGTGTCATCTTGGTTTGGGCTCTTTGATTTCACCCTGCTCAGGATTCACTCAGCTTCTTGAATTTGTAGGCTTTTTTTTTTTTTTTTACCAATTTGGGGAGTCCTTAGAAATTATTACTTCAAATATTTTTTCAGTTTTCCTCTCACCCAGATTTTTCCTGTCTTTCCGAGACTCTGATGGTACCAATGTTCAATATTTTGTTATCATCCTACAAGTGCCTGAGGTTCTTACTCATTTCTTTTATCACTTCTATTTTCCCTCTGATTGCAGATGGGGCAATTTCTTTTGTTCTATCTTCAAGTTCATTCATTCTTTTCTGAGTCTCCTCAGTACTTCTGATGAACTTGTCCATTGAGCTTTTTATTTTGTTATTGGAATTTTTGGTTCTAAGTTTTCCAGTTGGTTCTTCTTTATATCCTCTACTTCTTTGAGGAGACTTTCTATTTTTTCATTTGTTTCAAGTGATTGTTCATTAAAGATTTTATGGTAGGTGCTTTAAAATTTTAGTCAGATAATTATAATACCTCTGTAATCTTGGTGTTGGTGTCTATTCATTGTTGTTTTCTTAATTTAAGTTGAAACGTTCCTGCTTTTTGTTATGGTGAGTGATTTTCCATTGAAACATGGACATTTTGGATCTCATATTATGAAAATCTAGATCTTATTTAAACCTTCTGTTTCGGGAATCCCTGGGCGGCTCAGTGGTTTAGCGCTGCCTTAGGCCCAGGGCGTGATCCTGGAGACCTGGGATCGAGTCCCACGTCTGGCTCTCTGCATGGAGCCTGCTTCTCCCTCTACCTGTGTCTCTGCCTCTCTTTCGGTGTCTTTCATGAATGAATAAATAAAATCTTTATATATAAAAAAACAGGTTTAAATAAATAAATAAACCTTCTGTTTCAGCTGATTTCTTCTGAAACTGCTCTGTCAGGGAGAAGGAGGATGCTGCCTCATTACTGCCCAATGCAGGTAGAAGTCCAGGTTTCCTACTTGGCCTCTTTTGACATTGAAAAGGGAAGAAGCTCCTCATTAGTTCTGGGTGAAGTGGGAGTTCTGGCTTTCCTTGAGGCCTCCACTGAGACCCTCCTGGGAGGGTCAGGAATGCCAAGAAACTGCTGCCCATATGGCTTCCACTGATGCTATAGGTATTGGCCTCATTTCTGCTAGGCAGTAATGAAAATCCACTCCACTAGGTCTTCTCTAGGTCTTCTCTGACATCATCCTGGGTGAAATGAATCAGAAGGAGGTTGAAGGGCCTCATAACAGCCTTCAGTGTGCAGACAGTTAGGCTTCCCATAAGGCCCTAGTTGGAATGGGTAGAGATTGGGCCACAGTTTTTTTCTGCAGTTATTGGCCAGAAGAGGAAGATTATTATTGGAACGTTTTCTGTCTTGCTATGCATGCTGCATTCTTCCTGGTCCTCTGGCTAGAAAGAATAAATATTTTAGGGAGCTTTTGAAAGGATCTGTTTCTCTTGGTGTTTCCAGATAGTTGGCTTCTTCTCTCACTGCTTTATTATGCCCTGCGTCTCAAGTGCCTAACTGGTCAGCCTTTGTCACTCCACCTTTTAGATATTATAAATATAGTAGTGCCCAAGGGGTTTTGTTGTGTTTAGTGGGAGGAATAAGGAAAAATACATTTAATCCATCCTCCCTGAAGCAGAAGTCTAGGTATATTTATTTTCATGTAGGCCACTTTGTTTACCTCCTTTATAATAATAGGAAGAAGACTCTAAAGAAGGGGGAAATGATTAATAAGGGACGACTGCTTTTTCTGTACCAGTCAGCCTAAGATATAGTTTTGAACTCATTTTACAGGTGAGGAGCACATGTGCAGGTCTCAAGTTTATACAAGTGGCAGAGCTGGAAATCAAGCCCAGGTTGATAGCACCCAAAGCCATGATTCTTAATTCTCCTCTTTTTTCTTATTTATTCATCTCTTTCCAGTTGCTCATTTCTGGTGAAACTTGTGCCTTTTGGGGGCTGTCCGATGGCAGCCATTTCATAGAGAAGTCCCCTAAAGTAGGAGTGAGAGGAACACACACTGGAGTCATACTGCCCAATTCAAAACCATACCAATAATTAGCCAAATGCCCTTAAGCAAGTTACTCAACCTCTTCCATCACATATTCCTCACTTGTAAAATGGGAATAATAGTGGACCTGCCTCATAGAGCTGTTACACGAATTAAATAAATTAATATTTGTAAACTGCTTTGAATAATGCCTGACACAAAGGTATTAATTTAGTCCTTGTTATTATTCTTTATACACCATTACACAAATGGTCCCTCTTCTGGAAATATCTTTCCCCATTGCCAACCCTATTCAAAATATTGCTTTACATTTATCTTGTGGCTTAGAGTGCCCTTGCCCACTGCCACTTGTCACCAGGAATATGAATATCCAATTTGGGAAATGAGAATGTGTAGTGTGCTGAGCAGGAAGCCTGGAATCTCACAGGTGCTTAGTAAAAGATTGCGATTTTGCTCTATTAGGGAAAAAGACTTCCTTTAATTCCCAATCTATATTTGTTATTCTTATTTTATGTTGGAATGTGAGAGAGAAGAAGGTTGATTAACTTGCCTAAAGGCACAGGCTAATTATAGGTAGGTTTTTAAATCTTGCTCTAGTGTATGTGCACTGCCTTACACTGCCTCCCTGTGAAATGGCCTATATAGGGCAGATCTAAAAGTAGACAGTGTCACCCAGGTGGGGATTGTCAAGCTATAAGTGACTGGGAATAATAAGGAAGCTATCCCAATATTTCAAGTGAGAGATGCTGGTGGATTCAGATATATTTTGAAGGTAGAACAAGATGTGCCATTGGTTTGGATGTGTGGTGTGAGGCAAAGAGTTAATATTGAATTATGTTTTTGGCCTGAGCAACTGGGGATATGGATGTGATTTGTTAAGAGGTGAAATGGGGAAGACCAGATTTGTGGAACATGAATCAAGTTTTATTTGGAATCAATTATACTTATATACCTCAAATGAAATTGTCACTGTATACATGAATCAAGTTTAAGGAAGAAGTACAGGTTAGACTAAGGAAATCCATCCATCCATCCATCAATCAATCCATCAGCCTGTTGATGGTATTAAAACATGAGAATGGATGACTGAACTTAGTTGGGTCAAGAGAGTGAAGAAGAGATCTAAGAGCTGAGCCTGGGGTCTTCTGATACAGATTAAAATTAAGTAAGGGATAACAGTGTGTGAAAGAGCTGCTTTAATTGATTCTATTTTCTGAGTGAAATCAGAAATAAGGTAGAGAAGAGGACAGAGGATCAGGGGTGAACGGTTGTCCTAGAGGTTGGGAGGCTGAGTTGAATAGGGATGTTGAGTAGAATTGCCAGGCAACATGGAAAGCCTGCTTGAGGTTTGATGTCAGGAACTACATGCAACTTGGGGAGGGGTTATGGAATCTCAGGCAGGAGTAGCCTTTTGGGTGCAGACATAGAGCAGGCAGAGATGGGTTTAAGGGAGTTGAGGTTTGTTTGGGTAAGTGTAAGAGAGAAAGATGGCAAGAACTTTGAGGCTCCCCTGAGTCAGAGTCTCCTTTCTGCTGCCCCAGACCTTGGTCCTGTTCTCAAGGCTGGTTGAGTTCTCACTGGTGCCTGCCTTCTGTCTCTGTGCTCCTTGTTAATCTCCTTGCCCAGCTCACCACATTCACCCCCTTGGGCCTCAGCCTCCCTCCTCCTCTTTCCCTCCTGCCTCCTGGTTTCATTTCTCATCCTGCCCACAAGCCAGCTCACCCAGAAAAACTGGAACCAGACTTCAAAAGGTATAGTAATAGTGACTTTCTCTATTCAACAAAGACTTCCACCTGCATGCCAGTGCCCAAGCTGATTTTCTTAGAATGTAGCCTCATTGAAATCAGACAGAGTTCTGTTCAGCAATTGGTCCACCCATCCACAAAGCCCTACTATTTGTTAGATCCCTTGTGAAATGTGAAGTGGCCTTCCGCTGTCTTCTGCCATAAGGAGCTTGTTGTCTGGCAGAAAGAGGCTGATTCAAGTGAAATGAATGTAGTGGGCAGTGAGGTGTAGTCTCCCTTCAGACTGAAGGACTTATCCCGTGCCCCCCACCCCACAGCTTCTGGGAGTGCTGCTGGCAGATGCCCCCACCATCAGCCCTCTTGGGAACCATTTTGGCTGAAGATAGCCACCTAGCCAAAGGTCAAGCTGGTCAGTGCCAGGTTATAAAGGCCCAGCTTCCTCAACCCAAATTGAGACATCGTAGAAGGGTCATCCCAGCTTCAGAATTCCCAAGGGGTGAGCTGAGGCTTTCACTGAGATTCCATCATGGCTCAGCTTCTCCTCCTCCTCAGTGCTTGCCTCTTTCCCTCTCTTCCACAGATGTTGGCCCCAAGAACATCCCTTAATAAACTCCCTGCACTCTAATCTCCATCTCAGAGTCGGCTTCCTAGGAACTCAGCTTACAATAGTAGGTTACAGGGGTGATTCAAGAAAGCAGATGTTAAGGGATATTAACCATTTTTAGAAATATGCTTTTTTGACATTAACTAAAACCACACCAGTACTCTGAAATAATACCTTTACTGTGGCCTCATTTTCGGCTAAATCATAATTGTGTGCCATCTTGTGGGTGTCAAGCCCAGACCCTTCCTCAAATGTAAGTTGTGCCCACACTTTCTCCCCTACCGCCCCAATCTCCAGACCAACATACTGTTTCTTGAGTGTGTACGAGGACCCTTGGGATTGTGCTTACTTCTGTCACGCTGGGACCTCATAGTCTGGGCTGAAAGACAGTGATCAGAATTCGGGGCTGCCAGAACAACTGGGGATTGTGGGGCATAATTCAGCAAAAAGGCACTAGAATTCATTGCAAAAACTACCCTCAGCTGCGGGGTTATCTCTGAGAACTGAAGGAACATCATAGATTAAGTGATTATATTCATATGAGAGTCCAAAATAGGGAAATTTATAGAGTGCCAAGTATATAAATGGGTGCTTAGTGTTGGGATGGGGGTGTGGAGATGGGAGGGAGATAGAGGTTACAGGTAAAAGAGGGTTAACTTCTGAGGTGATAAAATGTTCTGAAGCTTATGGTAGTGATAGTTGTGCCTATCTGTGAATATGTGAAACAGACATTAGATTGTACACTTTAAACAGGTGAGTCATACATGGATTTTATTTTCATAAAGCAGTTTAAAGTAACTGAAGGAAGAATGGAGGTGAAACTAGGGGCATCTGGAAGCAGGGGCTCTGATGTTGCCAGGACTCTTCCATCTGTTGAGTTCGCTCTTGCTGCTGCAGGATGACAGAGTCGGGGGCCCCAGCAGCTAGCACTACCACCAGGGAATAGCCAGCTTATGATCTGAGTGGTCCTTAAATGCAGGACTTAGTGAAACACCCAGTCCTATGAATTTTCTCCCTACCTACCTTGATGGTAGATGAGATGAGGCTGACAGATGATAAGGAAAGACTGATAAGGGTCTTAGTTTGGGCTCCAAGAAGCAGAGCCCAAGACAGGATGTGGGTGCAGGTAGTTTATTTAGGAGGTGGTCCTAGGCATCAGGAATGAGGAAGTGAGGAGGTGATACAGGGAAAGGCAGAAGCCAGCCTAGGACGATACTGAGTAGCTTCTGCTGTGAGCACCTGGGCCAAATCCTGATGAGGAGCCTCTGAGCCAGGGCCAGGACTTGGGAGAGGCACTCAGGCTGCAAGTGCTCAAGGGAGAACTTGTTCTCAGGGGCTGGTCCTTCTCTCACACAACCTGACTGTAAGGGCTGCCTTAAATGTTGCCTTATCCTAGTCCTTGCCTTGCTTTGAAAGACTAAGTAGGATTCACTGAACAATTGCCCACCAGAACTCCCGCAACAGGAAGCTGGGGTATCTTGTCACCGACCATGTCCCCACAGCCTGAGTGTCACTAAATCTTGTCACTTTCAGCCATCAGTCTGAGAGTTGAAGAGGAAGCTGCTGGCCTTCCACGAAGCACCCACTACAGATGAGGTAAACTATGAGGGCACGTGGGCCTGGGTATCAGTAGACAGCATTTATTGAGAAATGGCATTTAGGGAGGGCTTTAGCATTTCCTTCCTCCCCCCACCTCCCAGTCCCTTCTGCTTCTTTGACATTTTAAGCCTCGTGGAAAACTTGGAGTATGTGGCCGAGCCTCCTGGCATCTGAGAGATGCCAGGACAAGTGGCCAGTCCTGGCCTGGGAAACCCTCCAGGTGAATCCTGACAAAGATCTGGAGTTCACTCCTCCTGAAAGCATCCCACTCAAGAAGACCATTGCATAGGACTCTGGGAGATACCCTGTCAGAAGCCTAGGCCTGGGGGAGTGGTAGGCAGCCATACATAGAAGGTCTCACCCATCCATGATGGCAGCTCCTGAAAACCTAACAAAAGTGCTCTATGGCAGAGGTATCCTTGGGCATGCATGCCACAGGGCATTGGTGCCAGGCTATCACCAGAGCAATTCCAAAAGACTTTCTCTGCCCCCTCTTTTCCTCCCTCTCCCAATGCAGCTCTGGAGGATGGAGAGGCAGCAGAGAGGGTGGGGAGGAGAAGCAGGAGGAAGACAAGTTCTCCCCTCCCCCTCCCAGCACAGCTCTCTCAGCCCAAGCAAGGCCCAGGCTGGAGGAGGGGCCATGCTGAGTGGGCGAAGGTCAACACTGTGGTAAGTGATTGAACTATTTTTAATAATTAAAAGAAACAGAGTTTTAACACCAAGTATGACACAGGAAGGTAACGGGTCTGCTGAGCACTCATACCCATGGGGAAGAATGAGTCAACAGGTCTGCACGGGGAGTGAGGAGAAAGAAAATGTCATTTTCTGCTCCAGCCCTCATGGGTTCATTCATCTAGCTTTGCCCAAACTTGCCAATATGGCACTCATTTAAAATTCTATATATATGTCTAAAATCTGCTCAGAACCTGGAAGAGAGGAGAAGTGTGGTGAACTGGCACCCTCAGATCCGGAATATCTAAGAACTAGAATATTTATAGTAAGTTCAGAATTGGCATTCAGCCAGGACCTGGTGGTACTGTGGTCCCAGATGTCTATAATCAGCATAGTTATTAAATAGCTTGAACATCATTCCTGGGAAAAGCTACACCCTGCATGCTTGTTGATAGCTCAGTGATGAGTGGCACAAGGATTCTCCTCCCACCCTGAGACAATGGAAGGGACAGTCTAGCTTAGAGTTTGCAAATTCAATGTGTACACAGATCATGTGGGCTTCTGTTAAGATGCAGAGTTAGCTTCACCAGATCCAGAGTGGGGCCAGGATTATGCATTTCTAACTTGTTCCTAGTGATGTCAATGCTTCAGTGTATGGATTACTACATTTCAGTAGCAAAGAGCCAGTCTAAGTTCAGTCTAAGCCCCACATTATAATCACATGAAGGAATCTGCAAAAAAACTGAGATTCAGATTTCATCAGTCTGGTGTGAGGCCCTGACACTGATATTTTTTAAACTCCCCCATAATTTTATAAACTGCTATGACTGAGAAATGCTGATTTTGAACATGTAAGAATTTTAACTGTTATTTATTTCATAGCTGCTCTTTACTTATGAAGATAAACATGGTTGAAGAGTTAATGCCTGCATGGCCAAAGGATGAAATCAATCTAATTCTCTCCAGATGTGGTTGAAAACGCCCAGGAAGTGCCATCCTATCTGCAGCTGTTATCTTACACTAGTGCTTGAGATGGCCACTAACCGAAGTGCCCTCCTGCCCTCACTGCCATCCAGGGGCAGACAGTGCTGCACCAGACTTGGGGACAGCCCCTACTGAATGGATTGTGGTTGCTCTGAGCTGTCTGTGCAGAAGGAGGGCAGGCAGGGTGTGTGCAAGTATGTGTGTAGGAGACATCTATACAGCTGTAATGGAAATTCTGCATGACTACATCAGCTGGAGTGCCCCTGGCACCAATGGAGCCTTCCTCTCTGAGTCTCACAGCTGGAAAATAGTTTCTTTATTTGATGCAAGGCAATGCCAGCAATGCTTTGAGACCACTCTGTGAAGTTCTCAAGTGCTTTTTGTATCCATTTCCTAGGGCTGCAGTGACAAGTCTATCATCAACTGGAAGCCAAAGTCCAAAATCAGGATGCTGAGAGAGCCAAGGCAATCATATCAGATTAAAGGCCCACCCTCCTCAAGTATTCATCTTAACTACTAACATCCACAATGGTCCTATATCTAAATAAGGTCATGTTTGAGGAAGAACATGAATTTGCGGGGGTTGGGGGGATATGATCTAATCCAGTACACTTTTCTTACTTATAAAGATTCCTAAGGGCATCTGAGGTACATATTAGAAATACTTTGCCCAAATGCCTTCCAAAATGACCCATAAATAGGAGTCCTCTAACACTTGAGCCCAGCCCGTTCCCTTTCCAGCAACTTCGCAAGCTGCTGAATGCATTGGAAAGAATGCAGAACGTGGAGCCTGGTGGACCTGAGGTTGAATCTCCACTTAGCTGTGTGACTTTCCTTAAGTCGCTTCTACTCTCATGATCTATAAAATGGGTCAATAGAGGGGATAACCAAACATCTCTTGGACACTTTCTTTTGTGTGATACACCATCAAAGAACCTTCAGAGTCATTATTTGATTAGTAAAATATCATTCTCATGTGAGGATAAGTTAGTTAACTTATAGCCTAATACCATGTTGGTGAGGAATAAATATTAGTTCTTTATACTTCACTCCTCACCCAAAGTGCTGGCAATTTGATACTCCTGCCTACTCCTTAAGCACAGCTACCTGGATTATCTGCCTGTGCATTTCCTTTTTAAAAATTAAATTAGGAGATCCCTGGGTGGCTTCTGGTTTAGCGCCTGCTTTTGGCCCAGAGCGCAATCCTGGAGTCCTGGGATCGAGTCCCACATCGGGCTCCCTGGATGGAGCCTGCTTCTCCCTCTGCCTGTGTCTCTGCCTCTCTCTCTCTCTCTCTCTTTCTCTCTCTGTGTGTGTGTCTCTCATAGGTAAATAAATAAATAAAATCTTTAAAAAAAATAAATTAGGGGCACCTGGGTGGCTCAGTCAGTTAAACGTCTGCCTTCAGCTCAGGTCATGATCCCAGGGTCCTGGGATAGAGCTCTGCATCAGGCTCTTACTCAGTGGAGAGTCTGCTTCTCTCCCCCTGCTCCTCCCATCCCTCGTGCTCTCTCTCTCACTCACTCTGTCTCTCTCAAATAAAATCTTTTAAAAAATTAATTAGTGTAATTTAATTAATTTGTTTTTTAAGTAACCTCTACCCCCAACATAGGGCTCAAACTCACAACCCTGAGGTCAAGAGTCACATGCTCTACTGACTGAGCCAGCCAGGCACCTCTGTTTCTCATGGGCAGCATGGAACAGAAGACTTGGGGATCAGCTCTGCCAATAACTCATTGTCTTTTCATCTGGCTCTACCTTGCTGCCTTCTTAAGAAAGAGCAATGTCTTATACAACATGCCAGTGTGGAAAGTGGACTTCCAGGGCCTGGGAGGTACAAGGCTCTCAGATGCTGTGGGGCATCCCTGTCCTGAGTTCAACATCAAAGTGGCCCTGAGCTCACCTGCTCCACCTCACCATCTGCCCCTTCGTGAGTCTGCCCGTTACCTACACTGAGTTGTGTTCAAAACAACTTATGGAGCCTCCAGGTAACTGGCTTCTAATGTTTAAAGAAAATGTGAAACCAGCAGAAGATCCCCTCTCTGGGATGGGACGTGTGTATGTGTATTTTCTTGCTCTCTTGCAGGACTTCCTATTTCTGCAGAAATTCTTCCCCTACCCCATTTAGCTCTGGAGGTCACTAGGCATCCATGCAAATCTGTCAGCTACTGCATCACATTCTTGCTTTGTTCTCTTCTCTTTCTTCTCTAGAGACATCTTCATTGAGTTGCTTGTGTGTCCTCCTGGCACAGTGGACACTTCTGATGGGCAGAGCTGCCAAATCTGCTAGGTGTGGCTATCCAGGTGTCAAGCCATGGAGATGGGGGGGGGGTCCCACTCCCAGTTTACTGGACAAACCTTGGAACATTGCATATCAACAACTGGAACATCCCATTTCTATAATCCATCACATTTTTAAGGAGCACAAATGTTTCTATCTTGTTAAGTCACAACATCCTCATGGAGATTTTATGCTGATGTTACAGACATCAAGAAAGGGAGTTGGACTAGATAATATTGATAGATTTCTTCAGCTCTTATTTATTCATGCAAGAAGCATTTGGGGAACACTGTCACTGGATATTTGGGTTGCTCTCAGAATTTAGTACTAATATGTTCAATGCTGCAGTGACCAATCCTGCCCATATCCTGATGTACTAGGCTACTTTCCATCCGTGGAATTGCTCAGCCACAAAGGATGCCCACACTCAACTTTACTAGATAAGCTGAACTCTTTTCCAGATGGATTAGGTTACCTTAGACTCCCACCAGCCCTATAGAAGAGTTCTCAGAGCTACAAAATCCTTGCCAACACTTGGCATTGTCAGACCTAAATTTCTGATCATCCGGTGAGTATAAAATAGCACTTCATTACATTTTTAATTTTAATTTCCCTGACTACAAATGAAATCAAACATCTTTTCTTATGTTTATTGGTCGTTTGGGTTTTCTGTTTTGTGAAGAGACTATTCAAGTTTTTCACTTGTTTTTAAATAATGTTATCTATTTCTTATAGATTTTAGAATGTCTTTATATATAATTTTGGATAAAAGTCTAAAGTTATGTGTGTTGAAAATGTCTTCTCTCGATTTTTGGATTTTTTTCTTTTTCTTTTTATGTGTCTTTCAGTGATAAGTTTTTCATTTTAATGTATTTGGTTTTACTAATGCTTTTCTTAAAAGATTAATGATCTTTGTGTCTTTTTTTAATCTTTGTGTCTTATTTAAGACATCAGCTGTGCATTATCAACAATAGCCAAACTATGGAAAGAGCCCATATGTCCATTAACTGATGAATGGATAAAGAAGATGTGGCATATTATATAATGGAATATTACTCAACCATCAGAAAGAATAAAATCTTGCCATTTACAATGATGTGGATGGAGCTAGAGTATATTATGCTGAGTGAAATAAGTCAGTCAAAGAAAGACAAATACCATATGATTTCACTCATATGTGGAATTTAAGAAACAAAACAGATGAACATATGGGAAGGGAAATAAAAAAGAGAGGGGAGACGCCTAGGTGGCTCAGTTGGTTAAATGTCTGCCTTTGGCACAGGTTGTGATCTCAGGGTCCTTGAATGGTCCTAGGCTCCTGCTCAGTGGGGAGCCTGCTTTGCTTGTGCTCTCTCTTTCTGTCTCTCTCTCAAAAAATAAAGTATATTGAGAGAGAGAGAGAGAGAGAGAGAGAGAGAGAGAGAGAGAGAGAAACCACATGAGACTCTTAATGATAGAGAACAAACTGAGTGCTGATGGAGGAAGGTGGATGGGGGATAGGCTAGATCTGTCATGGGTATTAAGGAGGATACTTGTTATGATAAGCACTGGTGTTGTATACAAGTGATGAATCACTAAATTTTACCCGAGAAACCCATATTGTACTGTATGTTAAGGACCTAGATTTTATGTTTTTATTTTTAAAGATTTTATCCATTTATTCATGGAGAGAGAGAGAGAGAGAGAGGAGAGAGAGAGAGAGAGGCAGAGACACAGGCAGAGGGAGAAGCAGGCTCCATGCAGGGAGCCCGACGCAGGACTCCATCCCGGGTCTCCAGGCTCAGGCCCCGGGCTGAAGGCTGCGCTAAACCACTGAGCCACCCAGGCTGCCCATGGAATTCTTTTTAAGTTATATTTTATGTCTGTTGCTGAGATACAGCAATGCAATGGAATTGGGTATTACCAACTTTTCATTCAGCAATCTTACAAAATCATCTTGCTAACTTTAGTATTCCATCTATGGACTGTCTTGGGTTTCCTACATTTGTAGATTCATTTGTGTTTTTTCCTTACATCCTCTGTAAACAATGATATCTTTATTTCTTCTTTTTAGTCCCTACACCATTTATTTCTTGTTCTTATTATACAGATTAGTCTCTCATACTAGGTAGAAGTAGTGATAGAGTAAGCATATTTTTCTTATTCCCAATTTTTAAAAAAATTTTGTGTATTTTTTATTGGAGTTCAATGTGCCAACATATAGTACAACACCCAGTGCTCATCCCATCAAGTGCCCTCCTCAGTGCCCGTCATGTAGTCACCCATCCCCCCATCCACCTCCCCTTCTGCAACCTTTCTTTGTTTCCCAGAGTTAAGAGTCTCTCATGGTTTGTCTCCCTCTCTAATTTTTCCCACTCGGTTCCCCTCCTTCCCCTTATAATCCCTTCCTAGTTTCTTATATTTCATGTATGAGTGATTTAAAACCTTTTTAATAAATTTTTGTCTCAAAATATTTTAATGCAGTGCAATACACATGTGGGACAGGCCTATATCATAAATGCAGGCATTTCTGTACATTGAATCCCTCTTTATGACCAGCAACCAGATAAAGAGACAGTATATGACTAGTCCCTGAGAGGCCCCTTTCCATCTTATTAAGTCACCCCACAGAGGTAACCAGTCTTCTGACACCTGATGAGATAGACTGGCTTTACCTGTTTTTTGGTTCCTATTTAAGTGAAATCATGTGGTTTGTGCTCTTTGTTTCTGGCTTCTTTTGTGCAACACTGTGGAATTTATTCACACTATTTTGTATAATCATAGCTCATTCATTCTCATTGCTTCCGTGTATTCCCTTTTTTTAAAGAAGATTTTATTTATTTATTTATTCATGAGAGATAAAGAGAGAGAGAGAGAGAGAGAGAAACATAGGCAGAGAGAGAGGTAGGTTCCTTGCAAGGAGCTTGATGTGGAACTCGATCCCAGGACCCCTGGATCATGACCTGAGTCGAAGGCAGATGCTCAACCACTGAGCCACCCAGACACCCTGCTGCAGTGTATTTCATTGTGTGGATATACCAGAATGTATCTATTCTACTATCGATTGGTACTTGGGTGGTTTCCAGTAGTATTCTATGAATAGTGCTATGAATATTCCAATACATGTTTTTTGTGAAGTATACATTTGTGTTGGGTACATATCTCAGAGGAGAGTTGGTAAACCATAGAATATGTACATGTTCCATTCCAGCAGAAGATGCCAAACTATTTCCAAAGAGTTTGCAATAGTTTACACTCTCACCAGAGTGGAGAGTCTCACATAAAAATTTTATCTGTTTGCCTGTATCTTTGAGATCATTATGTGATTGTCTGATTTTTTCCCATTAATCTGTTAATATGGTGAATTACACTCATAGATTTTTTTTTCCAATAAAAAAGCAATCTTTCTTCCCTGGGATAAAGGATAAATCCAGCTCGGTCAAGATGTACAAATTGCTTTGTACATTGCTTGACTGAGTGTGCTGCTATTTATTTAGTTTTTATCTGTGTCTTCACTGGTGGGGGTTGGGTTCTATTTTCTTTTGGGAATAATCCTAGCCTCCCAAAGGGTTGCTAATGCTAAAATAAATCCTTGAAAGCCTCCATCACTAACAATCTTTGATTCCCAGATTCTTCCATATTGTTCAGAAAACTGCGGAGTCAACTTCCCGCCTGTTAACATGGCAGGTGCTTAACCCATGCATTCCCCAGCCAGAGGAATGAAGTCTGCTCCACCATTAATTCTTCCAGGAATCCTTGGTGATGTATGCTTGTTTGCTAACATCCCAATTTCATTGAGATCTCACACAATCACAGAGAATGAGTGGAAAGCAAGATTGTAACAGAAGAGGAAGAAAGCCTCTGCATTTATGATCTTGAGGCCCACCCTACTGTGCTGGCACAAACCAACAAATGCCTCGTTTGGTGTGAGGAGCTTCTTTCCTCTTGTCTTGCCCCTGCCCTCTCTGGGGCTGGTGCATGATGGAGAGGTCCTGGACCACAAGGCCCAATCTTCCCCACCCTTCCTAATTACTAACCACAGAGCTCCCACACAGGAAATTAGTGAAAACAAGAATTTATGCCTCCTAAACCAAGGCAGTACAGATATTTTTCAATGTTTTGTCTTTCAGAGAATTTCTTCTGCAGAAGCTTTCAGAACAGCACCCCTGAGAGTTTGACAGGAAATAGGATATTTTCAAGGTCTCGAAGAATCTCCTCACAAATGACTATTAATAATGGAGAGAAAAAAAGGACAGCTTTCCTACTAGCAGACATCTTGGTCAAGTGAACAAGGTTAATATCACTAACATTGGGACTACCTGACATTACTTCTGTGGTGCTTCTGCCAAAAATGTTTAACCTGGACCTAATCATAAGGAAACTTTAGACAAATCCAAATTGAAGGACCTTCTGAAAGATAACTCGCCTGTGTTCTTTTAAAAATGTCAGTGTCTTAGAGACACCTGGGTGGCTCAGCGGTTAGGCATCTGTCTTTGGCTCAGGGCGTGATCCTGGAGTCCCGGGATCGAATTCTGCATCGGGCTCCCTGCAGGGAGCCTGCTTCTCGACTCTGCCTGTGTCTCTGCCTCTCTCTGTATCTCTCATGAATAAATAAATAAAATCTTTAAAAAAAAAAAAAAGGCAGTGTCTTGAAAAACAAAGAGAAGCGGAGGCATAGTTTCAGGTCAAACACAAGTTGAAAGACTAGACAGTTAAATGCAAGCCATGGTCCTGGATTAAATCCTGAACCAGGAAAAAGATACTATAAAGGACATTACTGAGACAATGGGTGAAATCATAAAATAGACTTCTTAGAGAGCATTACCATGAAATGCTAAATTTTTTTTATCTTGATAATGGTAACATGGTGATGTAAGAGAATGTCCTTCTTTTTAGGTAATTCACACTGAAGGGTTTAGGGATGAAAGAACATGATACCTATAACTTTTCTCCAATGATTCAGAAAAAGATATGTATTATCACGTATATAGAGAGAAAATGCTAAAGCAGGTGTGTCAAAATGTTAACACTTGGTGAATCTGGGAGAAAAATATACCAGGGTTCTTTGTAAATTCTCACAATTTTTCTTTTCTGATTTCAAAGTAACAACTTAAAAAAAAAAAAAAGACTTCCATGTCTAGCAAAGAGGAAACCACAAAGGTAAAATGATAAGGGCTGCCTTGATGGTTAGCAACAGAACATGTAGTTATGAAGACACATTTAGCACTAGATCTCTAGAGAAGAAAGTGCTTCTCTTTTTAACAGCCTCTTGAGGCAAGGATCACCACTCCTCTTGTACAGATGAGAATGATGAGGTGTGGAGGTGAAAGAAAACACCCAGGGTCACTCAGAAAGTAAACAGCTGGACTGAGACTTCACCCAAGTCTGGGTGAGAACAAAGCCTCCAGGCACCACAAATTCCCTGGGGCTTCACCCTGATAAAGACTGGCCAGAAGAGAAGGTGGTATTTCTGTCTTCTTTATTGTTAACTGTTGGATCTTAATTCATCCTGTGCTTTCTGAGACCTACCTCATGCCAGGCACTGCCTTGCATGTACTGGGTGGAGACTCGAAAAGAGCAAGATGTAAGTAGAGTCTGGTGGGAAAGACAGCCCAAAGAACATGCAGGTGAACATAAATAAGATCCATAGTGATAACATTGATTCTGGTGGCCCAGATAAGAAAGACTTCAAGGGATGATAAATCGTAGGGAAGTGACAAAGAAAGTATGAGAGGACTAATGGAAGACAAGGACTATTTTAGTAAGATCTGTTTATGCCAACTCATCTTGGTGTTCAGCTCTCCATCTTTGATAAAAGTCACTCTCTAGGACAGGGTGGGCACCTTTCATCAAGGGGAACTTTATCTTCCTGCTTTTAGGCAGATGGGGAAGGGCAGAGAACTCTTCCTGTGTGGGCTGATTCTCAATTGCCTTTACTTCAAAATGATCCTTATGATCAAGTGCTATAAAATAAAGACTTTTCTGGGTTTCCACATAGTTTTCATAATGATTTTCCCCTTTCATTATTCATCACTCATCAGAGAGTGATTGCTAACCTCCTAAAAGGGAAACTCCTATAATTTCACCGTTTTACTAATCAAATGACCAGAGCAATGCTGGGCATATGCTAGGTCCTCAGTAAGTGTAGATCTGAGAGAAAAAAAAAAAATGTTGGTAAAAGATAAATTCTATGAATAAAGGACCATTAAAAGGCTGAGAGATTTAATCAGTTCTTCTTGCATGCAATATAGCACACATTTCCTGAGCATGCAACTAAAAATACAAATGTTGTACTATTAAACTGCACATTTCTCCATGTTCAACTCTTCAAAGCAATATTGTGGTTTTACCTTTGATCATATGTGGGCAGTGTTCCTGACTACTCTAATACAGGAAATAAATATTTATAGTAAGAAAAATATATTTTATTTGCAGCTTTTTTTTGCAACCTATGTGAAGAATTAAATTATATGTATATTCATATATACATATAATTAAACATAACTACTATAATTTATATATAATTATATATAAATTATAAATATATATTAAATTATATATAAACCATAAATATATACTAAATTGCATATGATTAAACTACATATGATTTAATTATATAGATGGGCAACATTTTTTCTGATAAACTGGCTTTATTATTAATAACACATGCTTTTATTAAACTCATACTTCTGTCTACCACTTTTTTGTTAAGCAAATGTTTTGTACCCTGAAAATTATTGGTGGGCTTACAGTTAGAAAATACAGAAAACCCTAAAAGATTTCCCCTAGTTTTATCCACAACTCTTTATAATGTTATCATATGAGAATTTAAAAAATACAGTACAATGCAAAAAGAACCTTAGACTATGCTTCAGAAGACCTGAGTACAGGCTCTGGCTTTACTATTGACCCACTGTGTGTTTTCACATGAGTACTTCACCTCTCTGGGCTTAAATATTTCCATTTATAAAGATAGAGTTTAGTTAGATGGCCTGAGGTCATTTTCTGCCTAATGCTCTATAACAAGGATCCGTGATAGCAATAATTTATACATTTATACTTAGAGTTGATTTAAACATAGTCTTTTCTTTCTCTTTATTTTGGGAGAAAAGTAGAGTGTGTTGTTTATTGCTTGCCAGGTGGAGAATTGACTTCCTGTTGCAACATAGCTGCCTCAGAGGTACTTATCAGATCTTAAGCAATAGAGGGCTACTCAGACCAGGTGCAGCTACTTCTGACAGCAAAGAAGGTGCAAGGACAACTAGCCACCCAAGTTTCTCAGAAGTTTGGGAAGATAACTCACACTGTGGTATTCTCATAGGGACTTTCCTCCCATCTGTCTTGTTTTTTTGTTTTGTTTTGTTTTGTTTTAAGATTCTATTTATTTATTTATTTATTTTTTTGAGAGAGAATGTGAGAAAGATAACAAGGAGGGGGAGGGGCAGAGGAAGAAGCAGACTTCTGCAGGGCAGGATCCCCATGCAGGACTCAATCCCCTGGGATCATGACCTTACCCGAAGGTAGCCACTTAACTGACCGAGCCACCCAGACCCCATGTCCTGTTTTTAAAGGAACTCTGACTCTACACTGGTGTATATCCAGGAACTGCATGTTCATGCAGCCTCTCTGTACAGTGGCTCACGTCAGGTGTCTGTGGTGTGGCTGCCTATCAGCTTGTTCTTATGAATCTATGACAAAATCACTGGGCCAGAGATATTGGCCCAAGGTGTGATCTCCCCATCTCTAATTGACATGCCTGCTCCACGGTCTGTCATAAGGATTATGGTCATGAGTTGCCCTGTCAGACACCCCAGCCTCTCTTTCTGTCCCCACTGAGCACAGTGCACTAAGCCCATTTCAACTACAGACGACCCCTCACACAGCACTTTTTAAAGATTTTGGAGCTTCCTTCATCAATTTATTTTTCATTCTGAAGTGAAGGAAGACCTTCTGGACCCTTGGAGGGACACATGGAGTCGGATTCATATGGGATATCCCTGATAGATCTAATCCAGCATTTCATTTAGGAGGCTCCAATGAGTCCAGCTTTGGATTAGCCAAATCAGCAAAGTGTAAGGATTTGTTTGGCCACAAAGCTGATCTCTGATGAAAGTAGACATATCAGTGAATCCATCGAAATCCCGTTTCATTCCACCCTCCTTGAGTCAGCAGCCATCCTCACACATTCCCCAGACTTTTTACAATTAAAAACAAATTCCTATATGTCCTTCAGGATGCCACAATATTTTCTATATTCTGAGTTCTTATTTTACTCCCATGGTTAGGATGAATTCAGACTCTGGAGAAGTGAGGCCTGAGGGGAGGTTTTCACTAAGATGCACGGAGTGTGGGCATCCATTGAGGTCCTTCAAATCCCCAGAATCTACACGTATCATCATTTCTGTTGTCAGGACCCTGTTTTTTAAAAAGCACAGTGCAGGGATCACTGGGTGGCGCAGCGGTTTGGCGCCTGCCTTTGGCCCAGGGCGCGATCCTGGAGACCCGGGATCGAGTCCCACGTCGGGCTCCCGGTGCATGGAGCCTGCTTCTCCCTCTGCCTGTGTCTCTGCCTCTCTCTCTCTCTCTCTGTGACTATCATAAATAAATTTTAAAAAATTAAAAAAAAAAAAAGCACAGTGCATGGGGCGCCTGGGTGCTTAGTTGGTTGAGCATCTGCCTTTGGCTTAGGTCATGATCCCAGGCCCCATGTTGGGCTCTCTACTCAGTGGGGAGTCTGCTTTTCTCTCTCTCTCTCCCTCTGCTCATTCTCTCTGTCTCTCAATAAATAAATAAAGTCTTTTGAAAAATAAAAAGTAAAAAGCACAGTGATACTAGTATTTACCCAAAGGATACAAAAATACAGACTCCAAGGGATACATGCATCCTGATGTTTATAGCAGTATTATCAACAACAGCCAAACTATGATGACAGCCCAAATGTCCATTAATTGATGAATGGATAAAAAAGATATGGTGTACACACACACACACACACACACACACACACACTGGAATATTATTCAGCCATCAAAAAAATGAAATCTTGTCATTAGTAACAATGTGAATGGAGCTAGAGTGTACCACGCTAAGTGAAATAAGTCAGCCAGAGAAAGAAATACCATATGATTTCACGCATCTGTGGGGTTTAGGAAACAAAACAGATCAGCATATAGGTAGGGGGTAAAAAGAGAAGAAGAGAGGGGGAGGCAAACCATAAGAGACAATAGAGAACAAACTGAGGGTTGTTGTAGGGAGGTGGGTGGAGGATGGGCTAAGTGGGTGATGGGCATTAAGGAGGGCACTTGTGATGAGCACTGGGTGTTATATGTAAGTAATGAATCACTAAATTCTATCCCTGAAACCAATAATACATTATATATCTTATTTAAATTTAAAAAAATAAAAATTTGGAAGGAAAAAATAAAAATAAAAAACACAGTGCTCTATACCTCACAAAGAGACTCAGAGAAATGACAGGTGCAATTATTATTATTCAGAAACCCACAGAACTTGTTTTTAAGTGAGGTCCTCTATTACCTTTACCATGGTTTGTAACCAGATGGTGTTACTCCTTGAAGGGGCATTTGGAAATTTTTTTTTAATTTTTTTTTTTTTTTTTGGTGTTCAATTTGCCAACATATAGAATAACACCCAGTGCTCATCCCATCAAGTGCCCCCCTCAGTGCCCGTCGCCCAGTCACCCCCACACCCGCCCACCTCCCTTTCTACCACCCCTTGTTCGTTTCGGCATTTGGAAATACTGATGGCAGGCCTGTTATAGCTGAGGGTTATGTGGTGCCTAACTGGGGTGTCTCTCGATTGGATGGGGGCCTCCCAATTGGGTGTGGGGTGGTAAAAGAATTCCCCTCCCAGTGGCAGGGGTGGTAAAAGAATTCCCCTGAGGCAGAACAAAGGGGATAGAAGTCTATTGAAAATACTGCAAGGGAGTGGAGGGCAGGACAGCAGAGGAGAGGCCATCTGCAACAATGTGGGGGCTATTTTTGAAAGGGGAAAGATGAGAAGGTACGGCAACATATGAAGTTTTCCCTTTTTTGGTAACTGTGCCTAGCTGTAAGTTGCCCATTGATCAGTTAGGGACTATGGGTATTTTGAGATGGGCTGCCTGATAGGTCTTTTCTACATTCCATTGCTTGAGCCTGTTTGCCTTAAAGTGGGCTCCACAGGTTGCAATTGCTATTTAGTGCCCCAAGGCACAATATGTTAAACATCCTGTGAAATCAGGACTCAGGGATGAATTAGGGCACTTGTGGCCATCTCTCAGAAACCCACAGGCAATCTCTATTTTGGACACCACCATGAGAATTGTAGAACCCCCTTCTAGCAATGGTCATTCTCAAGATGCAAAATCTCAGGTGACAAAGTCTGATTGTTTTTCCTGGGCTCAGCCTTGGGTGAAGATTAGAGCCAAGGCACCACAATTAACAGTCTCTTCCCCAAAGGAAAAGGAGGGTTTTCATACTAAGAGAAGGAAAATGGACATTGGGTGGATGGGAACAGAAACGGCAAAGTCAGCAAAAACAGATGCCCATCATGGTTATTATCAGCTGGCCAATCTTGATCAGATCACCTCTAGGTCAGAGTACAGATCAGAATTCTTTCAGGTATAAGAAACAGAAACTCAGCAGAAGCCAGTTAAATGTATTAGCCTGAAACTGTGAGATCCACCACCACCTTAGTCTATTTCCACCCATTGCTCTGGGCACAAAATGGGCCCTTTCCATCTCGAAGCTGGTGACACTTACTTCCGGGAGACTTTCTTGAATTATGCCTTTGCTAATTCCTTCTTTGTTTTCTCTGTGCTGTTTGTGGAATTTCTATAACTTGGATTATAGAAATAGCCATGGTCCTCGAATTATTTTCTCTCCGTTTTTCCATATGTTGTCTTTCTGCTGTCCTTCACAGGAGACATCCTTAACTTCACTTTCTTTCTTTCTTTCTTTTTTTTTTTTTTTAAATTATTTATTTATTTATTATAGTCACAGAGAGAGAGAGAGAGGCAGAGACATAGGCAGAGGGAGAGAAGCAGGCTCCATGCACCGGGAGCCTGACGTGGGATTCGATCCCGGGTCTCCAGGATCGCGCCCTGGGCCAAAGGCAGGCGCCAAACCGCTGCGCCACCCAGGGATCCCTCTTTTTTTTTTTTTAAGAGATACATTTTTTAAAAAAGATTTTATTTATTTATTCATGAAAAACACAGAGAGAGAGAGAGAGAGAGAGAGAGAGAGAGAGAGGCAGAGACATAGGCAGAGGGAGAAGCAGGCTCCATGCAGGGAGCCCGATATGGGACTCCATCCTGGGACTCCAGGATCATGCCCTGGGCCAAAGGCATGGTGCTAAACCCCTGAGCCACCTAGGGATCCCCTTAACTTCACTTTCTAAACCTTCTGTTGATCTTTAAAATATGATAGCATGCTCCTAATGTCCAGAACCACTTTTTCTTTTGTACTATAAATGTTCCCTTTGGTAGCATTCTTGTTTCATGAATGTCATGTCTTCTTATTTTCTTTGAGCCATTTATATTTTTGAAGTTATCTCTGCATAGCCTCTGTTTCCTCAAAATCTTTGTTTCCTGTGTGTTTGGTCTCTAGCTTTCATACTCTAGCCTTTCCTCTCATGTGTAGTGGTTCTTAGTAGTCTGTCTGCGGTAGGTTTGAGTACATAGAACAGTTTGTCAGCTATGAACTTCATCAAGTATTGCCTGTTTGGACTGTTGGGTGGGGGAGCCACAATGCCCATGGTCTTGAGTGTTTCCTCACTGAGGCTTCAGAGCCTATAGAGGAGATTCTTTCCATCTCCACCTGCAAGGGATGCAGGCCAGAGGGCCTTAGTTAGCTAAGTGTGCATATGGTCACTTGATCTCTCCAGAGAATGCCAGTCTTTTGCAGGGGTGAAAGAAGGGCACCCACCTGCTTCATGGAATAGAGAAGAGGAGCGGGGGATGAGACTGCTCATCAAATCACTTTGTACCAATTCCCCCCATCATTTAAACTATTCCCTCATCCATTTAAAGACATCATTCTAGAGACACCTGGCCCAGTACATTCCAGAGCCTTTTGAAAAGTTTGCAGAGTAGGGGCACCTGGGTGGCTCAGTTGGTTAAGCATCTGTGTTTGGCTCAGGTCATAATACCAGGGTCCTGGGATCGAGCCCCACGTCAGGCTCTCTGCTCAGTGGGGAGTCTGCTTCTCCCACTCTTGCTTGTACTCTATCCTTCTCTCTCAAATAAATAAATAGAAAAAGTCTGCAGAGTGAACTGGGCTGATTCTTGGTTTAGCATTTGTGTCCTGGGGTCTGCCAGCCAGTTATCACTTATTCATCTCCTTTCCTGGCTCTAAACCTTTGTTGTTGACTTCTTACTCTTTCCATTATTGTGATGTTATGTCTTAATGGAAATTAAAAAAAAAAAAAAAACTGCTGAAGTTTCTGAGTGTTTTCAGGGCAAGCAAAGCAAGGCCTTTATGTTCTGTCTGCCATTTTCACCTGAAGTTCTCATGTTTCTTTTAGCTTCAGGGACTTTAAAAATACTACTCTTGTCTTCCACCCTTCGCCTTGTAAACAGCTGCTCAGCAGTTGGCTTTGCTCCAACACAAACTGTCAAGGACACCGTCCTTGGTCACTCCTTGCAGACACAGAGACACAGAAGCCTGGACCCACCTGTTCTAAACATCCTCAGGATGGGTAGTGCCCATTCACATTATCACAATTAGCATCAAACATTTGCATAATTAGCTTTTTGCCTGTCACCCACCACATCTAATCACAGGACAGAAGCCCTGCCTATGTCCTCTCCCAGTGTACCCTCAGGACCGGCACAGAGATCTCACATGGTAAGCATTTGATAAATATTTATAGGATTAAAGAAAAAAATGAATGCATGAATGGAGTCAGTACTTCTGAACTAAAACAGCTTGAAATTTTTAAATGCCAGTTCTTTAAAGTTTTCTCATCATTTCAAAAATCTAAGGAGACAGTCTTAGGGCACCCCATTATGCCAGTATAATTTAAATATTTAACATATTCATTCATTAATGGGAAATGCTTGGGGATACCTACTGTAGGGGTAAAGGGCAGGCCACTCCAAAAGGCATACTGATTATTTTGAATGCATGTTACTTATAAATATGCAAGTGCATGAAATATGCAAGTGCAAGAAGAAAAAACGTGACCTCCCTTTGTCTTCAGAAAGCAGAAATAAATCTCCCATGTGAAAGATACTTTCCCTGTACCAGGAGGTAGAGACATCCTTATCACCAAAGATAGAGCATTCATAGCTAAGAAGGCTATATAAACAAATCTTGTTACTTCTACTAATTTACTACCCCAGGCCAAATCCTGTTTAGAGTTCTTTGCTAATTGAAGCTCCCAAATGTAAATTTTCTTTGTCTTGTCAATTCCTCACAGACCTATGTCTTTGTCTAAAATGTATAAAAATATGCATGACATGGTCATTTGGTGGGGGTGAGGGGTCCCAATTTCATTACTGGGCCTGTGTGTGCACATAATTAAACCTTGAGTTTTTTTCTCCTATCAATCTCTCTCGTGTCAATTTAATTTTTAGACCAGCTAGAAGAATCTTGAAAGGTAGAGAAAAAATTTTCATTCCCAACAAAGCCCATCTCCAAAGTCCCAGCAATACTCTATCACAGCATATCCTACCAAACCATATGATGTGGTTAGATAAGATGGGCCCCCTAAGTTGTAAGAAGTCAGCCAAAAACTCACTATATAAAGCATGTATGCTTGTATCATAGACGTTGTTGGTGCGACATCCACCTCAAACCACAAAATACTGAGGCATGTGGAAATGGAAAGTCTTATAGCTTAAAACTATGAAATGCCTATACACCCAAACCAGAAACATGGGTATGTTACCAAAAGAGAACTCTCTGAACTCTGCAGTGTTCATTAGTAGTCAAAGAAGTTGTGTTGAAATAGTTATGGGACTAAGCTGGAGTGATTTCTTTGGAGGGATTGGTGGTTATTTGATATAATGGTATATCTCAGGAGTTACATGGTTGTTGTTTTTTTAAAGATTTTATTTATTTATTCATGAGACACACAGAAAGAGAGGCAGAGACATAGGCAGAGGGAGAAGCAGGCTGTCTGCAGGGAGCCTGAGGTGGGACTCAATTCCAGGACGCCGGGATCACACCCTGAGCTGAAGGCAGGTGCTCCATCGCTGAGCCACCCAGGCGTCCCAGGAGTTATGTGTTTCTGTTAAGATATATAACCCGGTACTTGGAGACTCAGCACTATTCCTTCCTTATCTTGCTTGTTTACAGCATTAACTATGGTGTTGTTTGTTTTGTGGTTTGTGTCGTATATTAAGGTTCCAGAGAAACCAAACTAATTAGATGTATGTGTACAGAGAGATTTATATTACGAAATTGGCTATCACGATTGTGGAGGCTTGGCAACTCCAGAACCTGTAGGCTCAGCCATTAGGCTGGAGACCTAGGGAAGCTGCAATTCAAGTTCTTTGAGGATTTGCTGGCAGAATTCCCTCTCCTTCTGAGGAGGTCAGTCCTTTTCTGTGAAAAACCTTCAACTGATTGGATGAGGCCCACTCACATTATGGACAGTAATCTACTACAAAACCTACTGATTTAAATGTTAATTCCATCTAAAAAATACCTTCACAGAAGCATCTAAAATGTTTGACCAACTACCTAGGAGCTGTCACCTCGCTTAGTTAACACAAAATGAACTATTGTATGTGGTGATTATTCAACTGCTAATAGGGTTTTCTAAGTTTTGGAGCCTAGATGAAGAAGAAGGCAATGGATTTCAATTAAGATCCTCCTCAAAGCTTTGGGACATGTGCCAATGATAGAAGTGGCAAAATCTATCAAAAATACATTTTGAAATATGTTTGCTCAGAGGGTCTTCCTTCCAGAACTCATTGAATGTGTTTGAACAGCAGCAAGTGGACCCAAGAGGCCATTGATTCTGGAGGCTGTGTGTGACTTTGGCTGTGTAGATGGTTTCTGTTGCTTTCTAGAATGCTGGGCCCCTCATATGGCCAAAGGTGAGAAACCAAGGCTTCTCTTTAGCCATATCACAGTCCCCTGTCTTTAGAGCTAGGGTAGAGGAGCTTGAATAAAGGCCACCCAAAGATATCAAGTCCTAATCCCTGGGATTTGCAAATGCAACCTAATTTGGAAAAAGGAACTTTGCATATGTGATTAAGTCAAGGATCTTGAGATAGGAAGAGTATTGCAAATTACCCAGGTGACCCACAATGCAATCACCAGAGTCTGTATAACATAGAAGCAGAGGGAGATCCAGGTAGCACACGGGGGAGGTGATGTGAAAGCAGAGGTAGAGATTAGAGTGATGTAACCACAAATTTAAGATTGCTGCGTGGCCAACCAATAGCTGCACAAGGGCAAGCAAGGACCCTCTCCTTTAGAGCCTGGAGAGCTCGGTTCTGCTGGATGTCAGTTGTCTGGACTCCCAACTGTGAGAGAATATATTTCTGCCATGTTGGTCGTAATTTATTCTACAGCAGCCTCAGAAAACTGCTATACGAGGTGAGGGCAGACAGGTGCCCAGTCCTATAGGTGTCTAGGGACCACAGCAAGGAGTCTGGCCATAGAAGGACCCTTCAACAATTTCCCCAATTCTTCAGCTGACCCACATCTTCATCTTGCCTTGCACTCCATTCAATGATTTACGGAGAAGTTGACATGGACAAGGCAATTCGCTAAGTATGGAGGAGCAGTGGATAAAAGGATCTCAAGGAACTCACAATAAGGACTCCTTGGGTATAATGCAGCCCCAGAAGCACCTCTGCTGACTGAGCTTGCCTCTGCCCAAGTCAAATTCCTTGGTAAAACTCGTCCTCTACCAAGCGGTCCAGCTTTGTGGAGTTCAGGATAGAGGGTGAACATAAAGTAGACCACTCCCCTGGACTCCCCTCGGCCTCCACCCAGTTACCTTGCACAAAGCACTCCTTCTGTGCCAGGTGCTGTGCTCTCATTCTGGCCCAACCTGGAGCCCGGGTTTGGGGAAATTCCACTTTAGTTCCTCGGGACTGCTTGGCCTGGCTGGAAAAGCGCACATGGCTCTTTCCCCCACACTGCGGGCGAAACAGGTATCTTAGTTTTTGCCATTGTGACGTGAGTCAGCAGTACCTGTGGGTCCTGAGATTCACCATCTGTGAACCATTGATCTTTGCTTATCAGGTACAAAACTCGCATAAAGTATCCGAGGGTTTTCCCCAAGCTGCGTCAGAGCATGAATGATGTTGGCAAGGGGAGTTACCCAGGTATGAACCCAGGAACCGGCAGATATTTCTAAGAGATGAGATTTGTGAGGCAAAAAGTGGATTCACGGGTCACGATGCAAAATTTAGAGGAATACGTAGCCACTTTACTTTTATTTTTTTACATATATTTTTTAAATTTTTTTACGTAGTCACTTTAAATTGTATCTAAACTGAAGTGTAACAGGGACATGGATATCACCCATTCTGGGAACTCCTACTCTCTTTCCCCAGGTTTCCGAGAGGAACTTCCACATACCTCCAGGAGGAGGAACAGTAGTGGGAAGACCAGCTCTGGTGTTTTTGCTTTTGTTTGTTTGTTTGTTTGTTTGTTTGTTTTTAAAGGAATTCAGTTGGGGTGATAACATGGTCATAGCAGCACTGAAACTTGTGTTTATTTGGGGGGGTTAAATCCTGAAAGAATAAAGTCCTATCAGCCCCTGCCAGGATAACTCCTGCCCACTTGCCCACGGGCTCCTTGGAGTCATGCCCTGCCTCCCTGCTATCTTCTTGGGATGGTCTTCACTCTACAGGTGCTTGGGCCGTAGACCCCTGCAGTAATTTGACCAACTGGGTCTGTTTTTGTCAGACCCGCTTAGATCTTCACCTCTTCTATTGAGGCAAGATATGATCCTCCATGCAAGTGGGCCTACTTGGGTCTCAGCCAGCAGAAATAAACCATCTTCATCACTTCACAATTCTGTCCTTGAAATGTCTGTTGTCATCACTGTGTGAAAGCACAAAGGATCAAGTGATGTGGAGCAACCATTCTAGACAATATACAGATAAAATGAGGATATTTTTTCACCTAACATTGTACTCTTCCAATGACTAAATGTTTGTGCAGCTACCTTAGTAGAATTAAGCAGTCTACTTTCTTTCTTTCTTTCTTTCTTTTTAAGCTTTTAAGTGCTTTCCAAGTTGTTTCTACTATAAATTACATCATACTGTAGCTTTGTAGCTTTCTTTCCCTCCTGCATTTTGGATTATTACTTTAAGTTAGATTTACAAAAGGTGGCTCCAAGGCTCTCCCAGACACTTTATATTTATAGACACTTTATATTTATATTATATATAGACACTCCCAAGTTATTTTTACCTGAGCTCTTGTGCTTCTTTGCACAGATACTGTGTTGCAGAGTGGGAGCAGCAAACAAAGACTTTCCTGGTTGCCTTGGTGGTTTTCCTGTTACCTCCTGTTCTCAGCATATTCTCTTAATACATACTTGTGCAAATTTTCTCCCAAATTACAGTGTCCCACGGAATAGTGGTACAGCCCTATTTGCCCCCACTCCAGATTTGGGGTGAAAACACGAGGAGAACAAACCATGAGAGACTCCTAACTCTAGGAAACAAAGGGTTGCAGAAGGAAAAGTGGATGGGGGATGGAGTAATTGGGTGACAGATATTAAGGAGGAGATGAGCACTGGTTGTTATAATATATGTTGGCAAATTGAATTTAAATAAAATATTTTTAAAAAAAACATGAGGAGAGGGGTAAACTCAAGAGTGATGATTAGAGGACCACCTGTGATGTACTCTACTTGCATGTTGATACCTCCTTTCTTCCTCAGAAGCTTCCAGAAGGAAACTACAATCCTCATTCTACATACAAAGAAGCTAAGAGTGGGAGACCAATGGGCTGTGAGTCTGATTGCATTTTAGAATTAAACAGTGGTGATACTGACAATTTTCATCACTCTCCTACTTTATTTCTTCCAAATTCCTCTACTTCTCTCTTTTTTAAAAGGCTTTATTTATTTATTCATGAGAGGCAGAAACACAGGCAGAGGGAGAAGCAGGCTCCATGCAGGGAGCCGGATGTGGGACTGGATCCCTGGACCTCAGGATCAAGCCCTGAGCCGAAGGCAGACACTCAACTGCTGAGCCATCCAGGCTTCCCCCAAACTCCCCTACTTCTAGGGAGGTCTCTTCTGATATCCCAAAGGATGTGTCCATTCACAACAGGCTTCCTTGCCCCATAATCTAGCAAGACTGCTTCTATCAGTTGGTTTTTGTCACAACAATGCTGCATAACAAACCATGAAAAAACCCTCAGTTGCATTTAATGACAAGCATTTATTGCTCATACATCTGTGGTGGTCAGCTAGGCAGCCCTGTTGATCTTGGATGGGCTCACTTCCACATTGAACTCATGAAGTTGGCTGGCAGGTCTAGGTTGGCCTTGGTTAGGATGAGTTAAGTAACTTGACTCTCCTCCAGCTGGCTAGCTGGGGCATAGTTTCATGGTATTAGGGAGCTACAAGAATGAGCATGTGCCTCAGATCTCTACTTGCTCCATGAAACACTGGGACCATGAATGCAAGGAATCTATTGCAACCTTCCAGAAATGACTGAGTTAGAGGTGGGGAGTTTCAGGAACTTCTATAGCTCCCTCCCAACATCTGGGGACCTGTTCACTCCCTTGGGCTAGGGGAAATTCATTTAAGGTGAGCCTCCAAACACCTTCTTTTTGAAAGAGTTAACCTTTGGAACTTAGCATTCAGTTTTGACCCAACACACACTGGAACCCAGGGGCTCTGACATTTTAAGATAATTGGCTCTGCCAATTTTAAGATAATGAAATGAAAAGTTTGAACTTTGTAATCGCTTGGACCTGAATTTGAAGTCGAGTCTTCACTGCCACATCACTTCACTTCTCTGAGCTTCAGTTTCTCAACAAAAATGATAATAACTCTCATTTATAATCTTCATGAGACCAAATGAGGATGGCATATACAAACGAATTGGTACATAAAAGGCACTTGATAACTGGGAGCTATCAAATCAGGCTCTACTCTTTAATTGTACCAGAAACCCAACTGAAGCTGGCTGAAGCCTAAAAGGGTGGTGCTGGGGGTAAAGGGTGGGCACTAATGAATCACAAAACTGTCATTCCAGGAACACAAACAAAGAATTATATATTTTCTCCATTTCTTGTCTATAATTTTCCCTGCTTCGTTTCATCCTTCAAATAAATTTCTGCTACATGGGGGCTCAAGATGTGAGATTCTCTAAATCAATTATGACCGTGGATGGGAAAATGAAACATTCTCTTTGACCAGAACTGAATCAAGGAACTTCCTTCCTTTTAATAGTATGTGTGCATGTGTCAATGTGATTGGCAGTCCCACAGTAATGAATGGAATGGGAACTAGATGGATTTCCCTTTAAAGATTCATTTAAAAGAAAGGATGTTGATAGACATAAGCAACAAAATGGCCATTACTTTATTACTCTGCTTAGCATAGAATGAAAAGGGGGAACATTTAATGATGATGATATTTTCAATGTACAGCATGTAAGTAATGAAATGACTCACAGAAATGATCACTGCTACCACTATAATTCAAATATATATGCATATACACACATAGTCACCACACTTGGGCATGCTACATGTCATGAAGAAATTATACAGGCATAAATAATACAACTTCAAGATAATGATAAAATTATCATCTTATTTTAATATGGTTTTCAGTTAGAAAAATTTAATAGACTATTTCTTAGGGAGGTTTTAGGTATGCATACAGTTTAGGTAGAAAATACAGAAAGTCTCTGTATACGCTCTGTATTAGTCTGTTTAGGTCACCATAGCAAAATACCACAAGTTGGGTGGCTTAGATGATAAAAATGTATTTTCTCATAGTTCTGGAAGCTAGAAATCGAAGATCAGGATGCTGACAAATTAGGTTCCTGGTGACAGTCTTTTCCTAGCTTGTAGATGACCACCTTCTTGCTGTGCCCTCACCTGGTCTTGACCTGATTTGACTTTAATTACATCTCTAAAGGCAAATACCATCACACTGGGGGTTAGGGCTTCAGCCTCTGAATTTGGAGTGGGGGACACAATTCAGTCCATCACACACCTCCCCTTCCTGCACAGTTTCTCCTGTTATTAACATCTTGTATTAGAGTGGTACATTTGTTACAACTGAGGAGTCAAAATCAATAGATTACTATTAACTGAAGCTCATAGTTTATATAAGGGTTCATTCTGCATTATACATTCTCTGGCTTTTGACAAATGCATAATGATGTGTATCCACCACTACAGTTTCAGACAAAATAGTTTCACCACTGTAAAAAGGTCCTGGGCTCCACCTTTTCAACTGCCTCCCCCTGAATCCCTAGAAACCACTCATCTTTTTAACTGTCTCTATAGTTTTGCCTTTTTCAGAATGTCATATAGTTGGAATGTAGCCTATTCAGATGGGCTTCTTTCACTTAACAATACACGCATAAAGTGTCTTTGTGTGTGAGTGTGTGTGTGTGTAGCTTGATAGCTCTTTTTTTTAAAATCACTGAATAATATTCCATTGTGTACATTACCACAGCTTGATTATCCATTCCTCAACTGAAGGCCATCCTAGTTCCTTCCAATTTGGGGCAATTATGAATAAAGCTGCTGTAACTATTCATGCTCAGGTTTTTGTATGGATGTGTTTTCAACTCATTTGGGTAAATACTCAGGAGCATGATTACTGGATTATATGGTAAGCCTATTTTAGCTTTATAAAAAAATTGCCAATCTTCTTTCAAAAAAATTTTCCAACCTTTCTCCCAAAGTACTGGTATAATTTTGCATTCCCACCATCAGTAAATGAGAGTTCCTCTTGCCCTACATGCTCTCCAGCATTTGGGGTTGTCAGTGTTTTGGATTTTAGCCATTCTAATAATTACGTAGTGTTGTTTTAATTTACAATTCCCTAAGCATAATGTGTTGGGCATATTTTCACATGCTAATTTGTCATCTGTATGTGTTCTTAGGTGAGATCAATTGTTTTTAACTTTTTAAATACTGTAGGATGGCAGGTCCACCCCTATCCTACCACTCACCACAAGTAGATAAGACACCTCCCTCGAGACAAGCTCTTGCTCACTGAGCTGCACACACAGAGGGCAGGTTCTGAAAAGAAGGAATCAGCAACACTGAAATCTCCAGAACAAAGGCTTTAATTAAGGTATGTATTAATAAGCATCCTTGGGAGAGAAAGATAGAAGTAGGCAGGGACAGTTTTATGTCCTTGGGGAAAAAAAGCAAAGGGAAGGCAAATATTTCAGAAGTCCGGCAGAAGAGGTAAACATTTTTCTTTAATCTTTGCATGTGTTGAGTCCACAAACCTGCAGATGTCTTAGTGGCTGCCCATGGCTCTGTGTGAGGGAAACAAGCCATGACATTTTCTCTGCAGGATGCTGGGAAGGGTCAAAGCTCCCACAAGAGTGGGAAGGGTGATAAGAAAATACTTCTTATCACCAGGCATCTGAGAAGAGTCTGTCCTTGTGTTGGTTACAAAGGCTTCTGTCAGACAAACCACTACTCAACTACAAAATAGTCTAGAACTTGGAAGTCTGGTGGGTTGGAGTGTTTTTACTCGACCGACGACATAGCAAAATATAGAAGAGAAAAAGGGTTCAGAATGCATGAGTTTCGAGTCCTGGCTCTGAGATTCAGATACAGCTCTAACTCCAGAAAAAGAAAGGAGAAATGAGTGCCTGCTTCCCAGGGATTCAAAAGAAATGAATGAAGGAATGCATCTAAAATGCTTGGTTCAGGCACCAGAGTGGCTCAGTTGGTTAAGCATCTGCCTTTGGGTTCTGGGATCAAGCCCCGCATTGGGCTTCCTGCTCAGCCTCTGCCTGCACCTCCCCCCGCTTGTGTTTTCTCTCTCTGTCAAATAAATAAATAAAATCTTTAAAATGCCTGGTCCACTGTAATAAATGATAGACTTCTTAGCAATTCACGTGGATTTTACAGATGAGAAAACAGGGGCAAGTATGGTTAGAGGGTTAGCAGGAAGGATTTGAGGAAGGAATGAGTTACGGACCTCCCTTTATTCTAGGATATTAGTAGAGCAGAACAGAAGGAAGGCAAACCAAAAATTATTTTTCTTTAAATAACTGTAAGACTAGTAGGAAGGAAGATGTAGGAGGAGAGACTATTCGTTTGAGAGATAACTAGCCACAAAAAAAAAAAAAAAAAAAGAAAGAAAGACCTACCTCCATACTTCAGAAATTATGTTTTTAAATTCATTTTGGTACATACTTCAATGAAATTAGTATCTTTAAAAATGGCTAACTTGCTTGGCGTTTTCAGTTATAGAAAGAAAGGTGGCCTGGTGGACAGATGTCTGAATGTTTGGCGGCCAAACACCTTGGAAAAACAATGTCCAAATTGAAGGCATCTTGAGTGTATATATCAATCTGAGAATTATCATGTTATAATTGTTGCATTTTCCCTCACACAAATATAGCATATGTTTCCTTTTTAATTATGTCCTCTTTGATGGCCTTCAACAAAGTTTTATAATATCTTCTATGATTGAACTGCAGTTTTTATCATGTTTATTCTTAGAAATCTTAGTAATTTTTGTTGTTGGTATGATTTGGATCATTTTTTTTCTATTGTACTTTTAAAATAGTTATTTATGGTGCTTAGAAGAGCAGTGAAAAAAATTGACTGAACTCTTTAGAATAGTGTGGCTATATTTCTAAAACAACAGTGCAAGGAGAAGTAAAGATACAAAACCAGAGACATGACACCATTTGTGTAAGTCAAAAGTGAGCACAAAACAATATTATATATTATATACTATTGATGGATACATTTAAGTATATAAAAGTAGGGTTGCCTGGGTGGCTCAGTCAGTTAACCATCTGCCTTGGACTCATGATCTTGGGGTCCTGGGATCGAGCCCTGGATCAGGCTCCCTGCTCAGAGAGGAGCCTGCTTCTCCCTCTCCTTTTGCCCCTTCCCCCTGCTCATGCTCTCTTGCTCTCTCTCTCAAAAAAAAAATAAAATGATCCAAATCATAACAACAACAACAAAAAATCTTTAAAAAAAAAAAAAAAATGTATGTAGGGTAGCCTGGGTGGCTCAGCGGTTAGCGCCGCCTTCGGCCTAGGGTTTGATCCTGGAGACCCAGGATCGAGTCCCACGTCAGGCTCCCTGCATGGAGCCTGCTTCTCCCCCTGCCTGTGTTTCTGCCTCTCTCTGTCTCTGTGTTTCTCATGAATAAATAAATAAAATCTTTAAAAAAAAAAATGTATGTAAAATACAGGGGAAACTGTTTGGAATGGATCGTGCCAGACTGGTTTTAGTAGTTGCTCCTGGGGCATGGGGAGAAGTTGTGTAGTTAAAGAGAACTTTAGCTTCATCTGTATTGCGTTAGGAAAGCAGGAAGGAAAGAAGGAGAGGGAAGGAAACTAAAAAAAAAAAAAAAACAAAAGCAAATCTAACAATATGTTAGCAATTGCTAATTCTGGGTGATGGAACTACGGGTATTTAGATTTTCTTCATAAATTTTGGCTTTTCTTATGCCACCCAATCCCCCCTGTATTGGTCAGCTGGGGCAATTGTACATTTTCAAAACATGTTAATAGACTATTGTTTAGAGAAACTTTAGGTTTCCCGGAAATTTGGAAATTTTGTCCTGTCTCTGCTGGAGTGGAAAGGTCTGGGGCTGTGGGAAACAAAGTACTTATTCTAAAATCTACAACCTTGTTGAGGCAAGGAAACAGAACTAAAACAAAACGTACTAACATAAGCAAATGGATTTTTTTCACCCACTTGACCAACAGTTACTGGGTAATCACTATAAACAAAGATCTGTGTCAAGGGAGGCCCTAGCTGCTATTGAAATGGCTGATTAACTCCATGGGTGGCCTCCTTGTGGAGTGGCTGTTCCACCACACCTTTGGTGTCCTTTCCAGAAATAGCCTAATTTTTGTGGTATGGACAGGCTTCCAGGTCTTCCAGTTCTGATTCATCTTTGTATGACGACTCCCTCAATTTACCTCTGTCTTGCGTTTGACAATAAGCCGCACAGAGAAGCCAGGCTGCCCCTTAACAGTTGGCTTAGAAGTACCCCAGCCAGAGACAGAACATAAAGACTCCTAACTCTGGGAAAGGAACTAGGGGTGGTGGAAGGGGAGGAGGGCGCGGGGTGGAGGGGAATGGGTGATGGGCACTGAGGCGGACACTTGACGGGATGAGCACTGGGTGTTTCTCTGTATGTTGGCAAATTGAACACCAATAAAAATTAATTTAAAAAAATAATAATAAAAATTAAAAAAAAGAAAAGAAATACCCCAGCCAGATATCCAATCTTCCGCAAAACCCTAGAACGCCACTCAGCCAAGTTCTCAGCCACGTACAGCCAGAATCCAATTCCTCCACTTCCAATAAGGTGTTTCTCATTTCTGTCTGAGACCTCATCTTTAACATTCATATTTCCACCCCTTTTCTGTTCACAATGTTACCTGTATTCTCTGAGATGATGGAAACTCTCCAGCCTCTTCATTTCTTCTTGCACCCTTAGCATAATCACTTTTATCATCCATATTTCCGCCACAGTCTCCTCGAGGCAACCTTGGCTTTCTCTAGCATGCGCCTCAGGATGCTTCCACTCCACTCACTAGCCACTTCCAAGCCACTTAGGTATTTTGTTATAGCAGTACCCACTTCTCAGTGTCATAATCTGTACCAGCTCAGGCTGCTGTAACGAAATGCCCCAGACTGTGTGGCTTAAACAACAGAAATTAATTTTAACATGGTCCTGGAGGCTACAGGTCCAAAACCAGTGTGCCAACAGGACTGGTTTCTGGTGAGACCTCTCTTTCTGGCTTGGAACCATCCATCTTCTTGCTGTGTCCTTGCATGGTCTCTTCCCTGTGCGTGCAGAGAGAGAGAGAGAGAGATATTGCATGGTTGGTTTCCCCTTCTTCTTATAAGGACACCAGGACTGTGGATTAGGGCCCCATCCTTATGATATCATTTAACTATAATTACCTCCTTACTGGCTCATCTCCAAATACAGTGACATAGGTGGTGTCTTGGTCAGTTTGGGCTGCTGTAACAGAATAGTACAGACTAGATGGTTTATAAACAACAGAAATGTAATTCTCACCATTTCAGAGGCTGGGAAGTCCAAAATCAGAGTGCTGGCAGGCTCTGGTGAGAACCTTCTTCTAGGTTACTGACATCCAACTTCTCCTTCTATCCTCATGTGGCTGAGAGTGGAGAGAAGAAGCAAGCTCTCATGTGATTTTTATCAGGGCACACCCTCATGACCTCATTTAACCAAATCACTTCCCAAAGAACCCACTGCTTAATGCCATCACAAAGTAGGGTAGGGCTTTAACATATGAATTTTGGGAGAACACAAATTTCAGTTCATAATAGGGCTTTAGGACTTCAACATGAATGGGGTTGGATGGCTAAACTTCAGTCTATATTTTTAAATAAGAAATATTTTTAAGGAATGAATCTCTTTTAGGTGCTTTTCTGACCTCATTCTCCTTCCTTGATGGATTATACACTGGAGCCCAATGTGACAAAGATAACAGACTACTACTATCCTGATATCATCTCAAGCCCCTGTGATGGGGAACTTATCCAAAGAGACAGCAAGTTGCTTCTTGCTGTCTTTTACTGTGTCTTATTTGTATTCGGTCTTCTGGGAAACAACCTGGTCATCCTGGTCCTTGTTGCCTGCAAGAAGCTGCGGAGCATTACTGACATATACCTCTTGAACCTGGCCTTGTCTGACCTGCTTTTTGTCTTCTCCTTCCCCTTCCAGACCCACTATCAGCTAGACCAGTGGGTGTTTGGGACTGTAATGTGCAAGGTGGTCTCTGGTTTTTATTACATTGGCTTCTTCAGCAGCATGTTCTTTATCACCCTCATGAGTGTGGACAGGTACCTGGCAATCGTCCATGCTGTCTATGCCATGAAAGTGAGGACAGCCAGAATGGGGACAGCCCTGAGTCTGACTGTGTGGCTGATTGCCATCATGGCTACCAGCCCATTACTAGTATTGTACCAGGTGGCCTCTGAAGATGGCATTCTACAGTGCTATTCATCTTACAATCAACAGACTCTGAAGTGGAAGATCTTCATTCACTTTGAAATGAATATCTTAGGTCTGTTGATCCCATTCACCATCCTTATGTTCTGCTACATTAGCATCCTGCACCAGCTGAAGAGTTGCCAAAACCACAACAAAACCAAGGCCATCAAGTTGGTACTCATTGTGGTGATCGCATCTTTACTCTTCTGGGTCCCATTCAATGTAGTCCTCTTCCTCACTTCCCTGTTCAACATGAACATCTTGGATGGATGTGTCCTGAGCCAGCGGCTGATTTATGCCACCCATGTCACGGAAACCATTTCCTTCACTCACTGCTGTGTGAACCCTGTGATCTATGCTTTCATGGGTGAGAAGTTCAAGAAACACCTCTCAGAAATATTTCGGAAGAGTTGCAATCACATCCTCTTCTACATAGGAGGACAAATCCCAAAGGAAGGCTTGGAGAGGTCCCACTCCTCCTGTCAACACCCCTCCCGTTTCTCCACCACAGACTACATTTTATGAGTGGGTGCCTGGAAGCAGCTCTTCATTTAGGGGACAAATGATTTACACCAGAGTCTGAGGCTACGTGAAGGGATACTTTTAGAAATGTTACAGACAGATGGCATATTTCATGATAGTTAATGAACTCCTATTGCAAATTAATTTTCTCAGGTTTTGAAAATTTTGTTACCATTCTCTGGAATATCTCACTATTATAATAGGAACTTTGGAATTTTTTTCTTAGTTTTTGTAGTGTCTTTATCATATATCAATTTAAAATTTATCAAACGCTTTTTCATATATATTAAGGTGATCATATAGTTATTCTCTGTTATTCTGTTAATTCAGTGAACTACATTGTGTGATTTTCTTATTTTAAGTCAACCTGTATTTTCCCTGGAAAAGATGACCTCTTGGTCACAATCATTTTAATAAATAATTGGATTCTCAGGGTTTTCGTGTCTGTGTTCATGAGAAACATTGCCCTATAATTTTCCTTTTTAAATGTCCTGGTCAGATGTGCAACAGCATGAATGGACCTAGATGTATTATGCTAAGAAATGAGTCAGAGATAGAAAACCAAACACAATGCGATTTCACTCATATGTGAAATTTAAGAAACAGAACAAATGAAAAGAGAAAAAAAGAGATACACAAAAAAACAGATTCTTAAATACAGAGACTGAACTGGTGGTTGCCCAGAGGGCAGGTGGAGGGGGCTGGGATGGGTGAAATAGATAAAGAGGATTAAGAGGTACAAACCTCCAGTGTTAAGATAAACCAGTCCCCAAGATGAAAAGTACAGCATAGGAAATACAGTCAGTAACGTTGTTTGGTGACAGGTGGTGGTGCCTACACTTACTGTATATGAGCACTGAGACATGTACAGAATTGTTGAATATTGTATACCTGAAACTAACATAACACTATATGTTAATATATATTAAATTAATAATTTTAATAAATATCATAATATTATATATATATTTAAAGATTTTTTTTATTTATTCATGACAGACACAGAGAGACAGGTAGAAACATAGGCAGAGGCAGAAGCAGGCTCCCTGCAGGGAGCCTGGTAAGAGACTCAATTCCGGGACCCGGGGATCATGACCTGAACCACAGGCAGACGCTCAACCACTGAGCCACCCAGGTGCCTCAATGTATATTATTATATATTATATTGTATACAAATATACAAAATATATAATGTTATATATTATATAAATACCATATATAAATATAATAAATTAATATATTTTTATTTTTAAAAAGTCCTGGTCAGATGTGGCCTCCAAAAACGTGTTGCAAAGTATTCCTTTTGCTGCTAGTCTCTGAAATAGTTTGTGCACAATATTGGGTGTTACGTCCCCCCTTAAAGGTTTGGTGAAATCAATTAGTGAAGCCATCTGGGATTTCTCTTCAGGATGATTTAAAATTATGCCTTCAGTTTCTTTGGCACATAAAGATTATTCAGACAACTGCTTGTCTCAGTTTGGGAACGTTGTGATTTTTAAGGAAATTTCCCAGTTTAAGATGTCAAATTAGCATAAAGTTGTTCCTAATATCTTCTTATAGTATTTTTATGAGACTATGAAGTGATGCCCTATTTCATTCCTAAAATTGGTGATTTGTATTTTGTCTCTTTTTTGTTCCTGATCAGTCTTAGGAGGTTTATCAATTTTATTAATCTTTTCAAAGAAGCAGCTTTTGGCTTTGTTGATTTTCTGTTTTTGTCTTTACACTGATTTCTGCTCTTTAGATTTTTGTTTAAGATTTTTAAACTTAGGGGGCACCTGTGTGGCTCAGTGGTTGAGCATCAGCCTGTGGCTCCAGTCGTGATCCCGGGGTCCTGAGATCAAGTCCCACATCAGGCTCCTCTCAGGGAGCCTGCTTCTCCCTTTGTCTGTGTCTCTGCCTTTCTCTGTGTGTTTCTCATGAATAAATAAATACAATCTTAAAAAAATTTTTTTTTTAATTTATTTCAGAGAGAGAAAGAGTGTGAGTGGGGGAGTGCAGAGATAGGAAGAGAAAGAACTCAAGCAGATCCCAGCTAAGTGGGAGCCCATCACCACATGGGGCTCTACCCAGGGCTCCATGAGGGGGTCCATCTTCTGACCCTGAGTTCAGGACCTGAGCGGAAACCAAGGGTGGGAGGCTTAACCGACTGAGCCATCCAGGCGTCTCTGCTCTTATTTTTATTTCACCTGCTTTCCTTAGGTTTAATTTCTATTTTATTCTAGCTTCTTGAGAAGGAATCTTAAATCACTGATTATCAACCTTTGTTTTTGAAAGATGTACTTTAGAGCTACAAAATTTCCTCTCAGCCAGGCTTACATGGCATCCCACACATTTACATGTGATAGATTTTCATTGATTTGCAATTTAAATTATTTTCTGTTTTTCATTGTGAAGTCTTCTTTTTATCATGAGTTGTTCAGAAATGAATTTAAAATTTCCAAATATTTGGGGATTTCTTTATGCCTTAGTTTCTAGTTCAACTCCACCGCCCTCAGAGAATATATATGTGTGCATTTGGCTTTTTGAAATCTATTGAGAATTGTTTTATGACCCAGAAGAGGGTTTATTATGGTAAATGTTCCCCGTACATGTGAAAAGAATGGGTGTATTGAGTGGTGCTGGCTGGAGCTGGTTAATCAGATTGCTCAAGTCTCTATTCTTTCCTTCTTCTTCTTCTTCTTCTTTTTTTTTTTTTTTTTTAAGATTTATGTATTCATTTATTCAGGAGACCCACAGAGAGAGAATCAGAGACACTGGCAGAGGGAGAAGCAGGCTCCCCACTGGGAGCCTAATGTGGGAGTTGATTCCAGGACCCTGGGATCACAACCTGAGCCGAAAGCAGATGCTCAATCACTGAGCCACTCAGGTGCCCCGCTGAAGTCTTTATTCTTGCTGATTTTTGCTGTTTGCTTATTCTATGAATCACTGCAAAAAGTGTATTAAAATCTGTGTTCAGGCGCCTCGGTGGCTCAGTGGATTAAGTGTCTGCCTTTGGCTTGGATATGATCCCGGGGTCCTGGGATCAGGTCCCACATTGGGCTCTCTGCTCAATGGGGAGTCTGCTTCTCTCTCCCTCTGTCTGCGCCCCTGCTTGTGCACTCTCTCTCTCTCTGTCAAATAAATAAATAAAATCTTTTTAAAAATAAAAAAATTAAAAATAAAATAAAATCTGTGATCGTGAGTTTGTCTATTTTCATTTTAATCTCTTTAAATTTTGCTGTATATATCTTGACACTCTGTTATTAGGTGCATGCAGATATAAGATGTGTATACCTTTTTATTGAATTGACTCTTTGGGGGCATCTGTGTGACTCAGTGGTTGAGCATCAGCCTGTGGCTCAGGTCGTGATCCCAGCGTCCTGAGATCAAGTCCCACATCAGGCTCCTCTCAGGGAGCCTGCTTCTCCCTCTGTGTCTCTGCCTCTCTCTGTGTTTCTCACATGAATAAATATATAAAATCTTTTTTTAAAAAAAGAATGAAAAAAAAGAATGAACTCTTTTATCATTATTAAAGTTTATTTATTTGTTTGTTTGTAATCTCTACACCCAATATGGAGCTCAAACTCCTGATCTCAAGATTCTCATATTTTTCTGATTGAGCCAGCCAGGTACCCCGACTCTTTTATCATTGTTTTTCTTTTATCATTATTAAATATTTCTTTTCCTCCAACAATACTCCTTGTCTGAAAGTTTCCAATGTTCAGCATTTATATAGCCACACCAGTTTTCTTTTGATTAGAGAGTATGTGTTGTGTTTCTCTATACTCTTCTACTTCAAACCAAACTATGTTCTTATACTTCCTTTCTCTCCTGTAAATTTAGGTGGGACTTTTTTTCTTTTTGCACAGACAAGGTTTTATTACTACGAAGATACATAATACATATAAAATCTAAAAATCACCTTTAGATGGAATATTCTCTTGGATCCCATTATATAGTACACAAAAGGTTGATTTCTGATTTCAGAACAATTATTTCTTTTCTTTTCCAAGTTAACAACATAATTTCAATAATAGATGATACATTCTCCAAAACTGACACACATTATATTGACCGTATTGTAAATAAATGCCTGGAGGGCAGCCTACTCATTTTAGGATAGCATCCAAACAGCTTCCTTGAAATGTTCAAAATGTGCTTAGGATATTCACATACTACTCCTGCAAAAAATGTAACTTCTAAAAAACATGAGAAGGTTGCTTCTTTCCCCTGCTTCAGACACAAATTTGCTTTATTCTGAATATTCCCCGAGCTCCATTATTAGGTCAGGTCACTAATGACAAAAGACAAACTCCTCATTCTGAATGTCCAGACACTGAAATTCTGAAACATAACCTTATAGCAATTTCTTGATAATCTGTGTTTTTGTGGAACTTTCATTATACTGTCACCTCAGTGCTTAGTAGATCCTCTTTTCTTGGAGTAATTTCTTACATTGATGCCAGTAAGTGCGATATGTGCTTATATAATTGTTGTTGAATGAATAAAGGAATGGGCCCCTGAAACAAGACAGGGTTAAGAACTTAGGTGGGGTAGGTAGGTAGGACCATGTGTCCTCATTCCCAGACACTGAGGTTATCTGCTCTCTTCCTGGTCATTGTTAATCACCCTGGTAACCCCAGCTGGGTGTGCCAGGTAAAGGCACTGTCCCTCCCAATTCCTCACCTGTACTGTACCTGTCTAGTCTACAGGAGTCACTGGGTGGGAATAAGGAGATTCTAGGAGTGATTGTGCACGGAATAGAGACAGCATGGGACCCAGAGACAGGAATTTCTGATTCTAGTGTGGGCTCTGCCCAAACCTCACTGTGTCTCCCCTCAAGGCCTGCTTTCTCACTTTGAAAATGAGCAAGTTGAACTAGGTGGTCACCAAGTTCCTTATCTGGCCTAACATCATGTGAGTCTAGGATCACCATGTTCATACTTGTACCTAAATCTCAGGCTAATGCAAGCTACACCAGAGGGGTGGGAGATGTTTTGGGGCACAGAGCACCTTGAGAAAAATACCCACACATAAGCGAAGTTTTGACAACAGTTTTGAATTATTCAGAGTCCCCATCCAGCCCAAGTTAAGTGCTCCTGATAGAGGTGTTCAAATTTACCAGGGATAGCTTTAACATCTTAGCAAGGTCTACCTCTTTAAGAAACTGCACAGAGCACCTACAACCTGAAAGTCATATCCATGACCCATCCGCAGTCTTCTCTATGAATTCATAATAAAGCTCCACCATGATGGGCCTCCACCCAGCATTGGGATGGAGAATAATCCTTACACTGGACTGGAAGTGGCTGCTGAAAACCTAAGAAATCCAAAAGAGGTGCAGTCTAGACTTCGCCTGATACTATCCTGATTTGACTCACTAGTTCACGCATGTATTTAATACACAGGTCAGTTTTCACCAGGAAGAGCAAGTACCAAGGTCCAGAGGTGAAATGGACCATGTCAGGTTCCCAGAACTGCAGAAACAGAAATGTTTAGTGGTAGGGAAGGGAGGCCAGGGAGCAGGTTGGAGAGAAAGGCTGGGGCCTGGCCTGCCATGTTAAAGAATTCAGGCTTTATCCAGAAGAGTTATAGGTAGGAGAATGAAATGGTCAAATTTGCATGTTGGAAGGATCCTTACTTGCATATGGGGACTTGCAGTCTGGTTAAGCCTCAATGACCTGTGACACACAATTCAAAGACACAGTCTTCCCTGGCACTTCCCTGTCCTGCTCCCCCGTATCATCCAGGCTTTGGTCCTGAGATGCTTCACCTTGGTTGGCCATTTGGTTTACTATGCCCTCTTACTTGTATGCCCTCCTCCCAAGGATTTTGGATAATCCATCATACGGCAACATTTTCTTATACCTTCTACCTGGTTATTATTTGCGTTCACTGGTACCAATCAGTTTCTACTTTTTTCTGGCTTACTTATTGGCTTACTCACAGTTTCCTGTATACGCCCTTTCTCATCTATACAGATGGAAAGAAATATAGATTCTCATTTATAGAGAGATGGGCTCTTCAGGGGGGAAAAAGCCTAGTAATGATCTCCAATCCTCACTGCCCACCTGCTGGGGGCTTTTTTGCCAGCAAGTAGATAGTAGAGCGGTATTTGAATTCAGTTTCCATAACTTCTTCCCATTAGTATACTGTACTTCCAGCTGCTTGTCCCCTAATTGCTCTGAGCATCAGTTTCCTAGTCTGTAAAATGAGAATAACACCCCATCAGTCAGGTTCTGTCCCAGAGGCCAGGAGCCATAACCTGTTGGGGACAGGGCTCATGCTCCCTCTCGTGGCCACTTTGAGCTGCAATTCCGAATGGGTGAAGGAGCACCAGTGGAAAGGAAGGGCAAAGGCTCAGAAGTGGCATTGAAGGGACAGGAGGAGTCAGTTGGAAGACTTCTGGTTTCATATACCTAACCTGTCATGAGAATTTCTGCTTTGAGATTCTTGGCAAAAGTGCAGGTGCTTGACAAGTGTTTGGATTTTATGTATTGAAGGCTTCACCCTTGGACTCTAAGTCCTCTAAGCCCTCCCCATGTCCCTTGGAGATAATACTGCCCAGGAAAATCTCACCTAAATTTCAGATCTTGGTAATTAGAGGAGGGGACATATTTGCTTATTTTATAGACAGGATTTTCACCTGCCAAAATCAGTGCATTTCAGATTGATATTTGTTATTCAGTTGATAGAAACTGTGGCATCCCAAATTCATGGGCAGTCCATTCCTCGCTACTAACCTCTTCTCCTCTCAGAGGAGTGTGGCACTAGGTGGGAAGCTAGGGCAGCGGGGTTTCCCGAGGACCTCCCTCAGGGTCAGGGGCTTTCTGCCTTGGAGATCTGCACAGCCTGAACAGTCAGTTTCCAGCCTGAGTTCCCCAACCCGACCTGACTCTTCTCTCTAGTCCAAATGATAGAAGGCCTCCTCCAGATCACATAGATGGAGAGACTTGGCTTTGAATATGTCATCTTCCACAGTGACCCAGAGAAGAAGTGTGTCTGCTTGTTCTAGCCTGGGCACCTCCTGGAGGGGCCATCTGGGTGAGGCTGGAGGGCCAGCCAAGCCAGCAGCTCAAATGGGCTTTTTCTTGGCCAGAAAGCAGAGAGAGGGCCCTAGGCTGGCTGATGAGTCTGTGGCTGCCATGAGCAGGTTCTCAGTTACTGCGAAACAGAGGAGCATCAGCCTCATTCTGTTGGCTCCCTGGAGAAGGGTAGCTCCATCGGCCCCTCAGCGATCCACCCGAGATGGGGCCCACTCCCTGTTTAGGGATCTCTTCACTGGTCCTCAACCTCCTAAACGGCAGTGGAACACACAGTGGAGGTTAAACATGATCAGAGAGAAAACTATGTATTCAGTTCAAGTAGATGCCAGACCCTGTGCAAGGGGCTTTAGTTATGTTTTTGCTCACAAAAATTCTTAGAAGGAGGTACTCCTTTTTCCTGTCTTACAAATGAAGACAAAGATGCCCTGAGTGGTTATGTGACTGAGGTCATGTGGCTGGAAACATGGGATTCAGAGTCGGGTCTCTATCGCTGTTCAATTCTGTTTCCACCAGACGCTAACCCAGAAGGGTATACAAGATTCAGCAGAATTTGAAGTTGAGGCTGGTGGTGGAACAAAGGGTTTCTTCTGCCACTTTGAATAGCTCAGCCCCTTCTAAGCAGGTGCTGCAGCTTACTTTAGACAACTTTACTTGTCTTCCCCTGGCGTATGTTTTCTCTTGCTTCTCTGCTCCATTCCGAGGGAGGTAAGAATTTGATCTCGGATGACAAGGGAGCCTGCACCATTTTGCCCCACCAGCACCTGGCTGTGCCAAGTGAAATCTTGGGTGACTATTTCTCCCCTCATCTGGCCCTGCAGGATTATCCAGGGTGGTGAGCTGGGCACCATGATAGATGCCACATTTTCCATGATGGCTTACAATAGTGCCAACGCAGTCTTTACAGGAACCATGAGCATCACCTTCAAGAGGTCTGTTTCCTTGGGGTGCCTAGGTGGCTCAGTGAGGTAAGCAGCAGACTCTTGATTTCAGCTCAGATCATGACCTTAGGGTCATGATCGAGCCCCCGCCTTGGGCTCACACTGGGCATAGAGCCTGTTTAAGAGTCTCTCCTTCTTTCTCTGCCCCTCCCTCCCCTGACCTCTCTCTCTCTCTCCTCTCTCTCTCTCTCTAGGTTTATTTTCTTGCCTGTGTCCAAGTTAGGAGTGAGCCCTGTGGGGTTATTCTATGTGTTACGATGGACAATAAGTGCTCATGCAGCAATCCTGATGTCAAAGGAATTTCTACTTTGTTTTTCTCTTGGGCCAATCTTAGATGTTCCTTTTTTATCCCAGGACAAGGTAACAAGTTTCAAGATGGGTAATATGTTCAAACCTGAACATAATCTACATAGGATTTTTGGCCTCCTCTGATTTGGGAAAACACCAATCAATGAGCCTGCAGTCAGTCTACAAACAATTTTGGACCCCAACTGAAGTAATTCCTTACAGTTAATGTCTTACTTAACACTTCCATGCACTTTATTTCATTTGATCTTTACTGTAATCCTGGGAGGTAGGTACTTTTAGCTCCAATTTGAGAAATGGGGAAACTGAGGTGAATGCACAGCAGCAGTTGACAAAGTCAGGATTGGATGCAGATATCACTGCTGCTTCCCAAAGACCACTTTCTTTGCACGCTAGTGCTCTGCCTCCATGGGCTCTCAAGGGCACACAGGGATGAGGAGGACACAGCCCCCGTTCTCCAAGAAGGGAGAACCAGGTGTATTGGTCAGAGTTCTCCAGAGAAATATATGTGTGTGTGTATGCACACATTTAAAAAATTGTATTAATATATATCAATATAGCTAGTATATATAAGTACATTAATAGATTTATTTCAAGGAATTGGTTTATGCAACTGTGAGGATTGGCAAGTCCAAAATCCACAGGGCAGGCCATCAGGCTGGAAACTTTTGGGAAGAACTCAAGCTGCAGTCCTGAGGCAGAATTTCTTCTTCTTTAGGGAAGCCTCAGTTTTGTTCATAAGGCCTTCCAGCTGGTTAGGCTAGACCTGCTCAGATTATTAAAGACAATCTCCTTTGCTTACAGTGTACTGATTGTAGATGTTAATCCCATTTACAAAATACCTTCCCAGCAACTCATAGATTGGTGCTGATTGAATAACTAGGGATTATTACCTAGTCAAGTTGACCCATAAAACTCAGCATCTCACAAGGAATACTTGTTTACTGATAGGGCCTTTCTGCTGAAGATGAAGATGAATACAGCTTGCCATGTGTGGGTAGAGCTACTTGATAGTCGATGAACTGCAAATGCGTCCTGCTCACCACTGTGGGCAATTCAAACTGGTCAGGAACTGGGAGAAAACACGTGCTTATGTTTGTGAAGTTTTAGCCAAAATGTAGTATATGTTTCCTCACTGGGAAGACAGCAGGAAAATTCAAGGAACTTGATCATTGCAAAAGATAGGGAAATGGTTTGTCACAATGCTGTTAGAGAGGTTTGTGGCTTCTATGTGATGATTAAACACACAATGCCATATGGCCTGGGTTTGTTTCACAACTCGACCCTGATATTTTGGCCCTTGGAGTAAAATCCCAGGACCCCTACTCTGCGGGGACATACCCCCAACACCTCACACACACTGTAGAGTCTTCTACCACTTTCTCAGAGACGAGCCCATGAACAGCTCTACCTCCTTGCTCTCTCTCATAATCTGGTCATCCCCAGCTCAGTGGTGAGGCTGGAGGCAAAGGTCAAGGGTCACTGGCACAGAAGAAAGAAAGCCTGAAACAGTGACAGGACCATCCTTTCTGCCGAAGCTTCTGGTAAAGCCATTAGAATTTTTTTCCTGCTGGTTGTGCGCAACCTTGAGGCTAGGCACAGAGGGTGACTCCCCCCACTGCTGAGGGCAGTGTGTACCCTTGGAGACTCTTAACACTGCTCTTTTAGACTGTGTTTGGGGTGGAAGGGAGTTCAAATGGATAAGAGCTTCTATTGGTTACAGGATGGAGCCCATCATAACATACCCATTCACCTCTCTGGGAGGCCACTAGTTGTAAAGAGGCTCACCCAGGTGCAAGGCACTGTAAGGCTCATCTACTTTTGCCTTGGAGGGCGGGAACCAAAGTTGCTTGGTTTCAGACTCTGCCTCCCATCCATCTCCCGTTTCCCATGCTTACTACAGCTTTTTCCTTCTTGGATGGTGGTAACACCTCCAGATATCAAAGCTTCTGTGAATAAAGCTGTAAGAGGGGGGTCATGTATCCAAACAGAGGTATATGTTTTTCTTCCTGGATTGAGAGTGACTAAAGTCACTGGGATGGGAAAGCATCACGAAACCTTAATGAAAGAAAGGCCAGAATGAGCTCAGGGGACCTAATGTATAAGTGGGGGGAGTTAGGTCATAGAAACAAAAGCTACCTTCCATCGACTGCAGACAAATCAGGGGAGCTGTGTCTGATGCTAATAACCTTTTTTTTTTTTTTTTTTAAATTTTTTTTTTTATTTATTTATGATAGTCACAGAGAGAGAGAGAGGCAGAGACATAGGCAGAGGGAGAGAAGCAGGCTCCATGCGCCGGGAGCCCGACGTGGGATTCGATCCCGGGTCTCCAGGATCGCGCCCTGGGCCAAAGGCAGGCGCCAAACCGCTGCGCCACCCAGGGATCCCTAATAACCTTTTTTTTGAACTAAAGTCACAAGCAGCATTTTTACCATATATTTTTCTTTTATTTTTTAGCTCACTGCTCCAAGTTCCGCCGTTAAGTAAGTATTGTTCCAAAGCCCTCGCTCATCTGCTAATGAGTAATGCTTCTTTCATGTGATCTCATACATTTCCACATCTCCAAGAACATGGGTGAAGGATTGGAGAGGATAGGGGGACTCTGGGTTCCAGGGCTGGGAGTATGGCAGAAGCCATACAAATACAGAGGAAGAAAACCTGGCAGGCATCTACCACCCTTGAAAGCCAGCGCATATCTTCTGAGCCCAGGGCCAAGCCAATGCATTTGCCTGTGGTGGAGTAGCCAGTGACAGCAGGCTTTCATTGTGGGTCCCACCTCTGCCCCAACCCCAGAGTGGCTAAGGGCTGCCTCTGAAATACACCAATCCACTGTTTCTCAAAAGTAGGAATCCTCGCCCTATGGGGGAAAATGTAGCTGTTCTCTAAAAAGAAGTTTTAGCTTAGCCATCAACACTGCACAAAGAAAATGAGCCTCATGCTTAGAACAAGATAAACAGATTTGTGTATTTTTTTTTTAATGTTTATGTTTTGCTTCATCCCTTCCAGGGATAAAGAGCTGCTTCCTTGCTTGTTCCTTGTGACTTAATGCACAGGAATGAAGTCTTTAAAAACTGCATCTTAAAAAAATAAATAAATAAATAAAATAAAATAAAAACAGCATCTTACTCCCTAAATTTATCAGTTTCTTCCCTGGCCTAGATTTCCTGGGTGAAGAATGGATACTGGAAAGTATTGGAAGCCTGTCACTATGAAAAGCTTGGACTTTATTCTTCAGATAATCAGGGACATGGAAGGTATGTGCCTGCTTTTTTCAACAGGAGTTGCAGGATCCCAGCCGCAGTACTTTTTCAACGGCTCCACCAGACTGGAATAATGGGAAGCTGGGAGACCATACAGGTTATTCATAGAATCCAGAGGAGAGGTAAACAATAATCGTAAAACAGACCACTGTGGTCTAATAGATATGTAGTGTGAGCCATCTGTGCAATTTTTAATATTCTAGTAGCCATATTTTTTAGAAAAGGAAAAAATACATAAAATTAATCTTAATAATATATTTCACCAAATATATCCAAAATATCATTTCAACATGTAATAACAGTTATTAATAAGCTATTTTACCACATTACTTAAAGTCTTAGAAATGCAGTGTGTGGGAGCGCTTGGGTGATTCAGTTGCTTAAGCCTGGGGCTCTTGATTCTCCACTGAGGTCATGATCTCCAGTGGTGAGTTTGAGCCCTTGGAGGGGGCTCCTCATTGAAAAAGCCAACGGGTAAAGATTGTGTCTCCCTTGCGCACTTGTGCGCGCCCCCTCTTTCTCTCTTAAAAAAAAAAAAAAAGAAAGAAAAAAGAAATGCAGTGTATGGCCAACCTACAGCACATGTCAAACAAAGTCGTCTAACAGAAAAATATTCCACATTGCTTTAATTTTTAATACAAATTGGGGGATCCCTGGGTGGCGCAGTGGTTTGGCGCTTGCCTTTGGCCCAGGACGCGATCCTGGAGACCCGGGATCGAATCCCACATCGGACTCCCGGTGCATGGAGCCTGCTTCTCCCTCTGCCTGTGTCTCTGCCTCTCTCTCTCTGTGACTATCATAAATTAAAAAAAAAAAAAAAAAAAAATTTAATACAAATTAACTACAATTAAATACAATTTAAAGTTCTGGCCGTCAGGTACACGAGCCACATTTGTAGGTCAGCAGGCGCAGATCACTACTATGCTGGATTCGGAGTGCAAACGTGTTCAAATCCCTTGCAGCACACCTGGCAGCCCCGGCCTGGTCTCAAGCCCGGGCCAGGGGAGCCGCGCGCCCCGCCGTTCTGCACACCTTCGCCAGGTGGCGCTGCAGCGAACACCCTCCGGAGCGCCAGACCCGCCCCGGCCCCGGCCCCGGCCCCGGCCCCCGCCCCGGCCCCGGAAGCGAAATCCCAGGGCTGCGCGCAGTTCCTCCGCTCTCCCCGCCCCCGCACGCAGCCTGCCGGATCCCGGCTCCAGGAGCGTGCGGCCGGGCAGGATGGGCCGGAGCGCCGAGCTCGTCTAGAGCCGGGAGCAGGTGCAGGGGTGCCCCGCGGAGGGCGACCCCGCAGAGCCCGCGCGCGAGCTCGCTGCCTGCCCCCCCGGGGTTGCCGGCGCTGGGCCCGCGCTCCCGCCAACGCCCCGCAGCCCGGCCTCCCCGCCTCCCCGCCTCCCGTCCAATGTTTCAGAAGTCACGCCCGGCGCTGCTGCAGCCTCAGGATGTCGGGGACAAGGTGGAGACGCTTATGGTAACGTGCGCGGAAGGGACGCAGGGGCTCGGAAACCGCCGGCTCGTGGAGGGGGATTGGGACGTGGCCGAGGGTCAGCGGCCCTGCGCCCCCCGGGTGCGTGCGGAACCGGGCGGGGACGTGGCGGCAGAGGGATGGATCGGTCCAGGGGACGAACGGGGGGCGAGGGAGGCGTTGCACCCCCCCCGGGACAGACGAGCCGGGGTCTCGCCGCCGCGCTGGTGTCCCGGTAGAGTGAGCGGAGCTGCCGGGACCCGGGAGTGCCGGGGGTGTGCTCGTGCGACCCCGAGGGATGCGGGCGCTACCGGAAGCTGCCCCGAGTTGGATGCCTCATGGCGGGGGGGAGGGCGCTCGGGCGGGTATTTGGGCCGTCGCAAGGCCCAGTGGTAGCGCCAAGCCTAAAAAGCAGCAAAGTGTGCCCCAGCGAGGCGAGTCAGGTCTGCGGGCCCGCGGGCCCGGCGGGAGGGCGGCCTCTGCGTCTCCACCTCCCTGCGGGTGGGCGACTGGCGCGGCGGGGGGCGCCGGGCCACGCCCCCTGAGCCCGGATTGGCTGCTGCGGTCGTGCCGCCAGGCCGCCATTGGTGGGGGCGGGGGCGGGGCGGGGCGGGCCGCGAATCGCCGCCGCGTTGGTGCCACCGTCGGGCTCCCGCCCGCAGGTCACAGCTGCGGGGCAGGGTGTGTGGGGTTAATCCTTCAAAAAGGCAGCGGCCGCGGCTCTGCTTTACATCTTTGGAAACGTGCTTGCCGTTTCTCCTTCTGGGTCCTTCAGCTGTGGCCTGGAGACTTCAATAGGGTTCAGTTTTCCAAAAGGAAGTCAGTTGCTCGTGCAACCTGTTTGTTAACTTACTGCTTTTGCCTACTGTGTAGCGTTGGGTTTCTCATCCTTAAAAAAACCAAATTGTTACTCATCAGTTTTTTGTTTTTTGTTTTTTTGTTACTCGTCGTTTTCACCTTGAATAACTTTCGGCTATTTAGAAAAAAACATACCTTCAAAGGGTGTTCATGTGACAATATCGTAAGACTATTCAAGATGAAGGGCACCTGGGTGGCTCAGTGGTTGAGCTCAGGTGATCCTGGGGTCTGGGACTGAGTCCGCATCTGGCTCCCCACTGGGAGCCTGCCTCTCTCTGTGTCTCTCATGAATAAATAAATAAATAAAGTCTTGTTTTAAAAAAAGACTATTCAAAATGAAAAAAGTGTAAATTCTGGATTTGTTTTTGAAAACAATGGTATTACCTGTTGTGTGTGGGGTTTTTGTTTTTTAACTAGTAGAGGTTTGTACAGCTGGTATATATTTAGTATCTGTTCTAATGCCTGGAAAATTACAAAGTTAAAAAAGTTCAGGCTCTATTCATTCAACAAATATTTATTAAACCAATAATCTGCCCAATCATTAGGCTGTAAGGGTAAAGACCTAAAATAGTTCTGCAACCGGGGTGGTTAGGTGTGTGTGGCGTATGTGTGTCAACGACCACAGCCTTAAAAGACAAATCCCATACAATACCTATGAGAGAATTGGGTAAGCAGGGCAGAGAACTGCACCAAAGCTGCAACTACTTGTCATGCCCACAACCCATGCAAAGGGCTGAAGGGAGCCTGGGGAGATGACCCTCTCCCGGGATGGGCCACGCAGGGCCTCCACTAAGCTTTAGCCTATGGAATTGTGCTCAATGGAGAGCCATCCTGCAGATGATGGGATTCATTCATTTGTTACTCTTGGGCACCTACTGTGCACCAGGCTCCCTGGTCAGGGCTTGGACGTACCATCGTGAACAGGACAGCCAGTGGCCTCTTCTGTCCTAGACCCTAAGGGTACTGAGGAGCACTGAAGGTCAACAGGGCGATTAGAGGCTTTTTCACTGCAGGTGAAAGCTAAGCAGAGACCCCCAGGGATTAATCAGAGTGGGAGGAGCTGGGATGGGGTTTTTCAGAGCTAAGAGAAAGGCAAATTAGAACTGGCTGCACCTAGGCAGCCCCGGTGGCTCAGCAGTTAAGTGTCTGCCTTCGGCTCAGGGCATGATCCTGGAGTCCCGGGATCAAGTCCCACATTCGGGCTCCCTGCATGGAGCCTGCTTTTCCCTCTGTCTCTGCCTCTCCCTGTGTTCTCATGAATAAATAAAATCTTTAAAGAAACAAAAAGGGTAACAAGGGCCCACTTGATCCAGAAAGGACCTTGTAAGCCTACCAGTGGCCTCAAACTCTCCCTTAGGACACATTGGTCACTTCTGTAAGTTCCAGGTTCATCTGTAAAATGGGTTAAAATACCTCGCTTTTAAGTGTACACAGATGCCTCACCCAGTGCTGCTCCAGGAGGTCAGGGGAGGGTAGATTAGTAGTAGTGGAGGCTTGAGGCTGCTGGGACAGATGGGTGTGGGCAGGCACCGGCAACACTGACAGTATATCAGCAGGACTGGGTCATGTAGCAGGAGGTACAGTGAGGAGTCTCACGTGTCTCCCAGACTTACCACTGGAATATCTTGTGGAGTGGAGGCAGGGGTGTGGTGAACTATTGCCTGGGTTTCCATTTTGGAGCAAGATTTGGAGATGCCTGGGGGCCTCCCAGGGAGAGGGGTGCTGGGCTGAACTGGCTGTGGGCGTGGTGCCCTGTGGTGTGGCTAGGGGAGATAAGAGAAACCTCTGAGGCTGAGGGACTGTAGCAGCCTGAAAAGCAGCCCAAAACAAAGAGGTGGGCCAGCTGTTTGAAATGCACTGGAACGGCCAAGTAAGGGAAGGTCTGGGACGGGCAAGGGTCCTGGGATGGGCAGGTTCCTGGTGAGCCGGAGGGGCAGCTTTAGCTGGATGGCAAGTGGTGGGGACTGAGGGATGACTAGCCAAGAGAGAGCAGAGGAGACGTAACATCAGGCTGGAAAGATAGGGGCTTTGATGCTTGCTGCCAGAAGATGCCACTTGGAAGGATGAGGCCGAGAAGCTCAGACTCACAGGAATAGAGCTTAGCCAAAGGAGCAGGACAGGGAATGGTGAGGTAGACACATTTTGCTTGGTTGCAGGTGTTGTATTATCAATTCTGTCACCCTTGGATACTTGACAAGCCTTTTGAACAGAATTAGGAAGTTAGGACCTCCAGTATTTAAGTGATTTTTTTTTTTTTTTAGTCTTTTAAGTGGTTCAAGTTCTAATTTGAGACTTGCTCGTTTGGTAGAAATGTGGAGTGATCTCTGTTCCCTTTTGTGAAACAAAAAAACCACAGTTTATGCACATTTTAGTTCTGGGTGGGTGGCTGTAGGTGTATAACCGGAAACTTCATAGTGTCTTAGGACAACAGCGTACTGTGTGTTAAAGAATAATCGTGCAAGTGCCATTTAATGAGAAGATCTTTTTTGGATGGAGTTTGCCAAATGTCTTATTTCGAGAAGAGGGCTTTTCTTTCCTGGTTGGATTTTTTTCTTTAAAGATTTTATTTATTTATTTGAGGGAGGCGGAGCATGAGCCAGGGGGAGGGGCAGAGGGAGAAGCGGACTCCTCACTGAGCAAGGAATCCTAGGACCCTGGAATCCTGACTTGAGCCTAAGACAGACGCCTAACCAACTGAGCCACTCAGGCACCCCCTGGTTGGATTTTTAAATGCACCTTTTCACAATTGTTTGTGATGGAGCTGATTCTGCAGCAAGCCGCAATGCCTCTAGCATGGTGGGCTCAAGGAAGGACATTTAGTCTTTGCCCTCTCCATTAGCCAGGGTATACTACTGTCCTGGTTTAAAGGAGAGCCAGCAAACCCAGGGGTCAGGGGTAGCTGCTGGTCTTCCGTGCCATCTGTGATCTGCTTAGGTCCCAGGGAGAGGCATGGGTATGAGAGAAAGGGAAAGCTTCAAGTTAATGAAATGGACAGGTTTTTACAGGAAGTGGTCCATGTTTTACACCGAACCTGAGCTTATGGTTTCACTTCCTTTGTCTCACTCCTGTAAATATCTACAGGTTCTATTACCAAGAGAGCCTGGCAACCAATAGTTCAGACACTAGGTTCAGTTGATTTTACTTCTGTGAAGATAAGGTGATGGTCGGGACAGAGAAGGAGCTGCAGTTGGTGGCCTAATTCACGGGTGGACGTAGATGTGTTGTTCAGGAGGATACTCCTTCCCCATTCTCAAGATTAAGGGCAGAGAGATCCCTCTAGCAGGGAACTGTGTTCTCCACAGCATTCCAGCACTCTTCTTTCCTGGGTACGCTTTTCCCTTCTCTGAAGTGGGAAGATAATACAGGTCGTCGCCAGGTAGTCTCTCGGGGTGGAGAAAGCAGCAGGGGCCATGAGGCCTGTGGCTGCAAAGTTGCTGATTCAGTGTTCTCTTGCCCTAAAGCTGCATCCGGTGATCAAGGCTTTCCTGTGTGGCTCCATCAGTGGGACCTGCTCCACACTCCTTTTCCAACCCCTGGATCTCCTCAAAACACGCCTGCAGACTCTCCAGCCCTCAGCCCATGGGTAATACCTGCTGTTCTCCATTTCTTTGAGGAACTGGTTTCAACAACTTCTCTCAGACACAAAGCATCTCAACTGTGTTAAGTCAACTCCCCTTCTGTGGGTTGCTTAAAGAGAAACCCAGGCCATGCCCAACTTCTATTTGATATTTCTTATTAAGTAAATGGGGCCCTCTGAAGACCCCTTCCTGGGATCTGCCTTGGGGACCTTGCATTTTACTGTGCTAGCTTGTAATGTCGTAACTGTGCTGTCTGATATTCTGATATGAGTAGTATGGGTAGTTTTCTGGAAATAAGGCGAGTATTACGTGTTTCATTTATGCCCCACATTGGGCTCAGCCCTGAGGGAAGTACATCAAATGCATGTGAAATGGGGGGTCATCCCATTGTTTGCAGTGTGACTGGGCAGATACACACGTCTGTGCCAAACGCTGCACATGTGGAAACTCAGTGATTCCCAGATGTGTTGTGGAGATTCTTGAGTGCTCTTAGGAAAGAAGTCTTTGGATGGGAAGTTCTTTTCTAAGGACAAACTCTAAGGGATTTTTTTCTTTCTGGCCCCCATTTCGTCTGCTTTCAGATCCGGACGCATTGGGATGCTGGCTCTGCTCTTGAAGGTGGTTCGCACGGAGAGTATTCTGGGCCTTTGGAAAGGAATATCCCCTGTAAGCTGCCTTTTGGGCCTCCTCTTGCACCCTCTGCTTTAATAGTTAGCCCTTTCTGGGGTGGCTCAGCAGTTGAGCATCTGCCTTCTGCTCAGGGTGTGATCCCTGGGGCCCTGGGATCGAGTCCTGCACTGGGCTCCTCACTGGGAGCCTGCCTCTCCCTCCGCCTATGTCTCTGCCTCTCTCTGTGTGTCTCTCATGAATAAATAAATACAGTCTTTAAAAAAAAAAAGTAGCCCTTTCTCACGCACCTCACATATCATCCCAAGGAAGGATAGGTGAGCGTCAGAAGCAGGGGGAGGACTTGTGTGCTCTCCTGGTCTCTGTTCCTGCTCACTGTTGCCAGAGGGCTTCTCCCTGTCTGTGTTGCCCTAGACGCAGCTTTTTGGAGCAGTAGCAGGTCTAGAGCAGGTGCAGCTGGTACTGCCAGCTGCCAGCATATCCTTGCCCTTGCCCTTCGGTGCAAACAGGCTGAACTTGCGTTTCTTTACCTGTGGGCTCTTCCTGGCCCCAGGAACCTGCTTTGCTGGGAGTGCCAGGGCATGAATGCTCACCCCAGCCCACAGCAGCCCCTTCCCAATGGAAGATAACCGCTGATGTTTAAAAACCTCACTCTCCCTCCTCAACAGGAGGGGTAACTCTGAGGTGCCCTACACTGATTCCCAGAGTTTCTGCAAAGGGATTCCATTGCCCAGGGGAGTCAGTAATGGGTCGGCAACCTGACCTTCGCTGGGTGCCATCTCTCTTGCCTCACTGCCCCATTCTCTTATGGATATTACCTCCACACCTTCAATCAAGTACTTGCATGCAGATCTCCATCTTCTTTTGGTAAAACCCAGCTAAGACAGTATCTAACAGCACGAGTCTCTGATTTCTTTCCTCCCTCTGACTTATTCTGCAGTCCATTGTGAGGTGTGTCCCTGGAATTGGCATCTACTTCGGCACTCTCTACTCCTTGAAGCAGTACTTCCTGCGAGGTCATCCCCCCACCGCCCTGGAGTCCGTCATCCTGGGAGTGGGCTCTCGCTCAGTTGCAGGGGTCTGCATGTCACCCATCACTGTGATCAAGACACGTTACGAGGTGAGTCTGACTGCTTCAGGCCTTCAGGGTGGATGAACAGAAGCACTGGGCTTTTGTCAAGGGGCCACCGAGGTCAACTCCAGATTTAGAATCTAAAAGAGAGGCTCCTATGGTCAGAGAATCTAGGCCACATGTGATCCAGACCTCCTGTGCCCTGGTAATGCCATGTACCCTGAAGTCAGGTTGGTTCATTGTTCAAAACCAGGGCCGCTGTGAAAGCCACTGGTCTTGTGCTTCCTTTGCAGAGTGGGAGGTATGGCTATGAGAGCATCTATACAGCCCTGAGGAGCATCTATCGCAGTGAGGGGCACCGGGGACTCTTCAGTGGCCTGACAGCAACACTCCTTCGTGACGCACCCTTTTCTGGAATCTACCTGATGTTCTACAACCAGACCAAAAATATCATGACCCATGGTACGGACAAAAGAAGGTCTGGTAGGGAAGAGATATCTCCAAGACCTCGTATCCTCACCACTTCCTCTGTGATATGAGACTCTTTATTCTTAGCATCTCCAGATTCTTCTTAGACTGTTAGGACCTAAGCCATGTCAGCCTTGTGTCAGGGTTGGGTGCTAGACCACAGTAGTAGTGGTCATGACATACTTGGCCACTGACCTTTCGAGTTGATAGACTATGATAGCAGAGTACTGGTATTACACCCCACACTTCTTGAGTGGGGTGGGGTGGAATAAAACATGTTTTGCAGAAGTCCTGCAATAATACCTCGCAGATTTACCTGATCTTTAGAATGCTGGGTCCCACCCAGGGCCTCCTAAATCAGAAACTTTGGGGTAAGATCTGGGAGACTGTTTTTCTCAAGAAGCACTTGATCTGATTCTTATCAGACACGTTTGATAAAGTTGGGAGGTTAGCACCTCCCTTGCCATGTTCCCAGTCGAAGTGATTTTGAGCCCTCTGTTTGGGTGGAAGGGTACCAAACCTCAGGCATTCTGACAGACCCATGCTGTCAGTAAGCTCATGTTGGTCATGACGGGGGTACGATCAGTGGGCAGCGAACGTCTAACTAAACAGAGCCTGGTCCTGATAGAAACATCCTGTGGAATGAACCTGCATTCAATAAGGTGTCCCTGGATAATCTGAGCAAGGAAATGCAGTCAAGGTTGTGGAGGTGGGAAAACTGGCATGCCACCATCACGACAGTGGTAATCAAGTAAGTTGGGGTGCTTTAGGAGTTCATTGCTCTGCCAAAGGCACCAGGAGGTATGACACTGCAGGTCACAGCCTTATGTTGCCCTAGAAAGTTAGGGCAATAAGGGAGCTTGGATGTACATTTTTGACTTCCCTATGTGTATAATTGTTTATTCTAATTCCGTTTAAGAGTAAGTTGCAGGAGTGATGCCCCTTTACCCTTAAATACCTCCATGTCTGTTTCCTAAGAACAAAGAGATTCTCTGAGAACGATTTCCTCAAAATCAGGAAATTTATTTTTTTTAATTTTTTAAATTTTAATTTTTATTATTTTTTTTAAATCAGTAAATTTAACACAGTTACAGTTCTTTAGTCTCTAGCACCTATATCAGGAAGCTCATGATGTTGTTTGGACCCATTGTGGGCGAGGTTGACTTTTTGTCACTTGGACAAGATAGTGTCCCCACTGAAAACTCATTTTTTCTTTTGTAATTTGAAAGTGTCAGTGGGGGGGAACACTTTGAACCTGTATAAATCTGTATAAAACATCCTGTTGCTTTCACTTGAATGTTTGAGCTTCAGTCAGTGATTCTTGCCCAAATCAGTTACGGTGATGGTTGTAAAGACAAATTTTTAACTCCATCATTCCCATTCACACTTGGTTATAGCTTTAAATATCCACTCCTTAACCTTGTTTGAATCTAGACTCCTCTGACTTTGGGGAAGAATCTGTGGGCCACTTGGTATTGATATTTATGTGATGAATGTGAGATTCATTTGTAATTGAATGTTGCCTTTGTCCTGTTTCAGACCAGTTGGATGCAAACCTTATCCCTGTGGTAAATTTCAGCTGTGGGATCTTTGCTGGCATTCTGGCCTCCCTGGTAACTCAACCTGCGGATGTTATCAAAACTCATATGCAGCTCTCCCCAATGAAATTTCGGTGGATTGGTCAGGCAATGACACTCATTTTCAAAGTAAGGCTATGGAGTAAATATTGGTTCTTGTGGTTAAGGCGCTCCCTCTCCCTCCCTCTCTCTCTCTCTCTCTGTAGTTCATGTCTTTTAAATATTAAAATCAGCTGCAGAGCTTTAAAAAGTCCCCACTCCCAGGTCACAACCTGGGCTGCTTCTATCTGAAGGCCAGATCAGTAGCTTAAGTTCCCCAATGATTCCAAAGAATCACTGCTAAACACATCTGGTTGGTTGTGGGTTGTTTTGGGTTTTTTGTTGTTGCAGGGTTTTTTTGGTGGTGGGTGGGGGGAACTGACTACATTAGGACAACCTGTGATACCTGTCAAACCTGGCAGATTGCTGGGCTCCACCCCAGACCTATGGAATCAGGCAATCTGGAAGGGCCTGGTCATCTGGTGATCAAGGACCAAGGAGGAACTAAAGTCAGAAAAAAATAACAAACACATTATTTGGTTTCTAGAAATTTGCTCTAACACAAATGCACAAACGGTATTATTAAAGATTTTTTTTTATTAAAGATTTTTTAAAAATAAAGATAAAAAGTACAGGAGACAAAGTACACTCAAGCACCATTTTTTTTAAAGAGTTTATTTATTTATTTATTCATGAGAGACTCAGAGAGAGGGGCAGAGACTTAGGCAGAGGGAGAAACAGGCTCCCTGTGGAGAACCTGATGTGGGACTCAACCCCAGGATCATTGACCTGAGCGAAAAGGCAGACGCTCGACTACTGATTCACCCAGGTGCCCCCACTTAAGCACCATTTAAAAGCCCTTGGGTTGGTCCCTTGGAAGCACACAGTTATCACATACCAGCTATTGTTGTTCAAGCTAAGTTTGTCCCTACATTTTTATATTTTTCTGTATGTAGCAGAGGAAACAACGTGAGCCTACGCATGCTTTATCTGTCTCACCCTAGATATAAACAGATAGTTGGGAATCTGATCATAGTCTTCACTGCTTGGGTCGTCTGCTTTCTTATTCTCTATACCCAAAACCCTAAACTTTGAAAATAATATTATTCAGTTATGTATGAAAATAGCAGGAATGATAACGGTTGGAATGAATAAATCAGTCCCCATTATGAAGGAGGAATAAGAGGTGTTTTGTCTTTAATTCTTATATAGGACCACTAAGAGCATATGGTGAGTTAGGAAAAGATGCTCCCTCCAGGCACACAAATGGCCAAAAAGGCGCCCTTTTCTCTAGCTTGGTGCCAGAACCCAGGGTGTGGCATCCACACTGTGGCCTGGATCTTAGCTGCCTGTTGGGTCTTGGTGCTTACATGAGCTATATAAGCTATCCAGCTGTATACGGCAATCCAGTATAAAGATTTTCAGCTGAGGGGGATCCCTGAGTGGCTCAGCGGTTTGGCGCCTGCCTTCGGCCCAGGGCATAATCCTGGAGTCCTGGGACTGGGTCCCACATTGGGCTCCTTGCATGGAGCCTGCTTCTCTCTCTCTCTCTCTCTCTCTCTCTCTGTGTGTGTGTGTGTGTGTGTTCTCTCATGAATAAATAAATAAAATCTTAAAAAAAAAAGATTTTCAGCTGAGAAATTGTCCCAGCTAAAGCAGGCATAAAAAGATAGAGTTTAGTAAAAAGTTATGCAAAAATGTTTTTATGCAAAAAAATGTTTTTAGTTCATTGTCTCCTTAGATCCATTATTCCGTTTTGGTATCACCTATAAAAATCTAAAAACCCAGGCTCGAAAATGGGGTAACAGAGACCCTCACTCTCACGCTAGGTGTGTTCATTGCGTTGGTACTTGGCTTCTAGAGTATTGACGTTCGTTTTCCTCATAGGATTATGGGCTGCGTGGCTTCTTCCAAGGTGGCGTCCCCCGGGCCCTCCGCAGAGCTCTGATGGCAGCGATGGCATGGACCGTGTATGAGGAGATGATGGCCAAGATGGGACTGAAGTCCTGATCAAGAGGGACCAGGCAAAGATGGGCTCTGTTGCCCTGCCTGGCTCTTGCCAAAGGCTGCTTCATCTCACTGTCCTAGAGTAAGATGAAGTCCTATCTGGAAAACCAGGCTGATGTATCCCCTTCATTCCCCAGTTTGAGTAGGGAAGAGATGGGCCTGACTCAAGCCTTCAGAATCTCCCCAAAGTGGAGTTACTGCCACATACAGCACACTGGGAAGTTAGAAGGGTTTGCACATCCTGCCAGGCTACTCGATAAGGCATTTCTGGAAAGAGCTCTTTCAGGTGGCTCTGCCTGTTTGGATCTGTTCTGGGACAAGGCTTCACACAGCCAGAGAAGCTGCGGCTGAAGAGCTCCAGTGGGGGAAGCCGGGTTGGTGGAGAGAGAGGGGTCCTTGTCACCAGGCTTTAGTGTGTCTGGGATGCTGATAGGATGAGAAAGAAGAGATGTCATTACTTAATTGGTTACTAATCACCTCAGAGGCTCTGAAGAAGTGGGGACAGTGGCTTCTTAGCCTGTAAGTGTCCAGATGACGTTCTTTTTGGTTTTGGCCTCTGCACTGTTTCAATTACAAGTTGTTCTGGCATTTTTCTGCAGCTAAAGTTCGCATAAGTAAAGTGGAGCACTTTATCATTGAAAACTGGAAAACCTAGTGTCTGTACTGTGTTTTAAAATAACCCAATAGTCTAAGGGGGCTGGCTCTTAACCTGTATAGGTCCTAAAAATCTAAACATTTTTTTTAAACAGCTTTATTGCACACATTGTACAATTCACTCATTTCAAATAAGCCATTCAGTGATTGTTAGTATTCATCACTATGAATCCATTTTAGAACACATTCATCCCCCAGTAAGATCTCAGATTTATAATTAATCCTCATTCTGAGCCCCAGCCCCCAACCACCATTGATCTGTTTTCTTCCATAATTTGCCTTTACTGGACAGTTCGTATAAATGTAGTCCTACAATTTGTAACCTCTTGCATCTGGCTGCTTTTACATGGCATCATGTTTTTGAGGTTTATCCGTGTAGCATGTTTAACACTGTCCTTTTGTTTGTTAATACAGTATGCCTGTATGAGATTTTATTTTTCCATTCATGAGTTGATGATTATTTGAATTATTTCCACTCGAGGCTCTTATGAAAAATGCCACAATGAACATTTATGTACAGGTGTTAGTGTGGACCTATGTTTTCATTTCTCTCATGTAAATACATGCCTAGGAGTGGAACTGCCGGATCATGTGGAAACTATGTTGAACCATTTGAGAAACTACCTGACTGGGTACCATTCTACATTCCCACCAGCAGTGCAGAAGGGTCCTGGTTTCCCCACATCCTCCTCAACACTTGTTATTATATGTTTTGTTTATTATAGCCACCCTCGGGGGTTTCTAGGTGTTTCTGTCCACTTGCCAACTTAGGAAAGAGCCATTACATTATCATGACAGCAGGAAGGGGAATTTTGGTCTGGTTAAGAATATAGGCTGTTCTAGATGGAAAGCTTGGTTCTCTACTTATTTAGACACACTTGTAACTGTTCACAGAAAGTGGGGATAGTAATGATGAAGGTTAAAGGAGCAGATGTTTCTGGTGGTACCCTGGGTTAGTTTCCTAGGGCTGTCACAACAAATTACCACAAATTGGGTAGCTGCTAGCGGAAATTTATTCTCAGTTTTAGAGACTAGGAGTCTGAAATCAAAATGTCAGCAGGGACATCTTTTCTCTCAAGGCTCTAGGGGAAGATAGCACTGGTCTCTCCAGGCTTCTGGTGGTTGCTGACAATTCTTGGCATTCATCACTTCAATCTGCCTCCATCTCCACAAAGCGCCTGCACATCTGTCTCTATGTCCTAATTTCAATGACACCAGTAATTGGATGAGGGCCCACCCTACTCTAGAATGACCTCAGTCTGATTACTTCTGCAAAGACCGTATTTCCAAATAAGGTCACATTTCCTAGGAGCTAGGGTGAGGGTTAGGACTCCCAGGGTATGCACAATTCAACCTCAGACACACATTAAGTTTATTTATTTTTATTAAGTTTAATCACAAGTTTAAGTTTATACTTAAGGTTTAGGTTAAAGTGTCCCATTCAAAATAACAGAAGGAGGAGTCTAGGAGAGGACAAAGAGGATCCTAATCTCAGCTGCACTGAAGCCACCAGTGCTTGGTGACCTGCATGCATGAGGCCTCGTGCCAGAGAAAGTAGAATATTATGTAAGACTGGAAATGTTGCTGGGATAGGAATGGAGGGAAGGCCGGTCACCACAGGTGATGGATATAGGGGTTGCCTCCCAAAAACTTAGGCCCTGACCCTCATCTTGGGCCACGGGAGCCTCATGCCAGTGGGGGCCCTCCCAAGAGCCCCTGGCAGATGAGGGACAGAGATGAAGTCCAGAGGTATAGGCTTCACTCCAATCTATTCATCTTATACTTGGCTGGTGAATTTCAGTCACCAGAGTCACCTTACATGTTCATTTGTTCTTTCAGCGCAAAGAAATAATAATTTGGAGAAACAGTCTAATTTCCTCTAAACATGGAGTAAAACTGGAATTGCCCCTTTTAACCCTGATTCCAAAGGCAAGTGGCCCTGGATAGCTGCATTATCTCCGGCCCCAGGAATTGGTTTTTCCTCTTCTGCAGTCTGTCACAACTATTAAAGTTTGAGTTTCAGCTGATTGGAAACACTGCCCAGTGCCTTTTTAAACTAATTTGTTCTTGACTACCTCAGACTTATATTTATTTAGAGGGAAAGCTTTGTAGGAAGGAAACACTTATTTGGCCACTTACAGGTAAGGCCTAGTAAAGCATGGGCCAAAAGAGGACAGAAGCAAAGCTTTCAAGATGTTATATTCAGTTTCCAAAAATAAATTACAAAATATTTCAGTCATAAAGAGTAGAGCAAATGGTACAGTGGCCCTTCATTCCCATTACTGAGAGATGAAACAATTATCAGGATTTTGCTACCCTTGTCTTTCCACTCTCCCCTTTATGAAGGCTTTAAAAAAAAAAAAAAAGACTCCAGACACAGCACCATTTCACCCTTCCATAGTTCATCTCTAAAAACGCACACCTGTAAAAATAATGAACTTTCTTACATAACTACAATGTTATTATCCCACCTGGAAAACGTTAGCAAATTTTTTGCATATTATCCAATACCCAGCCCATATTCACATTTCCAGTTGTCTCAAAACAGATTTTTTTAGGGGTGCCTGGCTGGCTCCATCCCTCAAGTGAACCCACTAGATATCAGGGTTTTAAGTTCAAGCTCCACATTCAGTTTAGATGAAGGGGGATACAAAAGCAGAAGGAAATTAGATAAAATTAAGTGTCCTTATAACCTGCAGTCCATTGCCAAATGCTTGAGGCAGGCAGAGTATAATGTTACTCCAGGAAGCTCCCACCCATCTTCACGTTAATGCCTTGCTAGAGAGAAAAACAACCCTAATTTGACAATAGCAAGGCCATTAAGTTTCCAGTGATATTTAGCATATGAATATCCTTCTGGAATTCACCTTATCTATACTTCCCCTAACCCCAAAGTATTTATCAATAGCTCCTCACAATCCCAGAGCAGCAGCCACTGCTGCTCTTTCTGCCCAAGAGTCCTGTCCCCATGTTTTAATAAAATCACCTTTTCACACCAAAGACGTCTCAAAAATTCTTTCTTGGCCTTTGGCTTCGGACCCCACCAATATTCCAAAACTACATCATAAAGCTTACTTAAAAATAAGATCTTAGGGATGGCTCGGTTAAACCTCCAACTCTTGGTTTGGGCTCAGGTCCTGATCTTGGGGCTGTGGGATGGGGCCATCCTGGGCTCTGTGCTCAGCCAGGAGCCTGCTGGAAAATTCTCTCCCTCTGCCCCTCACCCCCGCTTGTGTCGGTGGGGTCTATCTGTCACTCTCTCAAATAATTTTAAAAAACAAAATCTTAGTGTTTTTTACAGTTGGCTTATGAGAATCAGGATGCAAACAAGGTCCTGAGGTTCCTTCACCAGATCTCCCACGGGGTAAGTAAATTTGAGTGAAACCACAATTAGAATGAGTGAATTCCCGAGGGTCTCATCAAGTTAGGGAACGGAACAGCAGGCACAACAATCACCAAGCTAGATCTGCTCCCCAAGGTAATGTCCCTCCCATGCCCCCCAGGGTGAGTAGCTTGCTTTCCAACTTTTTGCTGACTTCAAATTCTCAATTTTTTTCACCATTCCGTCTCCAAAAATAGTAGCCTCTAGGTGTTATCTCAGCGTCCAAGTTCTTCCCAGTGGCTCATCCAAGTGGGAGCCACTGGGTTAGGGAGCCGACAAAACTCAGGTCTAAGGTCAGTGGTTCTCAAAGAGGCTGCATGTTGGACTCACCCAAACAGTTTTAAAACCTGCTGATGTCTGGGGTCTGCCACCCAGAAATGTGAATGTAATCAGCCTAGGTTATGGCCTGGGCAGGAGGAGTTTAGAAAGTGACCCAGGGGATCCCTGGGTGGCGCAGCGGTTTGGCGCCTGCCTTTGGCCCAGGGCGCGATCCTGAAGACCCGGGATGGAATCCCACGTCGGGCTCCCGGTGCATGGAGCCTGCTTCTCCCTCTGCCTGTGTCTCTGCCTCTCTCTCTCTCTCTCTGTGTGACTATCATAAATAAATAAAAATCAAAAAATAAAATAAAAAGTGACCCAGGTGTGGGCCGCCTGGTGGCTCAGTGGTTGAGCGTCTGCCTTCCGCTCAGATCACGATCCCGGGGTCTTGGGACGGCGGCCCGCATCCGGCTCCCCCCAAGGAGCCTGCTTCTCTCCGCCTGTGTCTCTGCCTTTCTTTCTGTGGCTTTCGTGAACAAACTAATACAATCTTTTAAGAAATAAAAGTAAAAGTTCCCCAAGTGACCCTTATGGCGCAGCCCTGGCAGAGAAACACGGAGGAGCCCCGCAGGGCGAGGTCCCACCGGGCGGTCCCTAACTCGGCTGCAGGGGTTAAGCAGGAGCCGGGGGGCGGGGCGGGGGCGGGGCCAGGCCAGAAACCCGGCGGGAGAGTTCGGGTCGCGGCTGCCAGCACGCTCGGCTGCGGCTGAAGCCAGCGGAAACGCCTCCGTTTTACAAAACAAAGGGAAGAAGCGGGAGGCGTGCGCGGTCGGCTGGCGCCGACCTCGGGTGGGTTCCTGCGGCCCCGGCGCTCCCGCAGCTTTGGGTAGCGATGGAGCGGAGCCCGGGGAGCGGCGGGCGCTGGGAGCGCAGCAGCCCCCCGGCGCCTCCAGAGCTCACCCCGGACGTGGAGGAGCTGCAGAGCCGCGTGCAGGAGACCCTGGAGCTGCTGTCCCCGCAGGACCTGCGCAACTTCCGCCTGCTCCTCAAGACCGTGGACGAGGAGCCGCGGGTGAGCCCCGTGAAGCTGGAGCTGGAGGGCCGCAAGAAGGCGGGGCTGGCCCGTCTGGTGGCCCAGAACTACTGCGAGCCCGCCGCGTCGCGCGTCCTCGTCAAGGTGCTGCGGCAGCTCCGCCGCGCCGACCTGCTCAGGCTCTGGCAGGGCGCCGCGGACCGCGGGGGTGAGCCCGGGCGGGCGCCGGGGGGGCGGGCGCCGGGGGGGCGGGCGCGGGGGGGGCGGGGCCGGGGGCGCGCGGCTCGGCTCGGCTCGGCCTCCCGGGGGTTCCCCGCGCGGCTCCCGGTGGCGCGCGGCGGGAGGAGCGAGCCCGGGGGGAAGCGGTCCCGGCAGTGGCCGTTCCGAGCGCCGAATCCCAGGGACCCGCCGGCACCTTTGGCGGGGGAGGGCTCAGAAATCGGATGGACTCCGCAGGCCTGCGATGCTTTGTCAACACGCACCTCCGGGAGAGCGTGATGTGGGAGGCTCACCGTCACGTCTCCAGGGCATGTATTGATGGGGGGCAGGGAGCCCCTCCTGCACACCCTGACACCATTTGCCATAAATCTAAGATGTGGCTTATGATCGAGAAACGCAGTATGTAACAGGTTGACGGAGGCTGGGCGTCCCTCCTCCAGATTTAATAAACGTCCGTGCACATAATACGCGTGGGTGAGGGTACAGACAGAGAGAAAGCAGCAGTTAGGGGCGAGCCATCCAGATAGACGCTGAAATAAACGGTCGGTGACCTCTCCTATCAGCAGGCGTAGGATCTGATTGAGCTTTGAGCTGTGGTACTGTTACTGACTTTGTTTAGACTTGTAGTGGATCCCAACTGCCTGGCCCTCCAGACACGGCCTGTAGGCAGAACACCGGCCGGCCTGCGGACCTTTGACTCGCCCTGTTTTTCTGCACCTGCACAGCGTTTGTGCCGGCCCTCCAGCGTACTTATTCATGTATTACACTTTTGTTGCTACCTCTTTAGACTGTGAGTCTCTTACTCTTGGCAAAGTGTTTGTGGGTTGTTTTTTTTTTCCCCAGAATCATCCAGACTACACAATATTGTGGCTGTACACTTTAGGCACCCACTAAATATTTGAATTAAATACTAAGTGATGACGTTAAATTTTTAAAAAACACCTAGTCTTTTTATCTGTCCCTTGATGGAAACCTTGATCTCCTTTTCAGGAAGGACATGTGCAGTAATGTCAATCAATTAGACCTTGTCCTTTTCATCTCTGGCTTGGCTCTTTCTGCCCTTGTACCTAACTGGGGTCCAAGGGAGATCTGTTTTAAGTTTCTAGCCTCATGAGTTTGAGGAGAGTGTGTTCATAATCCAGGTAACCTGTTCTAAAATGAAATTGAAGCCTGCTGGACCTGAAAGCATAAAAGGCAACAGGATTCCTTGGGAGGCGTTTCCTGTTAACAAGAATGACAGTGGATCTTGATTGAAAAGAAGAAAATGGGAGTTATACTATATGTTGGCAAATCGAACTCCAACAAAAAAAAATATACAAAAAAATACAAAAAAATAAAAGCTATAATAGTGATTCTACCCCTTTGACTCTACAGAGGAGAAAACTAAGGCAGAAAAAATAATAATACTCTTTCTCTGTTTTATTCTCTTTTCTCAAAAATGCATTCAGGGATTCCAAGAAAGATTCTAAAGAGAAGCTATGACTGTGTGGATGGAGAACTGGTAAATATTTTTGCTCTTATATCAGCAGTACACACTGGTTAGGAAAGATGGTATTTAGCCACTTTTTCTAGCTGACATTGGAACATTTTTTGTGCAGCTCTAGTTAACTAAAGGGGATTGTCTGTACGGTTGTCTAAAGTAGTCAGATCTCACTGCTTTCTGTTATGATGGTGAAAGATAAACATGAGCCATTGAAAACTACTGTGCCTGCATTAACCAAACAAGGTAGGCACTGCCGTTATCTCTCTTTGTAAATTGAGAAAATGAGGCACTAGACGTTCTAGCATGACAGGCTCTATGGCCTTGGATGGCCATGTAAATCACTGGTTGCAGAGTTTGGTTTTTTGTTTTGTGATGGAAATTTTCAGCAAATACTAATGAAGAATAGAAAACGAACCTTCCGGTTTCCAGCCCAACTTACTTATGACCCCGTGTCAGCAAATTAATAACATAGGGCCAATCCTGTTTTGTCTGCTCCCCACTCCAGTAATTTTATTTTATTTATTTTTTTTAAATTTTTTTTTTAATTTTTATTTATTTATGATAGTCACACACACAGAGAGAGAGAGAGGCAGAGACACAGGCAGAGGGAGAAGCAGACTCCATGCACTGGGAGCCCGATGTGGGATTCGATCCCGGGTCTCCAGGATCGCGCCCTGGGCCAAAGGCAGGCGCCAAACCGCTGCGCCACCCAGGGATCCCCCCACTCCAGTAATTTTAAAGCAAATTCAGATACCTTCTCACTTTTATCTACAGATACATGCGTATGATTCTTTGTCTTTGAGCATGACAAAGAGATTTTTCAAAACAGAACCACAATGCCATTATTCTACCTAAAAACAACTTCCGTAGTGTGTACAAAGATGCAGTGGCATTCAGATTTTCTTGACGTGGTCTGTCTTTCGCAGGTGATTTGTTTAAATCAGGATTCTGATTCATACAATACAGTTGATTGCTTTGTGTCTTAAGACTCTTAGGCTACTTCCTACTTCTTTAAACTTTTTTCTTATTGTTTACTTGTTGAACAAACTAGGTTGTCTGTAGAATGTCCCATATTTTGGATTTTGATGACTACAGTCCTGTGTTGTCATTGACTATATTCCACTCTCTGCCATGTTTCCTTAAACTGATAGTTATATGTATACATAGGAATTTAAAACTGAGATTGGCCTATTAGTCCCAGTGTAAGGAAGATATTTGAAAGAAGTATAAATCCAGTCATGCCTCCCCCAACCTTCCTTCCATAGCTAATAAGAAAGACAGGCAGTATTGCACCCCTGATCCAAACCGGGAAACCTCACCATTGATTCTAGAAGAAACTCATTATTTCCTATCTGTGACATTTTTGGATTTGTGAATTTGGTTTGGTTTAAACGTTGGCTTTCCTGAAAAATAGGACCGTTATGACCTGAGTGGCAGTCGGAAGGCTTTTCTCATGTGTGTGGAGAAGAGCAGACCAGGGGCTCACCGGGACATCGAGCTAATGAAGGAATGGCTTGGCCAGTGCCAGTTTGAGCATACAGCGTGCATCGATCCGAACAAGATGGTAAAATTAAAAACAAAAATGAAAAACTGTGGCTTGGATCTTATAATTTTCCTTTCTTTTTTAAAAATTGGATTTTAGAATGCCTGGGTGGCTCAGCGGTTTAGTGCCGCCTTCAGCCCAGGGCCTGATCCTGGAGACCCGGGATCGAGTCCCACATCGCGCTCCCTGCATGGAGCCTGCTTCTCCTGCTGCCTGTGTCTCTGCCTCTTTCTCTCTCTCTCATGAATAAATAAATAAAATCTTTAAAAAAAAAATAAAAATAAAAATTGGATTTTGAGGGGGGCACCTGGTTGGCTTAGTCAATTGAGTGTCTGACTCTTGGTTTCAGCTCAGGTCATGATCTCAGGATCAAGCCCCATGTCTGGCTCTGAGCTCAGTGGGGAGTTGGCCTCTTTAAAGAAAAATTTTTTAAAAACCTTTTAAAGGACAGCCCTGGTGGCTCAGCGATTTAGCGCCACCTTCAGCCTAGGGTGTGATCCTGAAGACCAGGGATCGAGTCCTATGTCAGGCTCCCTGCATGGAGCCTGCTTCTCCCTCTGCCTATGTCTCTGCCTCTCTCTCTCTCTCTCTCTCTCTCTCTGTCTGTCTCTCTCTGTCTCAGGAGTAAATAAATAAAATCTTAAAAAAAATAAAAATAAATAAATAAATACCTTTTTAAAAAAAGATTGGGTTTTGGGGCACCTGGGTGGCTCAGTAAGTTGAGTATCCAGCTCTTGAGTTCAGCTCAGGTCATGATCTCAGGATCCTGGGATCCAGCCCCGGCTCTGCACTCAGTTGGGAGTCTGCTTTAGGATTTTTTTCCCCCTCTTTCTCTGTCCCCACCCCTGCTGGTGCTTGCTCACTCTCTCAAAAGTAAATAAAGAAATCTTTAAAAAAATAAAAATAAAAATTAGATTTTAATACCTGGCAAGAACCAGGACTACTGAGCAATCCCACGTGTGTCCTGATAAAATTTTTGATGCTTTTGTAATCTTAAGTGTGTGATACCTTACTTCCCCTTCTAGTCAAGCAGGGGCCTCTTGGGCTCCAGTCTTGGCTAAGGCTCTGCAGTTGAAGAGGGAAGGGGACCCAAGAAGGTATCCTAAGCAAGATGAGCAAGGAGGCCCAAGGACAAGGTGTGTGTGAATCTGGAGTAGGCAAGCTCCAGAGCATTTGGGAGCAGGAAAGACCAAAGAAACCCCTTTGAGAGATCACCAGGAGGCAGGCCATAGGGATTCCAGTTCTTGTGGGATTCATTTAAAACCTGAAAGAGGTGTAAAGAGGGAGCTAAAAGCCATGGGCAGAATTGCATTGTGGATTAACTAGATGATGCTGAGTGATGGTGGGAACTCCATTTGACCACTCTGACTCTAGCTGAGTCAGGACCTACACCTGCCTTAATTTAAGGATTATAACATAAGAAGACCCTTCCTAGTATAAATAAATGTTAAGGAAGAGTGCAGTAGGGGCTGTGTGTGACACATAGACCGTCTGAGCTGGAATCCTGTCTCTTCTGAGTTGTTACCTTAAATCTGATACTCAAACTGGTGAATTGTCCCTCCTCATTTGGCCATGTGTGGAGACACTTCGGGTTGTCACAACTGGAGTGTACTACTGGCATCTAGTGGGTGCTTGCAATGCCCAGAACAGCCCCTACAGCAAAGGATTTTCTGGCCCCAAGTGTCCATAGTGCAATAGTTTTAGCAACCCTGCCTAAAAAGGATTGACTACTTTCCTTCCTCTTCCTGGAATGGGGTTGATGTGAGTGACTTATCTTGGGGGGCTATCGTGATAATGAATGAGCTTCTGTGTGTCAAAATTCCCAGAATACGAGCTGGCTTATAGCAAAAGCCCAGTAAGCTTAGATTTTATTTTTGTTTCAAAGGTAAAAACAGACTCTCACTTTCCCCAAGGATTGTACTAGAATCACTTACATATTGGCTGGCTTTTTATCTGGTGCCTTCCATTTGAATGGTAGATACTGCCAAAGTTCCTTTTATTTATTCTTTTAAGGATCTTCAGTAGTGCTTTTCTTGCATCCCAGCAATGTTTATAAATGTTTAGCACTGTTACTGGCAAAAGTATTTCATTGTTTTGGGTTTCATTTTCTAGATTATTAGTTTAGTTAAACATCCTTTGGCCGTTTTTTTTCCTTCTGCAAATTATCTGTCCTGTCTCCTTTGCCTTTTTTGGCGGTGGTCTTTTTCCTATTCTTACAGTTATTTTCCTGGACATTATTCATTTACAAAATGTAGTGAAAATACTTTTCTCTTACTCTATTATTTGTCTTTTGATTCTTTTTGTTCTCTTAAGTTGTATGGAGGTCTTTAAAAATTTTTTTTGAGTAAACTTGTTAATCTCTCTTGGCAGGTTCTTGACTTTTGTGTCTTGATTATATCCCATGCCTTCCCAACTTAAAAAATTTAAATAATTTTTCTGTATTATTTGTATTTAAAAGTTTTAAGGTTTCCGGGACACCTGAGTGGCTCAGTGATTGAGCGTCTGCCTTGGGCTCAGGGTGTGATCCCAGGGTACTGAGATCAAATCCTGCATCAGGCTCCCTGCTCAGTAGCGAGTCTGCTTCTCCCTCTGCCTATGTCTCTGCTTCTCTCTCTGTGTCTCTCAGGAATAAATAAATAAAATCCTAAAACAAAAAAAAGTTTAAGGCTTCTTTTCTATGGAATCTTGTTTTTGGAACAGTGTGAGATAGGAGGTCCCATCTTATGTCCAGATGGATAGTCAGTTGTCTCAACATTTATTGAATGTTGAAGACATATTTATCTTTCCCCCACATATTTGAATCTCCACCTTTATCATGAAACAAATTCCTATATGTAATCTGATTGGTTTCAGGAATCTAAAATATTTTGTTCCTATATTTGTTTATATTTCTGCCAGTATGTCACTGTTTTCATTCACCATGATTTTTCTAGGATATTTTGATGTCTGATAGAACCTATTCCTCTCCATTTTTTTTTACTTCTGAATGTTCTTGACTCTTCTTCAATGTCATCTGTTCTCTGTGAGCTTGGGAATAATCTGGTTAAGGTCCACCGAAATCCTTTGGGAGTTTGATTGCCATGACACTGAATTGAGATTCATTTGGTATGAATTGGCAAATTAATAGTATTAACAGAACCATTGGGCATGTCATGGTGTATGTTGCCTCTTCCCTGAAGCTTTCTTTATCCTTTTCTTCATTTAGGTATTATGTATTTCTTCAGTTTATTCCTAGGTATTGTCCTAGTTTGGGTGTGACCATGAATGGAACCCTCTTTTTCCATTATGTGGTTTAAATGATTGTTGCCAGGTAACTGGGAGGGGTGTTTTATCTTTGTGAGTTAACCTTGTGTCCAGTCAGCTCACTGGTTGCTAGTTCCAATAGTTAGTTGTTTGATTATTTTATATTTCTAGATAATCATGGTATCTGTAAGTAATGAGTTTTGGCTCCTTGTCCTGTATTTAGACTTCATTTATTAAAAAATGTTTATTTAAATTCAATTTAATTAACATATACTGTATTATTAGTTTAAGAGGCACAATTTAGTGATTCATCAGTTGCATATAACACCCACTGCTCATTATATATATCACATGCCCATCACCCAGTTATCCCATCCCTCCACCGTCTCCCCTCCAGCAATCCTGTTTGTTTCCTACAGTTGAATGTCTTAGTTTGCTTCCTTCTCTATTTTTATCTTATTTTATTTTATTTCATTTTTTAAAGATTTTATTTATTTATTCATGAGAGACAGAGGCAGAGACTCAGGTAGAGGGAGAACCAAGCTCCCTGCGAGGAGCCGGATGCGGAACTCAATCCCAGGCTCCCGTGAGCCGAAGGCAGATGCTCAACTACTGAGCCACCGAGGTGCCCCTATCTTATTTTTCCTTCCCTTCCCCTATGCTTATCTGTTTTGTTTTCTATTTTTTTGTAAAGATTTTATTTATTTATTCATGAGAGACAGAGAGAGAGGCAGAGACATAGGCAGGAGGAGAAGCAGGCTCCATGCAGGGAGCCCCACGTGGGACTCGATCCCAAGTCTGCAGGATCACACCCTGGGCGGAACATGGCACTAAACCACTGAGCCACCTGGGCTTCCCTCTTTTGTTTCTTAAATTCCACGTAGGAGTGAAATCATATGGTATTTGTTTTTCTCTGACTGACTTATTTCACTTAGCATAATACTCTCTAGCTCCATTTACGTGGTTGCAAATGGCAAGATTCCATTTATTCTTTTTGATGACTGAGTAATGTTCCTGTGTGTGTGTGTGTGTGTGTGTGTACACACCACATCTTCTTTATTCATCTGTTGATAGACATCTAGGCTCTTTCCATAGTTTGGCTATTGTGGACATTGCTTCTATGGTTATTGGGGTGCATGTGCCCCTTTGAATCACTATTTTGTATCCTTTGGATAAATACCAAGTAGTGCAATTGCTGGGTCATAGTGTAGTTCTATTTTTAACTTTTTGAGGAACCTCTCTACTGTTTGCCACAGTGGCTGCACTAGTTTGCATTCCCACCAACAGCATAAGAGGGTTCCTCTTTCTCCACATCCTTGCCAACATCTGTTTCCTAAGTTGTTCATTTTAGCCATTCTGACTGGCGTGAGGTAGACTTTATTTAACTTTTAATTTTATTGAAGTGACTAGGATCTTAACTGAGGGGCATGGGAGCAGCAATAGTAGCCATTCCTGCCTTGCTTCTCTAGGGGGCTTGATCCTGGTGACATCTCCTCATAGATGCTGGCATGGAAATATTATTGGTAGACACTTCCATTCCCTTCCATTTCTAGCTTATTGATGACATTAGTTGTAGAGAATAATAATTTCTATATGTTAAAATAAGTTAACAATATAAATTTCTATATGTTAAAATAAGTTAACAATATAAAATTTATGTACATTAGCCCTTTGGGGGATTACCATTCTATTGTATTTTGTGGTAGAGAATAAAAAATGACCTAATTCTGTCAAAGAAGACCCAGTGGCACAGGAAGCATTCTGAGAGCAACCAACAGGGAAGTGACAGGTTAAAGAACTGATATTTACCTCATACTAACCCTGTTCGAGACATTCTTTTCATATTTGTCATGTCCTTGGACTGCCTAGGAAAGGGGCCGTCTCTAGCATTTTGGTTTTTTTTTTTTTTTTTACCTTCAGTTCTTTTGAATATGTTATCCTATTTTCAGGAGTTACTCAGGAAAATAACATTATTTCGTGATGGACTCAATGAAATTAAAGGTGATGTTGGCTGTTGCCTCATTACCCTTATGTCCCATGGGGAGAATGGCTTTATTAAAATGGAAGATGGTGAAAAAGTCAGCCTGCAGGACATTTTTGAAATGTTTAATAATAAAAATTGTCCAGCACTTCAGGAGAAACCGAAGATCTTTATCATCCAGGCCTGTAGAGGAGGTAAGTGGAGACTTCTTTCTAATAGCCATGTTTCGGGGATGCCTGAGTGGCTCAGGAGGTTGAGCGTCTGCCTTTGGCTCAGGATGTGATCCGGGGGTCCTGGGATTGAGTCCCGTATCGGGCTCCCTGAGAGGAGTCTGCTTCTCCCTCTGCCTAGGTCTCTGCATCTCTCTGTGTTTCTCATGAATAAATAAATAATAAATAAATAAATAAAATCTTAAAAAAATAATAGTCATGTTTCTAGGAAATTTTCATATGGATGATTGAGAAAAGAAGTTAAAAATATTTACTTGTTTGTTTTTTAAAATCAGAGGCCCCTCAGCTGATGTGGCTTTAGTTGCATGGTATCCTGGAGATTTTGGACTGGGAGAAGGGCTAGAAGAGGAATTTAGCTGGGATAGAATGGTTAGCTAAGGCTGAGGTGGGCCTTGTGTCATGAGGTGGGCCAGGGAGGCTCACAACTGAGAAAGATGTGTGCAATTCTCAATGTCCGTGGGATGGCAGGTGGCCTGTGGAGCTGACATCCAACTTTTGTAGCTTCTTCAGATATTTCTCTCTTGTGGAGATACAAGTTTTGTTGGAACTTTGAGTAAGGGTTCTTAGTGTCTGTGGTATATTCCTGTAGTATGTATTTTTGTTCTTCAAAACACAGAGAGAAGAGACAGCGGTGTTGAGACCGATGATGAACCCATGGAGTCTGATGATGTATCTGAGAAGAGGAGGCTGCCCACATTCAGTGATTATTTCATCATCTATCCCACCCAGGCAGGTGAGTTGTGAGGTGTGAGGGTATATGACAGTGACGCACACCTTCCAGAAGTTTTGGGTCATTCGTAACTTTCCTTTTTTTTTTTTTTTTTTAGATTATCAGTGCTTTAGAAATTGACATATATGAGGAGATTTTTTAACTCACCATCTCTCTTTACAGATGTTCTCACTTTTAGAGATGGCAGGTTGACATCTTATTGTTTGTTTCTTACAGGAAGACACAAACCTCTGAGCAAAGTATCACGTGGTAAATAAGATCATTGGCTTTCATATGAAAAAGATCTTGTCCCAAAAGCTAGTTCTGCCACTTGCTGTATTTGAGACCTTCAGCATTTTTAAATTTCTAGATATGTCCATTTCTTCATGTAAAACAGGAATGATGGAATTTACTTATATCGGGATGTTCTATAAATTGAATTATATAACCACAGATGTGCTTATCATAATAACTGGCATAATAAAAAAAGTAATTAGGTTCTATTATTACTAATACATTATGTTAATAAGATTTATCATCATTACTAATAGTGTTATTAATAGTAAAAGCCCAAAAGAATCTTGTGGTAGACTTTATTCATTTGTAGGAGAGGTAGAATTGAGAGGTCAAAGACATTTCTTTAGCTTTTTTTTTTTTTTTTTTTTTTTAAGTAATCTCTACACCCAACATGGGTGTAGGCATCAGGAGTTGCATGTTCCACCAACTAAGCCAGCCAGCCAGGTGCTCCCCTTTAGCTGTTTTTATCTTGACCTCTTTCAAAGAGGATAAAGGCAGTTTGCAAAAATACATATGGAATTCAAGATAAAATGTTAGTGAAGAAATGTAAGCAAAGGAGAATAGGGCAACAACTTAAAATTAAACATACTTAGTGGTAAGATGTGAAGAATACTATCCCGATTCAAGTGAGATGTAAGATTTCACTCCTTGGTTATTTACCCAAGAGTGGTAAAAGCACACGCTCTCCCAGAGACTGGCACACAGATGTTCTTAGCATCTTTATTTGAAGTAGTCAAAGACTAGAAACAACCCAAATGACCATCAACAGGTGAATGAATAAACAAATTGTGGTGTGCCATCCATGGAATACTACTCAACAATAAAAAGAAATGAGTTCCTTATATAAGCTAACCACAGAATTATTATGGAGCATTTAAGGGTCAAGGTGAGGAACTTAATGTTCCAGTTTTATTGAATGAATGGATTTTATCACTGTGTGCTGGACTATGTATGTTTAAGGTCTAGAGATTCAGTATTATTATTATTATTATTTTGAGATTCAGTATTGAACAGAAGAACTAAGAATCTCTGCCTACATGGAATTTATGTGTTAGTGGAGATAGACAATAAACACATAAACCATATATTGTGCTACTTTATGATCCCATTTATATAAAGTTCTAAAATAGGCAAAACTAATCTGCAGTATTGGAAATCAGGATACTGCTTGCCCTCAGGGATGCAGTGTTTGGGGTGGTCATGACCAGCGCGTGCAAGAAGAGGACTTCTAGATGCTGGCACCAACTTGTTTCTTGAGGAGAGCACTGGTTAAAGGGTGTGTTCATTTTATGAAAATTTATTGACCTATTATATACCTCATGCACACTTTTCTGTGTGATGGTTACCTTTCAGTGAAATGTTTACTAAAAATAAAATATGTTGCATGGTGACCAGTGCTATGGAGAAAGATAATGCAGGGACAAGGGATACAGGGAGTGTCCCAGGGCAGGAGTGGAGATTGCAGTTTTAAAAAAAGAGATGGGGCAGCCCCGGTGGCACAGCGGTTTGGCACCACCTGCAGCCTGGTGTGTGATCCTGGAGAACCGGGATCGAGTCCCACGTCAGGCTCCCTGCATGAAGCCTGCTTCTCCCTCTTCCTGTGTCTCTGCCTCTCTCCCTCTCTGTGTGTGTGTGTCTCTATGAATAAATAAAATCTTTAAAAAAAATAAAAATAAAAATGAAAAAAAAAAGATGTATATGGGATGCCTGGGTGGCTGAGCGGTTGAGCATAGGCTCAGGGCATGATCCCAGGTCAGGGGATTGAGTCACACATTGGGCTCCCTGTGAGGAGCCTGCTTCTCCATCTTCCTATGTCTCTGCCTCTCTGTGTGTCTCTCATGAATAAATAAATAAATAAATCTTTAAAAAAATTTCAAAAGAGATGTATAGAGATGTCCCCACTGAAAATCTGATTGTTGTGTAGATACTTGGGGGACATGAGAGAGTGACTCCAGATATTTGAGAGAATTTGTGTTGTAAGATAAGAATACTTAGTATATAGCAGTAACAAGAACTCTGTGTATGGACAAATAGGCCACAGGCTGGAAGAGAGAACCTAGAGGCAAAACCAAATATGTAGGGAAACTAGACAGGTGACAAAGCAAAGCAGTCATTGCTAATCAGTGTAGAACGAATGGGTGTTCAATAAATAGAGCCAGTTTCTTCATGGGAGAAAAATAAAAATTTATTTTCAGATTTCTTGGCCAGGTTTCATTGCATGAAATGTCCAGTCAATCTATGGTAGTGTTCCTTTTATATGATATTTGTGGCTTCCCCCTCTTTTATCAGTCTTGCCAGTCGTGTATTTATTTAATCAAGAATCTATTTTTAGTTTTGTTAATCTCCTCTGATATCTGTTTTTGATTTCATTAATTTTGACTCTTGTTTCCATTTTTCTTCCTTTTGGTGGTATTTATTCTACTCTTCTTTTCCCAACTATTTCATTTAGGTACTTGGCTCATAATTTTCTTTTTTAAAAATATAAGCATTTCTATTTTTTAATTTTTTTAAAAGATTGTGTTTATTTGAGAGAGAGAGAGAACACAAGCAAGGGGAAGGGGCAAAGGGAGAGGGAGAAGCAGACTCCCCCACAACCCAGAGCAGGAAGCCTGATGCAGGACTCCATCCCAGGACCCTGGGATCATGACCTGAGCCAAAGGCAGATGCTTAACCAATTGAGCCACCCAGGTGCCCCTCCTGGTCCTAAATAATTTTTCCTTTGACCTTGTTTGGTAAATCGGTGGAAATTGACTAGCTTTCAGCCAAAGTCTAAAGTTCTCCAATGTCACTTATCAGACTCCATTTTTTGTGGCCTAGAATCTGTCTTGAGGACTGAACCCATGGCCATGGACTTAGGATCGCTGATTATTTTCAAAGCAATGAGAACTTTATAATCTTTCATTTGATAAGATACCTGGCAGCTACTCTGATTTTCGTTTTACTGACTGGCACATGATTCTTCAAAGAGCTTGAGACTATGTTAGGTTAGAGGAGGTTCTCAAGTGTTATTTGCCATAACCCACAAGAAGATTGTGTTTCATCAAATCTAATGCCTTGATTGTAAGACATACCATTATTTTGTATCCTCAAGAAGCTACCAGTTGATCTATGACACAGAAGATATTATAGAGCACATCCAGATTTCAGAGATGTTAAAGTGGAAAAAAAAAACCTTTGATCTTAGAATTGATAAAATACATAATTCACTGTAGTTTGTCATATATATTTATGTAAAAATATAAATATATGTGTAACACACTAGTTTTATAAATCATAGCTGCCCTTGCTACCATTGAGCCACTTTAATATTTTCTGGTATAGCCCGTTTTATCCCATTATAAAAAAATGCAGCTTAAGGGACTCCTGGGTGGCTCAGCAGGTGAGCGTCTGCCTTCAGCTCAGGTCATAATCTTGGGGTCCTAGGATCGAGTTCCGCATTGGGCTCCCTAGAGGGAGTCTGCTTTTCCCTCTGCCTATGTCTCTGCCTTTCTCTCTGTGTCTCTCATGAATAAATAAAATCTTAAAAAAAAATAGTGCAGCTTTAATCCACTAAATTGATTTATTGGCTGATTATTGGGCCACAACCTGCAATTTGAAGAACACTGGACAGAATGGTTCACCAAGCTTTGTGATGAGGGGTTTCTGACTGTGATTTACTCTAAGAGGGACAATACTGAAATTCCTGTATAGTTCCCACACTGAACAGATATGTTCTGTGAATTTGTTTAGAACTTCATAGAGATAAAACTGAAGTACGAGCTGTACATGTTCCATGTATGCCATTTGAACACATGTAAGTATACATTCATGACACTATCACCATGATAGAAACAAATGCTTCTATCACCCCAAAAAGTTTCCGCATGTTGTAATCTACCCTTGCCTCCATCCCCATCCCTATGCAACCACAGTTGCACTTTCTGTTGCCACAGGTTAGATTATATTTTCTGGGATTCTCTATAACTAGAATTATATAGTATGTATATACTTTTAGTTTTGTTAATCCCCTCAGATATCTGATATACTTTTTAGTATGTATTTCTTATATATATATTTTCTTGCCTGCCTGCCTATCTTTTTCCACTCAACATAATAGTTTTGTGATTCGTTCATGTTTTGTGTATCAGTAGTTCATTTCCTTTTATTTCTGAGGAGTATTCAGTTGTGTAAATATAATACAAAGTGAACACAATGTGTTGAGCCATTCACTTGTTTTTGAACATTTGAGTTGTTTCTAGTTTTTGGTTATTACCAACAAAGCTCCTGTGAACACACATGTGTAAATCTTTGGGCATATGTTTTTGTTTTCCTTGAGTACATACTAAGAAGCAGAATGTTTGATTCATATAGTAGGTATATGTTTGACTTTTATTTTTTATTTATTTTTTTTTTGTTTGACTTTTAAAGAAACTGCCAAATTGAAAATTCTTTTTCAAAATGATTGCATCATTTACATTCCCGCAAACAGTGTATGAGAGTTTTAGTTGCTCCACATCTTTGTTATCAGTTGGTTTGACCTGTTTTAAAACTTTCAGAAAGTCTGAGGGGTGTGTAATAGTATCGCCATGTGGGTTTAATTTGCATTTCTTGAAGAATTAATGATTATCTTTTCCTGTACATATTGGCCATTCATATATCTTCTTTTGCTTAATGTCTGTTCATATCTTTTACCTAATTTTTTATTGGGTTGTTTGTTTCCTTGTTGAGTTGTAAGATTTATTTATGTATTCTGGATACATGTAATTTGGAATGTATTACAGATGTTTTCTCCCAGTCTGTGGCTTGTTTTTCAATTTCTTAGTAACATTTTCAAAATATAAAAGTTTTTGGGTGCCTGGGTGGCTCAGTCAGTTAAGCATCTGCCTTCGTCTCAGGTCATGATCCTGGGGTCCTGGGATTGAGTCTCATATCAGGCTTCTGACTCAGTGGGGAGCCTACTTCTCCCTCTCCATCTACCCCTCCCCCCTGTTTGTGCTCTCTCTCACTTGCTCACTCTCTCTCAAATGAACAAATAAAATCTTAAAAAAAAAAAAGTTTTAAATTCTGATGAAAAAAGAAATTCTGATGAAGTCCAACTTATCAGCTTTTTCTTTTATAGTTTATGTTCTTTATGTTCTAAGAAACCTTTGCCTATGTTGAAGTTGCAGAGATATCCCCATGTTTTTTCTGTTTCAACCTGGATTTATTATCAAAGTGTACAGTTTTGATATTCCCATCAAATTTCTACACTAAACAGACATGTTTGGCGTTTTTTTAAAATCTAATTGATAATAAAAATAATTTCACTAATTAAACTTTTGAGGACCCTAAAATGAATCTCTATGGGTGTATTTTGGGGGAATTTAGCTTAAAATCCTATAGCAAAAGCCAGAAATTAAAAAAAAAATAGGGAAGGGATAAATGAAGTAAATATGGCAAAATGATGATAACTGTTGAATCTGGGGGATGATTATATGGGAGTTTGTTAAACTTTGCTTTCTAATTTTGTGTATATTTGAAGTTTTATTTGGAAAATTCATATAAGAGAATTGCCCTCTTGAGGGGTTAGTTTGACCATGCTGCTGGTCACAGGAGTCCCCTGAGACACTCAAGTACTTCCTCTTTTTTTGTGTCTATGTCTCTTATGGCCCCAGACACTCTTATTAATGCAAGAATGCTTTTTTATTCTCAGCTCAAAGCCATTTTCCAGGCTTAAATGTGAGTAAAAGACAATGTTTGGTGCAAAGAGAGGAGTAAAATGGAAAAAACGTCTTGTGTTTGTATTGTAGATCATGTTGCTCTACGGCACCCTCGCACTGGCTCCGTGATGATTGAAGCAATGTCCGAAGTCTTTAAACAGTACGGAAATAAGTGGCACATCGCTGACTTTTTCACCAGAGTAAGTAAATTCCAAGGGAACAGGTGCTCCTTTCATGCTGATGGTAATGCACTTGATGAGAGCATTTTCAGGCAAAGGTTGACTTTAGCAATGGAGATGAGATTACTCATCTCCATGAGTAATGAGAGATACTGAAAAGTTGCCTGGAATGATGGGCTGATCATAAGTTTCGATGACTGTGGCATTCAGACAACATGGTTGAGCCAGCTGATGAGGGAAATTGATTGTGACATTTTCTGGTCATTGGTAATCTGAGTGCGTTCGATATGAGGTGAGCATCAAAGTTCTTGCCTGACTTGGCTTCTCGAGAGAGGAGAACCTTGGAACTTTAAGGATGGACTCTAGCTCACATTTGTCTTCCCAGTTGGTAGCCCATAGTAAACAATCATTGAATGAATGCATGCCCATAGTTACAGTAGATTTATACATGAACCATAGTTTGGAGAATGGCCCGGTTATTGTAGTTTATCATATCAAGATTAAAGGGTAATTTTTTTCTCAATATGAGAGTTTTATACCAACCAAAAGAAAGCTAATTAGAAAAAATTGCAGAAGGGGTACCTGGGTGGCTCAGTGGTTGAGTGTCTGCCTTCGGCTCAGGTTGTGATCCTGGGATTGAGTCCTGCATCAAGCTCCTTGCAGGGAGCCTGCTTTTCCCTCTGCCTATGTTTCTGCTTCTCTCTCTGTGTCTCCCAGGAATAAATAAATAAAATCTTAAAAAAAGAAAGAAAGAAAAAGAAAAGATTGCAGAAGAGTACAGTAAGAGTGATACTAAAGTCTATTGCATGGCTCACTCCAGAGCAGTTACTATTTTCTGCGGTTCACAGAGAGTAATCCATTAAAGCCTTCCAACACCTCTCAAGTAGCTACTGGGATTCGCATCCACCGTGACACATGGGGGCTAGTCAGTGGCCCAGCTGGCATTCCAGCCTGGGCGGAGTGCTTCTACAGTTCATGCCCTAATCAAAATTATGTATTAATTACTTCACACCTCCCCAAGGTATAGTAACTATTTTTGTTTCTTTAGAATAGATTTATTGTTAATACTTTACATATGATGCTTAATAGCTTTTAAAACTCCTTTTCACCTCATAGGAACTTGGGGGGAAATATTAAAGGGAGGGGCCATGGATAGTTTTGATGCTTATTTCAACCATATTCCCAAATATCTTATATTGTTCAATTTCTCTAAGAACATAGTTTCTGGTCAGCTCAGGAATATGTCATAAAAAAGACAGATTTAACCAGCTCTGAATAGAAATCCATTTTAACTGATGCTAACTGAAAAAATTGTTCATTAAGCCTTTACTCAACACCCTTCATTTTTATTTACATACATGAATTTTACATATTTATTTTTGTTTTTCAATTTTTTTTTACTTTTTTTAAAGATAAATAGTGCAGGGTAGGGGCAGAGGGAGGTTAGACTCCTCACTGAGGTGAGACTCGATCCCAGGACCCTTAGATCATGACCTGAGCCAAAACCAAGAATACACTTAACCTACTGAGCCACCCAGGCACCCAGCCATTCAGTTTTAAAGCACTTTCTGAGTAGACACTGGCCAAAACAACAACAACAACAAAATCCAAAAATGTGCATGATGAAGCTACATACAGCTTAGGTAGCAGATGGTAGATGTGCTTATTGTAGAGTTGTGGGATGGTTTGGACATAGCGTAATCCAACCCTTTCATTTTACCGTGAGTCACCAAGACTCAGAAAGGGTTAATGCCTTGCCTACTATTACCCATGGGCAGGTTGAGACCAAACCCAGGTCTGTGGACCCAAAACTAGTGCTCTTCGCATCCAGAGTGCTACCTTCCAAGCACTTGGTGGGACGTGCTCATCTGAATGCCGTCTGCATCACTTTCGGGAATGCACAGAATTTCACTATGTGGAGTTTACTAAAAGGCTTTTTGCTCAGGGCTCTTGGACAGTTTGTGCTTTAATCTTTCAGGTGAATAACAGAGTGGTGCACACTGAGTTTCATCTGCACGAGGAACCAATTAAAGTATCACTTGTCATGGAATCAACTTTAACTAAATCCGTGTACTTTTGACAGCGGGAAGATGAAAAACTGAGGACTGTTTTGTAGCCAACTTTGTAAATAGCGGGGAGTATTTGTAGCATAGAACGAATGGTTATCATTTTGCGTTATTACTGTCACTGGCTGTATTTCTCCAATTTGTTTTGTCTACATACGGTATTTCTCCAAGACTGGACTGGGCTTATTTGACACTTGTAAATAATTTGGCTTCTTTGAAAAGAGAACTGTTTTTTGAAAATGATTTTTCCTGAACTGTTATCAAAACATGGGAGTCCAGCTCTATGCGTGGACCATTTTTATTGTGTGCTTCTCTTCTTGATTACACCCCATCATCTTCCGATTTGGTGCTGGTGTCCTCGTTTCCTTGGCTCAGTCTTCATGTAGTCTTACCTGTGTTTCACCTGATTTCCCCCATATTGTTGTCTGTGGCCAAACTCGTCTCCGTTTTGACTCTATAAGCCATTCCTGAGTCTTATCTGGATGTCTTCGTTTGCACTTTATGCCCTTGATGCCTCATTGTTCACATTCGCCTCATTCCCCAGCTTCTCCTGTGCCATTATAGTACCTTGAAGAGGTACCTGCAGAGTTTGGCTGAAGCATCCTTTGTGCAGGAAAGCTTTTGTAACCCCTCATGCTAGGTCAGCCCTTTCTACATGCCCACAGACCCCGTGACTTAGCAGTTAGCACCACTGAACTTATTAAATGACCGAGTATTAGCTGTTGATCTCTTTCTCCGGTTCAGTCATAAGCTCCAAGAGGCAGAGGCCGCTCGTCTCATTCATTGTTGTGTCTCACCATGCCTTAAGACATAGAGAAGCACTGTGATGCATGTTTATTGAATAACTGGTCTCTGTCTTTCCATTATTTTGTTCATTCCTCAGACCTTGCCTCATTACCTCTGTGCATCTAGCCACCTTCTAGTCATCCCCACCAGGTTGGATGTCCTGTGGCCACTTTAACTGAACGAGTTGGAAGTCAACCTGTTACCCTTAAATCTCTCCATAAAACTCATCCCATTATTGATAATCTTTGACTTTCCACTGCCTGCAGAATATATGCCAGTTCCCCTAAGAGAATATTCTAAGTCCTTCTCTGTCGGGCCTTAAACTATACTACTTGTTTTGGGGGGTTATTTTTGTTGTTATTTTAAAGATTTTATTCACTTATTCATGAGAGACAGAGAGAGAGAGAGAGAGAGGCAGAGACATAGGCAGAGGGAGAAGCAGGCTCCCTGTGGGGAGCCCAATGTGAGACTCAATCCCAGGACCTCTGGATCACAACCTGAGCTGAAAGGAGATGCTCAGCCGCTGAGCCACCCAGGTGTCCCAACCTATACTACTAGTATACTACCCACTTGTCCTGGGTCTTGACCACACCAGATGATTTGCCCTCCCCTCAAAAGTCCCCTCTCCCAGAATCAGGCTTATAGATTACTGAATGTTGAATGAATGCTTTTGGCTATTTTATCATAGTTCATTCTCTCCTTTCCCTTTGAAATGCCCTTTGTTTTCATTATGTTCTTCCTCTATACCATATATTCCTTAGGGTGCAAGTTGGGTCCCATCCCACTAGAAGGAAAACCTGCATATAGGCCAGGTTTAGAGTAAGAAACTCCAGACTGAGCATGAGTTTTCATTGCAACCGTGTTCTAACTTTCTGTGTAACTTTGGACCATATTATGCCCGGTTTCCACATCATAAAAGGAGATTTGGCTCGGCTGAGAACTCATTCCACTGGACTTCAATGAACTTTGGCTTCTTAATAAACTGTGAATATCCTGCAGGTGTGGCTATTCCTGAACCTAGAGGTTCAAGCTGGCAGTTGCCTGACATGGTTGGGCCTGTATGAGGATACAAGTGTTTGGTGAAAATGCTCTGAAGATTGAGGGTCACAGTGACTGAAGCAACCCAGAATCTCAGGCCAGTCTCCATTTCAGGGACAATTGTGTCTTTTTTAGTTAATGTGACTTCTCAAGTGTATATGTATGTGATTTAATTTTTAAACCTGTTGAGTTTTGTATTTGATGTGTAACTTCACTTTTTTTACATAAAGCATTAAAATGTCACCTTGGTTCATAAAATATGAATATCAGGTGAGCCTTCTCTGTTCATTTGCATACGGTGTGATCCTAGGATTCCTGGCACAGGGGCTCATCTCAGGGGCACAGCAGCAGCTGAAATAGACAATAGCTCTTATTTCCTGGGAGAGGTTAAGTGACTTGTTCAGAGTCACAGCATGTAATGAAGCTAGGAATCCAATGCATGAACTTGTATTCAGTGCATGAATACAAGACAAAAAGTGCCAAGTGAGAGAGAAATGGTGTAAGACAGAATCCTTTCGGTGGACAGAAATCCATTTAATTAAGGATATGAGAGCTTTGGGACAAAGGAAGGAACAGGGAACGGTTATTTTGGAACATTGCTCAGGCCATTGCAGGTAAGTTTCTTGGAGAGGGCTGTAGCACAACTGGATAACAGACCAACAGGTGAAGGAGGAAGCTTGGTTGGGGAAGGAGGTGGATGGTGCCCAAGATGAACTCGAAACCTGGAGCCAGCTATGTGTCCTATATTCTCTCAGTTATAAATAAGAACAGGGACTCCCCTAGCCATCCAGTGCCCTGTGTAGTCCCCCCAAAACCACAGTCCCTAGCACAATTGTATATTTGGAAAGAAACCTACACCAGATGTTTATATTTTTATTTTTTAAAGATTTATTTATTAGAGAGAGAGAGAGAGAGAGCCACGCGCACACAAGCACACACAAGTAGGGGAGGGGCAGAGAGAGAAAACCCTCTAGCAGACAGTACCTGAGCACAGAGCCTAACTCCAGGCTCGATCTGCAACCCCGAGATCACAAGCTGAAACCAAGAATTAGAGGCTCAATTTAGGAGCCCCAAGATTTTATCTTTTTTACTTTTATTTATTTATTTTTTAGATTTTATATATTTGAGACACAGAAAAGCAGGGGGAGGGGCAGAGAGGGAAGGAGAAGCAGACTCTCCACTGAGCAGGGAACCTGACCTGGGCTTGACCCTCAGGACCCTGAGATCATGATCTGAGCTGAACACAGATGCTTAGCTGACTGACCATCCAGGTGCCCCCTAGTTTTTATCTTTTTAAATATGAGCCCCAGAAATCAAGTTTGCAAAAGGAAGGCTCTGAGATTTTAAAAAATGGGTGTGTATAAAAATGCTGCAAAGACTTGTGCAGAGGACTGGGAGGCTGCACAGTGGAGGACACCACAGACAGTCTTCGGCAAGTGCTTCTTGGGGCAAGGGCTCCTCACGGTGGTTTACTGCCACTACAGTTGGTACCTTCATCTTTGGACTTCTGTGAACTCGGTTCTTCGCCAAGGATTTTCATCATGTAGATTAGTTCTCAAGAGCAAAGTTATTGTGATCCCTGGGTGGTGCAGCGGTTTGGCGCCTGCCTTTGGCCCAGGGCCCGATCCTGGAGACCCTGGATGGAGTCCCACGTCAGGCTGCCGGTGCATGGAGCCTGCTTCTCCCTCTGCCTGTGTCTCTGAAAAAAAAAAAAAAAAGGAGCAAAGTTGTTTTGTGAGAAAAATAGAATTTTGTGGAGAAACACCTGAGAGTAAAATGTCCTTGTAATGCAGTAGTCTTGGGACTGAAGGGTGCTTATAGAACAGAGCTGCTAGGGTGGCTTGGGAATGTCCCACAGGGCCCTCCGGAGGAGTCATGCAGTGACAGAAAACTGGCCCTAAAAGCCACCCATTCAGTTCATACAGCTAGGTTTTTTTTTCTTTTGAGAGCCGAAATGCCTAGATATTTTCAATAGTTTTGAAGAATGCTTAAAGCCATGCCTGTTTGTTTCCTTGCTATCAGCTTTTTATTTTTTTCTTTTCTAAAAAAGGTTTTATTTTTTTGTGAGAGACAGTGGCAGAGACACAGGCAGAGGGAGAAGCAGGCTCCCAGCAGCGGGGAACCCCATGTGAGACTTGATCCAGGACCCTGGGATCACGACCTGAGCAGAAGTCAGACGCTCTACCGCTGAGCCCCCCAGGCGCCCACGTCTTTGTTTTGTTGTTTTGAGAGAGGGAGAGGGAGGCGCGGCGGGGGCGGGGCGGGGGCGCGGCGGGGGCGGGGCGGGGGCGCGGCGGGGCGGGAAGGGCGAGACGGAACCTTAAGCTCGGTGCCGAGGGGGCTCCGTGTTACGACTCCGATCGTGACCTCAGCCAACATCAAGAACTGGCAGCTCAACCGACTTAAACTTTTTTTAAAAAAATTGTAGAATAGTTGTCACGGGCTTCAAGTCTTTAATCTCCCTGGAGTCTTTTTTGTATCCCAGAATATCTTTCGAGTATTTTTCAGTGTCTGCATAGTACTATAGGAACAGAATAAATTTTTAAAAACTAACTTATTGATAGAGATTCCTCTTCTAAAAAAAAAAATCTGCCCTCTGTATAGTCTTTTTTTCCTTTTGATTTATTCAGGAAAATTTCCCATAATCAGATTTCAAACTCTGAATGTATTCCTGAGCTGTTCTCCCAAGAAATGAAAATAATTCCTTCGGCTCTTATTGATGGAATACTTGGGCACGATGTGATCAAGACGTAAGGGACCCGCAGGTTCGGACAGGGACCGGCACAAGGCCCCCGGAGCCGGGAGCGGCGACGAGAGCCCAGGCCGCAGCCCCCGCCGCCGCAGCCGCGCTTTGCTGACGCAGGACTCCGTGGGCGGCCGCGCGGCGCGGAACCTCTTCGCGGCGCCGGAAAGCGCCACCGCCGCAAACGGCTCCGCGGGAAGAGGGTGCCCAGCCGCCCTTCCGCTCGGCTTTTGTTGTCATTGGCTGCTGGCGGAGTATATAAGGACGTCACTTCCGCCCGCCTGTCCTTTCCGCGCTACCCAGGGAAGGGTCCATACGGCGTTGTTTTGCGTGAGTGCCTTGTAGAGTTCCTGGCGCCCCCAGAGCCACCAGGAGGGCTTCCTGTTGGGAGTGCGGGGTGCGGGGACCGGGAATGGAGCCGGCAGGGACAGCGAGTCTATATCCCAGGCCCCGCGCGCTCTCCGCCTCCGCCCGGCCGCTCCGCACGTGGTCGGGCTCGGGCCCGCAAATTCCCACAATGCTCTGGGAGGGCGCGGAGGTCGTGCTGGACCCGGGGTGCCCGGTGCGGGGGTTGGGGGGTGCGGACTCGCCTGCGCTGGTTGGCAGGGGTGCAGAAAGCGTCGCCGCGCCGCGATCGGGGCGGGCCCCAGCACTCGGCCCTGCGCTCAGGCCCAGGCGCCTATTTACAACGGCTCGGGCTGATTGGTTTATCCCTTTTTTGTTAAGGTTTTTGGCAAGGTTTTAGAGAAAATTAGTTGTGTTCCCAGAATTTTGAAGCGCCCACCTGCAGTCTGCTTGAAAAAAAATCTTGTTCGCATTTCTGCTTCCCTTGCTCAATTTCTGCACTTCGTTAACCATGACTCCTATCTTCGTACTTGGTTATCTTTGCTCATCCATAGCTTTACTCCTGCTGACCCTGGAGGGTTAAGTGGCAATTCACTTTTCGTTTTGTTTATTTGGGTGTTTTTCCCACTTCCACACTCTTTGCTGTAGTGTGTGGGATGCGTCTCTTCTATTGTCATTACACTAGCCTGTAAACTGAAAAGTATCCTTGGGTTGGATTCCAATAGGAAGTTGTTTAGCTCTCAAGAGTAATTAGAATGCATCTGGTCCCTAAATCTGGAATGAATATGGCTGGATTGTTAACTGCTTTTTCAGGTTCCCATCGTAACTTAAAGGGAAACTTTAACAATGTCCGGAGCCCTTGATGTTCTGCAAATGAAGGAGGAGGATGTCCTCAAATTCCTTGCAGCAGGAACCCACTTAGGTGGCACCAACCTTGACTTCCAAATGGAACAGTACATCTACAAAAGGAAAAGTGATGGTTAGTCTTTGCTTTGGTTTGGGGGGAGGGGCATTGCATTTAAGTTATAAATGAAACCACATCCCTTCATTGGAAATAAGCTTTAAAACTAAGTAAAAGTGGGGTGCGTTACTGGCTTAGTTTGTAGAGCATGCGACCAGTTCTCATCGCTGTGAGTTTGAGCCCCATGCTGGAGGTAGAGATTACTTTTAAGAAGTTGTCTTTTTTTTTTTTTTAAAGATTTTATTATTTTATTTATGAGAAACGCAGAGAGGCGAGACACAGGGAGAGGGAGAAGCAGGCTCCATGCAGGGAGCCTGATGTGGGACCCAATCCCTGGACCCTAGGATCACACCCTGGGCTGAAGGTGAGAGCTAAACCACCCAGCCACCCGGGCATCCCTACTTTTAAGAGATTTTAAAGATTAAAGTGTTCTGGTGGTTTTTGGAAGGCTAGCTTTCCGGGTTCCAGTGGAAGAGTATATCAAATGGTAGATTATGGGATTGCTTCATGAAGGAGCTGTGAGATAAAAAGATGATGAGGAAGCTCACTAGCTTATCTTGTATTGTGCCTTTTATTTTGCAGGTACTGATACGTGTTCATTTGACTGAATTTTCTTTTTTAAAGATTTTATTTATTCATGATAGACGCAGAGAGGCAGAGACACAGGCAGAGGGAGAAGCAGGCTCCATGCAGGGAGCGTGATGTGGGACTCCTTCCCCAGACCCCAGGATCACGCCCTGAGCTGAAAGCAGATGCTCAAACGCTGAGCCACCCAGGGGTCCCGTCATTTGACTGAATTCTGAGCATAAAACGGAGCAGGAGATAGGAACAAATAGGTTTGGAAGGCATGTTGGGAAAGGCAGTGAGTGCTTCAGCTCAAAGATGGAGCCACTGAAGGACATAAGCCTGGGAGTGGCACGTTGTAAAGCAGTTTGGGGCGAATCTGTCATGGAGGCAGGTGAAAAGGAAAGTGGCGAGAGGCCAAGAAGTGGCTAAGAACTTGTAGGAATCCACATGGGGGCCTGATGGAGGGAGGCTTAGTGCAGGAAGACAGATGTGCTTCGCCTGCTGAATCAGGGCTGCACACTATTAAAGCTCAAGGTTGAGGCCACCGTGGCCAATGAACTTCTGAGTGTCGGAAGTGTGCTATATAAACAGCAGGGTTTTCGCTAACACCAGTAGAGCTTGTCTCTATGACTGGAGTTTGATAGTACTCACTGCTACATTGTTTTTGAGAAGAAAATCCATTGCAAGTTACGAGGTGTTAAAAAGCTCTCTGCCATCATAGGTATCTACATCATAAATCTGAAGAGAACCTGGGAGAAGCTTCTGTTGGCAGCTCGTGCCATTGTTGCCATTGAAAACCCAGCTGATGTCAGTGTCATATCATCTAGGAATACTGGCCAGGTTTGTAAATAATATGATTTTTATAAAAAATATGCTTATAGACCTTGTGGGTGTAAGGAAAAGTAAGAAAAAGTATTTTACTACTTGGAAATCTTGAATTGCTAGTATTTGAGGTCTTTAACGTATACAATTTGGCATCTGGTGGTGTGTTGAGCTTCAGTTTTCATATCCTTGTGTATTTTCGTGCGCCACCAAGTAGTGAGAGTTGATCTTGTTAAAAATGGTTTATCAGAATTTTCTGTAGTCCGTTTTTTTCTATTTAAAATGGTGAAATAGTCAAAATTTGGGTGTCCATTCCAATTTTTTTAAGATTTATTTCTTCATGAGAGAGAAGCAGAGGGGAGAAATAGGCTCCCCTTTGGGGAGCCCAATGCGGGTCTCATTCCCAGGACTCTAGGATCAGGACCTGAGCCAAAGGTAGATGCTCAACCATTGAGCCACCCAGATGTTCCTCAACTGCAAAATTTTTAAGAACGTTTTTCTTTTTTCTTTTTTTTTTTTTTTTTAAGTTTTTATGTGTTCTTTAGAGACACAGGCAGAGAACCAGAAGGAGAATCAGCCTCCATGCAGGGATCCCGATAAGGGACTCAATCCCGGGACTCTGGGATCACATCCTGAGCCAAAGGCAGGCGCTCAACTGCTGAGCCACACAGGAGTCCCAAGAAAGCTTTTCTAATAGGGTACCACTCCCTTTCTAAGGCTCAAGTCTCCTAAGAGTAAGAATCTTTGCCAACACAAAAGAAAACTTAATTTCTTTAAATGGCCAGTGGGTTAAAACTTGTTTTGCCCCTTTTCTCTTTTGACAATTCTTTTTCTGTTGAGAAAATTTAACAGTTAATAGCCTATGGTTGACCTTCAGCAGCCTCACCAGTAAGCTAAGCAGTCGATTAACACCTTTTGTTAATACATATATATATACTATATTTTAAGCTGTAGAAAGGAAAATACACCATACTGTAAAATATGTCCTTAATGAGTGGATCTCCATGGTTTAAAACTAATGGTGGTGTTCAAGAGTCCACTATATATAAAAGCTCTAGCAAGGATTTCGCTCAGCCCATTTCTAATTTGAAAAAGATGTTTAGCTTGGATTTTGACAGGCATTTAAATTGTATAATGAGACAGGTTCTCTTGTACTTGAAGGTTGATGGTAAAACTGGTTCCCATGAGTTTAAGATTGTTTTCCAGGGGGTTATTCCCCAGAAGCTGGCTTGCGACAGGACTTAGAGTTCAGTGCATGGTAGAAGACCGTTAAGAATGAAAATTAGTGCCCACTCTCAATTTCCCTCCGCAGAAATTTACTGTGTGTTTATTTTAAGTCTAGTGTTGCTAGGGGCTTGAGATACAGCAGGAAAACACCAAGTCTGCCTTTTTTGAAGGGATGCAGGAAACCAGTTTTATAAAGGGAAAGAGTATATTCCTGCTTTATTAAAATAGGGTAGCTGTGATGAAATTGAACCAGAACGTGGAAGTGCTTATTGCTGTCGGGCACTGTTGTATTGTCTGTGTTGGTAAATTTAACTTTCATGATCCCATGAGGAAGTTAGAAGCACATAAATAACCTACCACATTCACTCCAGGAGTGAATTAGTTGGTTCTTGAAACCAGGCGGTGTGGTCCTGGAGCCTCCAGATGTGAGGAAGCCAGTGAGCTGCAGGTGATCTAAGGGATGTGGGAGTGGGTTGGGCATTCCAGACAGACGGCCTGGAGATGGGGTGTACTTAGTTAGCATTTCTGGGCCCTGGTCTATAAGTATTTCTCAGGTAGCATAGAGGACAAAGAATTGTGGGTGTGAAGTGCTTTGATGTTTTCATTGTTGAGGGGATATTAGAAGGGCTCCAGCTCCATGGGCTGCTTTGGGGTTACAGAACTGAGTGTCTGCACATGGACATTTGGGGAGGTCCTGGGATGCCATCCCTGGAGCACTGCTAACTCTTGGTATTAATTCTTCAAGCGAGCTGTGCTGAAATTTGCTGCTGCTACTGGAGCCACTCCTATTGCTGGCCGCTTCACTCCTGGAACCTTCACTAACCAGATCCAGGCAGCCTTCCGAGAGCCAAGGCTTCTGGTGGTTACTGATCCCAGGGCTGACCACCAGCCTCTCACAGAGGCATCTTACGTTAACCTGCCTACCATTGCTCTGTGTAACACAGACTCTCCTCTGCGCTACGTGGACATTGCCATCCCTTGCAACAACAAGGTAATGGCATTATGACACACTAGAGCCTCAATAGTGAGTACTCTTGAAACAGTTGGGCATTCCTCTGCACATTGTTAGAGCTTGGAGTTGAGGCCACTGGCTGGCCAATGAACTCACAAGTGTAGGTAGTGTGCTACATGAGGGGCAAGTCTTTTCGCTAACACCACAAGGGTCTCTGGCCCAATGAGTGGAGTTTGATAGTAATTCTTGCTACAAGTAGAATTCAGATATGTCAGAGCTTTAAGGAGAACCCGGTTTTTAAATGGTCTGTGTTTTCTGCTTTTCTCCATATTTCTTAACTGTTTGGGCGACTCAGGCATTACTGGGCTTTTTCGGTTTTCAGAGCAACTTGATGAATCCTGCAATGAGGTCCTTAAAAGGTGGGTTGTGTATGGTTCAAATTGGTCCAGTTTATTGGTCTCAAAACCTTGGTCCCATGTAAGAATCACCTAGAGATGTTTTAATACCAGGGTCCAGGCACTCTTTAGGTATTTTGTTTCATTGGGGTGGGGGGTTCTTGATAGTTGTGTTTTTGTATTTTAATTCCCATGGGTCCAGTGGAGACCCACTAATTAGAGTACTCCTTGTTAAAAATAAGTGCTTAAAATGGGAAATGTGTCTATTTTCTTGGTACCAGGGATCTAGATGATGGGACAGAAAAGTGGAATTGGGAGGTGGCTAGGTGTCTCTTCTTAACCTGGCACTCTTGCAGGGAGCTCACTCAGTGGGTCTGATGTGGTGGATGCTAGCCCGGGAAGTCCTGCGCATGCGTGGCACCATTTCCCGTGAGCACCCATGGGAAGTCATGCCTGATCTCTACTTCTACAGAGATCCTGAAGAGGTAAGCTTCCGCAAAGGCCTGTGGTTACATAGCAAATCAGACATCTTGGTTAACGCTTCTTTGAAATAAAATTTGTCCCAATAAACTTTTTTTCCTTAACCAGATTGAAAAGGAAGAACAGGCCGCTGCTGAAAAGGCTGTAACTAAGGAGGAATTTCAGGGTGAATGGACGGCTCCGGCTCCTGAGTTCACTGCTACTCAGCCTGAAGTTGCAGACTGGTCTGAAGGCGTGCAGGTGCCCTCTGTGCCTATTCAGCAGTTCCCTACTGGTATGTATCGTGATAGATCAGGCTAGTCACTTGGATTTTTGCTAATAATCTAACTTAAAAGATCTCCATGACTATATATACTAGTATTGAAAGGTTTTTATGCCAGTGTGGTATAGCTGTGCTGATAACTTGACAGATTGAATTTGGGTGCTTTTGAAGTGGTCTGGCCTTGCGTGTTTGTCCTTTGAAATGTGTATTTGGTGGAATTCATAGCACAGTGCTGGTGGCAGCGGGGCTGACTATTTTTTGGTGTTTTCTTAACAGAAGACTGGAGCGCTCAGCCAGCCACTGAAGATTGGTCTGCAGCTCCCACTGCTCAGGCCACTGAATGGGTAGGAACAACCACTGAGTGGTCTTAAGCTGCTCTTCCACAGAAGGAACAGAATGGAAATAAGGTTGACGGAAAATAAACAGTTTCTAAAAGTCTTGTCCGTTTCCGTGTTTCATTTACAGATCAAGATGCCTGGGATTACTTCAAGTCTTGACTTCCGTTTTACTTCTCTAAAGCCTGCTTTAGAACATAGTGCTTCTTGGGAGTTTCCTTTTAAGTGCCAACTCTTGATTTCAGCTCAGGTCATGATCTCAGGGTTGTGGGATCAAGCCCATCATTGGGCTCTATGCTGGACATGGAGCCTGCTTGAGATTGTCCCCACCCGCTACTCTTGTGTACACTCCAAAAAAAATGGGATAATTGTAAATATTATAGTGGTGCCCTTGGAATTTTTTTTCTAAGTTCAGACCTGATAATTCTTTTACTAATGTCTGCACTGGCAAATTCTGTAGAGCCAGAGTAGAGTAAATTGGCTTTTAGTGATAGCCCTGCTGTATGCCAGTTGTGTGGCCACTTTTTTTTAAGGGCCAAATTACCAATCTTTTATTTTTTTTTAATAAATTTAATTTTTACTGGTGTTCAATCTACCAACATACAGAATAACACCCAGTGCTCATCCCGTCAAGTGCCCCCCCTCAGTGCCCGTCACCCATTCACCCCCACCCCCTGCCCTCCTCCCCTTCTACCACCCTTAGTTCATTTCCCAGAATTAGGAGTCTTTATGTTCTGTCTCCCTTTCTGATTGTGTGGCCACTTCCTGAGTGGCCTCTGTATTTGAATACCAGCCTAGGTTAAAGGTAGAGTATAGTCTTCTGGAACCACTAGAGGGGCCCCAGCCTGTCACCAGGTCAGCTTGCCTTCAGGTTCTGGGAGGGTTGTACAGGTGTGTGTACAAAAATGTCATCCTGTTGTGCTCTCCATATCTGTTCTGTGTTTTCAATTCTATTTAATATGCTTAACAGCTCTCCTGAATTCCTAATAACATTTGACCCATTAAAAATTAGAGAAATAAGAGTGGAGGTTTTGAGGAACCTAGATTTGTTGATTAACTCCCAAAGAGCTATAAATGTCTGTAACCTGATTTCCAGGTCCCCTTCCAGTAGGACAGGGGTAGTGAAGGGATCCCATCACTCTCAAGCATGGTGATTGTACATTGGCTATGCAGAACAAGTTTGGATACCTCTACCGTAGAACTATAAAGTGCAATGTGCTTAGGCCTTGAACTCCTAGCACTCTGTAGTGCTCTAAGTGGCTAGCAACACCAGTTAATTCCTGGGATCAGGATGGCTGGGGAGGAGGTGGGGAGAAACAGGTACAGAAGGAAACCCAGGAAATGGGAGCAGGGAGAGGAGTAGATGGTATTAACAGCTTGCTTATTAGCATTATCTGGGGGTAGGGGTCCTGTTCAGGGAACAAGGGCTTGAAAAACTATATATTCTGGCAACTTCATCTGTCTTCCAGAGAATAATCATGGCGTCCTATACCTGCTCTCAAGCTATGTGTGCTAGTGGCCAGGACCTCCAAACCAGAGACTTTGCTGTGTTCTTTTGCTTCTTGCTTAGGCATTTGTTTCCTGGCATTCCCACAATAAACAGTTGTTTTTTCCCTCTAGAATCCCTGGCATAGTTAACTTGTGCCCAGCATGAATCAGGCAAGGGATCCTAGGTGGAATTTTTCACAGATCTTACCCACCTAGGTTTAGCTTGCCCAGGGCATCTTCCTGCCTCCAGGAGAGAGATCCTATTCCTTTTGTTCACAGCTAAGATTCTGCCCCAACCCAGCACCGCAAGGTGGCTCAGACCTGTCATCCCACTCTGTCAGCATAGTGGCCCCATGGGTCCAGACCCAGTGCCTTTAAGCCAGCAAGAACTGGGATAGGCATCTTAAACACTGACTCAGTGGTGCCTACCTGATGGTCAGTTCATCAGCACTGCTGAAGGGAAGATTAACACACACACACACACACACACACACACACACACACACACCCGGTGTGCACCCTGCAACTGGCAGCTTTCCTAGCAGCCTTGAGTTCCCAAGGACCTTGGCTGGAGTGAGGAAGACTTCCTCCTTCACTGCATCTGATTTGGCCCAGTGGGCCGCCTCTATTTCCTCAGTACCTCTCCATCTCCGTTCACACTAGCACTAATCTTCCTGGACATGGTAACTCATTCAGTTGTCCCACCTGATCTTGGGGACTGCTGTGAATAATACATGGTTTGTCATTTTTCTCTTTAACGATACTTACCATGAGAAATCCCTAGCTTAAGGTTTTTCCTATCATAGCTTCCAGCTTTTGCACTTCCCTGGGTCTTCTACACTTCTAGAAAACGAATTACATCCAGAAGTTTTGTAGAGTTCTCCCATTTCTCCCTCTGCTTTCCTAAATACTTTGAGGATTTCTCCTTCCATAGATGTGTTTCTTGCTATGTCCCAGGACAAGGGCAAATCAACATCCCCATTGAATTCAGCCCTACAGAACTTGACACTTGGTAGATACCGGTGAATGAATACTCTTGAGTGAACAGACTAAATGTTAGGAGTGCCTCGGTGGCTCAGTCGGTTAAACATCTGATTCTTGATTTCAGCTCAGGTCATGATCTCAGGTTGTGAGATTATTGAGCCCCACATGCAGCTCCACACTGGGCATAGAGCCTGCTTGGGATTCTCTCCCTCTGCTCGTTACCCCCCACTTGTTCTGTCTCTAAACAAAATCTTTACAAAAAAAATTTTAAGTCTTTGTTTAGGGAGCATTTAAGAAAGAGCTGAAGAGGGGTACCCGAGTGACTCTTTAAGTGTCTGCCTTCAGCTCAGGTCATGATCCCAGAGGCCTGGGATTGAGCCCCACATCAGGGTCCCTGCTCTGCAAGTAGCCTACTTATCCCTCTCCAGACCTCCCCCATCCCTCCCACCACTTGTACTGTAAATAAAATCTTAAAAAAATTTTAAAAAGCTAGAGAGTTACATTCCACTTGGCAAACCTGGGGCTCCTAACAAGGCTTGAATTGCCCACTCTGTTGCATGTTACTCATCTGCACAGAGCTCACTTCACAGGCAGCTGCATCACCTGCTCTAAAACTTTCTTAGGGTGTTTCAGTCAGCTCCACGTCAAAGCTGCAGCCTCACACGGTGTTCAGGGACATGCTATATACTCCCTGAGCTTGGCTTGGGTTGTGGTCTGGTGAGTGGGTGGGTTGGCCTGGGTCTGGTCTGGGCTGTGACCCTGCACCAAGTACACGCTCACATATCCCAGTGGCCAGTGAAGGGACTCTGGCTGTTGTACTACCCTGGACATCCTATGCTATGAGAGAGGCAGATGGTGGAGCAGGCTTTGGAATCAGCCATGCCTGAGATGAAAGAAAGCCCTACCCAGCTCCTTCCTCGTGTGTGGCTCTGGACAAGAGATGATGTCTCCCAGTGACCCAAGTGGCCCCAGCATGGGAATAATGGAATTGTGATTCAGGGATTGTTGTGCACAGCAATTAGCCTGGGTCCTGGCAGGTAGCAAACATTCATTCTATGAATACATTGTCTTGTTAGTGCATAATTTTAAAAAATTTTTAAATTGTAAGATGCATCATATGTGCAGATGACTGCAAAAATATATTTGTATGTTATATATTTGTATATTCTAAAGAATCAAATGAACGCCTCTGTAGTCATTACGTGGATTTTGAAATAGGTGCCAGGACCTGAGAAAGTGAGCCTCCTTGCCCCCTGAAGTCATAGAGCTCCTCCTGCAATCCCTTGGTTCACTTGATTGTTTTACCTAAATGTGCCCTTGCAATCAAGAATTGTTTAGTTTCCCCATTTTTTGAGTTTCCCAAAAATGGAATCATAGCATATCTTCTTGTGTGATTTGCTTTTAAAATTTTTTTAATTTTAATTTTTCTGGGGGGAGGGGAGGGACAGAAGAATCTTAAGCAGGCTCCATGCTCAGTGTGGAGCCTAAGGTAGGGCTTGATCTCATAACCCTGAGTTCATAACCTGAGCCCAAATCAAGAGCGCTTAACCAACTAAGCTGCCCAGGTGCCCCTTGTGTGATTTGCTTCTTGCCCTCAATGTTATTTTTGGCTTTTCATCCCAGTTGCTTTGAACACTTTTGATAGATCCTGGTACACCAAAATTTCCCCAAGTCTAACTTTACCGGCTAACATCAAATGGCTTCACAATACTATACAAAATCCTATGAAAACACTGCCACAACCCTCAGTACTTTGTATTAAAAACACCATCCTTTCTTCTTCACTGCTCAGAACTGCTGCCTCTCAAAATCCAGGGTCTGCCCAAGCAAGATCTGATCAGGCTGGCCTCTCTATTCTACCCCTTGCTGACACCACCCAGGCGTCCCAGTTATATACATTTTTTAATCAATTAGTACATTTCTATTATGAATCCAGTTGGGATTGTACCGATCCTGTAATTTAGAGCAGTATAGACTGATTTACAACACTTTTTTCAATCCTATATGTCTTGCCAGTTTCTTATTTTATGTTCTTCCCTCAATGAAATTATATAATTTTTCCAGAAGAGGTTTTACACATCTTTTGGTAAATTAAATTCCTAGAGACTTTGGATGCCTGGGTGGCTCAGTGGTTGAGCGTCTGCCTTTGGCTCAGGGCGTGATCCCAGATTCCCGGGATCAAGTCCCACATCAGGTTCCTTGCATGGAGCCTGCTTCTCCTCCCTCTGCCTGTGTCTCTGCCTTTCTGTGTCTCGTGAATAAATACAATCTTTAAGAAAAAATTCCTAGACACTCAAGATACTTTAGATCATACCCTTTCATACCCTTAAGGAAACCACTTTTAGCAATCCTGTTGTAACAGCTTAATCCATATTCTAAGTAACAGATAATCCAGTGATGAATGTCACTATTGCCATGGGGCTTCTGACTCTACCTGAGCAATCCAGACCTGTGGAAGGCAAGGATGACATTACTAAATCCCATCCATGAAAAATCTGCTCCATTCACTACTCCATTCTGTACTTATTCAGTAGAGCAGAACCTGTGGTGCTGAGTGCAGCAGGTTTCACTTAGGAATAACCCAAGAATTACTCAATTTTATCTCTACAAAGAATCTCAAGCAAAATAAGAATTCAACATTCAATAAATATTTATTAAGGACTTAACTCCAGGCCAAACAGTGTTCTAAACGTTGGGGATAGAGTGGTGAATGAAAACAAAGCCTGTGACCTTGGTACCTATATGTTGATTGGAGAGGCAAGTAATTAGTTAACAAGCAAACCATTTTCTATGGGAACAGAAGTGAGGATGATGGAAATATGGAGAAAAAGTTATGTCTGAAACAAGAATCCTAGGCATTAAGCTATAGAGAAGAGAAGCAAATAGAATCATTGAGAGAATCAAAAGAGAGTAAAGAAACCCCTCTGGAAAGAGGAATCTAAGGCCAGTCTCACCAGGTGGAGCTGAGAGAGATCTACTCTCATGGGGAACTGGGGCCTTTACCATAGGCCCTGGAGTCCCTTGGAGTCCATGCTCTGTGAAAGGTATAGATCTCAATCTCTACTGTCTGCCCCACAGAAAATTCATCTACAGTTCTCCCCCTCCCTTTTCCTTTAGATATTTCTGGAAATGAGTTGGGGACCAGGAAAAAAAATCTCAAACCACTTAAGACACCTACCCCAGTTCTGCTTCCTTCTGTATCCTCCTGAAAGTGTTCTAAAGAGCACTTTCCCCTCTCTGTGGGTTGTTGGCTCAGTTCACACTGGTGCAAAGAGCACCGCACATTGCCAGAAGTGCCCATCATCATGTCGCCACCAAAAGGCCCTGCACCACCTGCTGGGCCATTGGCCTCTGCATTTCTTTCTATCCAATACCCTATCCCAACCCAAAGGTGTCTTCCATTTATGATTTGCAAGAGAAAGTTACAGCCTTAAGCATGGGAAAGTAGTTCTCTGGACCATCATGGCCATACACAGGACTCTGCTCAGGGCCTCAGAGGCTTTCAAGCCTGAAGGAATGAACGGCCTGGTTTGATGTTTATTTTAAAATCTGTTATAGAGGACAATTTTTTTTAGAGGATAATTTTTTTGTGCAAGTGTATATCATTTCATACAGATACAATTGTTAAGCAAATTGGCTTTTCAAAACAATGCCTATTAATATTCTGCATTTGCAATTTAGAAATGAAGAAATATCACAATTTAAAATACAATGGACAGATTTAACAATAAGACACTGTTGGAGGGAAGTTTTGTGAACTAGAAAAACATGAAAAAGTTACAAGAAGAACAGATACAGAGGGGCAGAAAGAAGTTAACAGGATAAAAATGAGAAAGTCAAACATCTAGTGGGAAATTGCAACAGAAGAAGAGAGAATGAGGAAAATCACTGTCAACAAGAAAAGGCTGAGAACTTTCTGAAATTCTCACAAATCCGCAAATTGAGGAATCCCACTGTGTACCAAGTAGGATCAATTTTTAAAAACCCGTCCTTTGCATTGTTGAGGAATCATGGAAACACCAAAAACAAAAATGTTCTTGAAAGCAGCCAAGGAGGAAAAGAGCACCTGAGTATTCCCCATCAAGAGAGATGGAAGAATGAGAAAAATGGTCAACCCAACTCTGTTATTCAAGAACTAGGACAATATAAGGACTTTTCCAGACAACAAAAATAAAGTTAATAAGGGGAGAAAAAGGTGATGCCAGAAGGAAGCTGTGGCCAAGAATGCTGGTGGTCCACCAATGCCCATCCTCCCTTCTTCCACACTAACAGCTTCCTTGATTTTTATAGCTGGGCATAGGCTGAGAAGCTGGTACCTCAAATTCCATGGTGATAGAATGTTTGGTCAGGTTTTGAGGCCTGCACTACTTTGGATGGTAGACTACAATTTGACCAAATCTGTAGCATTAGGGAAACGGTAGGAAAGATCCAGAATGATGGCTTATGTTGACAATTTTTTTATTGCTTTGGGCAAAGTCATGAGAGAGACAACTCCAGCTAAATCTAGTGAGCCTATAAAGCAGAAATGGAAGGATCCAGAGTTTTGCTAATACAGGCATATTCTATCTCTGGCATCTGTATATTCAGCCAAGTATTTCCAACCAAGTCAAACAGTTAAGAGCTATGCATCAGAGGGGGCAAACTCTGAAGGGGAAAACATTCTTACTCTTTGGAAAGATGGCATGCAGGAAGGTGAGTTAAGATAGGATTAAGGTATTGTTTTCTATTTCAAAGCTACCATAAACAAAAAAAAAAAATCTGGCAAAATCAGATTATGGTAATAGGGCTTTGGAGCAGGAACTCTCATACTGGCTGGTGAGAGTATAAAATGGTACAGTTTGGCATTAATTAATAATAGAAGCATCTGTAATATCCTTGTTAGGGATGTGCACCAAAGCAACTCATGCAATTTGCACTAGGATTTGTGGACAAGAATGTTAATCAACAAACCTGGAAGTGGTCAATGGTCCATATACAGCACTGTTGATCAACTGTCCTATATTTATATCACAGAGTACCAGGCAGCAATGAAAATGAACAAAGCACAGCTCACACAATGACATTCATCAACTTCACAAACTTAACTTTTGGTAAGAAAGTGGTAACAAAAATTATTCCTAATATGTGGTTCCATTTGTAAAAAGCTTAAATACAGGCAAAGGGAAACTATAGCAATGTATTCCTTGGTGGCACACATTATAGACATCAATAAAGCATCCAATTTATGGGGTAAAAATCAAAAAAAGGAAAAGAAACGGGTGCCTGGGTGGCTCAGTTGGTTGAGCATCTGACTCTTGGTTTCGGCTCAGATGGTGATCCTGGGATGGAGCCAAGCACTGGGCTCTACACTCAGTGGAGACTCAGCTTCAGATTGTCTTTCCCTCTCCATCCTGCTCTTGCTCTTTCTCTCAATAAATATAATAAAATCTTTAAAAAAATAGAATGCTTAAAAAAAGCATTCAATAAAATATATACAAAGAGCAGAAAGGACATGTTGAAGATAAAGTGTTTCAATATCTTTGTAAATGAGAGAGGTTAAAATACCAACTTTAGAATATAAGAATGTCTCTCATCCCACAGTTTACTGTTTAATATATAACCTACCACTACCCCATGGGTGGATCTGTCCTCCCCCTCTTAATCTAAGTGAAATTTTGGAATTCTCTCAACTAATAAGGAACAGTGGAAACTGTATTGTGTGATTTCCAAGGACAGCGTGAAAGTGCCACCACCTTTGCTCTGGATTTCTTTGTTCTGGGAATTCCACCATCATCCAGTGAAGAAGCCCAAGAAGCTGAAGAGAAGCCCACTTGAAGAAGAAGCAAGGCCCCTTGCTCCCAGGCCCCAGACCAGCCGAACTGCCAACCAACAGCCAGCATTAATTTGCCAGCCACATGAGTGATCCGTATTGAAAGTGGATTGTCCAGTCTCGGTTTGAGCCATCTCTGTGGATGCCATGTGGAGCAGGTGTAAGTCATTCCTGTCAAGCTCTGTTGAAATTGAGTATTTGTAAGCAAAAGAAATCACTCTTGTTTTAAGCAGCTTACTTTTAGGCAAGTTTGTTATTCAACAATAGGTGGCTAATACAATGGAAAAATTCTAGAGGCCTTTCACTACAATAAGAAAGAAGACATGATGCCTACTATTGCCAGTCCTTTGTATCATATCAATGAACTTATCAGGCAATTAGTTACTCTTGTGACTAGGCAAGAGTAACTAATTATAGACACAGTAATAGCCAATTGACTTTTCCCTATAGAATTTACAATAAGCATTTATCTGTAATATTATAGCTTTTGTACCTATTGTATATGTTACCTTTATAATATAAATTGTTAAGTGGCTACCAAATAATTTGTATGTTTATTTTCCTATTTTTAATACTTTACAAAATTTCTCCTTTATAAACATAGCTGTCATGAACATCCTTGTGGCTAACTGGATCAAATGACAGGGATATTTTAAGGATTTATTTTTTATTTTTATTTTTTTAAATTTTTTTATTTATTTATGATAGTCATACAGAGAGAGAGAGAGAGAGGCAGAGACATAGGCAGAGGGAGAAGCAGGCTCCATGCACCGGGAGCCCAACGTGGGATTCGATCCCGGGTCTCCAGGATCGCGCCCTGGGCCAAAGGCAGGCGCCAAACCGCTGCGCCACCCAGGGATCCCTATTTTGAGGATTTAAAATAAAATCATTACATTTTCTTAAATTGAAGTTTAGTAGTGTCAAAAGAGAATGCAGGGATCAATTTATCATCACCCACAATAATTACCAATTTTTGTTAATCTGATTAATGAAAAATTTCATCTCAGTGCCATTTCTTTTGCTTTCTAACTAGGTAAAGAGGAATTGCTGACCTGCTTTGAGTTGAATGTCTGGGAAGAGGGTGCAAGGCTTGCCGCTCTTAAAGCATTCCTCCATGCCCTGGGAAGTGGGTCTGAGGGGCATAAGGTCCCCTCTGCCAGCAATAATCTATGCATAAGAGGATCAAATAAAAAGCCACTGCTTTCCATGTTTGCTGCAAAAATAAAGAGAAAAAGAACGTAAACTCTCACACCTTATAATTTTGTTCTTCACCAATATTTGCTGAAAGCCATGTGCTCTTCATGGAGCTAGGAACATGGGATCTGACAAAACTGGAAACATTCCTTACTGTCTGGGAATTTACCTTGTAATTTGGAAAGAAGCCAAACCGAAAGGCCTTTATCATGTGAAGGTGTGGAGAAGTAGAGATATCTCTACTGCTTTTTTTCCCCTGTAGAAAGAGTAGGTTTATGAATTGAAGATAGAGTACTTGAGAAAAAACTTCCATTTTTATATTTCAAAGAATTTACATCTTTCACCTTCCCCACACCTACAGTAGAGACTACCATCTAAATTAAAATGGGAAAATAGAGGAACAAATGGCTTTCATTCATCTCAATCCATAAACCAAAGCAGGGCACCTGACAGATCACTGTCATTCTGTTAACCACGGGAGGGCAGTGGCACTCCGCATGTGAAATGCTTCCTGGCCAGTACATTTTCAAATACTGATGAAGACAGGTGCCTTTTCCATCAGCTGAGATGTAGTTCTTGAGACCAGAACACCACCCAGGGTGCTTTAAAACATGGCTTCTCTCCTGTTGGTAGGGTTCCACCGGGAGATGGCTCGAAGGTCCCCTTTTGTGACAGATTCACAAGGAATTGCTTTTGAGCCCCCTGCATCTTGCCAGTGATGGGCAGTCCAAGGGACTCCGTATCCCAGAAGACTTCCTCCAACTCAGATGGGCACTCACCATGAGAAGGCACCATGGGAATTTCCCACAGCACCTTCCTGAGGCTGGGAGGGGCATATGGTGGTCACCAGTGCAGTTCCAGGTGTCCTAGCTGGCCTGGAATGATCCTACTTTGTGAACAAACTGTCTTTTGCTTTTTCTTCTTTTTAAGATGATTTTATTTTATTCGAACTTTCTAGAAACCAAATTAATGCATTATTTACCAGAGCACAGATCCCAAACACTTGCTACTGTAGAAAATGCCATCCACCATTGTTCAGGAAACCAGAACCTTAAATAAAAGACTGAAAAATTTCAGCAAGTGAAGAATATCTAATTTAATTCGTACCATTCTGGTGCATATTATACACATTCCAGATTGAAAACAGCTTTTGTGAAACAACCCAGAAAAATCTAATTAAGAGTTCTTGTTCTTGCCTTCTAAATCCCCTTGGGCAGCAGCTTGGCCTCTTCCCTTGAGGGGTCACAGCTTATTACCACTCTGGACTGCCTCTTGGGAGGCATTCCCCAAAAACCAAAGCCCTTGGCTCAAGGGACTCTTATTTTCCAGCATGGGAAATCTTTATAAGACAGTGAACTGAATTTCTGACACACAGAGAAAGAAGTTTGGAATGTGTGAGATGAAAAAAAAGGGCAGTGTAAGAGGGTTCCCTTTTCTCCGCATCCTCTCCAACATTTGTTGTTTCCTGCCTTGTTAATTTTCCCCATTCTCACTGGTGTGAGGTGGTATCTCATTGTGGTTTTGATTTGTATTTCCCTGATGGCAAGTGATGCAGAGCATTTTCTCATGTGCATGTTGGCCATGTCCATGTCTTCCTCTGTGAGATTTCTCTTCATGTCTTTTGCCCATTTCATGATTGGATTGTTTGTTTCTTTGGTGGAAGGGGGGAGGAGGGCGGGTGTTGGAGGGGAATGGGTGACGGGCACTGAGGTGGACACTTGACGGGATGAGCACTGGGTGTTTTTCTGTATGTTGGTAAATTGAACACCAATAAAAATTAATTAAAAAAAAAAAAAAAAAGGGCAATCGAACTGCATATTATCACTTGGGATGGAAAATGGAAATTGACATGATAGGCAATGAGACCAGGTTCTATCACTTCTAAACTGGCTGCAAAGGATATTTCCAGCGAGGGGTCCTAAATATGTTTTGAACACCTGTAGGGCAATATTACTGTGCAAGTCTAGTCTCTAGGTTAAGGGTCAGTCATGCAACTTCACTCATATATCTTAGAACTCTGCTAACAGACTGGACCTGCTTTTGTAATGGCCAAGCAGCTCCATTTAGACAATCTCCCATGGATAAACACTAAAAGCTCAGGAGGAGATGTCAAAAGCTGTTGCTGGAAGATAAAAAAAAAAAAAAAAGTGGGTTCTGGAAGGGAGTTGACCCCTATAAAGTCACTAGATGAGTGTCCCATTTTTTTGTAGCTGTTATCTTTTGTCAACCCCTATCAACCTTGATCAGGACATGCATAACCAGAACTAGTTTGAGGCAATTGAGTTAAAATCACCTGTAACCCCCCTGGCCCTTATTGGCTATCATCTCATACAATGTATTTCCTATCCACGTTTTCGCATGTGCAGGGATGGAATGTATACCTGAGATTGTTCAAGAACAAAGGATGTCTTTGTGAAAGGACTAACTACAAGGGTTACAGCGCGTGGCAGGCATACAATGAATGTTTTCTTCCTTTCTCCTCTTCCTTCCTAGGAAATAGTTACACTGAGTTCAGACTTCACATCCCCAAATTCCTCTTTTGATCCCTTCTCTGAGCTTGGTATTGTCTAATAAACTTAAAAGGAGGGTGTCTGTCTGTGGATTAAGTATTATGGAGCAAAGAGCCTTCAAACACCAAAGAAATCCCAAGTCCAGGTTACTGCTGGAAAAAAGAACAGCATGAAGGAGTTTAGCAGAGAAAGTAGCTTTTGGGGGACACTTAACATTAGAAAGTAAAAGGACCTAGTAACCACTGGAAAGGACAGCTAAGGCTTCTCCCTTTATCCAGAAACAGGCCATGGTAGGATAAAACCCAGGAGCCTCGGGCACCCTAGGGAGGATTTAAGGGGGCTCTGTCTTGGCTACCATCACAACCAGGCCCTCATAATTCTATCACCCTTGCTTACCTTTAAGCGTTTGTCTGTCTCAGCGGTGTAGGGTGAGGAAGTGACTTGTCCCACCTTGATGGTGCCTGGCTCTAGTGACGAAGGGCTCAGCCCAACCGTGCCTGCCTAGGCCTTTGGCAGACAAGCTCTTGGTAAACGTGGACAAGCCTAAGCCTGGCTGGAGAAGGCTTCCTTCAGGATTTGCCTTTTGGGAGTCAGGCTCACGTGATCTGAGTCACTGAGGTCAGCCCCGGGTGCTCAGTGCACAAGGGCACTGCACTCCCCCTTAGCCTTAGCCCGGACTGCCAAGAGCGGTGGCAGGTGACAGCCGTGCTAGCCGGCTGGGCTAGGCTCCCTCCTCCACAGCCTCTAAAATTGGAGCCTGTGCTCCAATAGGTCGGGAAAGAGGCACAGGAAGACGGGCAACTGAGTCCAGTCCCACATCCCTCGCTCCCGGGGGTGCACGGGCCCGGCTCCGGGAGCCTCGGGGCTCCGGGCAGTCCCGGCCTGGGACTTGCGAGCGAGCGGAGGGCCGCACGACCCGGCTCCCCGGAGGACGAGGACGAGGACGGGCCCGGGGGCTCCTCGGTCTCCCCGCCCCACCAGACCTGCTCCCCGCCCCGGGGGCGCCCTCGGTCCCCCGCCCGCAGAGGGGCTGACCCAGCAGGCTGCTCCAGGGCACCGCAGCGCTCCCCCATCCGCCTGGGGGCCTCGGGGCTGGGGGCCCCCCTCGGATTCCTCCTCACTCCAGGTCCGGGCGCCGGCGCCAAGGGAGTCCCCTCCCCACCTTCTAGCCCTGTTTATCCGGCGACCCACCCTGGGCGCAGGCCCGTCTCCCTCTCTCAGCGCTCTCAGCCACTGCCTGTGACCCAAGATCCCTGGGAGATTCCCAACGGCCCCCCGCCAGCACCCCAACAGCACTTAGTCACCCTCGGGGGAATCCAGCTAATCCCAACGGACCCGGGGCCGTCCCAACGGTTCCCACCAGCCCCAAAGGCCTCTAGCCAATCCCCAAAGGCAGCTAGCCAGGGGCCAACGGTCCCCAGCCAACCCTGAGTGACCCCTGGTCAACGACCCTACCTTCAAATCTCCTGAGGGGTGGGGCTGGGAGGGCTCCTCAGAGGACGCTGTGTTTAAAGGGGTGCTGGGAGGATGAGGAGGAACTGACAGAGAGGGTCTGTTGTAGGCCGAGAAGAGGAGGCTGCCTGGAGAAGCCATAACTTGGGGTGGGGGCACCTCTCATTATCTAGAGTCCAGCTGGAGCTTAGAACCAGAAGAGGGGAAGTGGACAATGCTGAGTAGGAGAGAGGAAGCGAGATCACAAGGCCTCCATCTCTAATGGAGAGGGTTGTGCAGTGTAGTCAGATGTCTGGTGTAGAAGGAAGCTCTGGGGACAGGGGGGACGATGGAGGAAGTTCGCAGGCAAGTCTGGGGTGAGAAGCTGGCCAGGAGATTGTGTGGATGAACTAAGTAGGAGGGAAGATGGCCTGGGCTAGAAGAAGATGGCCTTTTGGGTGGAGAATTGTAGACTTGTTTTAAAGCTACGAAAGAGAACCTAAGTCACACAAAGCAAGAAAGAATATCCAATGGAAAAAAAGATAGTCTCTTCAACAGATGGTGTTGGGAAAATCGGACAGCCACATGCAGAAGAATGAAACTAGACCACTTTCTTACACCATACACCAAAAAAGACTCAAAATGGATGAAAGACCTAAATGTGAGACAGGAATCCACCAAAATCCTGGAGGAGAACACAGGCAGCAACCTCTGTGACCTCGGCTGCAGCAACTTCTTGCTAGACAAGTCTCCAAAGGCAAGGAAAACAAAGGCAAAAATGAACTATTAGGACTTCATCAAGATAAAAATCTTTTGCACAGCAAAGGATATAGTTGACAAAACCAAAAGACAACAGAATGGGAGAAGATATTTGCAAATGTCTTGCAAATATACTGTATTTGGATATATACTATATCCAAAAATCTGTAAAAGACTTATCAAACTTAACACCAAAGAACAAATAACCAAGAAATGGGCAGAAGATATGAACAGACATTTTTCCATAAAAAGCATACAAATGGCCTACAGACACATGGTAAAATGCTCCACATCACTCGGCATCAGGGAAATACAACTCAAAACTACAATGAGATACTACCTCACTCCAGTCAGAATGGCTAAAATGAGCAAGTTAGGAAATGACAGATGTTGGTGAGGATGCAGAGAAAGGGGAACTCTCTTACACTGTTGGTGGGAAGGCAAGCTGGTGCAGCCACTCTGGAAAAAAGTATGGAGGTTCCTCAAAAGTTGAAAATGGAGCTACCCTACGACCCAGTAATTGCACTACTGGGTATTTACCCCAAAGATACAAGTGTAGTGATCCAAAGGGGCATGTGGACCCCAGTGTTTATAGCATCAATGTCTACAATAGCCAAATTGTGGAAAGAGCCCAGAAGTCCATCGACAGATGAATGGATAAAGAAGATGTGGTATACATATGTAATGGAATACTACTCAGCCATCCAAAAAAAAAAAAAAAAGAAATCTTGCCCTTTGCAATGACATGGATGGAGGGTATTATGCTAAGTGAAATAAGTCAGAGACAATTATCATATAATCTCATCTGTGGAATTTTTTTAAAGATTTTATTTATTCATGAGAGACATGAATGAGAGACATGAATAAAAAAATAAACTGGGACATAGGCAGAGGGAGAAGCAGGCTCCCTGTAGGGAGGCTGATGCAGAACTGAATCCCAGGATGCCAGGATCACAGCCTGAGCCAAAGGCGGATGCTCAATCACTGACCCACCCAGGTGTCCCTTTGAAGAAAACTTGCCCTTTGCTATGACGTGGATGGAACTAGAGGGTATTATGCTAAGCAAAATAAGTCAGTCAGAGAAAGACAATTATCATATAATCTCACTCATCTGTGGAATAGACAAAACAGAGGATTGTAGGGAAAGTAGGGGGAAGAATAAAATGATAAAGTCAAAGAGGGAGACAAACCATAAGAGACTCTTAATCATAGGAAACAAGGTCACTGGTAGTGGGGGGGGGTGAGGTAACTGGGTGATGGACATTAAGGAGGGCACATGATTGTAATGAGCACTGGATATTATATAATAATACTGATGAATCACTGAACTCTGCCTCTGAAACTAACAATACACTGTATGTTAATTGGATTTATTTTATTTTTTAAGATTTTATTTATTCATGAGAGACTCAGGGAGAGAGGTAGAGACATAGGCAGAGGGAGAAGCAGGCTCCCAGTGGGGAGCCCAATGTTGGACTCAATCCCAGGACCCCGGGATCATGACCCAAGCCAAAGGCAGCCATTCAACCACTGAGCCACCCAGGTTTCCCAATTAATTGGATTTAAATTTAAAAAATAAACTGGGAAACCATAAAAAAAAAAAAAATCCTGTCATCTGCAAAAAAAAAAAAGAACCTGTCACAGACCAGGCAGGATGGTGGAGACGGGGGTGTGAAGACAGGGAGCCCAGTTCTGCACTGTCCACCCAACATTTTAGTTCTCTTCAGACACCAGTTGTTTTTGTGTTCTGCAGTAAAACCCAGAGTAAGCTCTTAGATAAAATGACAATGTCTTTCTGGAAGAGGCAAAACCGGTATGCTGACGATCCTTATCAGAAGTATCATGGTCGGACAAACCTGAAAGTATAATTCAGAAGTTTTATGACCTCCCAGTTATTTAATATGCACCTTTGCGTATATGATGTCTTTGCAAAATAGAATAAATACAAAACTTGAAGAAAAAAAAGAAAACATTTGGCAGCACTTTTGAAAATGGGAATGCAATTCTACTTTTCAGCACCTACCAGGAAAGACAGAGGTGGAGAGAGTGAGCAGTCCATCCCTGCAGGCAGGAAGGGGTGAATTGAGCAGAATTGACAAGCAGTCACTGACTAAAAAGCATATCTTCTGCTAATGATCGCCATTCAATAGAAATTGATAACAAGGGCATTGATAGACTCCTCCCCACTGTGGCGACTGCTGCCACATGCCTCTCCAGCTGGGTATGGCCCTAGGGACTAACATTATTGCTGCCTTGTTTTTAGCAGAGGAACTTTGGGAACAACCTAAATGTCCATCCACAGGGGAAAGGCAAAATCAAAGATGATCCAAGCACTTGAAACAAGACATACAAGGAATTCACATACCTGTGTGTCTGAATGGATTCTAAAAACACTGAACGAGCAAACATGCTTTGAATATGAAAATATTCATATTGACACTTCTTAAGAAAAAACACATTTATGTAATATGTATATTATATACATATATAAAGTATAAGGAAGACAGGCCTGGAGAGACACATTCGTGAAGCAGTTATACTGAACAGGACTTGAGGGCACTGGGGTTGGGAGTGATACTAAAGAGGATTTGGATTTAGGGATGTCTGGGGGTGCTCAGTGATTGAGCATCTGCCTTCAGCTCAGGGCATGATCCGGGTTCCCAGGTTAGAGTCCCACATAGGGCTCCTTGCATGGACCCTGCTTCTCCCTCTGCCTGTGTCTCTGCCTCTCTGTGTCTCTCATGAATAAATAAAATCTTTAAAAAGAAAATTGGAATTTTGAATTCCAGCAAAGAAAAAAAGGCAAATGAAGTTACTGGTTTAATTAAAAGTGGCACAACTGGAAGTAAGCAAGTATTTTTTTTAAAAGTACCTATGATGAGAGGCGCCTAGGTGGCACAAGTTGGTTAAGTATCTAGTTCTTGACTTTAGCTCGTGATCTCAGGGTTGTGAGATCCAGCTCTGCATCAGGTTCATGGGCTGGGTGTGGGCACAGAGCCTGCTTAAGATTCTCTCTCTCTCTCTCTCAACTTCCCCTCTGCCCCTCCTCATGCCTCTCTCTCTCTTAAAAAAAAAAAAAAAAGTGTTAAAAGTATTTAATGAAAAAAAGGCATCAGCCTCTTCACTCCATTGTTTAGAAAGTACAATACTCTCCCTCCGCCTTGCCTCATTTTGAGGACATGAGTGGGACACAAGAACATCCTGGCCATACCTCACTGATTTATGGTCCTACCTACATATGGAAACTCTCTGGAGCCTTTCAGGCCTTTTCACAGCCTGCTGTTTCTGGGGACCTGAGGGTCAAGTTGAAGCCTTTCCAACCCAGCTGTGCCCCAAGGTCCAGCTTGGGGTAAGCATAGCATGCAAGGTGCTTGTGATTTGCCCCTACCTCTTGTATCTGCCATGCACACTCTCATGAACCCTCCCCACTCACCTCCCTAACCCCCACCCTCTACCCCACCAGCCTCTGTTTGCTCTGTTCAGTTCTAGCTCCTTCCCATCCCACCCAAGGACACCACCTTCTGGCCCTGGCTGGGAAGTAAACATGTATGCTTTTGCCACCAATATTGGAATGTTCATCGCAGTAGAGTACAGTATCAGAGCAGGATGTGAGGTAAAGGAAGTTCTGGAAAATGTGAAATGTCCTAACCATCTCCAAGAAATGTGTTCTTAAAAGGACCTTGACCATGCAGGGAGCCTGGTGTGCTGCCATGAGAGTCAGGTGGGAAACCCAAGGGTCTGAGAGGAGAGGCAGATGCCTGTGTAGGGGGCCCAAAGGACACTGTGGTTCTCAGGAAGGATGTTTTTAAACATGGTGGGGAAAACCCAGGTGTAGAGACTGAAGGCTGAGGAGCTGGCCCAATGGCACTGGCAAGCAGTGGAAGGAATTCTAAGACCAACAGGGTGCTCAGCTCCAGCTCTGGCCAGGTCCCCCGTCTATGGAGAAGGAAGGGAGCAGTGCATGCAGGTGTAGGTGTGTGTTCAGCATGTGGATGTCCTGGGATGAGGATAGGCTGCCCTGCACTCCATGAGGCACTCTCAATCTGCTCTGTGATCACAGCAACAGGAAGTAGGATGGGTGACAGGTGGCTCTGTCTTCCCAGGATGGTTGGAGTTGTTTCTTTATATTATTTGCTCTCATCTCACTACATATATATAGATGCTGTCTTTATTTTTTTTTAAACATTTATTACTAGAGAGAGAGAGAAAGCACGAGCAAGGGGAGGGACAGAAGGAGAAGTAGGCTCCCAGCGGAGCAAGGAGCCCGATGTGAGGCTTGATCCCAGGACCCCGAGATAATGACCTGAGCTGAAGGCAGACACTTAACTGACTGAGCCACCCAGGTGCCCCCTTTTGTTTTTAAGTAGGCTCCATACCCAGTGCAGAGAACAACACAGGGCTCAAACTTAGGGTTAAGGTTAGATCAAGACCTGAGCCAAGCAAGATCAAGAGTTGGGCTCTCAACCGACTGAGCTTCCCAGGCACCCCAACAGATGCTTTCCTAAAAGCATACCATGTGAATTTTTCTCTGACATTTCCTTTCTCCTGTGGTCCCAGAGCTTCTACTCTTGTGATACCTTGGTTAACTTTATCGTTTTACCCCTAAATATGTCCTTTTTATCCATACATTGTTCAGTTTTCCCATTTGTTTTTTTTAAACTTTATTAAGATATAATTCACATACCATACAATTTAGCCATTTATAGTGTATGATTTCTGTGGTTTTTCACATGCTCAAAGAGTTGTAGTTGTGTAACTATCTTCATAATCAACTCTAGAACATTTTCCTTATCCTGAGAAGAAACCAGAGCCCATCAGCAGTATTCCCCAGTCTCCCTCATCTCTTTCTCCAACCCTAGGCAACTGTTAATGTGCTTATAGTCTCTATAGATATTTCTGTTTTGGATACTTCATATAAATGGAATCATATGCATATGGTCCTTTGTGACTGGTTTCTTCCTCACAATATAATGTTTTCAAGGTTCATCCATATTGTAACATGTATTCATACTTTTTTAAATTGTTGAATAACATACCACCTTATGAATATACCACATTTTAAAAATCTGTTTGTTAGTGATGGGCATGTGGACCATTTCCATTTTGGGGCTGTTACAAATAACGTATTATGAACATTTGTGTATAAGTGTTTGCGTGGGCATAGGTTTTCATTTCTCTTGCAAATACTCCTAGGAGTAGAATTTCTGGGTCACATCTTAAGGAACTACAGACTGTTTTCCAAAGTGGCTGCACCATCTTACATTCCCATCAGTAGTGTATGAGGGTTCCAACCCTTTTGCATCCCTACCCATACTGCTATTATCTGCCTTTAAAATTGTGTTGATGTGCATTTCCCTGATAACTGTGTGCCTATTGGCCATTCATATACCTTCTTTTAGAGAACTGTTCAGTCCCTTGCTCATTTTTTAATTGGGCTCATTTGTTTTTGAGCTTCCTACCAATGGAATCATAGCATATGTATTATGCTTTGTGTGATCTGCTTCCTTTTCTCGATGTTATTTTTGTGCTTCTCATCAACAGTTGCCATGTTCCTGTAGAGTCATTGATGACAACGTCCTGCTATAACAAAACACCACAGCCTGGGTAGTTTATGAACAACAGAAATGTATTGCTACAGCTCTGAAGGCTGGAAGTTAAGAGATCAGGATAGCATCATGGCTGAGTAAGGGTCCTCTTCCGAGGGAATGGAAGGGCTAGGGAATTCTGGGACTTCTATTTTATAAGATACTGATTCCATTAATGAGATCTCTACCCTCGTGGCCTAATCACCTCCCCTAGGTCCCACCTTTTATACCATCATGTTTGGTGGTTAGGATTTCAACATATGAATTCTGGAGGGATACAAACATGCAGACCACAGCAACTGGAATGGCCATTTGAATTGTTTCCACGTTCTGGCTCCTACCAATAAGGGTGCTTTGAATATATTTGATAGATCCTGGTGCACTAAAATTTCTCCACTGTGGGTTTTAAACTCTAACTTCACCAGATAATGTCCAATGGTTTCATAATCATATATCAAATCCTATGAATAGAGCCACAACCCTTGGCATTTTCTGCTGAAAACACCATCCTTTCTTCACCTCTAAGAAACGATGCCTCTCAAAAATCCAAGGTCCATCCATGCAAGGTCTGATCCTGGTCTCTTCTTCCCCAAGCTCTGTGAGTCTGTCCCTAGGCCAATACTATATTCTTCTAATTAGTAAAGGTTTATAGTTTACTATAAACTTTCATTACAGTTTATCATGACATCTGGTAGGACAGATTTTTTACCTCCAGATTTTGGTTACAGAAAGATAATTTGCCTAGTGTGTGTGTGGATATACCAAAGGCATTGATTGGAACAAGGGAAGGGTGGTTTTCTATGAGCAGAAGCCCTACAGGATCCATTGTCACAAGGTAAAGTGATAGCTGTGACTGAAAGGAATACTTAATATGATAATGGGCCAGAGGGCTGGTGGTACAAAACAACAGGAGCAAGGTCTTCGGGGAAAACAGGACTGTACATTATCCTTTGTTCTTCCTTCTTATGGTCTTTCCCTCTGTAGCCTTCCAGAAGTCACAGGATTGTTCCAAATACTTCCCACAGTTCCTTTACCAGTCCTATCTTCTATATCCCAGTGTCAGAGACCTGAAGGGCTACTTCCATCTTGGAAAATGAACATTAAAATAGAAGGAAAGGGCTTTCAGATTTCACTAAGGAGAATGATCACTTTGTACATCATAAAGAAATGGAACTTAAAAACTCATAGCCAAATTCCCTGATTCTGACTATAGGAATGCCATTGGATTTCTCCACTATCCTATCAATATATATAAGAAAGTGGTGTCCAAACCACAAGGAGTAAACTCTTAATCCTTCTTTGAATTGAATAGCACACCTAGCATCTTTATAAAGAAATGGAATAGCATTGTGAGCATTATAATAAAATAGAAACCAGAAAAGCACTCCTGATATGGTTGAGCAGGGTTTGGTGAAATTATATTTCAGTTATTTATAGCATGAACGAACAAATTCAAGATGCTAAATGCATTTTTAAATGTAGTCTTGTCAAAGATTGTTAAGCACAGAATTCTCACCATAGATCTAGGTGTCAACTCAAGGTGCAGAAACATCTGAAGCGTCTGTGTAGGATTCTGTCTCCAGGGGGCCCTCGGCAGAACGCTTTGGCCCTTGGGGCCCACTCTGAGTGAGATGTGGGTCTTCCACTCTGGAGTCTTACCTTGGTTTTCTTCTCTTCTCTCCATTAGATATGCCTAGAAATGAACCAGGAAGAGGCATCTACCTACATTTCCCTGGGTAAATGAGGTTAACAGAATTTTCCTACTCTTCTTCTGTGGTATAATAAAAAATATATTGGTCTTTGCCTCTAGTTCCTGGCACAGAGCTCCTAAAACTCTTGGAATTTCCTCAGTGAGAAGAATGCCTTGTGTGCTAATAAGATGATTCAAGGTCGGAGCCCCTACATAGCTTCAGGGTGGCAGCTGTTCACTCAAAAACCAACCAGATGATTAGAGGGCCAGACCTTTCAGCCCAACTCCAACTTCTAACCCTGTGACCTCCAGGGAGGCGAGAGGGACCAGATTGTGTTCTACCACCAATGATGGATGATTTAATTAATTATGCCTAAGTAGTGAAACCTTGATTTAAGAAAAGAAAACAGCCTTTATTTTTTCAAGTTTTGTTTTAAAGATTTTATTTATTTCAGAGAAAGAGAGAACAAGTATGAGTAGAAGGAGGGGCAGAGGGAGAAGTAGACTCCCCGCTGAGCAGGGACCCCCCCCCCCTCCCCAACATGGGGCTCCATCCCAGGACCCTGTGATCATGGCCTGATCCCAAGGCAGACACTTAACTGACTGAGCCACCCAAGAAAACAGCCTTTAAGGAGGTTCCGCAAGAACCATAGGGCTACCCTATGACCCAGCAATTACACTACTGGGTATTTACCCCAAAGATACGGATGTAGTAAAATGATGGAACACCTGCACCCCAATGTTCATAGCAGCAATGTCCACAGTGGCCAAACTGTGGAAGGAGCCACAATGTCCTTCAACAGACGATTGGATAAAGAAGATACGAGATATATATATATATATATATATATATATATATATATATATATATATATATTCAGCCATCAGAAAGAATGAATACCTACCATTTACGTTGACATGGATGGAACTGGAGTACATTAGGCTGAGTGAAATAAGTCAATCGGTGAAAGACAATTATCATATAGTCTCACTCATATGTGGAATATAAGAAATAGTGAAAGAGGGACCATGAGGGAAAGGGGGAAAATGAATGGGGATAAATTAGAGAGGAAGTCAAACTGTGAGAGACTCCTAACTCTGGGAAACAAAAGGTTGCAGAACGGGAGGTGGGTGGGGAGATAGGGTAACTGGGTGATGGACATTAAGGAGGGCACTTGATGGGATGAGCACTGGGTGTTATACTATATGTTGGCAAATTGAATTTATTTTATTTTAAAGATTTTATTTATTCATGAGAGACACAGAAAGAGAGGCAGAGACATAGGCAGAGGGAGAAGCAGGCTCCCCACTGGGAGCCTGATGCAAGACTTGATCCCAGGAACTGGGCATCATGACCTGAGCCAAAGGCTCAACCACTGCGCCACCCCGGTGCCCCAGGTGTATTGAATTTAAATACATTTTTTAGAAAAGAACTTCTGGATTGGGGATGTCTGGCTGGCTCAGTCTGTAGAGTGTGTAACTCTTGACCTTGGAGTTGAAAACTCAAAGCCCCATGCTGATTATAGAGATTACTTTTTTTTTTTTTTTTTTTTTAAAGAAAGTACTTCTGTGTTGATGAACATATCGTTGTTCTGGGAGTGTGGCTGTCCCAGAGAGGACACAGAAGCTCTGTGACCCACCCCCAAACCCCAAGATATCTCTTCCCTATGTTTTTTTCTTCCACTTGGTTCGTTCCGAATTATACATCCTTTATAGTAAACTAGCAATATAAGTAAAGCTCTGCGGGTCCATTTTTATATATAAAATTTCTCAAGTGAGCCATTCCTGCATGTCAAGTTTCACTAAAGAGATTCCTCCCAGGACTAGACAAGCTCTACACAAAAGACAAATTCCAATCCCACACTTAATGTCAAAAAGGCAGTTTTCTAGAAAGCTTGCTTTGTCCTGCCTTCAGAGTTGCAGATATATCAAAATCACCTTTCTGTTACTGGAGATGGGGTCTTGGGACCCCACAATGCTAGGAATGAAGCCGGACCTAAAATTCAAAGGCACAGGCAAGGCTCAACTGGGGCAACAGGTGGAGGTGAACAGAAACTCAGCGCGGCCAGAGCGCAGTACGGCGGGTCTCCCCGGGCACCGCCCACCTCCCCACCATCGAGGCCCGGCTCCAGTGCAGGTTCTCACGCTGGTCCATTATGCTAATGAGGGCAGGAAGGGCCTCCTCCTGATTGGTGGATATTGAGAGGCACCTCAGGCTGCTCAGGTGGTTTTGAAGGTGGCTTTTTAGGTTTGTGGAGCCTCCGTGAACCGGCTGTGACTGCAGCTGGTGCACTAGACGCAAGCAGTTTAGTGATAACAGCCAGCAGGGAATGCATATTTTTCACTTGAGATTTGTTGGTCCCTGACTGTCTCATTTCTACCCAGTTCTTTAAAAACGTGAAGCTGGATTACTTTACTGCCTTAGTGTATTTAAAAAAGTATTCTTTAATCGAGTAAGACACTAAAAGCAAGAAGAGAAAGAAGAGAAGGGAGGAAGGGAGGAAGGAAGGGTGTCCATGGTCAAGTTCGATTCCAGACAGTGGTAATACTGTATTTATAAATGTTGCATATTTTTTCAGAATTTAAAATAAAATCAATAGACCACAGAGAGTTTTTGCTTTATTTATAAAATAAGGAATTTGGTTAAGTGATCTCTAAATTCCTTTTTTCTCCCGAGTAGTGGGTGATAGAGCAGGTTCCCCAGGTGACCTGATAAAACTTCACATGGGCATGGACAAAGAAGTGAGGTTGCCTTCTGGGGTCATTCAGCTGTTTGGTGGCAGGATGGGGACTCTCGCCAGCACCCCTCAAAGAAGTGCAAAAGCTCCCGAGGCATCACAGCTCCGAGTGTGGGGCATGCTGGTGGCATCTGACTCCTCTCTCCCTCTGCTGTAGCTTCAGGCAGCACCTCCCTGAGGACAGCAAGAGACCTCCGGGAATTTACTTCGTATGGCGTCAGGCTGAGGGAGGTAGCAGAGGCTGTAGAGGTCTGGAAGGTCTGGAAGACTCAGACCATATTTACTTTTTAGGAGGCTCAGATGGGCCCACACAACTAAGAGCTCAGGACTGGTCCACGACTGGTGGGAGGAAGCCTGTTCCCCTTTGCTTCCCTTGCCTTGCTGCTGTAAGTTGGGCTCCTGAAGATATTAACTAAAGGGAGAATGAGTAAAGTAGTTATTGCAAAAATGTAGGGCCTGTGGCTTATGAATTATACAATACACGATGAATATTGATTCAATCCTTTACCCAAAAACTATGTACTTGGAAACCAAGGTACCCAATCTTTGTGCTGGTTGCTGTGGTGCTAATAGCAAGAATTCAGTAATTTCAAAAACCACCGTTGCTCAGCTTAGGGACTGAACTCTCCATGTAACCAATAGAAAATGTCATAAATTTTCTCTGCTCATGTCTCCAGGTCCATGTCACTACCCTCTAAAAATATCTTACCCTCTAGACACACTGAGGTGCCCCATATCTCCCTTCCAGGACTTCACAAGGCACTATTCCCTCTCCCTCTGTAGTTTTTTGTTTTGCTTGGCATATGGCAGTTTTTACAATTTCTCTTGGAGAAAAAGAAGGAGAATATATTTTTGATTTTTTAAATTCAAAATATGTTTCATATTTTGAGTGCTTGGCTGGCTCAGTCAGTGAAGCAATGCAACTCTTGATCTGGGGGTTGTGGGTTTGAGCACCACAATGGGTGTAGAGATTACTTAAAAAATACAAATAAATTAGGGGCATCTGGGTGATTCAGTCAGTTAAGTGTCTGCCTTCATGATCTCGGTGTCCTGGGGTTGAGCCCTGCATTGGGCTTTCTGCTCAATGGGTAGCACACTTCTTCCTCTTCCTCTGTGCTTGCTCTCTCTCTTTCTCAAATAAATAAATAAAAATACTTTAAAAAAGAAAAATAAGTAAAATATACAAAAACTTAATAAAAATGTTAAAAATCAAGAAACCCCACCCTAAATATGTTTCAGTAACAATGAAATAACCATATGCTAATAACTTGAATAAAAATGAAAAACTGTAATAGGTATTTGGTTCAAAAATGTCCCTGAAAAATTTAGAATCACAACTCTTTATGTGTCCTGCAAGCTCTCAATTATCTGTGCCAAATTATTTATTGTATAGAATCCTGTGGGAAGACTTCAAATCCTAGGTTGCTCCTGCCTTTCTCTTTAGATAACACTATCTAGAACTTTTTATTTTCAAGTTAGTATATTCTCAAAGCCTGCAAGGTAATTGAATGTCTGCTTAAGGAAGTATGAAAATCATTCTAAAAATCATGTTCTTCCATAGGTAAAGAGTGCTTTGTTTTCTCCAATCGTCACACAAAACTGATGTAGAAACCCCAACTCATGTTGGGGTTTGGAGCCAAGAGTCAAGAAAGAATTCTTGCTCTTTGGTACAAAAAGGTGGTTTTTATTAAAGCATGGGGACCGGCCCTGTGGGCAGAAAGAGTTGCACTGGTATTGTGACAGGTTTATATACTTTCAAATTGAAAGGGGGTCAGGGACAGCACAAGCCCCCCAAGGATTTTGTAAACAAGGTTTCCAGGGTCCTAAAGGGGTTAGCTATTGTTAGGAAAAGGTCGTTTATTGCCTTGTAGTAAAAACTCAATCATGAGACCCTTTAGATGTATATCAGTGGGTCATAGGCTTGGATGATGACTGCCAACATGTATCTTAGAGGGTAGAGATAAAGGAAGCTTCCAAAGGAATTTTTGTATGTTAAAGTAGACTTACAGGATCCTGGGGGATTGGGCTAAGATTGCCTCTTGCCTTTAGCAAAGTATTAACATCGAGGCAGCTGAGTTCCTAGAGGAAAGTCACTCTGCCTGTTTCGAGTATTTGTCAATGGGCTCTAAGTAGTAAGGAAATTTAATTTCTTTTGCCTTCGTTTCCCACATCAAAAACAACTGACCAAATTGAAAATATTGAGGTTATAATGAATAAGTTCCACTTGTTATACAAAGAGGAAAAAAACACCCCAACATCTAAATTCTTTAAAATTCCAAACTGGGGAAATATGTCTAAATCACTGACTACTTATAGCTTTTCCATCTTCCAACTTCTAGAAAAACAAATATTACAGAAGCCTCCAGTCCTACTCCACAAAGTCCCAAGGGCTTGAAGTACAAGGAAACCAGAAAAGTCAAGAGAAAAGTCAAAAGAAAAGTCAAGAGAAAGTCCTTTTTTTTTATATTTATTTATTTATTTATTTATTTATTTATTTATTTATTTATTTATTTATGATAGAGAGAGAGAGAGAGAGAGAGAGGCAGAGACACAGGAGGAGGGAGAAGCAGGCTCCATGCCCGGAGCCGACACGGGACTCAATCTCAGGACTCCAGGATCGCGCCCTGGGCCAAAGGCAGGTGCCAAACCGCTGAGCCACCCAGGGATCCCTGAGAAAGTCTTAAATACCATGAAATGTTTATAAAGAAAAGCATTATAACTTGCAGATGAAAGCAGGCTGTTGAATGTCCAGCTTTGAAAACCATAACATATTATTGCCGCCAGGTCAGGTCCAAGGACCCAAGGGGGGATGTCTGGTGGGACCAGCCAAGAGGGTCTTTGGCTTCATGCAGGATGGAAATCAAATGTGAGCCAGCAGAAGGTGAAAGCAGAGTTTATTATCGGTATCTATCTATCTATCTATCTATCTATCTATCTATCTATCTATCATCTATCTATCTATCTATCTATCTATCTATCTATCTATCTATCTATCATCATCTATCATCTATGTAGAAGGTTAGAGAGAGGAGATACAGAGTGTCACGGAGTCTCCTCTTTGTTCAGAGCCTGGGTTTTTTATTCAGGATGGTCCTGAATAAAGCTATGGGTCCTCTGAGGCATCTAGTAACCAGTTAGAACAAAGGCAAGGGCCCAGGCCTTATTCCTTGGAGCCAGGGGACCTTGGTGTCCATATGTCTAACTCTTGTGGTCTGGAATATACATATGAAGCTTCATCTGGTCATTCTTACCTGGTCTTTCCTTAGATATTATTTATTCTAGAGAATCATTAATTCCTTGTCCCCTACAAGGAGGACATATGCTATTTGCATTACAAATAGTAATTGGCGTGGAGATGCAGGTCCTAGCAAGAATAGAAGCTGAAAAAGAAGCAAAGGAAAAAACCAGAATTTTCTCTTATGGGATCCCTTCAGTTTCCCTATCTCAATACAATTTGTAGACACAAGTGTTTCTTAGAATTAATCTATGTTGGAACGCCTGGGTTGCTCAGTGCTTGAGCATCTGCCGTTGGCTCAGGGCCTGATCCTGGGGTCCTGGGATTGAGTCCCACATCGGGCTATCTGCATGGAGCCTGCTTCTCTTTCCTCTTCCTATGTCGCTGCCTCTCTGTGTGGCTCTCGTGAATAAATAAATAAAATCTTTTTTTTTTTTTTAAAGAATTAATCTATGTTTACCTGTATCCTCTCCATGCTCTCTGACCAATATGTTGGACATTCTGTTCATTGATTTCTCTTGTGGATAATTGCAAATTCATAGCAATCAGTTACTGTGAGCAGCAAATCAGAAATGGTCAGTTTTGAAATATTTAAAATCTGGGGCCCACTGCACCAAAAAAAAAAAAATCATAAAAGTACTTTTTATGTCTACTAAATGCAGCTGGATGTATTTTAGACAGTCTACTAATTCTGAACTGTTGGATTTTGTAATTATTTATTATTATTATTATTATTTATTTATTTTTTTTTGGTAATTATTTATTATTATACATAATAAGGACTTCAGTTCCTGTGTGACCAAATACGCCAGTTAGGATTTTGCCCTGAGGTTTGTGTGATGGAATAGAAATTGTATGATCAAAGCCTGGTGTTTCATCTGAAAATACTTGAAATGCATTGGCTAAGAAAAATATCTGTCAATGCAATGGGTCATATTTTCTTTATCCTTTAAGTCACTGTTCTTTATAAGTTTCTCCAGTGAAGAAGCCCCTCTCCTTTGGAGGAAGAGGAAGAAGAAGAAATGAGTCTGAACTCTGATCTAATGGGTTCTGGGAAATTAAACCCAAATAAAGAAGAATGGTGTTTCCTTAAAAGCTCTTGTTTTTATTTTACTCCATAATGCACCTGAGTAAAATTAATACTGTGTGAAAAACAAATCATCATTTTATTCCCGAAGACTCAACTACTCTTGTAGTCCTTTTACTCTCCATCTTAATAAGCAAAGCACAAACACATTCCCCAAACTGTGCAGAATCCTAGCACCATTCAGAAATGACAAAACAGGGGCACCTGGGTGGCTCAGTGGTTGAGCGTCTGCCTTTGGCTCAGGTCATGATCCCTGGGTCCTGGGATCGAGTCCCGCATCGGGCTCCCTGCATGGAGCCTGCTTCTCCCTCTATGTCTCTGCCTCTCTCTCTCTCTGTGTGTCTCTCATGAATAAACTTTAAAAAGAATTGACAAAACAGAGCATAAACATTTTACTTAAGACTAGAGATAAGAGGAGCACCTGACTGGCTCAGTCAAGAAGAGCATGTGACTCTTGATGTCTGGCTTGGAGTTTGAGCCCCATAATGGGTATAGAAATTATTTTAAAAATAAATAAACTTAAAAAAATATGGGGGTAAGAGAAACTTTGTTTTCATGTGCTCTCTTTAAACATTTCTAAATAGTGGAGGATCAGTTCCCACTTTTCTCTAAAATTCAGTGAATATGTAGAAAAGATTAGCAGGTGAATTTGAAACAGAAGCAAAATCCTGTAGCCATTTGTATTTTTGCAATAGCAAATAAACTACCAGCTGAGAGTTCTCTTGTAATGCCAGTTTGAATTACTGAATATCACCAACAATCCCATGAATTATCATGTTAAGTTTGGAATTATTGCTAAATTGTTAGGTATGAGGGGGATCCCTGGGTGGCTCAGTGGTTTGGCGCCTGCCTTAGGCCCAGGGTGTGATCCTGGAGTCCAGGGATCGAGTCCTGCATCGGTCTCCCTGCATGGAGCCTGCTTCTCCTTCTGCCTGTCTCTCTCTCTCTCTCTCTCTCTCTCTCTCTCTCTCTCATGAATAAATAAATAAAATCTTTATAAATAAATAAAATGAATTGTTAGATATGAGAATAGTATTTTGGTCACTTTTAAGAAGTCTTGCTTTGTTAGAGATCCATGCAGTATATAGTGCAGATTTGCGGGGGAAATAATTTGATGCCTGGAATTTGATCTTTAAACTTCTGATCCTCTCCCCTGCCTCCACCAAAGTAGTGTTTGTGGATTTGGGGGGCAGGGGAGTAAAAATGGGAGGGTAAATGAAACAAAAGGAAAATGGTGTTATTGGAAATAGGTACAAAAAAAAAAAACCCAAAACAAAACAGAATTCCCTTCTAATTTTGTGTATATTTAAAATTCTTCATAATAAAAACAAACTATCAAGTTATTATGCTGAACACTGTAATTCACTAAAATCTACTGAGAAAAAATAAAATCAGATTAACATCAAATATTTAAGTGAAAATACTGACCATAAAATACAGCTTCCCCAGTATGTTTCCTGAAATAATTCTGTGTCCAACTAAAGTTTTTGCTGAATCTTGGGTTTTGGCCTTGTTGTGTGTTTTTCTTTTAAACCAATTACTGCCATTAAGCGATACTCAAAATGTTGATTATTCATGAGGAGATCAGAATCCCATGTTATAAAATAACTATGATTGTGACTCCCCAGGCTCAAATCTGTACAGAGACTGAGGGCGTTTGTCATTAGAATGTAAAATTACACTTTGTGAGACTAACAAAGACACTGCAGATGTGGAGAGATGCCACAAGTTCCTTATTTGCATGCCGGGGTGCCCCGTCTTTCAGTATTTCTTTCTCCCAATCACTGGTTCCATGAGGTCAAGTCTATAGCCTCATGAGTATGGACTTCACGGCTTGACTTAACTGCTTTATCACTGAGCTGGCTGTGTCTATTTGTAATCTCCAAATGTTCAAGCATGAAGTAGTTTCCTTCAGTAATCAAAGAGAATGTTATATATTTATGATTTAACATATACTATATGCAGAATCTGTTCAGATTATTTAAAACTTTTAAAATATTATTATTATTTTAGAGAGGGGAGGGCAGGGAGGGGCAGAGGAAAACGAGGAGAGAGAATCTTAAGCAGACTCCACAACTAACATAGAGTCTCAGTTTCATGACCTTGAGATCATGACCCAAACCAAAATCAGTCAGATTTTTTTTTTTTTTTAAGATTTTATTTTGAGACAGAGAGAAAATGCATGAGTGAGGAGGAGTGGCAGAGGGAGAGGGAGAAGCAGACTCCCTATTGAGCAGGGAGCCGGAGGCAGGACTCAATCCCAGGACGCTGGGATCACGACCTGAGCTGAAGGCAGATGCTTAACCTACTGAGCCACCCAGACATCCCTGCTCATATTATTTTAAAAAGAGTATTTTTCAAGCTAATAACAAAGTAAAGCTGACTGATGGGTAGCATCTTCATATGGGGATGTCCCCAGTCTCAGCAACTACTAATGGACCAGTTAGAGCTGCATCGGGTTGCAGGAAGGACTGCAGTAGCATCTGCTTTAGCAGCAATGAAGCAAACACTTGGCTAAATCACGCCAAAGGATCAGGACAGGAGCCCTTGGCCAGCTCAGTCCATGGAGCATATGACTCTTGATCTCAGGGTTGTGAATTTGAGCCCCACCTTGGGTGTGGAGATTACTTAAAAATAAAAATAAAATTTTAAAACAACAACAACAACAACAACACACACACACACACACAGACACACAAGGTTTAGGACAAACTAGAGCTTGGTGGATCCAAGTAGGAAAATCCTTCCCATACAAGGCAGACAAATTCCTCCTAGTTTGATGAGGCTACAGGTTATGTGAAGGAACAAAGGGCAAGGGTCACAGGAGGACCGTCCTGTGTTCTGTCCTTAGGTTGGGATCTACCCGAAGCAGACCCAGGGACAAGAATTCTAGTATAAATAACTTACTAGGGAGGTGATCCCAGAGAGCCTGTGCACTTAAGAGAGTGGGGAGGGGAGACTGGGCTGGCCTGTCACTGAGCAGGGAAATGCTATGGCCAAGTGGGGCTCCATTCACTGGGGACTCAGGAGGCAGGTGGAACACAGGGGATGCAGGATGGGAACAAATTGCCAAGTTCCTGGGGTTTAATGATAATTGTGATTTGCTAAAGTTTCAAAAGCTGGAATTGTTTGGTGTTCTGTTCATTGAATACTTTGGTAAGATTCCAGTTGATTTTGAACAAAAACACAGCGAAATTTTAAAGTAATTCATTTACAAAAGTGAGTAAGGACTCTCGGCTTGATTTACAAAGTAGTTTTGCAAAGACTCAAACATTTCTAAAATCTGATGATTAGCACCAAGATTTTTTTAAGATTTCATTTACTCCTTTGAGAGAGCCTGAGAGAGAGAAAGAAAGAGAGAGAGGATAAGCTGTGGGGTGGGGCAGAGGGAGAAGGAGAAGTAGACTCCCCGAGGAATAGGGAGTCAGACATGGGTCTCCATCCCAGGACCCTGAGATTATGACCTGAACTGAAGGCAGACGCTCAACCTACTGAGCCAGGCCCCCCATTAGCACCAAACTTTGGATGACAAATGAGCAAAAAAAATTTTTTTAAAGATTTTTTTTATTTATTCATGAGAGACACAGAGAGGCAGAGACATAGGCAGAGGGAGAAGCCGGCTCCCTGTGGGGAGCCCCATGCAAGACTCGATCCCAGGACCCCTGGATCGTGCCCTGAGTCAAAGGCAGATGCTCAACCACTGAGCTACCCTGGACCCCAACTGTCTTAATGTTAATACCTTACTAGAGGGAAAAACAACCTTAACTTGACAATGGCAAGGCTTTCGGTATCTTGTAGGTCCTCTTTAGCCTATGGAAGTTTTTTCTGAAAGCCTCATTACCCCACTTCTCAAGTGTATACTCAGCCACCCCTCACAACCCTAGTGCAGCAGGTCTTTCTGCCCATGAGTCTTTTCCCCGTGCTTTAATAAAACCACCTTTTGGGACACCTGAGTGGCTCAGTGGTTAAACCTCCACCTGCAGCTCAGGGCGTGATCCCGGGGTTCCTGGATAGAGTCCCACATCGGGTTCCCTGCATGGAGCCTGCTTCTCCTTCTGCCTGTGTCTCTGCCTTTCTCTGTGTGTCTCTCATGAATATATAAATCTTTTAAAAAAATAAATAAATAAAACTACCTTTTTGTATCAAAGACATCTTGAGAATTCTTTCTTGGCCACCGGCTTCGGACCTCATCTACATTCCAAAACTCCATCATCATGGTTGTCAGATGGCCACCACCACTTCTTACAGGCAGGAGGTAAAAGAAGGGGCAGGGGGAAAGAAAGGGTCCCTCTCAGCCAAGTGAGCCCCCGGAAAGAGCCCCCCCCAAAGGCCCTCAAGGCTTCTACCCACATCATTGGCCAACACAGGCAGGAAGGCTGGGGTGTGCAGGTTCTTTTAAAAGCTAAGCACATGGGAGGTGCCTGGGTGGCTCAGTCAGTTGAGTGTCTTCCTTTGGCTCAGGTCAAGATCCCGGAGTCCTGGAATTGAGTCTTTCACTGGGCTCCCTGCTCAGCAGGGAGTCTGCTTTTCCCTCTCCCTCTGCCTGTCACTCCCCCTGCTTGTGCTCTCCCCCCACCCCGGGTGAAATAAATAAATAAATAAAATCTTAATCATATGGTGACTCCAATCCAAGAGAGGTGATGTGACTGGGGAGGAAATGTGGAAGAGGAATTGGGTAGGCAGTCCGTGGTTCCCGATTCACTGCTCTCCCCAGACAGCCCAGGATATTCAGATAACACGCTCTCTTGAATTCCGACTGCTGTCACACCCAGGGCAGAGAGTGTCTGGATCAAGGGTTTAGAACAATTCATGTTCCCAGTTTTTCATATTTTTCTCTGAGGAAACTTAAGGGTCTACAGACTTGGCTTCAAGGGTTTCACAGACAATAAATTATTTGCTACTGAAAGTGAAAATTTAATGTTCTTGTGGAACACTTCTGTTCATTTTTATAAGTTTCATACCTGAGATTCTCAATTCAAGGGGCTCTTAGTGTTTCTGTGATTTTTTCATAGTACCCATAGGCTAAAAGAAATACCAAGGGGCTCCTTTTACAAAGCAGTTAGGCCCAAATAATTTATGTTCTAAAACTTAGTGGTGATTAGAAAACCATACATAAACTGAAAGGAACAATATTTTTATTCTTAGATGGCCACCATCACTTAACAATGGGACATGTATACCTCTTGGGCACTGCACAACTTCCCAAATTTTGGAATCTGATTTTGACACCACCATTTTCATGATTTTCCTGAAATACTTGCTTTTTAGCATGCAAACATCTAAAAAGCCACCCTTATAAAGGTAGTGACATCACCTAAAGGAACGTTTTACAATCTGCTGTTGAAATAGTGAAGTATCTCAAGCTACCGGTCCATGGAGTGGGTATAGGACAAAGGCCTGGTATCTTGTTGTGTTCTTAAAATTTTACATATGCCATGGCATCCCTATGAGCTTGCAGTGGCACAGCAGGGCTTCTTGCAGAGCTGGAAACCATGACTTTTACACACAGGATGCTACCTGAGATCCACTGGTATGGCCCATGGATGGAGGACACATGGAATGGAGAACCATGGAGGAGGGGTTGACATGATGAAGCTGTGAATGCATCCACATGGATAGCAAACTTTTTTCTTTCCAAAAAGATTTCTGAAACTTCTAACAACAGCCCTGAGGCTGGATAGTCACCGCATTTGTCACTGTCACTCTGAAGGTCTGACTATAGGACAGAGGACAATGCCACACAGTGACATGCTTCAGCAGATAGAAGCAGGGGACTTACATACACACCATTATTTCACTTGGAAGGAATGAAGGACTCTCCCTGTAAGTAGCAGCTGCTTCTGACAAATGTTTAATATGCAGGCTTGACCAAGGGCAGAATTTCATTCTGGGATCTCTTTTTGTAAAGTGGAACATCACTCTTCTCTTTACTTCATATATCACATGAAATTTTCTATATTGGTAAATGAGTTCAAGGTGTGGTTTATCATGCTTGTAGCTCTTCCTCTCTTCAAACGATGGAGAGGTTATGGGCTCAAGAGATAAGTATGCAGTAACTGTGAGGAACAACCTAACCTTTCCCCTCACAAAGTCCTTTATAAAGTGATGGTCCAAGTAACTGCCTTTCAGAAGTCAGGGTTGACCTGGCCAAGTTTGCTTTGAGGGACAGTTCACTGGTCACTGGCCTACTGGGCATTGAACTCAGAATTATCTTATTTTATTTTATTATTATTATTTTTTTTAATTTTTTTTTTATTTATTTATGATAGTTACACAGAGAGAGAGAGAGAGAGACAGAGACATAGGTAGAGGGAGAAGCAGGCTCCATGCACCGGGAGCCCGACGTGGGATTCGATTCCAGGTCTCCAAGATCGCGCCCTGGGCCAAAGGCAGGCGCCAAACCGCTGCGCCACCCAGAGATCCCTATTTTATTATTATTTTTAAAGATTTTATTTGACAGAAAGGGATTGAGAATGAGCAGGAGGAGGGGCAGAGGGAGAAGCAAACTCCCTGCTGAGCAGGAAGCCCTATGTGGGGTTCAATCCCAGGAACCCAGGATCATGACCTGAGCCGAAGGTAGCCACTTCACCTACTGAACCACCCAAGCGTCCCATATTTTATTATTATTTTTAAAGATTTTACTTTTAAGCAATCTCTATACCCAACTGGGGCTTGAACTCACAACCCTGATATCAAGAGTCGCATACTCTACCCACTGAGCCAGCTAATGCCCCTGAACTTGGAACAATTTTCATTAAAAAAAAAATTTCTTTTTTTATGAAAAAGAAATCTCACAGTAGTTGTACTGTACTCTTCCCCCTCTCTGAGAAATGTGCCCAAGGCAGTCCCTGAGGCAGGGCTGGTGAGGAGAGCGAAGCTGAGAGAGAGAGAGAGACAGCAGGTGACTAGTGGCACTGAGAATGCCCAGTGGGGGACAGTTTTCTTCCCAGAGCCCTGTGAGAGTGGCTGGCTCTGTGTTACCAGGGAGCATGGAAGGTACAGATCCTCCTCTAATGAGGCTGCCCTCGCCCAGAAGCCAAACTTGGGAGTCAGGGGGAGAGGAAGACGTCACTGGGAACTTCAGATAAGAACTGCAGTAAAGATTGTGTTAAAGAGAGTCTATTCTCAGTCACATGTGTGCTGTCTACACTTAACTGTGGACTTTAGATTTACAGGATCAGAAACCAGATTTTTAGTTTGTAGGAGCAATAAGTCAGGGAAGCCAGCTTCTATTAGAGAGGTTTTACTGCGCTCCAGGCAATGAGATGGGTGGTTTTTTGTTTTGTTTTTAGTAGATTACATGGAATCTGTGATTTTCTCAAAGCATTTTCTAAACAAACCAGTCGATAACAAAATGGCTGCTTGGCGAGCTGGGAATTAAAACAAAGATAATTCTTTTTTTTTTTTAAGATTATTTCCATTAACGTTGGGTCCCACTTCCCTGTGTGTATTTCTTGTCTCTGGACAACTGACTTCAGTAACTAGACCCTATGATCCCTCACTGCTACATGCTGACATAAGAGACACTCTCCTTAACCAACTTCAGTCAGGTTCCTCTGGACCCTCTTCCTAATCAGGCCTCAACCTGGGAACTTCTGGGTCCATCTTTACACCTATCAATTTTTAAAAATTTTAAAAGACTTATTTATTTGAGAGAGAGAGAGAGAGAGAGAGAGAGAGAGAGAGACAGGAGAGCAGCAGGAGGAGAGGGAGAAGCAAACTTCTGGCTGAGCAGGGAGCCAGATGCGGGACTCAATCCCAGCACCTCAGGATCATGACCTGAGCCAAAGGCAAGATGCTTGACCACTGAGCCACCCAGGTACCCCCTACTCCATATTTCTTAATTAAAGTAACTTTTTATTTTTATTTATTTTTAGTAATCTCTACACTCAATGTGAGGCTCGAACTCACAACTCCAAGAGTAAGAGTCACATGCTCCTCCAACTAAGCCAGCCAGACAGCCCTGCACTGACCAATTATTTTTTGAAGACTTTATTTAATCATGAGAGACACACAGAGAGAGGCAGAGACATAAACAAAGGGAGAAGCAGGCTCCTTGTGGGTAGCTTGATGTGGGCCTCAATCCCAGGACCCTGGGATCATGACCTGAGCCAAAGGCAGATGCACAACCACTGAGCCACCCAGGTGCCCCTTGGTTAAGTTGCTTTAACCAGAAGTATCCTGTCACCCAAAATTACCTCTTGGTAATTTCCTATCCATTGGCTCCTCTGACCTCTTTGTTGGCTATAAATCCCCACTGGCTATGTTGTATTTGGAGTCGAGCCCAGTTTTATACTGAGGTCTCTTTCCCCCTATTGCAATATTTCCTGAATAAAATCTGTTTTTAACACTGTTGTTGGGCTCTGGTTTTCTTTAACACATGATACTGACACATTCTTATTCTGAGTCTTTCCTTTCACTAGGATCCTTGCATCTGGCTACCCTGTGTCCACCTTTTCCTTCTCTAGTGGTAATATTACAAGGGGTAAATCCGCGCATGGGGTGCAGGCAGCTGACCAGCAAAGGCATGTCTTCTACAGAGTGAGTTTTAACACAGCAAGTTGGACAAAACCAGACCCTTAATTAGGGAACACAGTGTACATTCTTACACAGGTCCCCACTGGCCAGAACACAATTGTGACTGGGCCCTAGCGTAGTGCAGAGGGAGAGAGAGAGATTGGGTGTAGAGGTTGGGAACACATAGAGGCTTTGTCTGAGCGGCTGGCAGCTCAGTTGGTATCATAATCCTCTGTTCACCATTGAAAGCTGGGCACTGTGTAGTTAAAAATCTATAAGATCAAGGTCAAAGTCTTGGAAGAGGCAGATTTTCTCTGAAAGTGAAGATTGAAGGGCAAGTGAGAAACCATTTAGGTTTGTTTCTCTGAGGTTTGATCAACTGATTCATTAGTAAATACCATCTTACAATAATTAAATGGTCTTACAGCTAGTTATAAAACTTACCCTCTGCCCCTCCGTATTTCTACTGGAAAAACAGTATTATTGTCATGAATCTGAAAACCTCTAGCTTGCCTTTTATCCTATTAATCAAAAAACAACTTTTACAACACATATTTTGATACATAATTTGTTGGGAAGCAACAATTGTCTCACTGTGTATATGACTTTATGTACATTTCAGTTTTTAGGTGAAATATGGGGATGTCATTTTCTTCTATAGATAATTTGCTCATTTTATACTAATTTTCAGTAATCCCCCTAACAAAATGTTTGCCTTACTCTGTAATCCATTGTATGCTTATGCTTGACTATGTGCTAGTATAAAATAGTATTATGTCTAACTGCTAATGAGTCTAGGTTTATTTTTAGAGTGATGAAAACATTACAGAATTAAGTAGTGGTGATGCCCCCAGGGGATCTGGCCCTGAGTCAAGCTTCTTGCTCAGCAGGGAATCTGCTTCTTCTCCTCCCTCCTCCCTCTCTCTCTCTCTCTCTCAAATAAATCTTGAAAAAAAAAAGACAGGTTAGGGGCACCTGGCTGGCTCAGTTGGTAAAGCATGCAACTCTTAATCTTGGGGTTGTGGGTTTGAGCCTCATGTTGGGTGTAGACATTGCTTACAAATAAAATCTTTTAAAAAATCTATTAAAGAAAAATGGCAGGGTAACTACACATGCTTATTTTATCTATTCTCCCTTCCAAAAAATTGTTAAATTATAGCAGTAAAATGTATATTTTAGAAAAGTAAAGAATTAAAAAATATTTTATTTAAGAGGTGTAGTGGAGAATTTTTTAAAGGCTTTAGCCCTTCAAGAGAAGGAGACACCAAAAAGTGAGAGATTATAGCCCACTTTTGGGACATAGAAAGTGGGAAGAGGATGATAAGTGACTTGGCAGAGTGGAAACAATTCCAGTTTAAGTGCTTTCAGAGGCCATGCCCCAAAAAGCAGGCCAAATGTATATGCTACCAGCCATGGCAGAAAGCAGGGCAAAGGCTTGGTGAAGCCAACATTCAGAATGGGTTTCAAGTTTCACTGCATCAACTTGGTCTGGTCACTGGAAATTTATTATGGAGAAATTTCCAGACTCAGAATCTGTGGAGAGCAGAGAAGAGATGGGCATGGCTTGGAAAGGGGACACATCCATACAGTCATGCGGTCTCTTGCTTCCCTTGACCACACAATCAGTATCAAGATATTCAAACTCCCCTACCTTCTCTATTCCTTCTAGGCTTAAAAGCAGACTACTCTTCTCTGAAGAAGCTGAAAGACCCTAGGGGAAAATCTTCCAGCTACTTGGATTTTGTGGGGTTTTTTTGTATTAAGATTTTATTTATTTACTCATGAAAGACATAGAGAGAGAGAGAGAGAGAGAGAGAGAGAGGCAGAGACATAGGGAGAAGCAGGCTCCATGCAGGGAGTCCAATGCAGGATTTGATCTTGGGACTTCAGGATCACACCCTGGGCCAAAGGCAGCCACTAAACTGTTGAGCCACCCAGGCATCCCACTACTTGGATTTTGAAGTCTGCTCACATAAAGTCCTATGTGGCTGCCCATTCCACCACTCATCAAGCCCAATGCTTGTACTTGGAGCATCCAGTCACAAAGGGACAGTGAAAGATGACCAGACAAAGGAAAAAGCTTTCAACAAGAAAGGGAGAGATGAAAACAAAAGAAGGTTGAAGGAAACTGGGGTAAACTTACTAATTCAATTCAAGGAACAAAGCTAACAAAGAAGCAAACAAACAACAAGAAGTAAACAAAGAACCCTAACATAGTATAATTAGTATTTTCTTAAAGTTTAGAGAAAAGACCATGTGCTTTGAGAAAGGGAAAGTCAGCAAACAATAATGAGGTGTTAGAATTTAAAAATCTAATTCCAAAAGAAAATATAAAGTTCAATAGGATGTATATAATGAATAAAATAAGAAAACTTCATCAAAGGAAGAACCAAAAGTTAAAGAATTGGAAGCTTCCTAGAGAGAAAAATGAGGAACAATTGGAGGATCAATTTAGTTTTCTGTCATTACTTTTCAATAGCCAACTAATAAAAGTTTTCAGGCAGAAGCAAGAAAATGAAAGGGAATAAATTAATAAAAAATAACAGAAGGGGCACCTGGGTGGCTCAGCAGTTGAACATCTGCCTTTGGCTCAGGGTGTAATCCCAGAGTCCTGAGATTGAGTCCTACATCAGGCAGACTCTGCCTGCATTAGAGCCTGCTTCTCCCTCTGCCTATGTCTCTGCCTCTTCTGTGTGTTTCTCATAAATAAATAAATAAATAAATAAATAAATAATAAAATCTTAAAAACAAAACCATAAAACAACAGAAAAATTACAAAATACAGTGTTGTAAATTTCTAAGGGACAATGATCTACCAAGTAGGGATGAAAAAGACTCATATCGAAGGAATGGGGCACTTTTAGCATATTTGGAGTTGAAATAAGATCTTGAACATTTCCAGAGATTTTTTAAAAATCACAAAAGAATGGGAATCTGAAAGGTCTAGAGCTTTTCAACAACAGCAGTGGAAGAAACAAAATACAGAAAAATAATATACCCAGAGTTCTGTGGAACTCTAATTTTCAACTCAGAATTCTATACCCAAACAGGCAACCAAGTGGTAAGAATAGAAATAAGCAGTTTTCAGCATTCAACCACCCAAAAATATATGACCACTCATATATATATATATATATATATATATATATATATATATATATATATATATATATGACATGGAATCCAGGGCACAGGTGATCCACTACAGCAAAGCAAAGAAAGGAAGGCCCTGTCCTGCACTGGCTTTGAGAGCATCCAGTTTAAAAACAGAACAAGAGAATAGAGAATTTCAGAAGACAATAGATGGAAATGATCATTTGATGTATTGGAATGCTTGAGAAAATTATTGATGGATATTTGAGAGATCTGCTGGAATGTTTGGGGAAAAATGAGTAACAAATAAAAAACTAAGCAAATTAAAATAAATAAATGAAAGCAAAAACAGGACAACTATTAACTCCAGGAAAAATAAAGTTGTAAAGAGAGAAATAATCACAGTTGATCACAAGTTTCTGCAGGATATAGTATTTGCATATTTATAAGACTATAGATACTGACCTAGCTACATTCAGTGGGTGAAGGAGAAGAGAGAGCAAAGAATAGAGGGCAAAAAACCCACACCCTCTTCAAAAAGCCAAAAGCCTACAATAAATAAATATATAAATGGCTGTTAGTGGAATTATTTAGCAATGTGGAAATAAATATAGAAAAAAATAGCTTAAAAAAGTTAAGTGCGGTTGCCTTTGGATTGGGATTATGGAGTGGGATGAGATAGCAAAAAGGGCTATTGTTTTTCAACATAAGCCTTTTAAAAATTGGGGTATAGTTGACACACAACATAAGTCTTTTAATACCACTATAAATAACTTCATGCATGTATTATTTTGATAAATACAAAAACTATTTAAAATAGTACATATAGGGATTATGGTGTATTGGTTTGCTGGGGCAGCTGTAACATAGTACCACTAACTGGGTGGCTTAAGTAACAGAAATATATTTTCTTACAGTTCTCAAGGCTAGAAATCTGAGATCAAGGTGTTGGCAGGGTTGGTTTCTTCTGAGGCCTCTGAGAGAAGGTCTATTCCAAATCCTTCTCTGTGACTTGTAGACGACTGTCTTTTCCTCATGTCTTCTCATTGTCTCTCCTCCATGCATGTCTCTGTGTCCACATGTGCAGACACTGGGTGAAGGGTGTGTGGGTTGGTAGGGTGAGCTGGCATGTTGGTTTGGTTGTACCTGGCACATGGTTTGATGTGTGGAGTTGGTGAGGGGTGAGCTTTGGTGAGGGGTTTAACATGGAGTGTTGATTATGTTCCAACATAGAGGACCAAAATATGTGACTGTGTGTAGAGATATAGTGTGGATGTGGTATGTGTGTATTTCTGTGTGTATATATGGTATGGCTGTAGCTTAGTTTAGCTTTTGTTTAGATTTTCCTTTGCCCTTTGTTTTAGTCTTTGTTTTTGTCTTTGTTTGGCCTTTGTTTTGTCTTTGTTTCACTCTTTGTTTAAACTTTCTTTGGCTTTTGTTTGGTCTTTCTTTAGCCTTTTGTTTAAAGTTTGTGTGGCCTTTTTGTAGTCTTTGTGTAGCTTTTGTTTTTAAGTGGATCTTGGCTGAGAAGCCATCAAAAATACCTTGTGTAATGAAAAACCCGGATATATAATCTCTCCCTATATATTCTGTGTGCATTGAGGTAGGCTCAACACCCCCAGGGACCTGGTGCAGACCTGGAGCCTGTTTCACACGACTGCTACTTGAAGGTAAGGGAATTCCATAGGTTTTCATTTTACTTCAGATTGTACTTCGGCTCAAGTGGTAACTGCACATTTTTGTATGGGCCATTTCATTATATTCCACAGGGAACTTGCTATTATAGCAGTCAAGACTGCGAGAACATAAAGTGATGGAGAAAACAAGAGCAGAGGACACCAAGGTTATTCTAATGTGAGCAGAAGGCCCCTTCTGGAATGTTCCAGCTACAGTTTGGGAATTGTCTGAGCCTGGGGAGAGATTCCAAACCCTAACTCAGATTCTTTCAGGTTTAAAGCTTCAGGGACGCCTGGGTGGTTCAGTGGTTGAGCTTCTGCCTTTGGCTCAGATCAGGGTCTTGGGATCAAGTCCCTCATAGGGTTTTCCACAAGGAGCCTGCTTCTCCCTCTGCCTATGTCTCTGCCTCTCTCTGTGTGTCTCTCATGAATAAATTAGTAAAAAAATTAAAAAAAAAAAAAAGCCTCATGTGTCTGGAGCTAGATTTGTGGAGCTATTGGCTTCTTCTTTTTCTATTTCTTCTTTCATTATTTGTCATGATTTGAAAATGAGTTTTTCCTTCTTATCTAGAAACAACATCTTCCCTTACATAGCTAGGTTTATGTGTGGTGGATATTAATGGAATAAGAAAGTCTAAGTCTTGTTAGAATTTTGCTCCCTGTAGATTAGAAACCTTAAATGGAAAGATGTTAATGCTCTGTCTTGTGCAGAATCTCTTAGAAACCAGAGTTTTGGGAACCCTGGGTGGCGCAGCGGTTTAGCACCTGCCTTTGGCCCAGGGCGTGATCCTGGAGACCCAGGATCGAATCCCACATCGGCTCCTGGTGCATGGAGCCTGCTTCTCCCTCTGCCTATGTCTCTGCCTCTCTCTCTCTCTCTGTGACTATCATAAATAAATAAAAATTTAAAAAATTAAAAAAAAAAAAAGAAACCAGAGTTTTCCAATGTTGTGGTGGATAGAACAAAGAAAGAAAAGATTTTGTGTCAAGGGAATAAAGCAATGAACTTGGCTAAAATACTAGGAGAAAAATAGGGAAAATAATTTTTGCTGCTTTGTGGATGAAACAGGAAGGAAAAAACAGATTGGTGTTCGATGCATAGCTTTGCTGTTTTATGTTTATTTAGATTAACAAGAGAATGCCTGCCTTACTGAGTGGATTTTAAAAATTGTTTCAGGGGCACCTGGCTGGCTCAGTGAGTAGAGCATGCAACTCTTGATCTCAGGGTTGTGAATTTGAGCCCCACGTTGGGTATGGAGCCTATGTAAAAAAAAAAAAAATTGTTTTAGATTAGCAGGAATATCACAAACTCTAGGAACATTCCAGATATACCCAGATCACTCAAATGTTGACATTGTTACACATTTGCTTTATCATTACCTCTCTTCTTTCTCTCCATACACATATACATATTATTTTTTTCTGAGCCATTTGAGATTTTCAGAGATGATCAAAATCAGAGAGCCAACGTTAGAAAACAGACATCTAGATATTGTCAACTGTTCTAGGTATCAGCCCCAGATCATGCATCACTTTGGTCACCACATGTCTTATTGTCCTTTATTCTGGAAGACACCCGAGACTGGCATTCTCTTTCATGGTCTTTACAAGTTTAAAGAGTATAGGTCAGTTATTTTGTTAAATGTTGCTCAGTTTGGGCTTGATCTGATGTCTCCTCATGATTAGATTCAGATTATGCAGTTTTGGAAGGAATATGCTTGTATTTCATGTCATACATCTCCAAATTCATACTTGAATCTGATTGTACAGACTTTTAACTTGAAGTCTGGTTTCTGTAATGGGTAACTAGAATTTTAAATGAATACCTAAAATCTTACAAGAAAACATAAAAAATCTAAAATCCAGAGCTTTTACAGATAATTCCCAAGTATTCACTAAAAGTGTATAAACGGTGGTCTTTTGTTAAAAATGACAACTGCAACAATATGTACATGAAGTTGATAGGAATAAAGTGAAGTATTTAATATTGACTCTTTGCATGTGTTAGATTCATGTCTACTGCTTTATTTATTTATTAATTAAAAAATATTTTATTTATTCATGAGAGACACACAGAGAGAGGCAGACACATAAGCAGGCTCCCGGCAGGGATCTCAAAGGGAGAGAGAGAGAGAGAGAGAGAGAGAGAGAGAGAGAGAGAGAGAGAAGCAGCTTCTCTGCAGAGCAGGGAGTCCGATGCAGGGCTCAATCCCAGGACCCTGGGACCATGACCTGAGCTGAAGGCAGACACTTAACCAACTAAGCCACCCAGATGCCCCATTTTATTCTATTTTAAATATTTTATTTTTAAGAATCTCTACACCTAACGTGGGGCTTGAACTCATGACCCTGAGATCAAGACTCTTGAATGCTCTACTGACTAAGCTGGGGGGTGGGGGTGGGGCTCCACCCTATTTTAAAAGAGACTCTCCTAGCTAGGCTTGCTTGCTCTATCTTGAAATCTTTTTTACACCAGATATATTATTTGCAAATATCTTCTCCATTCAATATGTTGCCTTTTCATTTTGTTGATGGCTTCCTTTGCTGTGCAAAAGCTTTATATTTTGGCATAGTCACAATAGTTTATTTTTGTAATTTATTTTAAAAAATTAATTTAAATTTAAAAGGAAGAGGCTCATCTGATTTGACAGAGAAATCTTACAATAATTTTTACAGTTAGTGATACAGAGTTGTCAGTTGCATCATTACTATGATTAGCTATTGACTAAGACAAATTATCAACTAAGACAACTGTGGTATTATGATTTATAAGGAATATATATTTAGTCATGCAAATGACCAAAATATATTTCTGTCATGTATTTGGTCTTTGTCTATGGTTTCTGGTGCATAGCTCCTAAAATCTTTGAAATTTCCTACCATGGGGGCATAAAGATATCTTGTGTTATGTTAATTAGATGAGCTTGGAAAGCCCTTAGACAACATAAAGATGCAGGGGTGGGGGTAGGGGGCTGAAGGTGATTAGAAGGATGGAACTCTTATTCCTGCTTCCTGACCCCTGGGGAGGAGAGGCTGGAGGTTGAATTGACCAATGGCCAGTGATTTAGTCACTGACAACTGTGTAAGGAAACCTCAATAAAACCCCAAGGGTTTGGTGAATGCTTGGAAATGCAGGGAGAGCCACATGCCTGGAGAGGGCAAGCTCTGCCTCTTTTCCCTATACCTCATTCACTGTATCTTTTCATCAGGCTGTTGATATGTAACTAGTGTTTCCCTGAGTTCTGTGAGCCAGTCTAGCAAATTAAGGGAACCCAAGGAGGAGATTGTTAAAACCTTCAAGCTGTAGCTGGTTGGTCAGAAGCACAGGTAACAGCCTGGGATTTGCCACTGGCCTGGAGTCTGAAGTGGAGAGTAGAAGGCAGTCTTGTGGGACAGATCTCTTAACCTGTGGAATCTGATGCTATTTCCAGGCAGATAGCATCAGAACTGAGTTGAATTCCCTGACACCCTGCTAATGTCCCAGAATTACTTGATGTTGTGTGCATGGTGGTGGTGGTGGTGGTGGTGGTGTTGGACACAGCCCTCCTGCACAACACTGGAATCTGGTCTAGGAACTTTAAAAGAACCAATCAGAATGACAAGTTTGCAGGTTATTTTTTGCAGGTTATTTTTCTATCTATAAGACCTCTTTGTTCAAATAGCACTTCCAAGATCTGATACATAGTAAGAAAGGAGGGAGCAAATGGTTATGGATGGTCAGTCACACATCTCCATATTGCATGGGAAAACAAGATTGATATTGTGAAATTCTCAATTTAATGTCTTATCAAATTGGATTCCTTCCTTGAGTTTTTAATGTAAAAACTGTGTCTCTCTTCCAGAGCTGTATAGGAGGAGGACATTCCAACTCCCTTCTTGAGATGCTTTACTTAATTACCATGACTTGCATTTTTAAAGGCAGACTCTGAAATTTCATTTATTTTAGGACTTTCATTCATTAGTGTTATAAGTAAAAATCTGATTTATAGAGCTCAGATATACTAGAAGTGACTGAAGAATGTTTACTTAATGGCAATGAATGAACTACAGCATTTTTCCTCTCTAATGATAAGATAGTCTTTAAAAAGTTTGCATGCGATTTTGTGATTATATTCTCTCCCTAGTCCCCAAAGAACAGATAACATCTAAATTACATCTCATAATCCTTTCTAGGATGGTGAGAGTGAAGTTCTGTCTATAGTACATATGAAGTAACTACAACTCGAATTACCAAAATACTGAATTAACCAGAATACATTCTACTGCTTCACTTTTAGGGAAAAAAGAAGCAAATGATACCAAGACAAGCTCATAACAGAGATCTAATCAGCAGATGTGTACGGATGAAAATACAGGTACAAATGAATTTCTTACACTCTTTTGGATCTCCATCTAAATCGTAGTATAATGATTACTAGTATTCAAAATGTTAAAGTAGAATGTGGAATCAGCAAAAGATTGAGCAATCAAACTTTCAATGAGAGTTAAACACTTTAGAAGAGCTTATTCCAGGTGTTTCACAGTACCTTAGGTTTAGGGAGGTGGAAATATGCAGACGAAGCACCTGATGCCCTGCATCGCGCAGTTTTCAGTGGCTGTGGCAGATGACTCTCTTTGGAAACCACTGAACTACCAGATTTTGCTCAAGACAAGAGACTCTTCACCCAAGGTTCGATTTGCTGCTCTGATTACCGTGTTAGCACTGGCTGAAAAACTAAAGGAGAATTACATTGTCTTGCTACCAGAGTCCATTCCTTTCTTAGCTGAATTGATGGAAGATGAATGTGAAGAAGTAGAACATCAGTGCCAAAAGACTATTCAGCAACTGGAAGCTATACTGGGAGAACCACTCCAGAGCTACTTTTAAAACTTTGGGGTGTTGGTGTTTCTTACTCTGTTCAGAGGTCAGATTTACTTTTCATATTTTTATTTTGGGTGTGGTACCATATTACTTTTGGTACCCTGTCACCTGTCTAGGCTCCTTTATGAAAGTCCCACCTGGTTTGTACTACTATAGAAGCCTCCCCTGCCACTTGTACAGAATTGCAATAAGAATAAATGATACCTGCTATTTAAAAAAAAATTTACTTCTCTGTATTCGAGGAATGATGACCCCAGACACTATTTGTCTACTTTTGGCAAACTCATGTAGTATGCATGGGGAGAAGAGCCATTCTATGAAAAAGAGCCTTCCTTGACCTTTATCTTTAAATTCTACTCAAGTTTCCTTCTATTTCTTTGTCTTAACTGAATCTAGACAATCTTCTAAGAACAAGGCTTCATCTGTCAGCCTTCCAAATGGGGGGATATTTCCCCTCCAAGTGACTCCAGAATTGAGTGTGCCAGTGTCCTCCCCATTGCCACATTCAGGCCATTACTCCTTTCCTCTCTAGCTAGTTTTCCTTGCTTTGAAGCTTGTGTTCCATTCCTTGTGCTGGTCTTCACCTGAACTCCAGTCAGGCCTCCTCCACTGGTGCTTCTCTGGTCAGCTCCCTCACCCCTTCACACCAACTCCATCTATCAGCCCACATGACTTTAATGTCCCTATGAATGAACAATTCACCACTCCAATGAATTACCGACTCTGCCTCATCCATTGTATGTTATGGAACTTGGCAATACTTGAAACTACTCCATTTCTGAATCTAATGGTGCAAACATCTTGTATTCATTCATAATCTTCTTTTCTTTCAACTTGCTTTGTTAAGTACCCTACTACTTCAAGTGGACCTTTCCTTCCATCTCTACATCCTCTAATGAATCTATTCATCAATTTCTCTTTTCTACCTATTTTCTTTCAATTATTGGTAGATTTTGGGATCCATCATGTCAATTACTTTGCAGCAAATTCACTCCCAACCCTAGATGAACCCAAGCCTTCTCCTTGTCTGCACCCTGGCTGCTGAAAACACCTGAGGAAAAACACAGTGAGGCAGACTGCTACCACTACACATTAGTGGTCAGTGGTGACCCCACCCAGGCCATCAATACTACCTGGCAGCTTGGTCTTCAAATGTCTACAGATTCTCTGTTAAACCTGTTTTATTTTTCACAAATTCCCAACTTTCTCATTCTCAGCTAAGTTTGCTTCCTGTTTCACTGGAAAAATGGAGTCCATTAGAAAGGAACTTCATGCAGCCAACTGCTTTCCCTCTTCCAACAAAGGCCAACCCTTCTGCATGTGCTCTGCAATCCATCTCACCAGGGTTTTCTCAGGGACATTAATTATTTTCTCTTTTATTTTATTTTAATCTCTTCCTCTCTTAGACCCTTCCCATCAGTACTTATGTTGCTATTAGCTATCACATTATAGCAAAAAAAAAAAAAAAAAAAAAAATCTGGAAACCACATAATCCTCTAGCTACCACCCCTCTCTTGTCCTTCATTCTCAAATCTCTGGCCTGAGTTGCCTACAGTGTCTCTCCATATTCTTAGCTCTAATTCTCTTCACAAATCTTCCCATTTACCTTCTGTCTCATCCACTCCATGGAAACAGTTCTTGTTAAAGTCATGAGTTATCTCCATCACTTAATTCAATGTACTCTTTTTTTTTTAACTTTTATTTATTATGTAATCTCTACTTCCAAAGTGGACTTGAACTCAGTACCCTGAGATCAAGAGTCTCAGGGTCTACTGGCTGAGTCAGCCAGGAGCCCCTCAATGTCCTCACAACACACCACCTCTCAGAATCATTCCACCAAATTGACCACTCACTCTTTTGAAACCCTTCTTCCCTTTGGCTCTCATGATATCATGCATTCCAGTTTCCTTCCCTCATTCTGACTCTTCCCCTCACCCTTTGACAAACACTCCTCTTCCACCTACCTTGTAAATGTGGGACGGCTCCCAGACACAGTTCCACCTTCTCCCCACTCCACATTCTGCCACCAGGCAATCCCCTCCATACCCCTGGCTTCAACTGCTACCTATGTTCCCACCAACTTAAGTTCTATCTCCCACCCAGACTTCTCTTTTGAAACATTCATTTGACATCTTCATCTAGATGTCCCTCAAATACCTCAACCTAAGTGCACCTAAAACCGAACTCATGATTCAGCCTCTTCCCCTAAAACTTCTCTTCTAGTAGATGCTTTTACCACTCACCTAGTTCCTTGAACTATATATACCTTGGACTCAGCCTTGACTCCCCTTCCTGCTTCTTTGAATTGACGAATGATTTCAACATAATATAGTAAATATGAAGATGGAAGCATATAAATCGCAAAATGGAACAAAGATAAGTAGCATTTCATCAATCTGAGGAAGTCTACCAATGTAGCTGCTAGTGAGTGACTCAGAGTGGCCTTGGACCCAAAATTCAGACAAAAGCTTAGTCAACAATCTGGTGCTTATTTCAGCTTCCCTTATAGCTGGTTCTTTTCTCTGTCTTCCTGAGACTAATGCCCTTGGAGAACCCAAGGCAGTTTAGCAGCTCTCTTTGCCGAGCTGTCAGTGGAGCAATAAATCAGCCCATCAGGTGATCTAGCTTTCCCTTTTTGCCCTCTTGCTGTGAACATAGGCCAAACTAACATTTAGGTTTTTCTGTAAGACAATGCTAATCTGGAAGATTGGTTGCCTATACAGGGAAAAGGTGAGCAGGGACCAAATCACTAGGAGTCTTGTTTGACTTCTTAAGAAGCAAGGACTTGCTTTGTAACTGGGAGAAGCCTCTGAAGTTGTAAGTAGGAAATGGATACATGAGGAGATAAACTCATGCCTTTGGTTCTTTCTCCTGGAACCTCCTGCCCCCTATTTATAGAAAATTGTGGAATTTCACATCCGAATAAAATTCTAGTGTAAGTTCACCAATCCATACAACAGTGTGTTGCATAACTTTTATTTTTTTTTAATTTTTTAATTTATTTATGATAGTCACACACACACACACACAGAGAGAGAGAGAGAGAGAGGCAGAGACATAGGCAGAGGGAGAAGCAGGCTCCATGCACCGGGAGCCCGACGTGGGATTTGATCCCGGGTCTCCAGGATCGCGCCCTGGGCCAAAGGCAGGAGCTAAACCGCTGCGCCACCCAGGGATCCCTTGCATAACTTTTAGAAAAAAGAATGTCAGGTTATAAAAATTACATTCAGAAAATTATTGTACTTCTTACATGTTTATCTGGCTCCACTATAATAAGCAAAGTTTTTACTCCCCAAACATTTGCAAAATATATTATCTATGTGCTAAGGATACCAACCTTGGGTCACACTTGTTCCTTTTCCTATAATAGCTGAATTCAGGTAGAGTTTGTTGTCAGAAAGGGCTCTGCACAAGTCTATGGGATAGTGGGCCACTGTACTTTGTCCTTGTCACCTGGCACAGAGCAATGAGGGCTTTGTTCGCTCTCCAGATGCGTTGTCAATCCTCAGACAAATCGAGGCACTTTTATGCTGTTATTTTAAAGCCTCAGCAGCTCCCCAACTCAGTATTGGAGTTTGGCAGGATGCTGCTGTCTGTGGGAAAGTACCCTGATTCAAAATAAATATCTCTTAAGAAATTTTCCATTACCTGGAACCGGTTTCTTAGTTCAAGAACCCACTGTTCAACATTCATGCTATTGATATGTAAACATTTTGGTTGCTAAGGAGATAGACAAATGGATAAAAGAGGTCAAATGGATAAAGACATCCTTAGTGAAGTCATGTAGTGACAACCAAAGTTTACTTCTAGGCATAGTTTTACTGTTGCGGACGATCAACACGGAAGGCACAGCCTTTTATTGTGTAAATCTACACTCAGAGGAAAGCATTGCCCTTGGCCTGGTTTTAGAAAGCATTAAGGGTCTCTAAGGAAGGTGGTGAATGTGAAGTTGAATTTGCGTCGCAGTGATACTTTCTTTCCTGGCGGAGGAGCTGGGCCTGAGTAGAATCTGGAAAGCTATATGGTAGGTGATAGATGCCCTGGTCTGCAGCGAGCGAGACCGCTGAGCCTCCGGGTTTTATTCCAGAAGCAGCTCCTCCGCAGAGCAGTGGCACTTGCGGGAGGCCGGGGCTCGGAGCCGGGGCGGGCCCTGGGCGGGGCTCCAGCCCAGCCCCGCTTCCCTGCGTGCCCGCCCCCTGCGCGCCTCCCGGGCCCGCGGGTCCGCTGCCTTTTGCTCGCCTTTTAGCTCTTCTGGTCCTGTTTTAGCTCTTCTTTTTGGGTCGGTCGGAGTAGGCGTCGATTTACATTTCCTTGCTGTCATTTCCTGGAGTCCTACGGAGTTCAGGATATTTGCATAAGATTACTGGCTTTTAAAGATACTTCCTTTCTATTTTTTGTGTGTGCCTGTTTTCATATTTTTAAAAATTTGTCATTTGTTTTCTCTTTAACACTCTGATTATGAAAACCTTGTACTTTTATATATTCCTATGTTTTCTCCTATAATGGCACCGACCTTTTACCTTGTAACTTCATGGCATCTTTTGTTCTATAAAATCATAATCTTTATGATTTGTTTTCTTTCTCTTCACATCTGCTGTGTTAGAAGCCCCACAGACCAGCCTACCTTAGGTGGGATCCTGGGGATCCATTTACTAGCTCTGTGTCCCCGGGGTAGGTTCTTTGACTTCTCTGTATCTTTGCTTTCTCACTTGCAGGAAGGGGCTACTGTGAGGTTGTGAGGATGACGCGTGTTGAATGCGCAAAGCCCTGGAATAGTGCGTGGCTGGTATCTCTGGACAGGTGTTTGCTATTATTATTCTTACCCGGGTTACTAGTCTGCTTTCATTTTTCTCCATTTTGAGTAATCTATCCATTTTCCAGTAAAAAACAAACAAACAAACAAACAAACAAAAAACCCCTCTGTTATGAACTATACTATATTATACCTATGTGGGTCTGTTTCTAAGCTCTGTCCGATCCCCTTGATCTACTGGTCTATTTCCAAGGGCAATACTCTATTGTGTGTGTGTGTGTGTGTGTGTGTGTGTGTGTGTGTGTGTGTGTGTGTTTTAAGGTTTATTTATTTATTTTAGAGAGATAATGTGAGAGCAGGGGGAAGGACAGAGGGAAAGTGAATCCTCAAGGAGACTCTTCACTGAGGGAAGAGCCCAAGGTGGTCAATCCCAGGACCCTGAGATCATGACCTGAGCCAAAATCAAGAGTCCCATGCTTAACCAATTGAGCCATGCAGGCGCCCCAATACTCTATTGTTTTAATTAGTATAGCTTATGATAAGAGTCTCTATGTGGTAGGATAAGAACCTACGCTTATTCAAAATTGTCTTGGCTTAACTTGGTCTTTTATAGCTTCATAATAATGATGAAATCATCTTGTCAATGACATGAACATTTGATATTTATTGGAATAGCATTACGTTTATAGATTTGTTGGGGGACATTCAGCATATTTACATTGACTGTTTCTTTTGCAGCCTTCAAAAAAGATTTGCAAATTTATTCACGAAGGTCTTGCATTTCTTTTATCAGATATATTCTTTTTATCTGAAGTTATCCTGTGAATTTGTGGTCAGCTTGAATGGATTCTTTTATTTTACATTTCTAATTGAATCTTCCTAATCTATAGAAATGATTTTGATTTTGGAATATTGATCTAGTGTCCAGAAATCTGGTTGGAAATCTTGAAATCTTCTTTTTGGTTCTAATTAGCTTGTAGAGCTTCAGTGTTTTGTTTTGTTTATTGCACTGGTTAGGATTTCAAATACAGTGTTGAATAGTAGTGATAGCATCCCTCTTGCGGTGTCTGATTTAGATAAATGTTTCTAAAATTTCACCCACAGTAAGCTGTTATTATAGATGTTTTGGTAGCTAGCTTTTAATAGTATTAGGACCATCCCCTTCCCCACCTTCTTTGTTAAGAGTATCTATCACGATTGGATTTCGAATTTTAGTTAATGCTATATTACTGATCTTATTTCTCCCCTTATTCTGCTAATATGGTAAGTCATACTTATGGACTTCCCAAATCTAAAACATCTGAGATTTACCATCTCTAGTTTGCATTATGAAACATTTTACCAATCAGGTTGGCAAAAATCTGAGGGTTCAATAATCTACTTTTATTGTTGACGTGTTGGGAAAATGGGCTTTATCATGCATTGTTTGTAGAATAAATAATAATTTGTACCAATCCCACAGAGAGCAAATTGGAAGACACCTATCAAAATCTGCAGAATTACAAGTCCACAGATTCTTTGATCCATTGATCCCACTTTTAGAGATACATCCCTCAGACACTTGCACGTGTGTGACATGATGGGTGCACAGTTTTATTCAGTATGGCATCACTTGTAATAATAACAGATGGGAAACAATCAAACTGTTTACTTGTAGGAAACTAGTTTATGCTCTGACCTTTAACAATTTAGAGGCATCTGTCATGCTTCCTTCCATCCTGCCATGTGTCATCATCAACATTAGATCCTCCTTGGCAACTCAAGATTTAGCATGTTTGGGACATAGTAGGTTCTAAGTTAATATGTTGAATAAATGAATGTTCAAAACGGTACCCTTTCTCCCCTCTTTTGGAGCTTTCCCCACCTCAGTAAATGGCTCCACTGGGGATTTGCTCAAGCCATATGCCTGGCAATCATCCTTACCAATGGACCCCATATCCAACCCATACTCAAGATATATTTGATTTCCAAGATCCATCTTTGTTCCCCTGCCTCAGTTGAAGTCCTTGCCTCTGTCATTGGTCCCTTGCTTCCTTCCTATTTACCTCCAGTCTATGTTGCAAGAAGCCTGAGTGATCTTCATGGAACATAACTAGGAAGACTTACCTCCTCCAGTCCAGATCTTTCAATGCCTTACATTCTTCCTATCCTTTAGCTCACCTTCAAGGCCCTGCCTGGCCTTTCTGCACCTCATCCTGCCACCTCGCAATGCTCCAGCTGTATCCTTGCTTTGTTTTCTCAAGCACATCAAGTGTCGGGACTTCTGTCTGAACTCTGTCCTTCCCTGTGCATGGCTGACTCCCACTTATCCTTCAGATCTCAGGCAGAGATCTGCCTTAGCCCCCCATCTTAGCTTCCCCCACTCTAAAGGGTTCTCACCACTATATTCTCTCTTAGTACCACACTCCCTTCCTCCAGACCCCTCATTACATGGCAGTCATACATTGGCTGTCCTGTTCTTGGGATGGTCTAGTGAGTCTCCCTCCACATCCCCTGAGCTCTGTGAGTACCCAGACCCTCTCTGTTTTGTTCAGCCCCCGGCACTTCAGCGTTCAACAGATGTTTGAATGAATGGCTGAATGTTAGTGTTGTGTTTGGCTGTACTTACTTCAGTCTTGTTCTGTGTATAATTTTTACATGTGCAGCCTGATGTCGCCTGGCCCCTCTGCCACCAGGGTCACCTGGTCCCCTCTGTCATTTGTGATCACAGATTGTTTCCAAAACTCCTCCTGATGCTCCAGAGGGAGCTCACCAGCTTGAACATTTGCCCAAGTTTGCTTGAGGACCAGTAGCTCATCTCTTCAAGACAGTGTCTGAGCCTGCAGCCACCTTGCTAGGGGCCTTCTAGTTCCTGTACCAACCTTGGCTGAGGCTGCAACCACTGGAGATGTCTGGGGGTACCTAAGACACTACCACATGGGCTGTCAGCTGGCTTTAGTTGCAATGGCCAGCTTCCTCCAGTTGATGCATGCAATAAATAATCTAGCTTCCTGTGGCTTTCACTTTGGTATTTTGAACATATTTTCTATGTTAATACAGCTTCTTTCATTTTGTAAAAGGGCTGCCTAATATTCAGTCAGCCTTCAAATGGCTACTTAATATTTCCATGATTAATCAATCATAAGAATATCAATAATTAAACAAGTCAAAGCCTTGCCGATTCCATTGTATTTGTACAAAAATACTAAGATTCCCTTGACCACCTTCTCCTTTCATAAGCTAGCTTAATTTAAAGAAATGTATAGAATAATGAATCTTGTACTTTTTCTGTTGTAACAATGTCTTGAAAGACTATCCCCTGTTTCTTGGGGAATATGCAGAAATTAAATTGGGGATTTTCCTACCATCTCCCCAGAGAATGTCCCTCCCAGTAAGTAAAAAGCCATTTAGTATTTCCCGTCCATATTCTTACATTATTACTGGAAATGTATTTTACTTCTGTCTCCTCTTCTAGAATGAAAGGTTAAAGATTTTATTACTTTCAAGGTCTTTGCTTTTCAGAGAATAAATGTTAAATTGTAAAATAGAGGCAACGTTTGACAGAAATTCATTCAAGATTTATAAGTATTTTAAACACTTTAAGTTAATTCTCCATGCTTTTGAAATAATTTAGTATTTTATTTTTATTTATTTGTTCGTTTATTTTTAAGATTTGATTTTTGAATGATCTCCACATGGGGCTCAAACTCACAACCTTGAGATCAAGAGTTGCACGCCCCACTGACTGAGCTAGACCAGTGCCCCTAACTTAGTATTTTAAAAATTGGACATTTCATGTTGTTCTTGAGACAAGTCTATGAAAATTGCAATTCCTGGTTATTCCCATCTCTTCCTTACTGTTTTCCTAATCACTTGAAGGCAGAGAGGGTGGCAGTAGGGGATTTAATGAGAATTTATAGCCATGTATGGGGAGGAGTTGGGTAAAGGAGAAAAAAGGCCTAAGAAGAGCATGTCCTTATTTGTTTAAGCCTTCTTCACTTTGTGAATTTATGGAGGAACTCTGCACTCCAGGAAGCTTGTTCAAGGTAGGGGGAGAGAAAGAAAGCTAAGAAGCAAACATTCATGTTCTCTCTTTTCTCCAGACGAAGCCTCAGAATCATAGCAGGGGCTGTGGTATGGTGCGGTAGAATCATCCAGATAGGTTTGAAATTGTGTATATGCGTGTGGTGGGTGATGGGTCCTACTGACACACTTGAGTAGGAGCAGTGAGGACAGGTTGCAAGCCCCTGGGGTTGCCCATCTAGTGTGGCCCATGAATCAATGCACAGCTTCGGTTGGGGAGCTTGTCTAAGCCAATGGTCCCAAGATAGGACTCTTGATTCCCCACCTGTAACACATGACACACACAGGAGCCAGAAGTTGCCTCAAGTAGATATGGAGGAGCTGAGAGGACAGAGTAGGGGGCTACTGAACAGGGACCCTGATGACCAGTGGCTTTGCTGGGGTTAGCAGTAACTTGCGTCATTCATGCTATGGCATTCCACGGCCAGCAGACGAGGATACTACCCAAACTAGCCACCTCTTCCCTCATAGCCATGAAGACCACCAGCTTCCCCATACCCTTATCCACCTTTAGAAGGATCAGAGGGAGGGCAGGAATAGTTCTGTCAAGGAGCTGAACTTTAGCTGACCACTTATAAGAAGAGATAATTTACGCCAGAAATGATCAAGGCAGAATACATTCAGAAGTTAGTTTTGTCTCTCTTTTCCCAGTTAGTATTCAGCATGGAATAGGCTTGTAATACTGTAATTATATAATTATAGCGAAATGAAAAAGTCCTTTTTTGGGGGGTGCAACAGAGCTGATTTTGTATGGATTTGAAATTTCTTGCTAAAAAGTGAATAAAAGATAAAATAAAATTTCTTACTTTGGTATTTTTAAAAGATTTATTTATTTATTTATTTATTTATTTATTTGAGAGAGAGAGGGAGAGAGATCGTGTGCAGGGGTGGGGGTGTGGAGAAGCAGAGGGCAAGAAAGAGAAACTCAAGCAGATTTCTCACTGAGTGTGGAGCCAGTGCAGGGCTCCAACTCTAGACTCATGAGATCACCACCTGAGCAGAAACCAAGAGACACTTTGCCAACTGTGCCACTCAGTGCCCCATCTTGCTTTGGTTTTTAATTAAAATTTCCCCAAGTATATGTTAAACATTCCATTCCTTAATCCATATAACACATTACATCCTTGGGACTGATCATTATCTTCCTTTGGAGTTTTGCTTTCTGAAGCCAGAACATTGTTCTCACTGGTTTTGGACCATGAGAGGGTGAAGGCTTGCCTCCTGTCTCTCCCATGTTGAGTTCCTTAAACAAGACAAGTGCAGGCCCTTGCTCATGGCTCTGACAAGAACTGAAGGATTGTTCTGTGTTTCCCAAGTACTGACTTTCATCCACTCTTCACTGCACAGAGCCTGTACCCATTTCCACATTTGACTTCCTGTGATGCCCTGTGGATTGGATGTAAGGAGTACATAGCTGCAACATGTCAGCTCGCTACTTGCATTGTCTTTCCTTACCAGAGGACTGCCTAAGACAAGGGCCACATGCCAATGCTATTAAATAACTACCTCACCTCCCTATTCTCTTTTAAGAAAACATAGTGGAAAGGAAGGAAGGATGGATAAAAGGAAGGAAATCCATTTTATATTTAGGGTTCTAAAGCCACCGGCAGTCTCCTTAGGGAATAGTGAAGCTATGTTTAAACACAGCTGGTGGTTATATAGAGATGCTAATGCCATCTCTAGAATATGTAATTGGATGTGTGTGTTGACTAAAGCTTCCTAATTAATTTGCATGAATTAAGAAAAGATGTAGTGGGTTCACAGAAAAATTTTTTTCTGAAGAATCCAGTTTTATAACTTTCAAGGTCATTTGGAAAGGTCGCTTCCTGTGTTACCTTCTCATTGAACATACACTATTGCCTGAGCCAGAGCAGAGGTCCCTGTGGGGACATCTGGAGACAGGCAGCACTTGTGTGAGACATCCTTGTTCAGTCATTTTAATCAAGTATCGACTGAACACTTGTTCTGAATCAGGCATTGAACAAGGCTCCAAGGGCAGAAAATTTAAGAAAGCAGTGAAAGGGTAAGGGTAACAAAAGCTTTCAGATGCTTTCCCAGAATTATGTATAGCACACAAGGTCAGGGCATGAAAGAGGAAGGAGTGATGGTTTCTCTTTGGGGTAAGGGAAGGCTCTGGAAAGATTTGAAGAAATGACTTGCTTTTGGGCAAAGATGATGGAGGTGTTTGCTGTGCAGTTGTTGGATGGGAAGGAAGCAAGGGGAAGGAGCCCTATGGACCAAGGTCCAGAAGTGTGAAATAATCCTACTTACTAGGAGCTGGAGACAGCTGGCTTGGGCTGGATGCACACACCAAAGAAGAGTCTCTCTCTCTCTCTCTCTCTTTAAAGATTTATTTATTTATTTATTTATTTATAGAGATGCAGAGAGAGACAGAGGCAGAGACACAGGCAGAGGGAGAAGCAGGCTCCATGCAGAGAGCCCGACGTGGGACTCGATCCAGGGTCTCCAGGATCACGCCCTGGGCTGCAGGTGGCGCTAAACCGCTGCGCCACCGGGGCTGCCCCGAGTCTCTTCATTTTTTAAAGATTTAATTAATTTATTTATTTATGAGAGAGTGAAAGAACACAAGCAGGGGGAGTGGCAGAGGGAGAGGGAGAAGCAGGCTCAGGGACTCCCCCCCACCCCCCCCATGGGGCTTGATCCCAGGACCCTGGGATCATAACCTGAGCTAAGGGCAGATGCTTAACCTACTGAGCCACCCAAGCACCCAGGAGCATCCCTTCTTGAATAAAACCTTATCATTAAAAAAAGGTCATCTCCTTATGGACTTTTGCCTGCAGCTCACTGTCAGAACATGATCACATGGGGAGCTGTACATGTTTAACTGGGCATGTCATGGTACCAAGCAAAATCCAGATTTGTTATTCAAGGGAAGAATGGATATTGGGCAATCACCTAGTCATATTGACTGTGATGAGTTTGCTGTTTTATTATTATTATTACATGATGTTGGAGCATTTACTTCTTCAGGCCTCAATTTCCTCATCTCTAAAATGGGGTGAGTAGGGACTACCTAGAAGGATTATTTTGGGAACTAGAAATGATGGATATAAAGCATCCAGGACATAGCAGGTATTCAATAAATAGTAGGGTGAGGTTCATTTTCCCCTCCCTTTGGTTCCTCTCCTTTACTCTCTCCTTCTTCTCCTTCTTCTTCTTCTTCTTCTTCTTCTTCTTCTTCTTCTTCTTCTTCTTCTTCTTCTTCTTTCTTCTTCTTCTTCTTCTTCTTCTTCTTCTTCTTCTTCTTCTTCTTCTTCTTCTCCTTATTCTTATTCTTATTCTTCAAATACATGCCTCACTTTCCTCCTCTTTAGTTTTAGAGTATATAGAAATATCTGGAAAGCCTGGAGACTGTATTTTAGTTTAAAATTAAAATTCTCCATCCTGCCAGATAGTTCATGTTGTCTTTGCTCTGCAATTAGGTGACATCTTTTGTGAAAACATCATGCGGTGTTCATAATGATTTGTCTTCAGCCACTAACATCAAAAAAGATGTAATTAATGCTTGAATTAAATGTCATCAGAAATAACCCACTGAGATTCATTGAGAATGTGTCTGAAGAAGTCAGTAGAATTAGATAGGTTGTTTGAATTCTCAATGAAAGGGAAATAGAATTTATTAAGTGAGTGACTTACATAAGGTACAGTGTTAGGTTCTTTACCTACTTTATTTAATATTTTCAAAGGCCTCTTGAGTTAAGCATTATTATTATTTGTTCTTCTGTTATGGACTGAATGTTTGTGTCCCCAAACTTCGTATGTTGAAATCTAACCTCCAATGTGATTGTATTAGGAGATGGACCTTTGGGAAATAATGAGGTCCTTAGGTGAAGCCCTAATGAATGGAGTTAGTGTCCTCATAAGAGACCCCAGAGAGCTCCCTTGCTCATTCCACCACGTGAGGACATAGCAAGCAAAATGTCATCTCCGAATTAGGTAGGGGGTTCTCATCTCGCAATTTGATATTGGATTGCTTGACTTCTAGAACTGTGAGAAATAAATTTCTGTTGTTTGTAAGCCACCCCGTTAGATGAAGAAACTGAGCATATTAAAAAAAAAAGATTTTTATTTATTTATTCATGAGAGACACACAGAGAGTGAGAGAGAGAGGGGGGCAGGGAGAAGCAGGCTCCACGCAGGGAGCCTGATGGGGAACTCGATCCTGGGTCTCCAGGATCATGCTCTGGGCTGAAGGCTCGCTAAACCGCTGGGCCACCCGGGCTGCCCGAAATTGAGCATATTAATTTGAATTGTATTTGCTTGTTTTTAACGGAAATAATAGTAGTTTAAATGAGGTGCAAGTTTGTCTTGTCTCTTGTGTAAAAGATACTCAGTGTTCATGAAGATATAGATTTTCTTAGAGGCTAGCCAGTCTGGCTCTTGGCGGATGCACAGAGCCAAGTTGTAACCCAACTATCCTAAGACCAGAACTTGAAGTCTTGACCACAATGCAGGCTGCATCTTGCAGGTCGATATATAAAAAGATCCAAACATTTAGGTTTTAGGCAGCCTCCATATCTAATTTATAATGTATTATGAACATGTGCCATGAATGGTTTATTTATTCAATGTCATACTATCTTTTTTAAAAAATTAAAAAGATGTTTAGTGTTCAAGAGTTAGTCCTAGAACAGCAACTCCATAGTCAATGCACTCAGGCTTCTCCAGTCTTTCTGCTCTTCCACTGGCTTCCCCTGCGGTGTTGAGCCATGATCCAAGATGGCTGCTGTGCCTAAGAATAGATGCTAGATGGTAGTTTGTGCACATTTTTACCTTCACTAGACAATCCTAAATTGTTACATATTAGTTATAGAAAAGATCACAATCTTTTCAATCACATGTGGAACATTATAAAATATGGACTATGAACTAGGCCACAAAGCAAATCTCAACACATATCAGAGTCATTATTGCACAGGCCACTTTCTCTAACTAGAATGCATTTAAATTAGAAGTTAATGTACAGTTGAAAATTTTGTGACAGATTTAAAAAAAAATAATGGATGAATCAAAGAAGAACTCAGCTATATTCAAAATGAAGTGAAAATGACTTATAGTCATATTTCTGGTATACAGCTAAAGTTGTACTTAATGGAAAAGTTATAACCATAAAAGCATATGTGAGAAGTGTTTGACTCAAGAATAGAGGAGGAGCACGAGGCTGGCTCAGTCAGAAGAGTATGCGACTCTTGATCTCAAAGTCATGAGTTTGAGCCCACTGTGGGTGCAGAGATTACTTAAAAAATAAATAAACTTTGGGCACCTGAGTGGCTCAGAGTAAGTGTCTGCCTTCAGCTCAAAACATGATCTCCAGATCCTAGGATTGAGCTCTGTGTTGGGCTCCCAGCTCAGTGGGGAATGTGCTTCTCCTTTTCCCTGTACTTCTCCTTCTTCTTGTGCTCTCTCTCTCTCAAACGAATAAGTAAAATTTTTTTTAAAAAACTTAAAGAATAGAGAAAAAAAGACACAAGCCGAAAAAAAATGAAGAAAAGAAATAATAAATGTCTACAGAAATTAATGAACTAGAAAAAAATAGAGGAAGAAACAAGCAAGAAAACCAAGAGCTTGCTTTTGAAAAGAATAATAAAGTCGGATAACTGCTGGCAAGATGACTCAAGAAAAATGAGACAAGATGCAAATATATGAATTATAAAGGGGGTTGTAACTATAAATTTATCACGGATTTTAAAAGCCATAAGAATACTATAAATAATGTGTATATCTGTAAAACTTAAACAAAATGAATGATTTTTCAAGTATATAAATCTGAACAGTATGTAAGATATGATCCTGCTTTTTATTAACTATATATTTATATGTAGCTATTGTAAAAGGAAAAGATGTTCAAATATTTTGTGTTAACTATGGGATACAAATTTAGGAATTTTTATTGTTTTTATCCATCCAAGTTTTCTAATTTTCAACAGTAAATATAGATTTTAAAACCCACTAAGGGCTGGTTGGGAAGGGATGGAGGAGGGTCACACTACCTCCAGGACACTCGGAGTTTATATTCTAGTGTCCTTTCATGGGCCTCTTGCTCTGGCAGGGACACCATGCTGTATGATATTCCCCAACCCATTCTCTACTCTTCCTTCTGGAGTGAGCTGTTTCTCCAACTTACAGGCTTTCTCACCCTGGGACATAGACCCTTGCATCTATGCAGCCATATCCCGTCCTAGGCCCATTTCCAGTCCTTCAAAGTCCAACCTTTCTGGGAGAAGAGGGTTGAGCACAGGAGGCACAGATAGTGATGGGTCTGGTCAAAGGACCTGGGATGTTGGAGTCACACAGACACACAGATATGGATTTATATCCCTTGTTTGCCTCTTTCTGGCTTTATGGAGTTCGTCCTGTTCCTTAGCTTCTCTCATCTTTAGTTTGTTGGTGATGATGCTATGTTCTAAAATGAGGTGAAGTGTATGAAGCAACCACCATGTAATGGATGCTCAGTAAACGTGAGTTCTTTCCTCCACTGTTTGCCTGTGGTTGTAACTAATTTACTAGTAAGCTTGGAGTGTTGGGAAAGGATGATTCGTGTGTGTGTTGCTGTTGCTTAGCACGTGGGGCTTAGTATTCCTAAACTGGAGCATTGTTGGGGGGCAGAGTTGGAGAGGCAGGGAGTATACGCAATTAATCAGATACCCCAGCAACTAAATGCTGGGTTTCTGCTAGCAGGAGAAATAGTAGTTAGAGACTTTCCATAGACTATAAACATTTTACTAGGGGAAAGGGGTTATGAATTTTCATCTGCTTGCCCAGGAAGAATGTCAAGGTCCACAGAAGGGAACTGCTTTTGCTTTAGGGAACCACACACGGAGGATAGCAGGAGGTGAGACTGCCTCCTGCTGGACTTGTTGGGGAAAGGCAGAGGGTGAGAAAATTCCTGCAATGAGAATTTGAGAACTTTTCCCTGTGCTGGGGGAAGAGATGGCTGGGTGACGGTCTGGCCATGCATGGAGTGAGCCAAGGCATCAGTTAAGTGGGTGGGAACTGAGAATTCAGTCAGAGCAGGAATTCAGAATCACAGCTCTTACTCCATGCCAGTCATTTTTAAAAATTTAGGGCAGGTGCTAGATTTTTTGCTATTTGTGATGAATGCCTGAACCATTTGGGAAAAGAGGATTCCAGAAAACTGGAGAAATTGGTGGGTGTCTGGGTTGGCCATGAAAAGTTGAGTAACATTGTCTCCATGTGCTAGGAGTCTAAAGAAATGACTCCTACAGGTTAGTCCTGGAGTGTTTCATCACTTCCCACGAGAGCAGAGACTTGCACTGAACTTTGCCACATTGTGCAGAACTTGGGTAAGAGTTTGACAGATCTTTAAGAGTCTTGCGATGAATCAGACCCTAAAAATCAACTTTAGCTTCTGGTTGGTTGAAAAAATGCCTGTTTGCCCTAAGGGTTTCTTTGGGTACTCTTGACCATGTCCTTCTCTGCAAGTTTGGAAATTCCTCTTCTAAGAGGCTGTTCCTCCGCCCACCTCTCTGGCTGCCTCTGTTGTTCTTTTCCCTTGCCCCTCTCCGGTAGTTTGAACATAGTGACTCTTCCTGGCAGCCTTCCCCAGCCCAACTCCTCGCTCAGTTCATACTCACCACATCCATTCCCAAGGCTGTGCCTCTTCCATGAGTTGAAGGACTCACAAGTTGATGGCCGTAGCTGCTGTGTTTTGGGTGCCCACTTCCCCATGAATGTCCCGAGTGCCTTCAAGTCACCATATCCCAGACAATGAGATGATCTCCCTCTCTCTCATCTATTTAGATGACTGATGGGCTGATGGCCATGACAGGGCTCCCAGTCCCCAGGATTAGATCCTTCACGATGACAGTTAACTCTTGTCCTGCCTCATCACTTGCATCTGGCCACCCTCGCTTCTCCCACACTGCAGTGCAGACAGAGTGGGCTCTCAGGCGGACTGTAGTTGACCCTCTGTGTCTTTCTTAGGTATCAACCATTCCCATCCCTCCACTAACTCTTATCTCTGACTGTCCAAACACTTAGGGTGAGATGTGATGTTTGTCCCCATGATTCTCTACCTGCTTCCCCACCCCAGCATATTGTCCTTCTCCTGTGAGCCCTCCAGGCCAATTTACCCACACATTCTCATGTTGCAGAACATGCTGTCTTTGTATCCCACTTACTGACATCTATGTAATATTCCTCCTTTACACTGTAAGCTCATTGTTAGCAGGATGTTAACCTGAACCATCCCCTTAACTCCCTCAAGATCTGGTACATATTTGGGCCCAATAAGTGGGTTTAGTGGCTGTCAACACCCCTTGTACATCCTTGGCTGCCTGTCTACCCAGATTGTGGATAACTCTCTTGAGGACCGTGATGATTCAGCTCTGTGTCCCTGACAGCAGCTGAGCACTGTGCTCGCTTGACCAAAATATATGTCTTTAACTGAATGGTTGAAGATGACCCCATTAATCACTTCCTGTTTATTGTACCTCGAAGAACTGCAACATTAAAAGTTTTGGATAAAGCAGTTTTGGATAAAGCGGGTGAACCTTTATCCAAAGGATAAAGAGGGGTTAGAGATGGAAGAGGGATTCTAGGAGAATGTAGTGTGACAGGAGAGGAAGCCTTTAGATGGAGAGAGGGATCAAAGAAGACAACTGGTTTGATAGCATGGAGGTCTCTGGGAGGCTATGGAAAACCATTTTTCTTTGAAAGGAAAGGAACAGAAGCCAGATTGAAGTACAACCAAAGGAGTTCGATGTCATGACCCTGAGATCATGATTTGAGCCTAAGTCAAGAGTCAGGTGCTGAACCGACTGAGCTACCCAGGCTCCCACAGTGAATTTTGACATGCATGTGCACCCAAAGCGATCCCTCTCAGATCCAGACTCAGAACATTCTCTGGCCTCAACAGGCTTCTGGTGCCCTTTCCTAGCCGGACTTCACCTTCTCCAAACATAGCTATGTTCTGATTTCTAGAACTGTAGACTAGCTTTGCCTATTTTTGAACCTCATGTAAATTGAATCAGGCAGCTTGTATTCCTTTGTGCGCCACTTTTTTTGTTCAAGATTATGTTTATGAAATGCAAACATGTTGATCGTTCTTTTTCATTGCTATGTAGTAATTTTGTATGAATGATGATTATAATTTTAGTACCGAAATATTATTATTATATTTTAGAGAAAACGCCTTCCCTAAACCTAGACTATTATTTTGCCACAAATATGTTTGATTTTGTAATATTTTTCTTACACTAAATGGGTCACTAAAACATAAGTGAAAATGTATCCATTTTCAGAAAACATGATTAAAAACTGTGCAAATAAAAATCAATAAACTCTTAATTTAGTTCCTTTCCATAGAGTTGGACAAGAAGTTGATCTTCTAGAGTCAGGGTGTAGGACAAGGCTGAATGTTAATATTGGACTATGGGAGTAGCAGGGAGTAGCCTCCTTGAGTAGAAAGGTCCCCACCTCATGTGCTGTTTTATTTCTCCCCACTGCTCCTTGCTGCAATGATTTCTAGTGAGATGAGTCAAAAAACGACTAAGGAGGGTCCCAGACTCTCCAAGAACCAGAAGTTTTCAGAGCACTTCAGCATACGTTGCTGCCCGCCATTCACCTTCCTCAACTCCAAACGTGAGATCGTGGATCGGAAATACAGCATCTGTAAAAGTGGCTGCTTCTACCAGAAGAAAGAAGAGGACTGGATCTGCTGTGCCTGCCAGAAGACCAGGTAAGTGGTCTGCGCTGCCCTGGGCATCTGCCGGTGCGGCCTGCGGTCTCGCTCCACGCCCCCGCCTGCTCTGCTCTGCGATTTCTGGGCTGCTCGTCCCCCAACGCCCTGCAGTCCGCTCCCCGTTAGACTCTGCCGCTGGAAGGTGCTGCAGGGCGATCGGAAGGTGGGAGGGGGAGCAGGGCCTGCCTCCCGGTTTCCAGCTCCTGTCAGCATCCCTTAAGCAGCAGAGGAGAGCCATGGCTCCAGCCTCCAGCTTCTTTTGGCCCCCTCAGCACCAGCCGCCGTGCAACGTCCCCTCAGAGGCCCAAGCACCAGCCAGCTGCACCCCCCGCCGTGGTCAGAGCACCGGCCAAGCCACGGTCCCCTCCGGCCAAGCCACGGTCCCCTCCGAGGTTCGAGCGTCAACCACGCCCCCGCCCAGAGGTCCGACCACCACCAGCCAAGCAGCGCCCCCCTCAGAAGTCCAAGCAGCCGCCGCGCAGCAGCCCCCAGAGAGGGCCAGGCACCAGCCGTGGGGGGTCCCCCATCAAAGCTTCTAGGTTCTGGTAACACCATCTCTTCCCTTTTGTTCCCCCAGCCCTAAGGTTAGTAGCTGCCTCATGTATTTACTAACATCTGGGTTACCTCAATGGTGCTCTCTTGGCCTTACCAAACCTGTGTCAATTCCCTGCATTAAATCCCCTCATTTGAAATAACTAGTGTGGCTTGTGTTTTCCTCATAGAGCTGCGGGTACAGGACTTCCGATGGCAGTATCAGTTGCTTCTTTTGTCTAGGAGGACTTGATCAGTTGATTAATTTATCAACTCAGAGATCCACCCCCGTAATAGATTGTGTAAATGAGGCCCTCCGTCACTGTGCCTCAGAGAGAGGAGGAAGGGTGATGAGGGAACTGGTTCAGCCAATTCATGCACCCATCCTCCTGACATTTCATCTGATGTTAATCTCAGTGGCAAGATCCTTCATTCATTCACTTATTAAGTCATTCAACAAACTTGATTGCATACCATAGAGTTCCATACATCATACAGGGGGATGGGACTATAGCAGTGAACAAGCCAGGTTGTGACTCACCAGGATGAAACAAGAGAATAGTTGGTCACTATGTGGGGCGTGATTGCCTTAATATTGTCATAATCATCAAGTATATGGAGCTATGGGAACCTGGAGCAGGGCTCTGCCCATCTGGGGTCTCACAGAGGAGGTTAGGCTAGGGTAAGCAGAGAATGAAAGGAGGTCATGCAGAGACAAAAGGTGAGCCATAGACATGTTTTTGTCTGTCCCATCTGAGACTGGTCAGCTTTTCTCTTTTTTATTTTTATTATTTTTATTTATTTTATTTATTTATTGTTTTTTAAGATTTATTTATTCATTCAGAGAGAGCGAAGAGAGAGGCAGAGACACAGGCAGAGGGAGAAGCAGGCTCCCTGCAGGGAGCCCGATGTGGGACTCGATCCTGGGTCTCCAGGATCACACCCCGGGCTGTAGGCGGCGCTAAACCGCTGCGCCACCAGGGCTGCCCCTCTTTTTTAAAATAGGCTTCATTTTTAGGTCAGTTTTAGGTTCACAGCAAAATTGAGTGGAAGGTAAAGAGACTTCCCTCCCTGCTCAAACACATGGCAGGCCAATCTTTTAGTTCTTTTAATATTTGGAAATTAAGCAGTTTTGCAGATTAATAGTGGGTACTAATTATATTTGAGATTCTCATACCTACTCTGCTTAGCATGTTACTGTGTGCGCATGTCATGGGCTGTTGAATGACTTACAGGGGAATCAACTGAGGAGCATGTTAAAGATGCCCCCGGAGAATCTAATTCCTTGCGTCACCGATGAGGTCTGGAGATCTGCATTTCCAACAAGCAGCACCTCCACCCCAGCATAGTGACACAGGTGGTACACAGACCACCCTTTGAGAAGCACTGATTTAAACCATCCATAAATAAATGATCCACATTATCTGTAATGTGCAGTAAAGACACGTGGAAGGGGCCACACGTATGACGAAAAGTGAAAGCCTTAAAAAGATGCAAGATAAGGCGAGGTTAATTTGTGAAGGAGGTAAGAGGCCTCCAGTCTCTAACCCTGGAACAGGAAGTTGCATGCTAAGTTAATTAGTCATTAACTAGTCATTAATTAATTAACTAGTCTCCCAAGGTGCCTAAGTCCAAGAGGGCTGGCCAGGTAAGATAGGAAGTGTGAGAAGCAGGGGAAACTAATTAGATGCAAGGCATGTCATCTGTGGGGGTGCCTTCAAGCCACCATTTGCAGCGAGTTGCGTGATGGCTGCTTGGATGGCTGGGAGTTCAAGCAGTACACAGACAGGAGATGGAAGACCGTTAAGGCCAGCTTTATCTGTCTGCACCCAGCCTGCTGGTTTGATTCACCTAAACTCCAGAGACATCCTAATTAATGTTGGCGTAACTTGATTTCCTGTTAACTGTTCTCAGTGGGTATCAGGCCGTCTTTGCCTCCTCAGTCCTCGTTGCTCACCCGGGATAGGGGACCCAAAAGCCTCTGTTTATAATGTTCCACTACATAGAGGATGGACCATTGGAGTTCTTCCCGAGATACTTATTTTTCCTTCTCAGATTTCCAAAGGTCCTGAGGAAAAGCATTAGAGCCATTGCTTCACCATGTTATTTATTCCCTCTGTTGATACTGGTTAACTATCCCAAGTCAAAGGGGTGGGAGGAGTGCTAATGGGGAAAAAATTCACTCTTAAGCAGAGCTACTAAACTGCACTTGGAGAAAGGGTCAAAGAAGAGTTTCTGAAACAGACTTGCTTTCTGAAACGGTGCCATTCCTGAGTTCTGACCTTTAAAGATAAAACAAAAATTGACAAAGGCCTTTTGAATCCTTACTAATTCCCTTGGATAGATCTCAAAAACCAGAGAATATTTATATCTTAGGACCTGATTGGTATAATTCCATGCAGCCTAATTGAACATGGTAGAGTTCTTGTATCTGATGGGAGGAAACCCTGGCATCTCCCTCTTAATTTATTCTACCCTCAATTCCTCAAAATTTTAGGATTTCACAGGTCATCCTTGCCTTTAGGGTTAACACATGTTTCCTGGGCCAACCTTCTTTTGGTTCCTTGGTGTTTTGCTTTAGGAGCATGGGATCTGTGGTTTTGTGACTGATTTGGGGCAAGTCACATAACTTTGAGCATTGTGATGTATGCCTTTGACTCATTCCTTCACAAAATGTCTTGTACCAAATTGAGCCCTGCACATCAGAAACGTGGAGGACCAATCTATTTCTACATGTATTTGCAAACTTATTCATCAAGACTATGTGCACAGCACTGCTCCAAGCTCTGGGCAATCAAAGGAAATGATATATGCCCCTGGACCAGCTGCTTGTTGTATTTATGAGTGCCCCCCGCCCACCCCATGTGATGCTGCTCTTCCCTCCAAGAATCACCCCAAGCTTGGCTGCTTCCATACTGCCTGCTCCCTGCCTCGTCCCTCTTCTCCTCCAGCCACTTTTTTTGCTCTCTTGTCTCACTTCGGCAGATGATAAAATCAAAGCCCAGGAAAGTAAGTGATTGCTAGAGGGTTAAGGTTCTAAGTGGCTTCACGTTCTCCACAGAGTTTGGTCTTTTGGAGACAGAGCGCTTTAGTTTTGACTCTCAAATTGAAACAAGCAGGGTTTGGTGTTTTACTGACCATGCATTGTCCTGAGCTAGACATGGTAGTGCATTGCCTCTGAAGGTTAGGACAAGTACACCCACTGAATGACTACGTGCTACGTGCTCGTTACATTGGTAATGGAGTAGAAACCACTCTACTTTTCCTTTGTACTGTAGAAGAAGATATATGTGTCAAACAACAATGCAATTATAGACACTTACATACTTGATGAGCTAGAATTTACTTCTGAAGAGCACTGACCCAGAGCAATTACTCTGATGGTCTGAGAGTGTGCACTGACAGAACCAGGTATTGGGGCTAAGATTCAACTGTCAGGGGTACCTACCTGCTTTTTAGGTGTGCAGGCCCAAATTATTTCAGACTCTTTCTATGACATGACTTGACCTCACCTTGTCCTTCCTGATGCCAAAAGGTACACTGCATTTTGTTCTTCTGGAAAACCGTGGATCATTTTCTCTTTCCTTGTGCAGGACTGACTAAACTTCTGGTCCCTTTTCTGAGCTCTCTTTGTATTTACAGAAGCAAAAAAACCTACTCTGTACTCCTTTCTTACATGCTTGTGGAAAAATCCCACCCAGGCATGTATTAGGCTTAATTGCATCCCAGTGTTTATGCCCTGGCGATCTATTTTTGGTCTCTCATCAGCCAAACAGAATCGGAAATTCATCATTTCTCAGATAATGCCAGGGTTAGGGAAAAGGCCTGAGCACTTTGCTCTTTGATCAGGTTCTGGCTCTGCCTGCCTCTCAGGTCACATTATTGCTTTTATGAGTTTCGATGACTGAACTCTTGAGTTTTGCCCTAAGTCATAAATCCCTTCTTGTCCAGAAGCAGGCTTCTATACATTGTGCTGGTCCCCATAGCACAGGGCCTGTGCAGAGCAGGTATTCGCAGAGGCCTGGGTTAGCCAGAGAGACCTCTGGTCTGATGAGCTGTTTGTGCTCTTCCATTCTGATGTCCTTAGTCTGGAGCACATGGTTAACGACTCTCTGTAACAGACTTAATGCCATTGTTGCCCATCCTCCGGCCACATTCATTCCACAAATCCCTCACATAGATCAAGCTGATGATCCACGTGTACTACTCTGGCTTCCAGCTGCTGAGATGAGTCATGGATACAGAGAGCTGCTGAGTACAGCTAGGAAAAGCCTCTAGCCTTAAGGGTTGGTGCTAGCATGAATGGATGAGCACGATGGATGAGCACCTGTGTCTCTCCAGGCTAGTTTGCCTCCACAAGCCCCAACATGTCAGGATATGCATCTGTCTTTCGATCCTTCCTGTCAGCCCTGGAGGAGGAAGCATTTTTTCCTGATCAGATCAACCCTTCCTTCCTTCCACTCAAGTGTGATCTGTGTGATCTTCTTTCCTCTACTCGCGTTTCCTCCAGGGTCTTACTGTACCTCCCTGACAACTTTAGCTTTTTTCTAGTGTCTAAAGAGAAAGCACTTCAGCTTTTAAACATGTCCAGCTATCTCTTAATGACTGAGTTCACCTCTGGTCCCTGTTTTGTCTCTCCTTTTCTCAAACAAATTTTTAAAAATAGTGTAAATTCATCACCTTAACTTTTCTATATTGCATTTACTCTTCAACTTACTGTGCTCTGATTCTTCCCCATAGCACTTCACTAGAATTTCTCCTGTGCAGGTTCCTCCAGGAGCAACCATGCAAGGGCAGGCAGTTTGGGAGGCAAAGGAGGAACGGGGAAATGAGGAAGGGAAGCAGCTGATAGAGAGTGTGTTATCAAACCAGTTCTCACTGTGGGCTCCTGGGCTTAATCCTGCTAGGAAGCCCTAGGAGCCAGTGTAGGAGTGCACTCAGTTTTCCTATCCAATCAGCAGGTGAAAGAGCTGGGATATTTATACAACCACGCCCTGTCAGTCATTAGTCAACCAATGCTACTTTAAGGGTAGAGATGTTAATTCGTTGACCTTCTGGCCTGCCAAGCAAAGTGGGCTACAGCAGCAGGAAATAGCCCCAGGCAGAGAAAGGCATCTGGAAATTTGGCCAGTGTGCACACAGTGGTAAGAGCAAGGGGACATAGGCAAGGCATCAGCAGCATCTGCTCTAACAGCTTACCTATGGTTTTTGTTACTTTACTTTTTTTTTTTGAAGATTTTATTTATTTATTTATAAGAGACAGAGAGAGAGAGAGAGACAGGCAGAGACACAGGCAGAGGGAGAAGCAGGCTCCATGCAGGGAGCCGGATACAGGACTCAATACCGGGACCCCAGGACCATGCCCTGGGCAGGAGGCAGGAGCTAAACTGCTGAGCCACCCAGGAATCCCCTGTGTTACTTAACTTGATGAATGTTGAGTCCAATTTTTATATCAGTGATGCTGTCTGATAAATTTGTTGACTACTCACTCATTCAGTCATTAAATTCTCTGTTCTCTTGCCTTCAGTGGCTATCCTGTTTCCTGATTCTCTGTGTGAACTTTCCTTCTGTCTCTATTGTGAATCCTTCCTTTTCTGCTAATTGTTAAATCTTCGAATCCCCTGGGGCTCCATCGGGTGATTTTTCCTTCTCTCATGACTAGCATACTGATTGATAACTTTCAAATCTTCCTCCAGCCCTGACACCAAACTCACGTATGGGCTTGTTTGTCTAGCAGATCAACTTGGATGTTGTCAAACCTGACTGTCTCCACTTGACTTCTTTACCATGAAGACTTGCTCTTCCTCTTCTCTCAGCAAGTAATGTTACTGTCTCTCCTTCCACACATGTTGAAAACCTTAGCACCATCTTAACTTTCAAACATCCCCCCAACAAATGACTGCCAATTTTACTCCTAGGGTTTTTTTTTCTTCAAACTATTACTTAGAGCACACTAAGAGCCAATGGAGAGGGGTATAGACATGAGGGTGAGACTGAAAACAAAAGAGGGGGAATGGAGATCGTTGATAGAGTAAGACTCCTCCTTCACAATATGTGTGGAGGGACTGGCTTTCGATGAGAGCAGGAAAAGCCATTTGGTTTTGCAAAGGAGAGAGAGACCCATTAATGGGCATTAAGATGGAGGCAAGTTCTACCCAAGGATGAGAGAGTTGGGGGATTGAGAAGGTTAGGGTGGGTTTTGAGTACCTGAGACCACACTGGGGCAAGTACTGAGGGCTAACTGAGCTCTGATCCATGGAGCTGTGTCTGAATCTTTTGTTCTTATGGAGTTTATTCTCCAAAGAGGGAAACAAATTATTATCTTCACAATTGCCATTGGAATCATCCAACTCCACATCAGGTCTGCTTTTCTTCTAGCTTACTTTGTCCAGTGTCCCCACAACAACTCTTCCTAAATTTCACTAGGCATCTCTACTACTCTGACCCTTGTTTTTCCTTCCCCATTCATCATAATCCCCCCCTTTTCCTCCCTGGTAGTTTAATTTTTGTATTTATTATGTTGTATAGTATTGTATTATAATTATTCAATATATTTAAACCAAAAAAAAAAAAAAACCCAGTTCACTCATTTCTCCTGTCCCCTACTCCCTACCCTCCACCTTTGGCTACTATCAATCTATTCTCTTTATCTATGAGCTTGGTATTTGTCTTTCTCTGTCTGACTTGTCTGTGTAATGCCCCCCCCCCGCCTTTTTTAAGATTTTATTTATTTATTCATGAGAGACACAGAGAGAGAGAGAGAGAGAAAGAGAGAGAGAGAGGCAGAGACACAGGCAGAGGGAGAAGCTGGCTCCAGGCAGGGAGCCCAATGTGGGACTTGATCCTGGGTCTTCAGGATCACACCCTGGGCTGAAGGCAGACACTTAACTGCTGAGCCATATAGGCATCCCATGTAATGCCCTTAAATATATCCTTGATGTTGCAAATGGCAGGATCCCATTCTTTTTTTATTGCCAAATAATATTTTATTGCATATATAAACCACAATTTTATTATCCATTCATCCATTTATGGACATTTAAGTTGTTTCCATATCTTGGCTATTGTAAATAATGTTGCAATGAACATGGAGGGTCATATATCTCTTTGAGTTAATGTTTTCATATTCTTTGGATAAATACCCAGAAATGAAATTGCTAGATCACAGTTTTAATTTTTTTGAGGAACCTCTATGCTGTTTTCCCCATAGCGGCTGCACCAATTCACATTCCCATCAACAGTGCACAAGGGTCACCTTGTGTTCTCCACACCTTTACCAACACTTGTTATTTCCAGTCTTGTTGATAATAGCCGTTCTAAGATGTGTAGGTGATATCTCATGTGGTTTTGATTTGCATTTTTCTGATGATTTGTGATGTTCAACATCTTTTCATGTACCTGCTGGCCATCTGTATGTCTTCTCTGAAAAACTAGGTACTCATCTTCTTTCACCACTTTCCTCCCTTCCCAAATGAGAAGCCATGGCTCAACATTTTAATCTCTTTCAAAAATACCCTACACCGAATATTTATCTGTCTTATATCTTTGGAAAAACTTTAACTTTGGATAAATCCAGCCATCTGTCTTCACCACGTCTGTTTCCAGGCAGTTGAGTCTCATTGGAAAATAACCTACAGCAGGGCAGTAGTAGTTGGGTGTAAATAGGATTCTGCTCATCATATCACCTAGCACTGTTAATTTTGGGGCAGTCATGGTTCAATTACCTGCATTCAGATAAAGGAGGAGACCATGGAACCCAAAAATGTCATGTATATATGTGAAAAACACTCACTCACCGCCACACATACCAACATATATCAGGTTTATTGAGATATAATTGGCGTGCAGCAGGATTTGACCTTTTTGGCAAACAGTCACACAATCATGTAAACACCATCACAGCTGAGACATTTTCATCACCTCTTCCTCCCACCAAATTTCCCTCATAATTCCTCTGCAGTCAATCCCCAAGCCCCTGACAACCACCAATCTGTTTTCTGTCCCTAGAGTTTTATTAGTCTAAAATGTCATATAATGGAATAATACAGTATGTAACCTCTTGAGTCTGGCTTCTTTAACTTAGCATAATGCATCTGAGATTGAATCATGTCGTTGTATTAATCAGCAGTTATTTTATTTTTATTGCTAAGTAGTATATGCATGTACCTATTGTAGTTTTCCATTAACCAGTTGAAGGGTATTTAGATTGTTTCCAGTTTTTGGTGATTATGAATAAAGCTGCTGGAAACATTCATGTGAGTGTAAATTTTCTTTTCTCTTGAGTAAATAACTAGAACTGGTATTGCTGGGCCATATGGTAAGTATGTGTTTAAATGTGTAAGAAACTGCTAAATTGTTTTCCAAAGTAGTTATATTATTTTGTATTCCCACTAGCACAGTGGGATGCTCTGCATTCTTGTCATCTTTTAAAATTTTATCCATTCCAAAAAGTGTGTAGTACTATCTCATTGTAGTTTTAATTTTGTATTTTTTTAATGACTAATGATGTTGCACACATTTAAATGAACTTATAATAAATCATCCACCAAAGATAGGTGATATTTATTAGATAAGTGCTCAATCTTTTGCCCATTTTGGAAAGTGGATTGTTATTTACTTATTATTGTGTTTTGGGAGTGTAAAGAATATATCTGGATATATTTTTAATGTATAATCAAATATAACAAATTTAATATATTTATCAAATATATGTTTTACAAATATTTTCTTCCAGTATGTGGCTTGGTTGGCTTGCTTTCTCATTTTCTTAAACTGTCTTTTGAAGAACCAAAGTTTTGAATTTTGCTGAAGTACAATTTATTGATTTTTTTCTTTTATAGATCGTGCTTTTTGTATTGTTTGTAAGAATTCTTTGCCTAACCCAAGGTCACAAAGCTTTTCTCCTATGTTTTCTTCTAGAAATCTAAAACTTTAGGTTTACATTGACATTACTGTACATTTTGAATTGATATTTTGTAAATTGTGTGAAGTATGGATCGAGGTTCAATTTTTTTTTTGCACGTGGATATTTAGTTGTTCCAACACCATTTGTTGAGAAGATTCTCTACTGAATTACTTTTGCAATTTTGTCAGAAATTGGTTGACTACAATGTGTGAGTTTATTTCTGGACTTTCTATTCTATTCTGTTAATTTATGTATCTTTTCTTTACCAATTCTATTACTATAGCCTTATAGTAAGTATTGAAATCAGTTTAGTGTGAATTCCCCAACACTGTTCTATATTTTTGGAATTGGTTGTGACTATTCTAGTTCCTCTACTTTACCAGGCAAAATTTAGGGTCAGTGTGTCAACTTATGCAATATATCCTGGTAGAATCGAATGGGATTATGTTGAGTTTATAAATCAACTTGATAAGAACTGTAACAGTATTGAATCTATGAACATGGCACATCTGTCCGTTCATTTAGGTCTTTTTTTTTTTGTTTTGCCTTTTCAGCGTATGGATCTTGTATATAATTAGTTTGCTTTATAATGAAACATTTCATGCTTTTAGTTACTATTAAAATAGTTCTTTTTTCAATTTCAATTTCCAATTGTTTGTTGCCAACACATAAAATATAATTGATCTTTGTATATTGATCATGTATCTTGTGATCTTCCTAAACTCAGTCTAGCTTTTTCCGGGGCAGACGCTGGGATTTTCTACAATGACAATCATGTTGTCTGTGAATACAGACAGCTTTCCCCCCCCTTTTCAATATCTATGCCTAATTTTTGTATGGTTTACGCTATTTCACTTAGAACATTTCCTTCTTGGAGAAATATTTTTAATGAGATTAAGTCCTTGCAAAATAGGCTTTCTGAATCACTAAAGGGGGTAAAGCCCAAATTACATGCTCTGCTACGTGGACAGTCTTTATAATTTTCATCATTCAAAGCTGTGCTACAATAACACGACTAAGGCATTTTATATAGGGTTTGACTTTTGTGTAATAATGAACTGTTGTTTTCCTATTTTCAGTTTGTCAATGGGGATGATGTACAGAGTATTTCATGTAGGCATAGAACTCCTCTCCTGTGTCAGCAGAATCATCGTTATTATCATTGTTAAGGAGCCTTGGTGTACCCCTTTGACTTAGCCTTCACACTTCTTGCTATCAAATGGCCACTTCACCCTGGGGTTGTCTCCTACTTCCACTACTACACATCAGACACAATAATGTACATATTCCTTGCTGGAACATTCATGAGTCAGGACCCAGGACTTTTACACTCATATCCCTGGGGACTGACTCAGGGGTTGGCTGATGTTATTGACTGAATAAGACCTATAAATACAACCTACCTGTCATTCTGGCAATGGGAAGGGCAAGGGCTCTGACATCAGGTTTGAGTCTGAACACTGCTGTCTGGTCAAAGTTATTTTTTTAAAACTATATTTTTCCTATTTGTAAAATGAGGATATTATCTTCCTCATTAGTTATCAATGTAAAGTGCATAGTTCATCATCTTATACTTTTAGGTGAGTGGGTATTATTAGAATTTTTATTTAATAGATACTTTGTGTCATTTAATCTTCCTCCACTCACTTGCTTCCTCTGATTGAATTGGAGTTTATGGGCTATTGCTGCACAATTTGGCCATCCCGGTGGCATCCATCCCAATGGCTGCCATTGCCAGTGGAGGACTAATTAGATAACAAGCTGGTCACACCATCTAAGATGCCACAGTGACTGATTGCAGTGCTGCCTGCATAGGATTATGCCTGGGATCTGAGGGCTTCCATGTCAGTGCCAACACCCAGGGTTTCATATATAGCATAATTTATGGGGGGTTCGCTTATGAACAGGTTGTCATGTCTGGAGTTCATGGAAGCAATCCAGAAAATATAGGGATTCTCTTCTTAAATTTCCAGGGATGCATTCCAACCTTCTCAGGCTACAATTCATTCTACAAGTTTCAATAAAATATTTCTTCTTTTATTTTTCTTAGTATACAGCCCTGTTAGTTTGATATATAATTTGGGGTTTGGGAAAATGGTATTGCTAACACCTGAATGTGAATCTTATTTCTAATTCCACCCCCCGCCCCGCAGTTATGGAAAACGTTATGTTTCTCATAAGTTTAGTTTTCAGTGTAAAAGCATGGCACACTCCTAATGCATGTATCTTCGTGGGTTTTTTTCTTGTTTGCTTTTTAAATTAAATTAAGAACTTTGATGATGTTCTAAAACTATTTGACAAGGCCTCATTTCCAAGGTGATCACATAGAGTTCTGCTATCTAAATAAATTGTGGTTAATTTGCAATCCCTCAGTTGGAGAGCAAGCTTGCAAGCAATTGTTGTCTGGGTCCACATATTTATAATGCTTTTACTGGGTGTTGTTGATATCCTGAACACAATCTGTTCCCCATCAAAACAGGAACATGTCAATATGGTCACAATTTTATAAAATGAGTTCAAATACCCCAAAAGTATGTATGTGTACAAACATATTTTTATGTCTATGGGCACTAAAACTAGTTTTTTTAGGAGTGAGATATTTTGATTTCCTTTGTGTTTTTCTGTATCTTTAAATTATTTGCAATGATTAAACAGAAAAGCAATAATTATTGTACATAAAAACAGAAGAACTTCAAAAGAATGTCTATCTTAGGCTCAGGCCAGGAAAAAATTATATATGATTTTGGCCAGATACTACCAGAATTATGAAATACAAAAAAGAATTTAAGGCTAGATTTCCCAGAAGAATAATAACCCCAAAGATAGCCTACAAATTCATAATTATGTTAACTGAGCACAAAGAGTGATCATCACTTAGAAACACTGGATTTTTGTTTCTCTTTGTAAACCAGATTGAAAAGGAGGACCAAGACTACCCCACGGAAAAAGTGAGGGAGGACTTTCAAGTGAATGGGCCACCTCAGGACCTGGACTCACTGCTTCTTGACCCACGTGCCTTTGGGCAAGTTATCCAGCTTCCAATATGATGCGGGCGCAGACACCTGCTGATGTGGCAACTGCCAATGCCCACAGTCCCCTTGGTTCATGGGCTGCCAGGCAGCCTGCCTGGAGGTGAGAGGGGGCATCTTTGTGCATCATGTTCTATTGGTGGGTCCCAAAGTGCCCCTTGGGCCCCAGAGCTCAGTGCGTGGATTCTTTGGTCTCAGCTGTGCTCCTTTCTTTTCCAGAGCATGCACAGACCTCCAGGGTCTTTGGATCAGGATGGTCAAGTTCTAGCCCTTGTGTTGTCCTCTAACCTCTCTTCCCCTCAGTCTCTGGCATGCTGTTACCCAGTTTGACATTTGACTTTCTTCTTTGTAACTAATCCTCTGCCTTGTTCCTCTCTTCCTTGGATTCCATGTGACCTCCTTAATCAGTTCCTTGTATTAGCACACAGTCAGAGGCACAGTTGGTTCTGGGGAAAACCAAGTCCTTTTGAGTAAGTTATTAGGCTAGCTGATGAACCACATATGCAAGGAAATTCCCAAAAAGGGTAGGAGTTGTCTAAATCCACATGTTGGATGCAGCTAATGTGCTAACAGAAGCTGAGAGAGCTGTCAGAGCTGAGAGTAAATTCATGAAGAAGTAGATCTCTCCCACTCCCCAGATCCCTGTCTCCAACCTCACACAGGGATATGTGTATGTCTTCTTCTGGTCCATGCCTGGGTGAGAGCAAATACTCTAAGACACTGCCTTTGAGCCTTATCCAATCCATCTGGACAGTTCCAATTCCAGAATTAATTGCTTCAACTAGTTGCAACCTTGGGCAACTACTCAATGCCTTACCCCCTGCCCCTCTCCTGAAGGCTTCTGGAGACAGGGTTGCTAAGAGGGGCCTTCTGTGAGGCAGAGATGCTGCTCTCCCATGCTCCCACTTCAGGACACAGGCATGTGGCCTGAGGGCCCTTCATAGGACCAGAAGTACCCCTTCTGCAACTCAGAGTTGCTATTTCCAGGCCAAAGTGCCCCACATTTCCAGGGAGAGCTGAGTCCTGGTCCCTCTATGCTGTTTCTGACTGATGCATCTATATACTATAGTGGGGTCAGGCAAAACAGGAAAGGAGCTTGGCCTTGGAGAGAGGAGAATTAGGGGGAGTGTGGGGGTGGGGACAAGACTAGTTAAGGTAGATAAGCAGTCCAAGACCTCCCTCCCTGTGTGGGAAGTTATCCCATCATATGTCCAAGTCTGAACCCAATTATAATGGAGTAAGGTTATGGGTTGACTTCTCATCTCTGATTTGCCCCCACTATTTATAGCCCCAGATTCTTGGGAAGAACTTTGATCTTGAATGTAAGTCCTCAGTCAGGGGCATAGGAAATAATGTCCTGACTTTTTCCTGGCTACATCACACACACACACACACACACACACACACACACACACACACACACACACACACTTGTTTGGTGGGGGTTGCCCCTGGCTTAAATGGAGGACTCTCAGATCATCTTATCCTGTGGATTGGTGTATGTGTTATGTATATGTTGGGGAACTTGGCTTTGGGGGAATCGTTTTGGGCTCTCATTTTCTCTCCCAGGCCCCTCCTAGTCTCACTCAATTCCATTCTTCCCCCACCACCCCTGCCACCGGAGGACCCACTGAAGCTGATCACATGGGAAGAAGGCCACACCACTAATAGACTCCCTTAAGGGGCCTGACCTTGACTTAGGGTTTCACTGTTTACCCAGCAGCAGCCTTGCAAGAACCTCTCTTGGACCACTTTCCCTACTCATCTCAGAGTTGGGGGATGGAAGGAGGAGGGTTGGAATGGGCCTATTTGTCTTGAGGCTCTAGTGGGATCCACTCCAGAAACTATCTTAGCTTGTTTTAATCCCAAGTCCAATGACTCCTCACCCACACCACCCTCAATACTTTTCTACTTAGGGGGACAGTGGAGCATGGCTCCAGCTCCTAGAGTACAAGACTTATTGCCCTTTCCAGGTTTCATTTACCCCACATGTGGTTCAGAAGCCCTTTCCCTACCCAGAAAAATGACACGTTTCCTGTCTTCTTTCTCCCCTTCTGTGGGTATAAACATTATGTTGTCATAGCTACTCAGTGCTTGTGCTCATTCGGGACTCTGTTCTTGCTATTCACACTGCATGTGATGCTCTGGTCCAAGATCTTTGAACTGGTGACTTTAGCTCAGATATCATCTCAGAGATGTTCCCCTTGGAAGCAAACTATAGTTTCCATAGTTACTCTCTATCTCACCACTTTAGATTTGTTAGTTATGTTTGTCTTTACAGCACTTATCACCTTTGGGAATTACCTTGTTCATTTATTTACTTGTTTATTGTTCGGCTCTCCTTCTGCTCCTAATGTAACCTCCATGATCACCAACACCTGTTTCCTGCTACATCCTCAGTTTTCAGTACTAGGAAGAACTCAATAAACACTTGCTGACTGAATAGATGTTTGGTTGTTGTTTTTTTAAATAGGAATAATTTTTCAAAAGTTTAGATACTTTTGAGAAGTCAAAGGTGTCTATTGTATTTAGCAATAAGGAATGATTGGTGCCATGTTAGGGCACTTTTGGAGTAAATAGGAAGTCAGGAACAGGAATTTGACTATAGAGGGAAGCAGGTAGTCCAGTAGTTGGGGTGTTCCATGAACTCAGGAGATGGTTGAGCATGGTGAAAGCTACTGGAAAGGAAGCAGCAGAGTGGGTGTGCAAAGGAGGAGGAAGTATTGAGGAAGTCAAGAATGCAGGAGGTGGGAGGGGGAATCTGGGGCACAAGTGAGGGGATCAGGCATGGAGCAGATGTCCCTTTTCAGTGGAAAAGGGGGAAGGAGGGAAGAAGGATGTTGATTCTGGTGGGTTTGCAGGATCAGTGGGAGGAGCTTGAGGCAGTTCCTTTCTGTGGCTTTGATTTTCTCTTGAAGTTGGAGGTGAAGTGACCTGTTCACAATGGGGTTGTCGGTGGTGTCAAGGGTCAGAGATATAGGGACAGTGGAGAGGATTATAAAGAGATCATTTCATTTCAGGTCTTTGGAATCTTTAAAAAAAAACCTCTTTTTCCAGAGGACTTAAATTAATTAAGTAATTAATTAACAATTCAAGGCAACGTTTTGCCACTAAGTGGTTGCCTACAACTTCATATTTAGATGTAAGTCCTAGATCTAAACTTAAGTTCCATATGGTCTCAGATGGAAGATGAAAGAATTAGAGAAAGAAAGGCAGAGTCTAATCTTAAGGAATAAAGAATCACAAGGAAGCTTTCACTACGGGAAGCTGCCAAAATTCTCACAAATCACAGAGAGATGAGACTGTACTGTGAGACAGTAATTTGCTGAATGTCCATCTGGACTCTTCCAACACCAGAGAGATATGGAAACTCAGACCAGGAAGGGTCCTGGGAGGGCTTCTGGACTCCATAGCACATGTCTCGATCCCACTAATAACACCATCAACAGGCATTTATTATCTCTGCTTAAACAAAATGCAGTGTTCTTATTTTTTTTTAAATGCAGTGTTCTTAATGAGCAAAGGTGATTCTGTTAACTCAACAATAGAACATACATTTATAACTTGGAGAGATTTTGCATGCTCACTCTTCTTGTTTGTAACATACATACACACTAGTAGGAATGTTGGCTAAATATAGTGATAAAGGAACTTCTTTCCATTAAATATCAAGTATGCATCCATTCTACACTACATGTGTTTTGGGTTTGTAAATGGGAGAGGTTGGCCATGGCTGCCATGGCCACTGAAACTGTGACCTTGGTCTTTTTGCTACCATGCTGCAACCTAGAAGTTTCCAAACAGAGATTGATGGAGCCCTGGGATACTTGGGGTACCATGTTGTGAGATGAGAGGGAGGTGGAGCCAATAGGACCCCAAGCTGCAGCTTTTAGGGTCTACGCTGACTTCTAATTTTATGTAGATGAAGGCTTCAACTGAGGTTAAAGAGTCTGACAATCTCCACTGTCCTGACCGAGAGCAAATTCTGATACAATACTTACACTAGTGATTTTCTAAATGATTTATTGAATCAAAGAGTGTACTATTTGGCATTATATCATAGGCTTGCGTGTTTCAGTGACAACTTATTTTCCGTTAGGCAACAAGTTACCCACCACCAAGTTGAGTGTTTTGACTTTTGATGGCTAGGTTTATCCAAAGCATGGATGAGCAAAAAGTACACAGATTAGCAAACAGTCCTGATAATTATACCTATACTTAATTTTTAAGCAAATTTATATAAAAGTATTATATTATATATAATATATATTATATATTTAGTACATGGTACTAAAACTCCACTTCTGTCGCATAAGCTATATTAACTAAATAAACTACATTAATAATACATAAAATAGAATGGAGAAAATGGAGGCTATAGTGTAAGTGGTGGTCTTATAATAGCAAATCAAGTATCTATCAAATTTGAATCATTTGGTTCAAAAAGATCTGTGAACAATAAACTAAGTTCTAAAATAGTGTTAAATTTTAGTATCAAAGTAATATTTGCCTTGGATTTTGAAGTACATGCACTGTCCCAAGAGTCCATTCATAATGTAAGGCTAGAAGCCTGTGGGACTTAGTGGTGATATGTGGGAGGCTGGTGCACTCCTCTTTAGAATCCAAAGGCTATAAATATTTTGTAGAGAGAAAGGTAGATAATCTCAAGTAATTAGGCCTAGAAAGAAGATCCTTTTAGATGAAAAGGATTTGGGTTTCTAAGATTTCCTTTAGTTAGGGGATGTAATCTCACCAGCAAGAAAGGTTGGAAGTATCTAAGTTCATGTTTGAGAAGGTGGTGATGGCAGTTGGAAGTCTTTCATCTGTTGAGTTAATAGATATTCTTAATAAATATAGGAAGTTATTTGCATCGGCATTAGCCAAACCAGCCCTCACTGCAGAAAGTAAGAGATTTTGGGCCAGTCTTTTTTAAAAAAATATTTTATTTATTTATTCATGAGGGACAGAGAGGGGCAGAGACACAGGCAGAGGGAGAAGCAGGCTCCCTGTGGGGAGCCTGATGAGGGACTTGATTCCAGGATCTCAGGACCACAACCCGAGCCAAAGGCAGACACTCAACCACTGAGCCACCCAGGCATCCCAGGGCCAGTCTTTGTTAATGAAGCCACACTAGGGCCAGTATTAGAGGCAGATATATTATCAGATAATGCAAATGGTCCCTTGGCCCCTATGATGGTCCATGCACAGCCTCCTGTTGATTAATGCTGAAATGGAGATATTCCTATTGTGCCCACCACCATGGAGGGTTGGGTAATCTATCATTCAGTGAGTGCAGGATTCAATAGACATTCTGGCAACTTTTCATCAATTATATTATGTTTGCACAAAGATCAGAGGGTAAAGTTTTTCCTGACACTTCATAGGTTGCTACCCAGGTGGCAGGCCATTCATAGCTAATTTACTTCTAGGAGTGCTTCTTCCATAGCAGGAAAAAGGTGAATGGCACAGTGGGAAGTAGATTGCTCCAGTAGTCACAAGGAGTGTCCCATGGGAGACAGCCTGGCTTCCAGGATCTCTTATTGATAGGAGTTATTTAGTGATCTTCCTGGATTTGGTTTTATGTCGGATCTCTGAAGTACACCAATCTCTGAGTTTGTTATTTACAATTTCTGTCTCAGCAAGGCAGCATCTCTTTTCCATCCAGGAATAAATCTTAATGCATCAAAAAGAAAAAGTCTAGTATCTTAGGCTTTCTTTACCCTCACATGGCAGTCCAATAGATTTCTATGCAATCTATTTTCACTATGCTCACCCTCATTTCTCGAATTCTCTGTGAACATCCCCTTCTGCAACTGACAACCTCTGTTATTTCTCTCTGGCTTACGAGCTTTCTGAGTCAGACCCTTTAACAGAATCTTAGTTTTCTGCTGATGGAGATCATTAAGGATCTCTACTGCCAGGTGCAAGATTTTGTCTTTAATTTTCAACTAGAGCTTTGGCTACAAGCAGAAAAAAGAATAATTTTCCAACTTTTGTCTTCCAGCTGATGCCTTGCTGACACCTCATTATTTGACTTGGAATGTAAATGGTATCGGGTTTTCTTCAACTCTTTTTAATGTGGATTTTGGTACCATCTAATTTCCCTGACTCTTTATCTTCTTACTGTGGTAATCTACCAACTAACTCTTATTTTTAAAATGATCCTGTTTATTACCTTCCCTGTGATTTTTCTCCTCTGATGCAAAGATGAAGAACAAGTAGTTTCAGCTGCAGAGCACATTTATTCAGAACTTCAATTCCATGATTTTGCTAAGCCACAGCTCTTTTCTGATACTTGAGATCTTCCCTGATTTACTTGCTGATCTCAGTAGGTAGGGCTAGGGGGGCAGGGACAACCAGGGGCAGGAGGAGAACATAGCTTTCTCTCCACTCTGCCCCAATGACTACACCTTCCTCTTCTCCAGCTCCTGTCTTTCTTCTATCTTGCATCTCTTGCCTCACTCATCTGCTTTCCAACAATTTAAAATCACAAAAGAACTTGATTTTTAGATTTCTAGCAGAGCTACCAACAACCTTCATACATTTTTATTGCTCTGAGTTTCATACTGTCCTCCTCAGATCTTGTTCTCAGCTGCTAACTGAGATTCTGCCCAAACCAGCAGGACTTTGAGTTACACAGATTCCCCACTGTCAGGTGACCAAGAATGATCTAGATGGGGTGGTGACCCAAAGCCAGGTTCATTCTGACTCCAGGTCCCTCCAATTCCAGTTTGTCTTGCCTTCTCACATGGCTTGGCGCCAAGCTGCCACCATGTCTTGCAAATGTGCTCATCTGAGTTAGGATGGTTGCATCACGGCTGTCTACCTCTTTAACTTGCTTTCATCTATTGTTTTAATTTGCTGATACTTGCATTGTCTCATGTCTCCAAAAGTCCTCAGTTAGATACTGGAACTTAGGTTCTCATGTGATACCCACCGCTTTCTTCTGGTGTAATTTTCACTTCAGTGAACTCTTGGAGTCCTAATAAGAGAATCTCTGGAGTCCAAAGGAATGCTGGGAGCATTTGGCACCAAATGTATATGTGGGTGGCAGAGCGGGGGTGGGGGGAGATAGATTCTTTCCTTTTTGTGGCTTCTTTCCTTCTGCTGCTTCTTGTGTCCTGGGGGAGGTGATTTCTTTCCCTTACACTCTTTGTCTTCCCCGTGCTCAAAATCATATGCAGGTAGAGGTAGAGGGTAAACCTAGTGATGCTTCTTACCCATACAGATGGAGGTCTGGTTGGCATGCCATTCCAGTTTCCTTTCTTTTCTGACTTGCAAAATTCAGGTTGCTGTGAAAATGAAAAAGTGTTAGTGTACATATACCACCCAACAAATCTTCATATAGCTGCTTTTTAAGCAGCTCTGTGTTCTGAACATTTTTAACCCTCTCTGGAATATAACTGATTTAGAACAATGTTATTTAGTGACTTTCTCATACAAGGATGCATTATGCCAACCAACCTGCTTATCCCAGGGCATTATTTATACAAGGGAAGAATAAGGCTTGTGTGGATATGCTTTCTTCCTAGATACAGAACTCATTTTGTCTTAAAATCTGAGTCCCCATTTAAAATTTTTAGAGGGCTACCAGAGCCTCGTTCTCCATCCATGTTTTTTAGGAGCCTTCCTTCCTTCCTTGGGACCCAAGAGCACTAAACACTTTTGTACTTGTATCTAAAAGATCAAAACAAAAGTGTCTGTGTGCAAGTCCAGGGATAAATGTGCTCATCTCGAGTATCCCTGGACAACAGGTCAATATTTGCTGACTGAATAAATAATGAAAATATCTTGAAGAAGAAAAATCATTTAGAGATTTATTGAGTGTTGTAAAGTCTCAGAAGTGAAATTTCCAACCATCAGGGCTTTAGAGCCCAAGATTACACAACTATTTCAGAGGATAACAAAGTAGCCATATGCTACCATTTCCTCCATCCATACTGGACTGGAGACCAGGGCTCACAGGTGCATCACTGAGCATACTTTGTGTTGGTGAGTGCTTGCTCTATTAGCTAATGGTCTTGTGATGGAAGGGTGTGGGTATGGTTCTGGGCCATATCACTTTTCCTCTGCCCCAAACAATATTTCTTTTTTTTATTGTTTATTTATGATAGTCACAGAGAGAGAGAGAGAGGCAGAGACACAGGCAGAGGGAGAAGCAGGCTCCATGCACCGGGAGCCCGATGTGGGATTCGATCCCGGGTCTCCAGGATCGCGCCCTGGGCCAAAGGCAGGCGCCGAACCGCTGCGCCACCCAGGGATCCCCCAAACAATATTTCTATGGGTATTCATACTTAAATTTTATATACAATTAATATTTATAAAATAAGATTTCATTTGAATATGTTACCTCTTTGTATAATCTAATATATATCTTGGTTTTTATAAAATTAATTATCTTGTTTCTAAGTATATATTCAATTTCTTGATATTTCCTATCTTTTAACTACATTTTGGTTATTTTACAAAATTTCAATATATTCGTGTAGGAGCAAACATAGTAATTAAATTGTTGGTTTTTAAAATAGTGGCTCAAAGAAAGTTTCATGAAAATGGGCAAGAGCACTGGATTCTGGAAAGAGCATTTATGTGCATAATAAATATTGAGCTGGGACATGGCTTTGTTTCTCACTAGTTATATGACTTTGGACAAGTCATTTAAGCCAACTTTCCCTTCTCAGGCCTGTCAAGCCGACCAAAAGAAGATAAATTTGTTGAGTCTAAAGGATTTAGCAAACTTACATGAAAATAAACCTTCAGAAGGAATATTATAAAAAGTGCTAGTTGACAGAGTTCAGCTTACCCATTTTTAGTCATGTAGAACTTCAGGAACCTAAGCATTGTTTTTTTTTATTTTTTATTTTTCTATTTTTATTTTTTAAGATTTTATTTATTTATTCATAGAGACAGAGAGAGAGAGAGAGAGGCAGAGACACAGGCAGAAGGAGAAGCAGGCATCATACAGAGAGCCTGACGTGGGACTCAATCCAGGGTCTCCAGGATCACGCCCTGGGCTGCAGGCGGTGCTAAACCGCTGCGCCACAGGGGCTGCCTGGAACCTGAGTGTTGTGATCAAATAGAGTCTAGGTGGTCTGTTTATTAATATAGGACAGTAATTGGAGCCAAACTAGACTGAGAAAATAATGTGTTGGTCTCTGGACAGAGAAACTTGCATGTACTACCTGTACCCCTAACTGAACAAACTGGGATCCCTAAGGTGGGGCAGCCTTGAGGAACGTGAAATACTTGGTTAGCCAAAACACATTGCCTTGCCAAGTGTTGTTTGTAACCCTGAGATGGAGCTAAAGGGCTCTGGACAAAGGATGGGGCTTTCAGGACAGAGGAGACAGGAAAGAGACTCCAAAGAAGACATATGAAGAGACAGACTTTGGAAAGAGAGTAAAGTAGACTTGATGGCAAAATCCAAGTGTTACTGAATGGATTGTGAGATAGTCTCTGCTCCAGTGTCTCTTGAAGACTTCGCTTTTTTTTTTTTTTTTTGAGTAGGATTTTTTTCTTATTGGGATGCATTTTTTCTTATTGTTGAGCATGAATTTAAGGAGCACTTGGAGCAGAGTTCACCCCAAATTGCTGGGTCACATTTGTTTTTCCCACAGCAGTGTATTATCTGCTCCAAGATACCTGTACCCACTCCATTTGTTTATTATGATGGCATGGGCTAACCCCCCTCATATACAGTGGTGGGGTCTTCAGCTTACTGGCAGGATTGTAGGACATCAACTTTAACATTAAACCCAAGATCTTTCCAGGAGAGGAAAAATGGAGAGAAATGGGAAGAGAAAAGAAGGACATAGTGAGTAGCCAGGATTTAAAATATTCCTACTTCAGACAGAGAATTATACCAGGCACATTAGGAAAGCCACTTCAAAAATTCAGCCCATATGGGTGCAGAGGTGGTGTGACTAGGAGAAGAAGAAGTGATTTGGGGGTTAGGAGATCCGAGTTCTGTCTCTATATCTGTCACTAACCAGCTATGTTGCTCCAAGTACCTCAATTTGTGGTCTTTGATTCACCCATCTATACAAAGAAAGGGTGTCTTTCAGAAAATTTCCAGGTCTGAAATTCTGTGATTTAAAAGATTTTATCTATTTATTCATGAGAGACACAGAGAGAGGCAGAGACATAGGCAGAGGGAGAAGGAGGCTCCATGCAGGGAGCCTGATGCGGGAATCAATCCCAGAACCCTAGGATCACTACCTGAGCTGAAGGCAGATGCTCAACCACTGAGACACCCAGATGCCCCTGAAATGGACTATGTTATCTTTAGTTTGAATAAAAAGAACACAACACAAGGATATCATATTCAGAGTCTCTGTGCTTGTGAGGGAGTAGGCACACATTGAGATTCTCCATTTCCTGGGTTAAAAAGTTGTTGGTAGGTGGGGCCTATCAAAGTTCATCCACTGATGGTCAGTGCTTTCATCTGGTGCCTTTTTTGGTTGCCTCTGTCTCCCATCTCTCACAATGGCTGGGCTATATTTTTCCCTGTCCATACAGCCTACCTGCCCTCTACCACTCCTATACCTCCAGTCAGTTAAACAATGAACTCTGACTAGAATCTTTTAAATCTCTCTCTTTCTTTCTCTTTCTCTCTCTTCCTCCAAAAGCTTCCTCTCATTACTCTCAGATGGAACAGACCAAAAGAAAGAAGATGCATGGAAAGAGAGCTCTTTCTGTCTTTCTTTGTTTATATACCTACATATATATATATATATATATATATATATATATATATATATTCTTTGAATAAATCTTGTGACCAGAGGGCATGAAGCTCCAAGACTGCCCAGCTTCTGACACCTACCCAACACTTCAGTCAAGGACCAATATCTGTTTCTGAAGAAGGTGGGGGACGCCAATTGAGGTTGTGCAGATACAATGAGAATAACATAGAATTCTAGTGTGATAGGTTTTTTTTTTTTTTTTGTTTGTTTGTTTGTTTTCCAACAGCCTTGTGAAGATAACACCCTATTGTCTTCTGACCTCTGTCACTGCCAATGAGAAATATGTTGTCAGTCTACTTGTCCTTCCATTGTAAGTGAATTGTTATTTTCTCTTTAAGAGTTTTCTCTTTCATTTTCTGAAGTTTTACTATGTCACTAAATATAGTCTTATTTTTATTTATTTTGCTTAGGATTCAAATTTCTTCAATCTGAAGATATATATCTTTCTTCAGGGATCCACACAAAGAAGATACTGTTGTATAACCATCATAATGACAAAATTTAAAAATTATCAGTGTTGGCAAAGATTTGGGAAAAATTCTGATAAGCCACTGATGAAAATTTATAAACTATTATAACACTTCTGGGGTGCAATCTGGGTATGCTAGCAAAAGAGGATATTGTATAACTTATGATCAAGCAATTATAACTTTAGGTACCAATCCTGGAGAAAACTTGCATTCATAGGAAAAGGAGGCACAGATACATCTATTCAGTGAAGCATTGTTGGCTATTGGAAAACAAAAGAGAGAAAGAGAAAGAAATTAATAAAAATGTCCACTAACAAAATGAGTAAATCAACAATGGTATATTCATAAAATAAAATCCTTAACAAAACAAAAACAAATGAATCACATATACCTACACCAGGTAGACAAATTTGTAAGACAAATGAGGAATATAAAAAGCAAATAGTAGATGGTAAATGCAATCTGATGCCTTATGCGTGTATTTTAACCACGCACAATACTGTAATTTGGCAATAAGCAGAAACCATGACATCTCAAATGCTCTCTATAATGGAATAGAATTAAAAAATGACAACAAAATGAAAGCCTATCCAAGAAATATCTATCCCCCTGGAAATCAGTAGGAAGATTTGAAATAATTCCTGCTTTGAAGAAGTAACAGAAATGAAAAGCTATATAGAAATGGTCAACAATATTAGCCAGACACAAATGTGTATGGACGAATAAGTGGGAGACTAATAATTAGCCTGGGGTCTCTCCAAGGTTACATGTCTTAGAAAACAGAACACTTGCTCATTTTGGACCTGGGTTGTGCTATGGCTTCAGCAGGTTTCTGACATGTGGACAAAGGACTAGAGTTAGAATATACCAACCCTCCTAACCTTCCTGTAGTAATAGGTAGGAAAGCACAGTAGAAGATAATGGAATGTTGTAGAATGTGGAGGGATGTAAAATGGGCAGTATTAGTAGAGGGAAGCTCAGAGTACAGAAAAGCAAGGGCATCCGAAGCAGTCTTGTGCTGGGGGTTGGGTGGCCAAGCACAGGCAGATGCCTGAAGCTGAAACAAGGCCCTGGCTCTGTGTCTTTGAGTGAGCACCACCAGACCCAGCCAAGTTTAAAAGGTAAGTGGGAATATGGGGCAATGCCAGAGAAAGTCTGCTCAAGGTGGGGCTGGGGAGAGAGGGAAGACAGAGAGTAGGGAAGAAGAATGCTAGACTCAGGTGCGATTCAGCTCACAAGGCCATACCTCCGCAAAGCGGAATCAGGCCAAATACTGTCCCAAGGTAGCTGGAAGGTGGGGCCAGAGCATCTGGCTTCTTTACTTTGGGAGGCCGCTTCTCTGGGCAAGTGGCAATAAAAAGGCAGGGGAATTGAACTACACAGAGCCTTCATGTAGAAATGTTTCTCCTGCCTAAACTCAGGTGCTAAATGAACAACAAAATGAGAACCTCTATTATGAACACTTTTTAATGATGAAATATGTGAGGCTGTTACATTTCTGGGAATGACACTGGGGCTCCATAACAGACCACTAGAAAGAACAAATTAGTGAGCTAGTCCCACTCAGACCCAATAAGGAAACTCAATATTCCTTCCACCCGTTTTGGATTTTGGAAAAACCAGACTTCATACTCAGAGCTCTATCCTCCAGATAGATACACTCAGAAGATAGTTATTATGAAATGCAAAATTGAGAAGGAAAGAGCATGGTAGTACTAATGCATGTAAAAAATTGGATATTAGCATGGAAATGTTAATAAGTAGAAATTACTGAATTCTCTGTGTATGTCTGTTGTGGAAATAAAAGCCCTGGGGATGGATCAAAAATATCTGGAAATTACTTGAAACTGGTGGATAACTAAATGGATATTATAACTAAAATGTGCTATAATCCAATTGTTTTTTTTTTGTCTTCTAAGGTTTGGTTCTGGCAAGCACTATGCAGTGAATATTGCAAAAATTACATAAAGCTCCAAAAGCTATTCTATGTAAACTTCTTAAGTGGGGATTCTTGACCATAATATTTGGCATAATGACTCTGATAATTCTGTATGTTAATGGGTTTTATGTTCTGATATTTTGGCTGGTTTGGGAAAAACGGCGTTGTCCCAAAGCTGAACTCAGAGTTGTCCTGGTAAATGCTTAACAACCGATTTTTTGGGTGGAAAGCCCTGATCCATAGTGTTTGTCAATTTCCATGACTTAAACACTTTCACTATGGCTGATTGCAGGCTGTGAGAGTGACGTCACTGAGAGCAGAATCGGGGATGATGTATGCAGCCAACCCTTGTAAGTTGGTGTACCCACTTGTACCCATGGGCATATGTGAAATTGCAGTTTTTTTACTAAAAATTCTGCGCCATAGATATACAAAGGCACTAGTGGAAGAACAAATATAAAGGGAAAATAAAATAAATTCAAATTGGGAGCTCAGACGGAGATAATTGACAGTGGATTTTTTTTTTAATTTTAAGAAGTGGTATTTGTGTATTATTTGCATTGTACTAGTACCTTTTTTTATGCAAACAAGGTATCAATGTATCACACTGAGTGCTCTGAACTCTGAGTTTCTTTGGTGTTCCCCTAGACAAAGGCTAGGACTGTTTCCCTTCCAGATGTTGGTGTGAAGGCAATGCTGATCAAAAAATTGATGGAGCCTGTGCACTATGGAGCCAGTTTCAGGATGGCTGAGCTTATGGTCAAGACAGAAGAAAAGATATGGAGCTTTCTGAATTTGGGGGAGGCAACACTGATATTTAGACCCATGGTTCGGTATGATAATACAGCATTTTTTAAAAAAAATTAACATTAATGAAAACAAGGAAAATTAGTTGTTGAATAATTGAAATGGATTAATAAACTCTTCTGTCAGAGTAAGGCAAGAGGATCTTATTCAAATGGAGGTGAATTGGAAATATCAATAAGAATTCTGAACCTTTTTTTATTTTATTTATTTATTTATTTATTTATTTTTTTATTAATTTTTATTGGTGTTCAATTTACCAACATACAGAAAAACACCCAGTGCTCATCCCGTCAAGTGTCCACCTCAGTGCCCATCACCCATTCCCCTCCAACACCCGCCCTCCTCCCCTTCCACCACCCCTAGTTCGTTTCCCCGAGTTAGGAGTCTTTATGTTCTGTCTCCCTTCCTGATATTTCCCAACATTTCTTTTCCCTTCCTTTATATTCCCTTTCACTATTATTCATATTCCCCAAATGAATGAGAACATACACTGTTTGTCCTTCTCCGATTGACTTATTTCACTCAGCATAATACCCTCCAGTTCCATCCACGTTGAAGCAAATGGTGGGTATTTGTCGTTTCTAATTGCTGAGTAATATTCCATTGTATACATAAACCACATCTTCTTTATCCATCATCTTTCGATGGACACCGAGGCTCCTTCCACAGTTTGGCTATTGTGGACATTGCTGATAGAAACATCGGGGTGCAGGTGTCCCGGCGTTTCATTGCATCTGAATCTTTGGGGTAAATCCCCAACAGTGCAATTGCTGGGTCGTAGGGCAGGTCTATTTTTAACTCTTTGAGGAACCTCCACACAGTTTTCCAGAGTGGCTGCACCAGTTCACATTCCCACCAACAGTGCAAGAGGGTTCCCTTTTCTCCGCATCCTCTCCAACATTTGTGGTTTCCTGCCTTGTTAATTTTCCCCATTCTCACTGGTGTGAGGTGGTATCTCATTGTGGTTTTGATTTGTATTTCCCTGATGGCAAGTGATGCAGAGCATTTTCTCATGTGCATGTTGGCCATGTCCATGTCTTCCTCTGTGAGATTTCTCTTCATGTCTTTTGCCCATTTCATGATTGGATTGTTTGTTTCTTTGGTGTTGAGTTTAATAAGTTCTTTATAGATTTTGGAAACTAGCCCTTTATCTGATATGTCATTTGCAAATATCTTCTCCCATTCTGTAGGTTGTCTTTTAGTTTTGTTGACTGTATCCTTTGCTGTGCAAAAGCTTCTTATCTTGATGAAGTCCCAATAGTTCATTTTTGCTTTTGTTTCTTTTGCCTTTGTGGATGTATCTTGCAAGAAGTTACTGTGGCCAAGTTCAAAAAGGGTGTTGCCTGTGTTCTCCTCTAGGATTTTGATGGAATCTTGTCTCACATTTAGATCTCTCATCCATTTTGAGTTTATCTTTGTGTATGGTGAAAGAGAGTGGTCCAGTTTCATTCTTCTGCATGTGGATGTCCAATTTTCCCAGCACCATTTATTGAAGAGACTGTCTTTCTTCCAATGGATAGTCTTTCCTCCTTTATCGAATATTAGATGACCGTACATTTCAGGGTCCACTTCTGGGTTCTCTGTTCTGTTCCATTGATCTATGTGTCTGTTTTTGTGCCAGTACCACACTGTCTTGATGACCACAGCTTTGTAGTACAACCTGAAATCTGGCATTGTGATGCCCCCAGCTATGGTTTTCTTTTTTAAAATTCCCCTGGCTATTCGGGGTCTTTTCTGATTCCACACAAATCTTAAAATAATTTGTTCTAACTCTCAGAAGAAAGTCCATGGTATTTTGATAGGGATTGCATTAAACGTATAAATTGCCCTGGGTAACATTGACATTTTCACAATATTAATTCTGCCAATCCATGAGCATGGAATATTTTTCCATCTCTTTGTGTCTTCCTCAATTTCTTTCAGAAGTGTTCTATAGTTTTTAGGGCATAGATCTTTTACCTCTTTGGTTAGGTTTATTCCTAGGTATCTTATGCTTTTGGGTGCAATTGTAAATGGGATTGACTCCTTAATTTCTCTTTCTTCAGTCTCATTGTTAGTGTATAGAAATGCCATTGATTTCTGGGCATTGATTTTGTATCCTGCCACGCTACCAAATTGCTGTATGAGTTCTAGCAATCTTGGGGTGGAGTCTTTTGGGTTTTCTATGTAGAGTATCATGTCATCGGCGAAGAGGGAGAGTTTGACTTCTTCTTTGCCAATTTGAATGCCTTTAATGTCTTTTTGTTGTCTGATTGCTGAGGCGAGGACTTCCAGAACGATGTTGAACAGCAGTGGTGAGAGTGGACATCCCTGTCTTGTTCCTGATCTTAGGGGAAAGGCTCCCAGTGCTTCCCCATTGAGAATGATATTTGCTGTGGGCTTTTCGTAAATGGCTTTTAAGATGTCGAGGAAAGTTCCCTCTATCCCAACACTCTGAAGGGTTTTGATCAGGAATGGATGCTGTATTTTGTCAAATGCTTTCTCTGCATCTAATGAGAGTATCATATGGTTCTTGGTTTTTCTCTTGCTGAACATTTTTTAAAGGAGAGTTTATCTGTTCATCCCTACAGTGATTCATGCTGTTGGACATTTTTGCTATCATCCTTCCAAATTCCAGTCAGTATGTGAAACAAGCTTATTTGTAGAACTAGTGCCTGTGATTTCTAAAACCATTCTCTAGTGAAAGACAAATGCCCTTGGAGGAGAGTTGATTTCATATTTCTGGGCATTGGGGGGAAAAAAAGCAACATTAGTTTGTGGGTCCTAGGTGTTGAAAGAGTTGTCAGAGAGCTGTAAGTCCATAACGATATAAAAAAATTTGTAACAAATTTACCTGAAAAACATACCTGATTTCTGAAATTTTTTACTTAAAAAACTATATATTGATTAATACAAATCATGTGAGGCCTACACTTGTTTTATAACTAACAGTTTGAAAATGCCAGATCCTGTTTTTCCCTATAAAGAGAAGGACCTGTAGCAGGACACAGTCAGAAAGGGTATCACACGACATTATCAATATTCCAAAAATCTCTGTGAAGTGTGATTTATTTGAGTAGCCAAGGATGCCAGTGGATTGAAAGAACCAGGATGTCTGGTTATTCCAGGGATGACCTTTAAGAGTTGTTGCTCTTATCTTTCTAGCAGTAAATCACAATCTTCCTTAAGTGTTGCTGGCAGTGGTTGCACTGTGGACAGAGGCATCCCCTGAAAGCTGTGCTGAGTTTTATCAACTGGCCAGCACACGTGCCCTATGGCAAGTTATGTCATGTTGGCTATGGCCATTTATTTAATAATGATTTACTTTGCACAGGCAGGGGCTTTGTATCCTATCTCTTTATTGTTCTTATTACTATGTGGCTGTGTGCCTCAGATGGCCAATCAGAACCAGCTTCTCTACCTTCAGTAGACCTGACTAAGACTCACCCCAAGGGGAGAAAATCCTACAGATGTCAGAAAATGTTAAATGGACACTGATGAAAAAAATTTTGAGTGGGCAATCTCAAACAAGAAAAGCATGTTGGTGAAAAAGTATCAAAGGTATTTAAAAAGTAAAAGGAAAATGATAAAAAATAAAGGGAAAATATGCCACAGAATGTGAATTTTAACTGAACTTTAATTTCTAAGATTTTAAAATTAAAAAAGTAAGGGCACCTGGCTGGTCTAGTTGGAGGATCATGCAACTCTTGATATCAGGGTTGTGAGTTAGAACTCCACATTGGGTGCAGAGATTACTTAAATAAATAAAGCTTTAAAAAATAAATAAAATGAAAGAAGCAAAAGAAATAAGTGAAGGAACAGAAAATAGAATGATAAGGAGTAAGTTTGGTCATAAATATATAGGAAAAAATGTTTGTGCTAAAACCCACCAAAAGCCAAAAGTAAGTGGGAAATGGGTCAATATAATGCCAGTTGATGTCTGTAAGAATTAAAGGTATGATAAAACAAGTGAAGAAAAGGTCATTTAGCAACAAGTTATTGCCTATGACAACATCCTGTTCCTTGCAAAATTTGTATCTTAGACTTACACTATGTTTTATGCAAAATTGGAATAAAGCCAACTAACAATAGACATCAACAACGGATAGCACAATGCCCAACATATGCAAGTAGGAGGTCAAACCACTTTCCTCAAAGGAGGTGGTGGTGGAGGCGTGCTTTGAGCAAGAAGTCGGCAGCTCCGTGGGACAGTCTGATGGAGGTGTGGTAGAGGTACTTGGTGGAAACTCAGTGAGATTTAGGGAGGAGTAAGGAAAAGAGGGTTTTGGCCTTGTATAACACATGAATCCAAAGGTAAGGGGCTTCAAGCCTGTCAGCAGTGCTGATGGTCAGCATCAATTACTTGGGATTGCCAGGTTTGCCCTGCTTGGTCTTCTCTGCTCTGGGGGTCACTGTGAGGGTTATAAATCAATTGGGATTCAGAGTAAAGAAAAGAGCCTACTGCTCTAACCAAACTGTCCTTGTTCCTGAGGGACCCGTAGAGAGAGGATATAAAAGGAGGCTGTCAGTATATAAACATCCTTCCTTTACTGGCTCTAAAGATCCAGTCATAGAGTTTGTGGCAATATAGGGGATACTACTTTGGACTCCACTGAACATCTGCTGCCTGGATGTATGATAAAAAAGAAAAAAAAAAAAGATAAATCCAGAAGGTTCTATCTCCAGGCCTTTGGTAAGCAGGAAAAACAGGACCTTTGCAGATGGTGAACACCAGCTTGAAGAGAAGACTGATGTTTCAAGAAGGCTTTCGTGGTAATTGCTGAGGAAGGCTGCGTGGTCAGCCCTACTGTGAACACTCAGAAAAACTTTGGGGTATTTCCTTCACAAGGTGGGGATTGGAGTCGTTTTGGAGCAGAAATATAAATGTTATCTCCTTTCTCCGGTCATAGGCTGGTGACTCCTTAGTTCAAATAAGGTTCCATTTACAAATTCACTCATTCCTACTGTAATATCCTACTTTTCTTGCTTTGCTTCCTTATTATACTGAATGGATTTTTATCATATAGTTTTTGTAGGAGCAAAGGGGAAGATAATCCACTTCCATGGAATTAGTTTCCTTGCAAAGTCTGCAATAGATGTTCATTGTACCCTAGAACTCAGCCATTGAGAAGGTTCCAGAGGAGGATCCAGCACAAGAGTGGAGGGGTTGAATGCTTCATACTAAAGAGAATGCAAATATAGACACCTGTAACTTCTGTCTGTGAGCCGGGAGCCATAACACAGGGGTAGGATAGAATATGATGGAGGCCATGGGGAGACTCTTGGAGCAGGAAAGAAGCAGAAAGGTGTCCCCGACCATGGCTCAGAGCTGCCCTAGGAACAGGGGATGCTGCTGAGGAAATGGAAGTTTCTGAAGCTGGTCTACTGGGTGGAGCATACACTTGTTCACAGATTCTTAAGTATAAACCAACTCAGTATACACTGGACATTGTTAAATGTTTATTCACAACTAGTAATGCTCTAAGTGTGGTTTTTAGAATAAACTGATTTTTTTCCCATGCCTGGCCAGCCACTTACCCATCAGCACAGACCATATAGACACGTTTCCACCCTTCCACTGACATGTGTTAAAGATTTATTGAACTATGACCTATTAAGTATTTCATAAGATAATGTTATCTGATTTAGTCATAATGCAGTTCTTTAAACACTATCATATTTTAGGTGAGAAAAAATTAGTTTCAAAGACTTACCCCAAAGTCACACAGCTGATATTTAGAAGATCTGAAACTCTGACACTCATACAAGCTCCACTTTTCAGCCTTTTCCTCAATGAACGGACACTGCCTGGTGTCCCCCTCTGAGTCTGCCAGGCCTTGGGGGTCCTTCCCTCAGGGATAGGTGATACCTGCTGCGATTGCCCCCTGCCCCATGTAAGTGGCCTGTTTGCTCCTATATGCTACTCCACACCTTACATCCAGATGGGGCAAGACCAAAGGTCAAAGGCAACAGCTTCAGATGGAATTTGTATTGAGCAAAACTCTGGTTCTTACCCTTTCTGGCCTTGCTCCTGGTTTATGCCAGAGCCTAATTTTCCCAAGGTGTGCTCCATCATCTTTCTCATTTGTCTTAATAAAAAGTGGTCATCATTTATTGATTGTTTACCATATGCTAGACACTAAACTTTAGGTATACTTAATTTTCATGCAACCCTTTGAGACATATAGCTTTATTATCCAAGTTTTATAGAAGAAGAAAGAGACCAGCCCAGAGACATTAATAAGTTGCACAAGACTCCATAATTAGTAAGGAATGAAGCTGGGATTTGAACCCAGTGGCCTAGATCCTGACTTTCTTGGCTTCTATATTGACCTGCCATCCTGCTAGGTTCTTTTTTTTTTTAATAAATTAATTTTTTAGTGGTGTTCAATTTACCAACATACAGAATAACACCCAGTGCACATCCCGTCAAGTGTCCCCCCTCAGTGCCCGTCACCCATTCACCCCCACCCCCCGCCTTCCTCCCCTTCCACCACCCTAGTTCATTTCCCAGAGTTAGGAGTCTTTATGTTCTGTCTCCCTTTCTGATATTTCCCACACATTTCTTCTCCCTTCCCTTATATTCCCTTTCACTATTATTTATATTCCCCAAATGAATGAGAACATACACTGTTTGTCCTTCTCCGATTGGCTTACTTCACTCAGCATAATACCTGCTAGGTTCTTGATTTTGCCAACTTGCTTGACTCCAGCCACTGACCATAGCTCTTCTTCCTGGTTGCAGCTCAATGACTCACAGATAATGTAGGCTCCTTAGTCTCTGGTTATGGTCCTGTGTTATTTGAACAAATAAAGTCCTTCAACTGAACACCTCCTACCCCAGAAGCTTCTTGAGACATATGGTAACACTGCCCAAGTATTCTGGGTTTAACCTTTTGGAAAGTCAGTCATTTCCCTGTGCCAACTTAGATGTACTCCAATGTTGAAAACGAAGACTAACCCATGCCCTGAAGTATTTGCTGGGTAAACATCTGCCTAGACTATTTCCTACTTGTTAAAAGATCTGCTGAAATTCAAATAGAAAATGTGGGTTTATTGTGCTTTGTGTCAGTCACATGTATTATTTGTGCTATACTAGGCTAAAGTGACAAACACATCATGACTAGTGGCTCAAAGACAATCAAAATTTGTGCCATGGCTCAGATGACAATTTTGGGCAGGTATGTGAATCAGCTGGACTCCTCTCTTCCACACAGTTATTTAAGGCCCTAGCATAACAGAGGCTCTGCCATCCTCAGTACAGGGCTTCTGATGTCATTATAGTCATGTCCTTCTCAGTCAAGAAGAAGGGGGAAGGAGTATGGAAGATTTTCACAAGGAAGATTTTCATAGACCAAGTAGCACATATCATGTGTATTCACATCCTACTGGGTGAAATTAAAACAAAGGCCTCTAGCTGCAGGGAGGCTAGGGAGTGCAAGCTAAATGCATACCCAAGAAGAAAACCTGATTTTGGTAAACACTAAACTATTCTTACCACTTTCCACTCCTAATAAGTAATAGTCTATACATTCATAGTTTAACTTTCTCCTTCAGTTTGTTTTTCTGAATTTTCCTGGACTCAACTTTTATATATTTATATTTTTCTACTTTATTGAGTGTGTCTGTTCTTTAAGTCTGTGGAAGGTGGCAGAAAAGAAATTAAGTAAGTGATTAATAGTACAAAGAATGTACAGCGAAGTATAAAATGGTGCCTGTCATATATGGAAGGGAAAATGGGAAGATAACAGGTTGTTTGAGTTTTGAAGAAAAGGCTACATTTGGGTAACATTTGCCAAGATTTTATAGGAATTAAGTTGTACCATGAACATTGTTCACTTCTTTATTGGTATTTCTATCATTGTAATCTGGATAACCTGATACCCTTCATGTGAGCAGGCCCATTATAGATGTAGATGACTGAGAAAGCAGACATTCATGCTTACCTGGAATTCTACTTATGGATATTTTCATGAAGATAGAGCAAATTAAAACCATTATATTTATAAACATTTCATATAATAAAAGACAGGGTCTTTCTCATTTACCTTGAAATGTTATTTATCATTAATTAAAGTATGTCATTCTAACTTCAGACTTGAATAAAGATTTCTTGACTTGAATTTTCTTACTAAAACTTGCCAAATTAATTATTGGAAATTCATATATTGGGCTAATATATAATATTGAAAAATAATTAAAGCTTTGTTTGATGTTATTGAATAAGCTCCAAGAAATCTGAATGAAGAAAGTAAGGTTCAGGAAACTTTAAAGAGAAAGTCCTGGTTTATATTCATAGCAAAGCCTGCTCATTTTCAGATGAAGGGAAATGAGAAGACTGGTAGATGTGGGTCATTTTTGTTCTCTTATCAAAGAGAAAGCCAACTCTTTGTTGTGTATGTTTTGTCTTGAGAGGACCCCATAATTAGGTTTCTAACTCAGGAACTAGTGGAAAAGAAAAAAATAAAAAAGAAATCTCTTTAAAAAAATATACTTGGAATTCCAATATAAACTTATTTGTTGAGACAGTGATCCGCTCTTGTACATTATAAGGAAGCAATAGATGAGGAGGGAATGTATTAAATATCACTTAAGCAAAAAAAAAAAAAAAAAAAAAAAAGAGACATAAGATCTAAGTTTCAAGAGATCAGGGCTGCAAAGGCACCTGAAGTAAGCTCAGAGGCTGCTTAATGGAAGCGAGTAGAAAGGTGGCCATATGGTAGTGGATTTCAAAAATGTACTTTCTGTAGGTAAGGATACACACAAAAGTACTACAAAAGCATTTCTTGCACATATCAGGAGCTGACGGAATTGGGAAATAGAAGTGGGGACTGAATAGAAACTATGTCAGGGTAGGAGAAGAGAGGCAATAAAAATGTATGGTAGAACCTTATGCATTAAGCACAGGGTTACATTTTTTGTTATTAGAAAATACATGATCTTTGATTCTGGACAACAACAAAGAAAATGTATGAGGGAAAGGAAGCAAAGGCAAATCATCAAAAAAGCCCAAACCCCCACCACCCAAAAAAACCCTAAAACTTAAACAACAAAATACCTGCTTGCTGAAAACAAACAGGAAAATCCAACTAATCAATGCTAAGAATAATAAAAAATAGTTGACCAAGAATCATGGAAAGACAAAATAATTTAAAAATGAGCAAAACTGATCAAATGAGGAATAACAAAGAAACTTGCAAGACAATAGATGAACATTTTAACAAAATATTTTGTCTTGAGTTAAAGAAAAAAGAACTCTTAAAAAAATCAATTGCCCCCATGAAGGAGGATTACCAAGCAGAAACACAAAAACCCAAGGGAAGAGATACGATGTGAGCTGTCAAACGAGAAAGGAAGAAAATTAAAAAGCAGTAACTCAGTATAAAGTAACCTTGTAATACCCTGTTGAATTGCAAGCTCCTTGAGAACTTTCCCAGGTGTAATCCAAAATCAGCCCCCAAACATGGAGGGCAGGGAGAGATGAAGAAAGAGGCTGGCCAGCCACTCCAGGTTGGTGGATAGCAGGTTTAATAAGGAAGGGAACTTACATATGAGGCTTGTCTTGGTAGGCAGCAAGACAAATGGATCTTGGTACCTGTTTGCCAAACCTTAAAAGTTTATAGAGGCCTTAGAGGAGTTCAGTCACACATACCGTGCAGGTGTTCTCACCACATCACCATCTCAAGGCTATGTCCTTGGAGCAGCCTCTGGTGGGAAAGGGAAGTAGAACTCACATTCAAAGACAGGGGAGAGGTAAAGAGTTCTGAGTTCCCCGGGCTCAGCTCACAGGTCAGCCAGCAGTTATATCCTCTTGAAGACTTTCCCCAACACACTCTCATTTTTCTTTTAATTAGTAAATTCCATCAGTGAACATTTGTAAGAATTCCAGCCAGGTCAAAACTGCCTTAGGTATCCCCAAGGAGGGAGGGACAAGTTCAGACCATTATAACCCCATCTTTCCCACAAACCTTCTGAAGAAGAAATACACACAAAAAAATTAACAAATGCACACTGCAAAACTCAAGAAAGTAGAGAACACATAAGGTTTAACAATATGACAGACCAAAGGCCAAATATATTTGTTATATTACTAAATGTAAATAGGTTCAAATCACCTATTAAAAATATTTTCAGATGAGACTACAAAGCAAACTATATAAGAAAAACATCTAAGATAGAGTGATTCAGAAACACTAAAAATAAAAGAAAGGGCAAAGGTATATCTGAAACATGCCTCCTACTTCAACTAAAAAAAGACAAGGAAGGTCACAATCTCAGTATCAAATAAGAATGTTAGTTAAAGCCAAAGACTATTAAGTGAGACGACTGCTTTTTATATAATAGCAGTGTGCACTTGATAAAAAGTAACAAATATCTATTCACAAAAAAACCCACGTCGTTAATATTTATTAAACTAAAATTACAGGATAAGAAAGCAAATAAAGATTAAAGTATAGTAGTAGATGACTTTAACTTACTTCTCTCAGTCCATAACAGAGCAAGTAGGCAAAAGAAAGAAGCAAGGATATAGAAATCTTTTTTTTTTTTTTAAAGATTTTATTTATTTATTTGAGAGAGAGAGCATGCAAGTAAGAGAGCACAAGCCAAGGTTCAGCAGCAGAGGGAGAGGGAGAAGCAGACTCCCCGCTGAGCAGGGGGCCTAATGTCAGGCTTCATCTCAGGATCCTGAGATGGTGACCTGAGCCAAAGGCAGCTGTTTAACTGGCTGAGCCACCCAGGTGCCCCAAGATATAGAAATCTTAATAACACAATTAGTGAGGTAGATGTAATTGATATGTATGGATCTATTATTCCTGAAAATATACATGACTATGGAAGATCAAGAAAATTGACGATTTTCCAAAGATATACAAATGGTCAACAGGTACGTGAAAAGACGCTCACCATCACTAATCACCAGGGAAATGTAAATGAAAACCCCAATGAGATACCACATCCCACCTAGCAGATGTCTAGTCTCAAAAAGACAAGGGATAACAAATGTTGGTGAGGATGCAGAGAAAAGGGAAAACCTGTGCACAATTGCTGGCAATAGTGTAGCCACTGTGGAAAACAGTATTGAGGTTCCGCAGGAAGTTGAAAATAGAACTACCATATGATCTACCAGTCTGAACTTCTGAATATATATTCAAAAGAAACAAAATCACTATCTCAAAGAGATCTGCACTGCTATGTTTATTGCACCATTATTCACAGTAGCCAATGTATGGAAACAACATAAGTCCCTGTCCAGGGATGAATGTTTATAAGTGTCACACACACATACACATATACACACAGGATTATTGTTCAGCCGTAGAAAGAAGGAAATCCTGCCAATTGTGACAATATGGATGAACCTGGAGGGCATTATGCTAAAAGAAATAAGCCAGACAGAGAAAGACAAAAATATGTTGTGGCATCACTTACATGTGGAAAAAAAAAAAGTCAAACTCATAGACACAGAGAGTGGGATGGTGTTTGCCAGGGGCTGGTGGGGTGGGGTGGGGGGGAAATTGGGAAGATAGGGAAATGCTAGCCAGTACAAACTTCCAGTCATAAGATGAATAAATTCTGGGAACCTAGTGCACAGCATAGTGACTATAATAAATAATACTGTTTTGTATACTTGATATTTACTAAGATAGTAGATCTTAAACATTCTCACAAAGAAAGAAGAGGTAATTAACTATGGGAGGTGATAGATGTTAATTAGCTTGATTGTGGGAATCATTTCACAATGCGTATGTGTATCAATCATCACATTGTATGTGATATATTGTATGTGATATCATCTTTAAACATATTGCATTTTATTTGTCAGGTATACCTCATTAAAGCTGGAAAAATCCTTAAGTTCCACAATGCAAAAGAAAAAAAAAAGAAAAATAAGAAAAGAAAAAAGTTAATAATGATAAAACCCAGAAAGACTTTTTAATTTTCTCATTTAAAAATGCCACCATAGCTTACTAAAAAACAAACAATAAACCTATAAATAAATAAAAGAGGGAGCGCCTGGCTGGCTCAGTCGGTAGAGCATAGAACCCTTGGTCTCAGGGTTGCGAGTTTGAGCCCCAACCTTGGGGGTAGAACCTACTAAAAAATAAAGAAAAAGTAAAAAATTAAAAAAATAAAAATAAATATACCATCACCATCATGCCTTTCTCAATTTTGGGGTCAAAGAGGAAATATAGGGGCACCTGGGTGGCTTAGTCAATTAAGTGTCCGATTCTTGATTTCCACTCAAGTCATGATCTTGTTTCAGGATTTCTTTTCCTTTATTGCCCATAGTTCTTGGTCATGCTACTTCAAAGAATGAAGGAGTAGACCAGACGAGAAGTGGTGGGCAGCAAAGCAAAGTTTATTGGGTGATAGTACAAAGCTCCTGAAGAGGGAGGGGAACCTAGCGGGTTTCCGTTGGAGTTTCTAAGTCTAGGGAGTTTTAAGAGCTCCTTTGTGGAACTATCTTAAGCAACTAGGGTGTGCTAAGGCATGCCAATCAGGGCTTTGATCATGTATCTGTCTACCTATTACGTTAATGTTCATGTGCTGATGTTCTTCTTGGGCTGACATCTGGGGACTTAACTGCCTCAGCTTGTGATAGTGACATGAAACTATTTTAAGCAACCAAGGTGTGCTATTCAGGGCTTCGATCACTATTTGCTGATGGTCCTGTCCAAGCTGCAAAACAGGATGTTAGTGCTGTTTTGTCTTAAATGCCCTGACTCCATGTTTTCCTCTTGGGGATCCTGGACCTGACTATCTAACTGTCCAACTAACTCCTAACAATCTTGGGGTCATGACATTGAGCCCCACGTTGGACTCCGTGCTAAGAGTGGATCCTGCTTGGGATTCTCTAGACCTCTTCCTCTGCCTTCCCCCGACCCCAATTTGCCTCTTCTTCCCCCCAGAAAAGAGAAACTATAAGCCACAATTTCAATATTTTGAGAAACAATACAAATCGTAAGGATATAGCTAAAGCTGTGCTGCTATACAAGTTAACAGCATTAAATTTCTTATTTCAAGAAAAAAGAATAAAAGTAAATGAAATAAGCACTCTACTAAAAAATTTAAAAGTAAACAGCAAATAATCCAAAGAAATGCAGAAGAAAGGAATAATGACTATAACGGCAGAAATTGATGAAGTAGATGGGGCATCTGGGTGACTCAGTGGTTGAGGGTCTTGCCTTTGACTCAGGTGTGATCCCAGGGTCCTGGGATTGAGTCCTGCATCTGGCTCCCTGAGGGAAGCCTGCTTCTCCTTCTGCCTGTATCTCTGCCTCTCTCTCTCTCTGTGTCTCTTGTGAATAAGTAAATAAAAAATCTTAAAAAAAAAAAAAGAGATTGATGAAGTAGAAAAGAGAAAACCTACTGTTTTCCCGAGTGGTCCACAGAAAGCTTAAATAATGATTGGGCCCCAGGCCAAAAATGTATTGCAAGTTTTATCAAACTGAAGAAAAATATCAAGAGAATTGATATTGCCACTTGCCAAAGAAAATTCATTGCCAATTAGCAACTTGCAGGATTCGGAAGAGAATGGGCTCAACTGACATTTATCAAATTTGTTTCAGTGCTTTGCCGGAGCACCAATACGATGCTAATGATGCTGTGGGCTGAGAAGGAATTCATTAAAAATCAAGGATCTAAGTCACCTTTCCCAAGTTATTTTACAAATGCCAGCCCTTCGCCTCACTTAGTTATAAATAGACTGATTCTGTGATTGAATGGTTTTGGGCAAAAAACTATGTGTTAAATTTACAGGTTAATTTTATGTGTTAACTCAACTGGTCATGGAATGCCAGACTGAACATTTTTTCTGGGTGTTTCTGTGAAGGTATTTCTGGATGAGATTAGCATTTGAATTGGTGACTCAGTAAAGTGGATTGCCTATCCATTTTGCTTAAGGTCTGGAAAGAATGAAAAGTGGGGAAAGAAGAATCTGCCCTTTTTTATTTCTACCTCACTGTTGGGCTGGGACACCTCATCTCATCTCAAGCCTTCAGACTGGGATTTACGTGATCCATTTGCTTGGTTTTCAGGCCTTTGGACCTGGGCTGAATGATACCACTGACTTTCCCGGATTTCCACCTTGCAGACAGCAGATCCTGGGACTTCTGAGTCTTCACAATCATGTGAATGGATTCTTCAAAATTAATTTCCTTTCATATATATGTACCTCATTGATTCTGTTTCCTTGGAGAAACATGACCAATATAGTATGTATTGTATTCCATTTATGAGGAGTAATATTCTCATTAGAATGTTAGGAACTCTGGGGAGGATTCTAGGATTCTACCTTTTTAAGCAAATAGGTTTCTACAGTATCTTCTAAAGTGATTTGCGCACAGAATCCTCTTACAAAATAACATCTCTTAATACTCCGTGGAGTACATGTTAGGATATGCTGTCTTAGATTTTACTCATTTTATAAGAGCTGATTAGAAAGTTGCAAATACTGTTTTTAAAAATACCAGTGATACATATTTGCTCAGTGGTCAGCTTTCTATATATATCACTAACAATTTATCTTAATTGCTTAACTTAACCTTAAACAGTTACTTTGTGAATTCCCTCCTCCAGGAAGAAAAGGTCCTCTTTCTGCTAAATTCTTTCTCGAGGTATTGATATCATCTGGACTGCAGTGAAAATTTACTGTCTCTTGCTGATGACTATATCCTTTATAGCTAAAATGTGACTTAGAAGGGAAAGATTAAAAAACAAACAAACAAAAAACTCTTAGAAAATAAACATGAGAATGTTTAGGAGTACCTAAATAAAGCTAGACTTCTTATAGGTTGTAAAGAAAGTCATTTGATAAGATATTTGGTCTTGCAAAGACTTTCCCTTTTATATTACAAAACAGGTCTGAGAACAACTACCCAAAGCCAGAGGGATCATCTCGAAGAGCACTCAGACCAGGTGAGCCAGCCTCAGACACACAGCTGTGAAAAGGAACAGACCTTTATCCTGCTCCTGGTCCTTGGAACATGAATGATTTTTTTTTTCAGATTTTATTTTTAAGTGATCTCTACACCCAACATGGGGCTTGAACTTACAACCCTGAGATAAGGAATCAAATGCTCCACCAACTGAGCCAGCCAGGCACCGCCATGAGTGATGTTTTTATATTCCAGAGAGGATCTTTAACCTTCTTGTTCTTCCAGCTTTATGTGTGGCTCTTATACTCTCCTTATTCAAATGTACTAGATCAAGTGGAAGGAGGAGCTACCCAGAGTACAGAGATTGGACCCATCTAGCCCTAGTCCTCACCCATGGATTATTTGGTCATTTCTGAAGATTATATACCAACATGATTCTACTAATATACTTTCTATGGGCTTGGAAGCTGCCTCTTTTCTCATCAATGCTGGGCAACTTTCAGGGTGGTGTGGAGACGACATGGGCATTGGAACTGAGCAGTTGAGGAGTTGGTTTCAGCACCATGACTTTCATCTTTGAGACCTTGAGCACATGGCTTCTCTGAGCCTCAGTTCCCTCATCTGTATAATAAAAAAATAATATCTTCTTAAAAGGACAGTTGAAAAGATTACAAGTAATGAATGTAAACTCTTTAGCACAGGTACTGATATCTAGTAGGTGCACACCAAATGACAACCAGATAATCAATGTTTATAGAACAACTGCTCCCCATAAAGGCTTTGGGGGACAGAAATGACTAAGATATACCTCCTGACTTCTAGAAAGTTTCACTTTAGTTGGGGAGATATAATTTAATGGTTGACTCAGACTTCTAATCACTTTGGAACAAAATAATTTATATGGGATCTTAATCACTTAAATATACACTGATGAGGTGTATTCAGTGCCTATTCAATGAAGGAAAGTCACTTGTTCTAAACAGAAATCTAACCCTAAGCTTGGGATTATTTACATTGTGCTCTGGACTATTGAGCCAAGTCAGCCAGAAAACAGCCATTGGGTAGCACATTTTGTATTGAAAAGCATCAATAGCCTATGTAGTTAGAGAAATAACTGGAGATGCTGTCTTACTGGTTTGTGGCAGGGAATGACTCAGAGTGATCTGGTTATAATGGAAAAGGCACAATGTTAGAGGTCAGTTACTATCTGTGGGGATCAGATTATAAACCTGTATGTCGAGCTCAGGATATTTGCTCTGTCTCTCAGAATTGGTGTGAAGATCCAATCAAATGTGATCATAAACGTAAAATGTAAATTGCACTCTCAGCAGAGTTGATACTACTTTTATTGAATATAATTTTATGTATTATTTTTATGTGATACTTTTTAAATGCAGTGATTGCAGATCTCAATTTTTTTACATTCTTCACTGTCAGAATGACTTCACAATTAATTAGTCAAAACCATCTATGATGGTAGGAAGATAGATGCTTAAAGGAGAGCTACCCTACAATGTCACTGACTGTGTAAGAGATGATCCAAACATTTAAAAAAACTTTTTATGTTAAAAAAAATTGCCTTGAAATCAAGTGTTTTAGAGCTTCCCAGAGAAACAGAACCAATGGATTGTGTGTACTTGTGTGTATCTGTGTGTATAAATATAAAAATAAGTGGGCTCACTCAATTATAGAGGTTGAGAAGTTCCAAGACTTACAGCTGCAAGCCAGAGACTCCAGGAGGGCTGTTAGTGTAGTTCTTGTCTGATTCTGAAGGCCTGAGAACTAAGGGAACTGACAGTATAAGTTTCAATCCAAAAGCTAGCTTAAGATCCAAGAAGATCTTAGTTCAACTCTGAAGGCAGGCAAACCTGATGTTCTAGCTGATGGATCCAGGCAGGAGTTATCTCTTACTTGAGAGTCAGCCTGTTTATTCTATCCAGGCCTTCAACTGATTGATTGAACCCCATCCCCCAACATTAACGGAGGGCAATCTACTTTACTCAGTCTACTGTTCAAACATTCACTTCACTTCCAAAATACTCATAGGCACTCAAAATAATGTTTGACCAAATATCTGGGCATTCTGTAGCTCAGTCCAGCTGGCAAATAAAATTAATCATAGCATTAAGTAAGTTTTGTTTTCACTTATACTGATTTGATTTTCAGAGGTGGAAAAACTGCAGACTTTGGAGACCTGTAGACTGAAATGGATACAAATCATCTAATTGCAAAGGCAAATAATGACTCATTAAACAACAATAATTTTAAAAAGTCCTTGGTTCTAAAAGGGGCTTTTTCGTTTACCCACGAATTTGCTGTCCAAATAAATAGCCATTAGAGGGAGCTCTAATTGCAGTTTAGAAACAAAATTATCCTCCATGAATTGGTAATGTTAACTTGGAATTCCAGGTTTCCATGTTTTAATGGAGACACAGAATATATATTAAAAAAAAACCAAACAAACTAAGAACAGATAAGTATCTTTTAACATCATTGTTGTATAACTGACCTTAGTGAGATCAAACTTACTTCATGGGATATAAGCTCCAAAATGTTGCAGGGACAGAGCTGGATGGGGTGGGAAAGGTGCTGGATCTGAGTTCCAGCTGCATCATGAAGCAGCTGAGTGTCCTTGTGTCTGATGTTTCCCTTCTCTCCTGGTGTGTTTCCTCTCCTGAACAATGAAGAAGATGACAGAGATTAGTGTTTACCATGCATTGGTATCTGTGGGTAGAATAATTCTAGGAGAATTTGAAAATTTTCTTTTTTTCAAAAGACAGCCTTCTTGAAAATGTTATGTTCTCAAAAGCTGATGGTCTTGAGAGGATTATTTTACCCATCTTCTCAGTCATGTGGATGATACATTCATACTCAAACCAGCTTCTGCCCTGCAGTTCCTGAGATGTGTTGACAGTTATGTTGGTACCGAGTGATCCTTGTCTTGAAGTGACAGCATTGAACTTTTAATGTGTTGCTAAGCTTCTCTAGAAACTTTAGGTTGGTGTTGTCAAAATGACGACAGTTGACTTATAATTAGCATTGTACTCATGTTATAAAAACAAATTTTCTCTTCAGCAGAGATAGTATGCAGTTCAAAGCATTATTATACAAGAAGGCTTTAGAGCCATAAGTAATTTTGCAAACTGAGATTCTGATTTGACATAATAAAAATTATTGCAGAAGAATGATGTACTTATTACTTTCATTGTATTTCTTTTATGTCTTTCACTTTTTGGGCTAATGAGAAACGAAGAGAAAAATATTATAGGACCAATGCATCATGCAAGTAAAAGCTGCATGACAATATATTTTGTTGAATAAGCCACATACAACAAAGAGTTTTAGAAAGTTGGAGGTGGGTTGGAAAGAGAAAAGAGCTAGAAGCATTGAGTCCTTACTCAACACTAGATGATAGACAAGCTGAACTCAGACCTAGATCTCAGCAGGCAGAAATACACTCATAGAAAGTAAAAACCTTGGACAGATCTTGTTTTTTGCCACTAACTCAAAGCAGCTTAGTAGAAGAAGCTGGGAAGATTTTCAATACATTCTCATTATTTTCAACTGCACAATTTTATTGATTGGTTCATTATAATAATGGGTCATTGTTAAATGAAAAAAATAGCAATGACTCAGCATGCTCAAAAAGAAAAATAGAATAGGGCAACAAATAAGGAACATTTTTCTGTTATTAAACCAACATCAATGTTTCAGTTTAGCAAAACAGCATCACCCATGTAAACATTAAAATTCTAAATTTGAACGAAAGCAGTTTTGTAGTTTTGCTTCTGCACTATTGTCCCCAAAATATATCACATCAAGGAGAGGGTGCTAATTAGATAGTTTAATACCAAATCTCCTTGTTGCTGATGGAGGGTGCATTTGGCATGGCTTCTAGGAGTCTCTGTGGTCTTAGCATTGCTCCTGCTTCTGCACTGTTCTAGAACCTGGCTAGATGGAAGGAAAAAAGGAAATGCTGGGGTCAGCAGGAAAGTTCTTCAAAGTGGTTAATCCATTTACAGATTGCTGGGAATGGATTGTGCTATGCTAACTCGGCATTCTGGTATTTTCTGCTCAAGCACATGATTCCATAGACGACAGCTGATGGTGTTTTGCTGGTAAATATAGCTTTGAGCTCCTTTTGCTAGCTTGGCCCTAACTCAACAAAGTCTTGACTCACAAAAAGATGCTAGGAAGAGAATATGCAGGAAGGTGTTAAGCAAACCTTGGAATTCGAGAAAGAACTTTGCCTACTCCATTCTTAAGTGTGGTAATGGTTTGGGACTAAAAGGGAAAGGCCAAGTGTAGGGGGCCACAGTTTAATGGGACTTCTCATGTCCAGTGTAATTTACATTTTAGGAGAAGGGAGTTTTACTTTTTTCCAGTGCCTCTATTCTTTCTTCTTATTATTCTTATTGAGAATTTTTATATTGAACTTTTGCTAAGAGAGGTCATCAATCTTATCAAGAGTGTGTGTGTGTGTGTGTGTGTGTGTGTGTGTGTTGTCCCAAAGAACCTCTACTCTATCCCTCCTAGAAAGAAGTTGAAATTAAGTCTTACCAGTCTTCCCTAAAGGATTATGGCAAGATGGAATGGGGTCCCTGTGGAGGGAGCAGTTGGGTAGTAAAAGAAGTAAGAGGAGACAAAGGGACAAGAGGCAGGTACCCATTTGAGATGTATTTTAGATGGATTGAATGTGGCCAAAGAAGAATAGTAAGGAGCATCTTGCTCTATCCTCAGGACTTGGAGGGTATCCATGTGATGCTGAAACTCTTTGGAACAGTGACAGAGGTATGTGAATATGATGTTGTTTTAAGTTACATAATACCGTGAGGTGGGGATTATCATACCCATTTTTAAATTTGAGAAAAGTCAGCCTCAAAGAGCTTACATGAATTTGCCAAAGATGGTCAAAATGGTAAGGCTAGACTTCAACCCCAAATCTACCTGACACCTACACTGGGGCTCTTCTCACCACCCCATCCCACCTCCCCTATTCTCTATCTCTGTCACGAAAACTCTCCATCTGTTTTCCTCTGTCTCGTCTTCAGCCTTTCTGACTGATGGAGTATGGGTAAGAGATGCAGAGTTTGGGCACAACCTGAAGTTCTGTAATTGGGAGATGCCAATAGCAGCTGAAATCCATAACCTACACCTTGGGAGGCAACTTGTTCTGCCCCACCTCACATCTACTGAGTCAGAATCTCTGTTTTAGCAAGATCCCTGGCTGATTAGCAGGAGCATTAAAGTTTGAGAAGTCTGCTCAAACCCATTCAGGTAACCTATTAAATGGTGATACAAATTTTAGGGCTTTATTATCAATAGAAAATAGAAAAGATCATCAGTTTAAAAGCTCACCATCTTGTTAAGGAATACAGCTGAATGGATTAATTTCCATAACAGGGCACAGGGCAGTTGTGAATTTTAATAGACTTGCATGAAGAATATCCAGATCACTATTCTTTGAACACTTGCTATATGCCAGGCACATATTTAATCCATTTACTTCTCACAAAATTCTTGTGAGATCTGAGGCACAGAGAGGCCATATGACTTACTTGAGTTCCCATGGTTGGTCAGTGCCAAGGTGGGAAATCAAACCTCAGTCTTTAGACTCCAGGCCAATCCTCTTCTGACCAGTGGGAAGGACCTCATGGGTGTTCACTGCAGGGAAGATGGGAACGGGGGATGCCCCTCACAGTTGCTGGCTCACAGGAGGAAGACACGAAGTCTCGGGAGCTCAGAAGGAAACATCACTCCATATCACATGGCAAAGCAGCAAACCCTAACCCTGTGGCTGAGCTGACAAAAGCCAGAGCCCCCCAGGCAGGTGAAAGCCATTCTATCCTGTAATGTGATTTGGAGCTGTTTATGCATAGTGATAAAGTATATTCTTCTCTATCACCAGGAAGAAGCAGCCTTCATAATAAACATCAAATATGCTGATCTCTCCAAAGCCTTTAGGACTTCTAAGAAGTAATCAAGTGTTATTTTATCTTTCTGGTAATATACAAGAGATCTAGAAAAATGAAGCTTTGGGCTTTTGATGAAATACGGCTGACTGAACACACATTTATCTCCATTTCCCCAAGAAGCCCCAGTAAAATGACTGTAAGGGAATAATAAATAAAACTAATTAAAACCAAGGAACTCCTATGTTTAGGAAAACATGGGTTTTAGGGTTGTGAAATGTGAGAACTCAGGAAAGTAGACCAGAAGGAAAGCCAATTGCTCTGAGAAATAAAGCGCCACGTTTAGGAATTGCCCTGTGACAAGGAGGACTGAAGGCTCCTGAGAACTAGAAGTGCTGAGATGGAGAAAATCTTGACAAGAATGGCACCGGTAAGGAGTCTCCTGGGGAAGGTGTCCCACCGATAGACCGCGGTGGGGATGAGTGAGGAACAGTAAAATGTCAAATATTCTATTTTTGATATTTCCTGCTCTGCTCCAGTCATCTTTCATTTTTCTTAGGGCGTTTTTGTTTTGTTTTTACAGGTGGTAGAGATATTTTTATTTTTGCAGAGCAGAAGCAGCATTTCCTGGTTGTGGAGAGTCTGGGTTGCAGCTGTCCCAGGGCTCCTTGAGTCCCTTCTGGACTCCAGTCTCCAGTCAAAGGAATAAGCAAGGTTACTGCAAGGGGGCAAAGCCCCCCCCCCCCCAGTCCCTGAGGGGTCTCTGGCAAGCCCTCCTCTGGAGAGATCTCTGACAGTGTGCCTTCTACCAGGTCCAGCTGGAGGTGGGGCTTGAGGTCAGGTTCAGGGCAGGCTTGCCTTCCGTCAGGTCTCTGAGCCTTTCTGGAGCTGCAGCCCTTTGCGGGATGGGGGTGCTGTCTGTGATGGAGATCACTTGCAGGCCCCCATGGTCAGCCCCTTGAGGGCAGACAAGCGCCCTGGGCCAGGCCCTTCCGTGCCGCTGGGAGGTGGGGCACGTCCTAACCCGCAGCTCTCAGGGAGGCTCCACCTGCTATTTGCAGGCAATGCCCGCTCCCTTCCCGGCATTTGGGAACCTCTCGGCGCCACGCGGGGCGCGGCCAGGGGGCTGGTGAGCCGCAGAGGCCACCTGGATCTGCGTGCGCTTTAGGGTAGGGTGTGCGATCCATCGATCGGGATCTCCTCGAATTTCTTTCCCGCCCACCTGGGAGGACTCTCCCATCCCGGAGCCGGAGGGGAAACGCTGAAGCTGCTGCGGCCTGGAGCCGGAGCCACCTGCACCTTGTCAACCTGCCGCAGCGGGCGCGGGGCTGGACGGGGCCCCTGACCGCCGGAGCCGAGGCCGTCTTCGAACCACCCGCAGGACTTGAATTGACCCGGTCAGCTGCAGTCCACCGCGACGACAGAGCCTTCACGTTCCTCAGTTAACCATTCAGTGCCTGTACTACACCGTGAGGTTGGAGTTGGCGCTCTGGGAGACCCGGAGGGGCTCATTCTCGGAGGAGAGCGCAGCGAGGTGGGCCAGAGGTCAGCAGGACAGGCTCTCAGAGCGACAGGGACCCAGGGTAGAAGCATGTCTTCTCTCTGGCTCCTTTATCCACCCTAATTCCAGAATCTTCAGTAAGGTAGTAGACACCCATTTTACAGTCCTGTTTGGGCTAATGAGGCTCTGAGGAATGAAGGGAAAATGCTTATTCCTTGATTGGAGGAAAGTGAGATGCACAGAGGAAGACAACAAAGAGGGTTATCAGCAGGAGGAATTTGGAGTTTGTGGTCAGTTGTCATCTCCCACTTTTGCTGTACAAATTCGTGCCTGGCCGACCTGGGAACTAAGTAAGCTATGGATGGACACAAGGTCTCACTGAATTCATTTAATTGAGTGAGTGGATTCTCACATAATCTTGTGAGATTAATTTTTATCTTCCCCATTTTGCAGATAAGAAAACCTTAAAAAACTAGTGAGTTTCAGTATCTTGCCCAGGATAATGCTAAATAGTGACTGAAGGAAAATTTGTACCCAACTTTGTGTTACTCAAAAATTATCTACCATTTGTATTTTTATTTTATTCACTTACAACATCTGCATTTGGGGGGCCTTTCCACCATCATAAAATTGTATATTTTGAGGGCAGCATTAATGGGCTCCTAAATCCTGCCTTTTTATTTTTGCTTTCGTTGACTGTGCCCTCCTTGGCAGTTGGGGGCAGGGGCTGGAGTGAGAAATTTTGTTTTGGGGGTTTTTTTAAAAAATATTTTATTTATTTATTCATGAGAGACACACAGAGAGAGAGAGAGAGAGAAGCAGAGACACAGGCAGAGGGAGAAGCAGGCTCCATGCAGGGAGCCCACTGTGGGACTCAATCCCGGGACTCCAGGATCACGCCCTGAGCTGAAGGTAGACACCCAACCGCTGAGCCACCCAGGCATCCCAGAAATTTATTTTTTTTCAAAGTTTATTTTTATTTAAGTAATCTCCACATCCAATGTGGGACTCAAACTCATAACCCCAAGATCAAGAGTTGCATGCTCTTCCAACTGAGCCAGTCAGGCGCTCCTGAGTGAGAAATTTCAAACTGAAGCATGATCCTGTAAATATTCTCTATCTTTAGTTTTCCCCCTATTGCTTGTGAAATTAGGGTGAGCCAGTATAAGGGAGGGGGTGCCAAGACAGATGCTATTCCCTTTTTGTCTTAAATAATTGCCCACAGGTTTCTAGAGCTTTCATCCATCTGGATGCAGACCCCTTGGTCAAGTACATCAAATCCCCTTGTGTATGTCTCTCCCTATTTAGAGCAAGCTCCAGGAATGAGGGCAGGAATAATATGAAGTTCATTTCTTAATTTCCCACAGACCAAGTCCAGAGCTGTGTACATTCTATGTGAACTACAAACACTTGTTGAAATTGAATTGGGTTGAACCCTGCTTCCTCATAGATAAGTCCATTTATCATTTCCTCAGAACCTGCTGAGAAATGGATGGGAAATAAGACACCAACCCACAAAGGCTTAATAAAAATTCTCTCCATATATTAAAAAAAAAAAAACTCTCAAAACTTGCATGAAGTTCCAAATTCTCTGCACAGGATAAATCTCCTTTGGGGCTTTCTCCAGATTCCCACTTTGCTACCACATCATTTACTCTATGCATACCAATGAGATCTCTGGAATGAGCAAGATAGCTGAGTACAGCTGCTGGTGGATTGGTCAGGCTTAGGTCACCCCTGTGAAGTGTAACCCCTCAATAGCCATGTTCTCACCATTGTGCTGTTCTTTAAGATGACACTAAGGAAGTTTGGTATTTCCCTGGTGTTCCACCCAACATGGAGAAATCAATTAATATGATTAGCCAGGAAGCAAAACATGCGTAAGTGGTTTTCTGACACAAGCACCACTAGCCTTGGCTACAATTTGAGGCATGGCTGGGATTTCACCTGCTTGTTTGTTTTCTTTGGTCAAAGCCATCTTAAGCAAAGTAATCACCTCAGAGCTTTCCTCAATGAGCCAGTAACAGAATTAAACTTCCACCTTCCTACTAAAATATTAGAGCATACTACTTGGATGCTTTATATTTCCAGGGTCAATGACTTTATAAATTCGTTCATTGCTCAATAAACACGACTCAAGTATTAGCTAAATTCTCATGTTAACTAGAATGGAATAAGATACAGAATAACTCATAAGAAATTTAAGAAATTATTTTATTTGTGTTTCTAGGATTTGGTTCCATTGTCCTCAAGGTGAACAGTTTGTACCAAACACCTGTAAGAGCAGGAAATGTCAGCCAAGACTTTTAATGTTGCAAACATAGTATTAATTTCTGGAAGAGAATAAGTCAAATCTCGAAGAGGAAAATTCAGAGGGTGAAGAATAGGAGAAAAAATTATTTCTTGATGCTCAACCAAACTCTACAGACCTAGACCAAAGCATCAACTCTTGTTGATGAATGTTACTTCTACCGCAGTGAAGCTAGCTCCCACCTGCCCTGCCACTGACCAGCAAGAAATTAATGGGCTAGATCTAACCCATAGTGGTCACTTTACTGTCTACCCCAAGGTTGCTAGTAGGAAATTCTACTCTCTACCCCAAGAGAAGACATTCATCCAAGTCTTTGTATCAAGGGAAGTCACACATTCACTCACTCCACCCCAGTTTTGATATCCAGGAAAATGCATGGATCCATGGGACTTACTAGAGGGATGGAAGTGTGTTCCCATCACAATTAACCCTCTAATCACACTGAACTGCAAAACAAGGTTATTCTTGCCTCTGAGGTTTTCGTCCTGCCACTCTCCAGAGCTAAAAGCCTTCCCCCATCCTGCAATCTTTTGTCCCTGATCACACCTCCTCAGCTTTGGAGACATAGCTCTGGTTCCTTCACCTCCCTTCCCAGGGTATTAGGTGCCACCTTTTCTCTGCCCTTATAACTCCTGGAGCCCAGGGAAAATTACTTTCTGCCTGAATTGTAGAAAGTACTTGCGCTCCTGTCTCATTCCTTCCAGCTCAATACTTGGGCCAGATTTACCTGAAATTCTCTCTAGAGGTTCTACACTTGAAAACATCTGCAATTGCAAAATCTGTGAAGGTTGAAAAGGAAGAAAAAAGTTTTGGAAGCTCATTTAGCTGTATAACATGGTCTGACCTGAACTTATTAGGGGGAAACTTGACTTGAAAGCTATTTATAGCCTTTAATTTTTCCACTAAATGTGCACTTAGATATGTTTCATTGTAGCAATAATAATGTATTTGAAAATTCTTAAATTATGAAAATGTAAACAAATTGTAATATAACTCTTAGATGAGAGGCAAGACTGGGGGGAACGTAAGAATTAAAGCCTCAAATCTTAAAAGGAAGTTAAGGCATAATGCTCTAAAATTGATATATCAGGAAATATCAGATATATTTAGTATTCAGAAATATGGTAACAAATACTTAGATAGTCCTACAATCACAAAGAAAAGTAGGCATCCAAAGAACTTCTTTGGACCAAACAGTCAAGGAATAAATAACTGTAGTTTATAAGATCTCTTTGAGATTTTATAAGGAGAAGAGCTACTTCCCAACTCACTTGGAGATTGCTTGACTTCACTACATCTCAGAGCAGTTTGAGAAAGGAAAATCTCAGCTTAAGTATCACACAGGAACATGGATTTAAATTATTAGCAGACTAAATCCCATGATGTATAAAAGGGATAGTACATAATGATTAGGTAGGGCTAATAGAGGAGAATATTGATGGTTTCACATAAGAATAATAATTAGTATAATATGTGACCCACCATATTAACAGATTAAAGAATAGTCATATAATTATTTCAGTTAATACAGAACAAGCATCTGATAAAATCTAGCATTGACTTGTGATTTAAAAATTAGGAAATCTATAGTAGAAAAAACTTCCTTAATCTGATAAAGAGTATGTATGAATAGTCAGAGCAAATGCCCTTTTCTGTGGTGAAAAGTTAAAAGCTTCACCTCTGAGGTCCAGAACAGGACTAAGATATCCACCACCATCACTATGCACTGACATTGTTTTGGAGGTCTTAACATGAAAGAAAAATAAAGAAACAAAGTGGTCATTTTTACAGATATGTACACAGGAAATTCTGAAGAATCTACAGACAAATTAGAATTAATAAATAAGTTTTGCAATTTATTGGATACAAAATGTCTATAGCTACATCTATATTCCAAATGGATTTGTGCATTTTGAAGATATCTTTTATAGCACTTGACAAATTGATTGGAAAGTTATATGGAATTGCAAAGGTCTAAGAATAGCCAAGGTAGTTCTGAAGAAGAAAAATGAGGTATAAGACTTGCCCTACTAGATATCAAGATTGATATAAAACTTTAGTAGTAAAGATAGTTTGGAATTGAAACAAGGAGAGAAAAATATGCCAGTGGAACAGAGAAGAGAGTCTGGAGGCCGACTTGTTCTTATATGAATGTTTTATTTATAAAGAAAAAGGCATTGAAGATCACTGGAAGAAGAAACATTTCAATAAATAGTGGTTTGGTAAGTAGGATCTGGTTATCCATATAATAAAATAAAAAGGAATCTGATACATCCTGACACCATACACATAAGTCAATTCCAGGTGGATTATGAAGATTTTAGAAGATAACACAGGAGAATATTTTTGCGACCCTGTATAAGGAAAGATTTTAATTTTTAATTTTTTAATTTTACTTTTTTAAAAGGTAGGCTCTATGCCTTGAACTCACCACCCTGAGATCAAGAGTTGCATGCTTTACCAACTGAGTTAGCCAGGTGGCCCTGGAAGGATATTTAACATGAGATACAAAACATGCTATCCAACAATGTAATTATTAATAAATTTGAGCACATTAAAGACTTTTAGGGGAACCTGGGTGGTTCAGTTGGTTAAACATCTGCCTTTGGTTCAGGTCATGATCCCGGGGTCCTGGGATCAAGCCCCATGTTGGGTTCCCCACTCATTGGGGAGCCTGATTCTCCCTCTCTCTCTGACCCTCCCCCTGGCTTGTGTTCTCTCTCTCTCTCTCTCTCAAATGAATAAATTTAAAAAAATCTTTTTAAAAAGACTTTAATCAGTTACTCTAAGGAAGGTGAATGTTTGCGACACAGAGTGAGAGAAGGGGCTAATATCAAAGATATATAAAGTTCTTCCGCAAATATAAAATCTGGTAAAAAAGAATGGGCAAAAGACCTGAAGAGACACTTTGGAGAGGCAGTGCAAATGGCCAATAAGCATGTGAAATGTCTCTCAACCTTAAACTGATGAAATGACAAATTACACGATAATTAAGTACCATTAAACATATGGATATCTATTATACAGCCAACAGATATGGCACAGATGATAAAACTCTGACGATATCAAGCGTTGGAGTTAATGTGCAGCATGAACTTTCACTTCCTATTGAAGGGAGCATGAATTGCCACCACCACTTGGGAAAACCTTTGACATTATCCATCAGATTTGAAGAGATGCATACTCTATGACCCACCAATGTCAGTCCTTAGTATATAACCTAGAGAAAATTATGTTCATGTACACCAAGAGACAGGTATAAGAATGCTTATAATATTATTGCTTTTAATAGCTCCAAACTGGAAGTAACTTGAATGTTAACTTATAGTCTGAGAATAAGGTAACTGTAGATTGATAAATGGTGTTTGATTCTCTAGCATAATAACAAGTGAAAAGAATAAAGGACAAAAGAATGCATATGGTATGATTATATTATTATCTTTTATATTTTAAGGTATGAAAGATGACCTGATATCCCAGTGAACATTTTTCCCCCATTTTCTGTTTACTTTCTTGTTGCCAGACTCTGGGTCTTGGCCTATGAACTTAAATTCTGTCTGTTGAAATATTCTGCCAAGAGTTGGTTTGTGATATTAAGTTGACCATATTGGGAGATAAAATCAGTTTATTACAATTCTCTCAGAAAAGAGAATTTCAGACATTTCATGCTTTTGTTGTTTGTTTTTTGCAAAATTCAGATATCTTTACTGATAACAGTACTCAATCCTTCTTATCCTGCTAAATATAAAAACCTCCTTGCCACTTTTCTTTTTTTCAGCACAGAGCTTCTGTGTTGACACAGCTTTGGCTTCAACCTCTAAGTTAATATGGACTCATCTCTATTTATTCCATGATAAAATCTACCACTTTTAAAAAAAGATTTTATTTATTTATTCATGAGAGACACAGAGAGAGGCAGAGACATAGGCAGAGAAAGAAGTAGGCTCCCTCTCTCCACTCAACCATTGAGCCACCCAGGTGCCCCAAAACTACCACCTGTCTGTGGTTCAAATCACATTGAAGATCTCTGGACCAGCACAATACCATATACCTTAAAATTTCCCCCTTGTAATCAACTCCTCTCTCCCAGAAGTCAACTTAAATATTTTTGCCAAGACAATACAGAATTAATAATTAATAAATAATTAATAGTTACAGACTTTTCAGAGATCCTAAAGACAAATTTCATAGACTATAGCAACAATTGCTGAAGTTCAAACTTCTTACAAATCTTCTCTGTTAGAAAGAGCATCTGCAAGAAAAATTTTATGAAGCACGTTACTATCTCTTTCCAGCAACTCTAGGGTAAGATGAATTTTTCCTTCTGACTGAGACCTATTTCACCAGCTGTTAGAAAAGCTTGTAAATATCAAAGCCACGCGCTAGAATTCCATTAGTTTGCCCCCAGGAAGAAAAAAGGAACAGATTTGAGAAAAAGCTCGAAACTTACAATATGGAAAGGAAAAAGATTATTAACAAATTGAATATGAGATATGAAATGTTTTGCATCTATAATACCAATCTGATATTCCTAGGCAAGATCCTTGTTCATTTTTAGTATTTCTGGTTATTCTGTTAACCATCCCAAGAGTATTTTATTATATAAAAAAGTGAGTTTGTAGATTATCACTGATTGAAAGCTGCGGCCAAGATGTTTATTATTCATTCAATATCTGTGGCTCTTCCATATTCCCTGGTCAAATGGGGTCATGCAACTAGTCATGGATAGTTACAGTATGGCTAATTACAGTGTGTTACAGGAGTTACACAGATGGGGCTATGCCACTAGTCCTGGCTGTGAATGGAAGAGATGTTGAGTGCGACTCTCCTGTGCTTTCTTCAGCTGCTGCAGCAACAGGGAGGCCATGTGTTCCACAGGATTGCTACTGGAAGATTGAGTCTTTGGGTCACTGCTTGGAAGGTCTCTCCCAGGAGACATCTGACCCACATTGTTAATGCACTAGAAATAAACCTTCATGTGTTGGGACATTGATACTGTTATTGCAGCACAGCCTAGCCTAAATTGACTGATACAGAAAGGATTATTAACTCTATTTCTTCCAATAATTTATCTGATGTTTACTTCATTCATTTGATGGTGTTTATTGAACATCTCCTAGCTAGGGCTTGGACACTATACTGTAATAAGTAGGTTACCAGTAAGGTAACAGAATATTGCTGTGCGGAATAGCTGAGGGGCAGGGAGGTCAGCCCAAGCCATCGGAAAAAGCTTCTAGGGAAAGGTGGCACTCAGCATCCTGAAAGACAGCAGGTAGCTAGGTCTAAGAAATAATGGGAGGACATTTTAGGTATTAGAAACAACATGAAGGGTGGAGAGGTATGACTGGATACAGCTGGTATAGGGAATTGTAATATCAAGTCAACAGTGGCAGTGAGGCCACTCACCCAGCACACCAACAACATGACCTCTGGGAGAGCCCCACTGCTACACCCTCTCCACAATTGGCAACTGCTCATATTGGCTGATTCAGTTCAGTTACTCTTCCTATGTGAAGAGCTAAAAAGTGCTAGGAAACATAATTAAAAATGGTTTTAAAATGAGCCAGACCTGAGTGTAAATCTTGACTTGATCATTGGACAAATCATGTAAGCTTCTTTGTGAAATGTTCATAATAATACTTCATCCCATGTTGTAGGGTTTGTGAGAACATTCAGTGACATTTTAAAGGGCAGTGTATCTTAATTTACAGTTGACAAAATGCTGTCTCTCCCTCCTTCCCTCTCTCTCTTACATATGCACACATGCAGTATCTGGTACAGTTTAAGCCAATTCACCATGTTCAAGGGAAGTTTTAAAGCATCACACCCAGGACATAGTGGCTGTGTCCATGAGTGCTACCTTGAGTCAGACAAATGGATGGGCTACACAGTCTCCTGGCAAGTGGTCATCCCTAAAGAGTTACATTCGCATGCAGACCTAAGAGTTTTAGATAGCAGTTGTTCCTTGGTTGGGTGCTCTGGGAAGTGCTAATGGTAGCTCCATTGTGGGCTAGTCAAGGTGGGGCCATCGCCAACCTGGCTGGAGTGAAGATGACATTCTGAGCATCTGTTGGTTCCAGGCCAGAAGGGAAGTCTTCTTGGCCCAGCCCTGGGAGGAGATGTGTGTGGTTATTTATCCTCTCCCTAAGGATGGGCCAAGGCAGCATGCATAGGCTGCTTTTCTTACCCTTCAGTTTGTAAAGTGCCCTTGACCCCCTATTCATCTAACATCCTGGGTGCCAGGCCCTTTTGCAGTTAAGGAATTAGACAGGGAGAGTGATGAGCTCTCAGAGTTGAAAGGGAAGATCCAGTGTAAGGAGAGTGATTTGTCTTCAGTTGATCCTCTTTGATCCTCAGGGATAGAACTCTTTACCTTCCATTCCCCTGTTGTCCTCTGGCTCTCAAGGACTTCCAGTTTCCAGTAAGGCAGAGAAGTGAAACAGGGCAAAAAGGAAGCTCTAGGTAAGAGCCAACTATTGACTTCTATGGCCCCAGTAGGGCTCTGCTCATGGCTATCCCTGGGTCAGCAGGCTCTCACATCCAGGGATTCAGCCCCATCCCACAAGCCCTCAGCAGCTGATCCTAACCTCCTCTCACAAGCCCAGAGAGGATGTTTGTGAATGGTGTACTGCCAGGGTTGCAGTGCCCAGTTCTGCAGGTTGTACACTACACAATGATAGCTGGCTCAGGGAGCACTGAGTGAGAGCTAAAACCCAGCCCATGATTCTCACTGGGCTGTGCCATTTATGAAGTTGCATCTGTTGAGAGAGGGCATTTTTTTCCTTCTAATTCCCACAAAAGTGTCTTCTATGATGGTGGGTGGTCCTCTTTACCATCATCTCCAAAATCTCTCCCTTCTAAAGGGTTCTCCTGGATTCAGTCCTGTCCCTTTGCATAAGAAGTGACATTGGAAATGTCACAACTGGTTTTCCCTTTCACTTTCTCTTCTTCCTTTAGGAACTCACTTTTCACTCTATGGCCAAGTCTTCAGTGGCCAAAGTATTGGGTCAAAGGGAGCTTGGATGATGAGCAAAGAGTACCTGGTAATAAATGCGAGATTAGAATGGAAATTCACATCTGCCACACAGTTGTCTCTGAGCTGAAATAGTTATATTTCCTTCCTTAGAGCAAAGAAAAGGTGGATCAGTAAACAGGTGGAAAACTGGCTAATATTTTCACCCTAGAACTCAAAGGGAAATCACTACAGTGAAATTAGGTATTAGACATTCACTAAATTAGCCAAGATCCCAAACATAGAAAATTGTTGAATAGCTTCAAATAGTCCTGTCAGCTGCACATCCATTTCCCAAAATATATATGGAGCAGTCTCTTTGTGGTGAAAGAGTGGTGGGCAATTTCCAACTTATATTCTAAAAATCTACATGAAATATGTTTTAATTAGGGAATGAATGTGTATTTTTCAGTGACATTTGAGAAAAATTCTCAAAAACAGTACTGCTTGGAAGAAAGTACATGTAGCCTTCAGTTATGTCTGCAATACCAAGAAGTGTGGGCCAGTTTATCACCAAGAATAGAACTAATTACCTTGTCATTGAGATGGTTAAAACCCCAGACAGTCCAGAGCTAACTGTCCAATATGGTAGGGATGAGTTGCATGTGGCTAGGGAGCCTTTGAAATGTGGCTAGTCCAAATTAAGATATAGTTAAGTGCAAAATACACATTGGATCTTGAGGACTGTATAAAAAATTGTAAAATATCATATTAATTTAGAAGATGGAAGAAACAGTACTCATTTTTGACTCATTGTCAGTCCCTCTGGAGCCCATCTAGCATGGGCTCTTGGGAATCCATCTTTCCACCAAAGATCCCTGGGTTCGTTCTTTCTTTCTTTCTTTCTTTCTTTCTTTCTTTCTTTCTTTCTTTCTTTTCAGATTTTATTTATTTATTTGAGAGAAGCACACAAATCAGAAGGAGTGGCAGAGGGAGAGGGAAAAGTAGACACCCCGCTGAGCAGGCAGCCCAACACAGGGCTCCATACTCAGACTCCAGGTCCATGACCTGAGCTGAAGGCAGATACTCAACCAGCTGAGCCACCCAGGTGCCATCCCTTCCTCTCCCCACCTCGGCCGGGTCTTTTCTACCTTCAGCAACCCTATCACATCCCATCTACTTTTCATTCTGTCAGATGATACTGATTCAAGATTCTAAAGATCATGTTAATCATGGGTTTTTACTTTTTCCTGAAAGGGCATGGCAGATCCACAGTATCTCAGAGGAAAATTGATTTAGACATTTCAGAGTCTTCAGACAGTTGTGTCTACAAGACAAACAAATCTTTTCTTTGATGATTTTGATGGCTTTCCATGGCCAAACTTAGATGAGTTCTTAGGCTAACACACTTTCTGCCTCTTTTTTTTTTTAAAGATTTTATTTATCTATTCATGAAAGACAGACACAGAGAGAGAGAGAGAGAGAGAGACAGAGACAGAGACAGAGACAGAGACATAGGCAATGGAAGAAGCAGGCTTCATGCAGGAAGCCTGATGTGGGACTTGATCCCAGAGTCCTGGGATTATGCCCTGAGCCAAAGGCAGACAGACGCTCAACCACTGAGCCACCCAAGAATCCCTACTTTCTGCCTCTTGACTTGATCTACCAAACACCCTGCCCTACCATGCCTGAAAAATAACTCTTCATAAAGTCCACTGAATACTTTCAACCTGTGTCACATACTTCTTATTGCATCCTCCAGAATATATTTACTAAAGAAAGTAAGGCTAACATGAAATTCATTTTACCACTGAAATATGCAAAAGGTAAAGTGTTTTACACAAAGACTCAGCAAGGGTTAATGCTTACAAGACTACAAGCCCTAATTCTCTTCCAGCGCTGGATCTCTGCAGCAAGGGAAGGAAGCAACAGAAAATGCACTGATACTCTGACATGAAAGCTCTAATCAACCTCTCTTTTGCCAGTACAGCCTCCACAATGTTGCTAGAGTAATTACTTGAAAATGCAGATTTTGTTGGGTTCATTCCCTACAAAACAGACAAACAGAAACAAACAAGCAAAAGAAGATAATCTCCAGAGGCCACAGAATCGCCACCATGCCCCTATGCCCCTTTGCATACCAGGACTTCAACATGTTTTTCCCAGCCTCATGTCTCCCCTTGCCACCCTATAAGCTCCCATTCCACAGTCCTTAGCACCTGTACAAATGCCACAGCCCCCTTGGGCTTGTTTTCTCAATTCTTCTCTTCTAATTCTTTGTATCGCTCCCACATTCCCTAGGCTCCTCCTCACCTTCACACTCTTGAAGGCACACTCTTCAAGCCCAGAGCAAATGTCAGCTCTATTGGAAGATTTCTGCAACCTTTCCAGCAGAATTAATATATTCCTTCTCTGGGTTTCCTCAAATCCTTTGTACTCTCTTTGTGCACTATACTATTATATTAGGATCAACTCTTGTGTCTGTCTCCTCCATTAGACCATAAACCATAAACTGCTTGAGGACCAAGACTCTTTATCTCTGTATCTCTATGTGTAGTAAATCCTCAGTGGATAGTCACATTCATCCTCATCTGTATGTTGTCATTTCCCAAGTCCATCTGCTGACTATAGCTTTTTAATTAATTAATTAATTAATTAGTTAGCTAATTAATTAGCTTTTATTCAATTAAATAACATACAGTGTATTATTAGTTTCAGAGGTAGAGTTCAGTGATTCATCAGTCTTATATAATATCCAGTGTTCATTACATCATGTGCCCTCCTTACTGTCCATCACCCAGTTACCCCATCCCCCCACCACCTTCCCCTCCAGTGACCCTCGGTTTGTTTCCTATGATTAAGAGTCTCTTATGGTTTATCTTCCTCTCTGATTTCATCTTATTTTATTTTTCCCTTCCTTTCCGTGTGATCCTCTGTTTTGTTTCTTAAATTCCACTTATGGTTGAAATCATATGGTAATTTTATTTCTCTGATTGATTTGTTTCGCTTAGCATAATACCCTCTTGTTCCATCCATGTAGTCACAAATGGCAAGATTTCTTTTTTGATGGTTGAGTAATATTCCATTGTATATATCTACCACATCTTCTTTATCTGTTGATGGACATCTGGGCTCTTTCCACAGTTTGGCTACTGTGGACATTGCTACTATAAACATTGGAGTGCATATGCCCCTTTGGGTCACTATATTTGTATCTTTGGGGTAAATACCTAGTAATGCAATTGCTGGGCATAGGGTAGCTCTACTTTCAACTTTTTGAGGAACCTTCATACTGTTTTCCAGAGTGGCTGCACCAGCTTGCATTTCCACCAACAGTGTAAGAGGATTCCCCTTTATAAAACAAAATGAAGTCAAAGAGGGAGACAAGCCATAAGAGACTCTTTTTTTTTTTTTCTCCATAAGAGACTCTTAATCATAGGAAACAAACTGAAGGTCACTGGAGGGGAGAGTTGTGGGGGATGGGGTAACTGGGTGATGGACAGTAGGGAGGGCGCATGATATAATGAACACTGGGTATTATATAAGGCTGATGAATCACTGACTTCTACTCTGGAACCAATAGTACTATATATGCTAATTAATTGAATTTAAAGAATATTTTAAAATGGGGAAAGAAAAGAAGGTTCACCTTTCTCCACATCCTCAACATCTGTCATTTCCTGACTTGTTAATTTTAGCCATTCTGACTGATGTGAGGTGGTATTTCATTGTGGTTTTGATTTGTATTTCCCTCATGTCAAGTGATGTTGAGCATTTTTTCATGTATCTGTCTGTTAGCCATTTGTATGTCTTCTTTAGAGAAATGTCTGTTCATGTCTTCTGCCCATTTCTTGTTTGGGTTATTTGTTCTTTAGGTGTTGAGCTTGATACATTCTTTAGAGATTTTGGATACTAGCTCTTTACCGGATAAGACATTTACAAATATCCTCTCCCATTCTTTTAGTTGTCTTTTGGTTTTGTTAACTGTTTCCTTTGCTATGCAAGAGTTTTTTTTTTTTTTTATCTTGATGAAGTTGCAATAGTTCATTTTTGCTTCTGTTTTCCTTGCCTTTGGACTTGACTAGGAAGAAGTTGCTGCAGCCAAGGTCACAGAGGTTGCTGCCTGTGTTCTTCTCTGGGATTTTGATGGATTTCTATTTCACATTTGGATCTTCCATCCATTTTGTGACTCCAGCTTTCTTTCCCAATTTCTTGACATAGTCTTTAACAAATATTTTTCATTTGATGTCCGATAGGGACTTTAAACCCACCATGAGCAAACCTGAACTCACCAAGTTACTTACCCAAACTGTTCCTCCTCCATGGTTCCCCTACTTTGTGTTTGGCACCATCATCTACCTCTTTGTTCAAGCCAGAAAATGGTAGGCATCCTTTAATCTATCTCTTCTCTTACCAACATCCCTTCCCTCATTCCCAAAATCTTATTCTGTTATGTCAACTTTCCAAATATCAATTAAATCTATGCACTTCCCTTTATTTCTGCTGCATTCATTCACTCATCATTGTCTCTAGCCTGAGTTACAGAAATCACATTTCTTGTTGTCCCTCTGCCTTCATATTTGCACCCAGCACCTAGAACAGTGTCTGGCATGTAGTGAGCACTTGGTAATTGCAGACTGAATGAACAATGAGTGTACATAGATGGGTGAGTATGTGACTCAGCCATATTACCAGCCCCATCTGCTTAGATGTGTACCTTCCTCACCACCCCATCTTCCACTTTCTGGTTCAAAGACACAGGAAATGACTTGAGGGCCATTTCTCTTTGAACTTGAGACTGGAGTAACTTTCTTAACATGTGCAGCACCCAATAGCTTTGAATACATTTGCATATCAGCTTTGTCAGCTGAGCCTCACACTCCCTGATTAGATAGACACCCCCAGGAACCCCTTTTTGTAAACTGAGTCTCTCTTTTTCACAGAGTCAGAGAGGCTGAATAATTTCCACTGGATTTCCCAGTTAAGAGGCAGAGCTCAGGCAGAAGCATGTGGACTCCAAAGCCTGGCCCAGTTTAGCTCGATTTGGTTCATGCTCAGTGGAACACTTGCTCCTCGAGAGTAGTTCAGACAACAGGATACTGAAGGCCAGGGGAGCTGAATGAAAACCTCTGAACCTCTGCTGGCTAGAGTTTTGACCCTCATCCTCATGGCCTGAGGAGCCTGGCAAAGGGGTCAGGGAAGGGAAGCCTGGAACCTGAAGGCTTGAGGCTCTTCCTCACCTCACTGTGTCAACAATGATAGGTAATAATCAGGGCTGTCTGTCTCAGATTGCTGTGGGGCATGTCACAGGGATGAAAAACTTCTCTGCTCTATCCTTAGTTTGCTTTCTGGGAACCAAAACTGCTGGAGATATAGGAATGCAGTTGATGAAATCAACTTGGTCAGGACAGAAAATTCAGAATTGGGAGTAATTACAGAATAATGGCTGTTGTCAGCTTGATACCAGGAAATGGACTGCTAATGGGCAGGGATAGTGGAAGGAAAGAACTGAGGGCATTCCAATGGCCCTCTGGGTGGCCTGAGCTCTAGAGGGGAGCCATAGCTTCCCAAGCCAGTCATGTGCTGACTTGTGTTCCTCATGTATTGGTGGGGAGCAGGAAGACTTCATTCAGGTGACTGTCAGCATTTGAGGCGCTGTGCCAGCCACTGGGCATGGAGCTGAGGTAGCAAGGACCCTGTTCCCTAGAAGAGTGGTCTAGCTAGGCAGATTAGACATGGACAGAAACATCATAGTGTAAAATATGAAGCCAGAAGAGATTCTGACAAGGTCCTGGGGCATCCAGTACTGGGGGAACCAGGATTTACTTTCTGAGGGAGGAAGCTGAGACTAATATGTAGGCTTTGGATAATCAGAGAATGAGAACATTTCTGACTGAAAGAACCACATGGACAAAGATAGGAACTAGGCTTTGTGGTAAGAAGTCTTGTCTACTAAGGGCTCCTCAAACTCAGCAGTTGGGAGCCTGGCAACTCTACCCAATTCGGCCTTCTCTGGTGCTTCTCTGGAGTTTGACCTCTGCCTCCAGTAGCTGGTAGCTAATAGTTTACATTTCTGTATAATTCTGGAACTTTATGGCTACTTGGTTCCCAGCTTGTTAGTTTCCCAAGAGATAATTCTGCTAGTGTTTTTGTTGAGAGCACTGGATCCTGTCACCTCCTGCTGGGGTCCCCTGCAGCAAAATTGTAGCAGACTTTCTTAGCACACTACACCTGTATTCCCTGATCTCATTACTACTTTTGTGCATACTGGTTCCCCTTGTGCTTTCCCTTCCAGGAGCCAGCACCTGTACCTATGTCAGAGTCTGCCCTTAGGCCAGGGGTCTCCTGGGCCTATGCACATGAAGAATCAGACATGCCTGGGAATTTGTGTGCCCCCAACCCGGAGTCAGCCCTTAACCAACAATTGATGGATGCAGGGTACAGGCAATCCACTTTCCTTGTCTCTAAGGTGTGCCTAACCTGTCTCCATAGCACTCCTATAAAGTAGAGTCCAATTTCCCCTGTGGGATTTGGCTGACATCACACTTTGCTTGGCATTATACTTTTCCTGATCCCACTTCCCTTTTACTTCCCCAGGTTTTTCCTGGAAGCATTTCCTAATTACTTTCATTTGAATTCTTTTTTTTTTTTTTCATTTGAATTCTCATATGAGGATCTGCCTATGCAGAACCCAACTTAGACATAAGTCAAGTATGGAAGGCAAAATAATGTTCCCCATCCCACCACCCTGCAAATACGTAGAACTTGGAATATGGCAAAATGATTTGCATGCATAATTAAGAATAAGACAGATTATCTGGGTAGGCCTACTCTAATCATATGAACCCTTAAAAACGGAGAACATTCTCTGGCTGGAATCAGAAATGTTACAGAAGAAGTCATCAGAGGAGTTGAAGCATGCGAAAGATTCAACATGCCCTTGTTGGTTCTGAGATGTAGGGGCTGTGTGCAAGGACCTGAGTGTGGCCTCTGAGAGCTAAGGGTGGCCCCCATGTGAAAGCCAGCAAGAAAATAAGACCCTAGTCTTACAGGTGGAAGGAATTGGATTCTGCAAAAAATTGAATGAGCTTGGAAGCAGATACTTCCCAGAGCCTTCCAACAAGAGCTTATTGTCTGTCACTGTGATTTCTGCCTTATGAAACCCAGAGCATAGGGCCCAGCCAAGCCAACTCATATTTTTGACCTAATAATGGACTTTGAAATAACGTTTGTATTCTCTTTTAACCTGCTAAGTTTGTTGTAATTCGTTAAAGCAGCAATTGAAACTAATATACTAAGATTTCTCCTAAAAAAAATTCTACATGCTCATTGCACATCTCATGGCCATTTGCACTGGGAATGTCATAGGTTGTGTTCTTAAACTGGTATACTTTATTTTTTTTTGTTTTAATTTCTATTTATTTATGATAGTCACAGAGAGAGAGGGGGGGGGGGCAAAGACATAGGCAGAGGGAGAAGCAGGCTCCATGCACCGGGAGCCTGACGTGGGATTCGATCCCGGGTCTCCAGGATCGCGCCCTGGGCCAAAGGCAGGCGCCAAACCACAGCGCCACCCAGGGATCCCCTTAAACTGGTATACTTTAAATCCACTTACTGATGTACAGATTTATGAAGCTGGTTGATCATCTCAGGGCTGTCACTTCTTTTGTCCTTTCACTGACCTCAGTCTGGTTGCATTGGGGCGAGGGTCTTTTCTCCCTCTGTTTAACTCTCACCTGGATTTTATCAGTGAAGGCGTACTGTGGCCTCTGGAGATATGGAGGCTGTAGGTGGAAATGGGAAATCACCTGTGATGTGGCAGATGAGCCTGTCTTCTGTGGAAGAGGAGGATCCCCAGAGAGGGGACTTCCATCAGGTCACTGACCCTCCGACATTATGTTCTCCAGAGTTTTAGTGTATGGATGAGAAGAGTGAAATCGAATTTGGAGTTCTGAGGGCCTTAATGCTAAGGAAGTAAGACTTCACCCTAGTGGGGAATGGTTGAAGGCTTCCAGCAAGCTCTGACGCGTTAAGGGCCTGTGTGTGTTCATTAAGTATTGGTTTGCACAAGGGAATGTGTAGCTCAGGAATTTTTATGTCAACCTTGTGCAGGGGCCATGCTAGTGTTCCGATTTCAGTATATGTACTACTGAAGCAAGCACTCAATGTGTAACTCAAGTGTCAGTGGTCATCTTTTCTATGCTGCCTCGCTCAACCATTTCACTTCTATATATAGAGAACCCCTTAAAATGTTTGTCTCCCCTGCTAAAAATTTGAAGCTATGGAGGGGTCACTTTGTGTAGCTTTTGGATTCCACTTAAAAATTCCCATTGATATTCCTAAATGTAAAAAAAAAAGAAAAAAAAATCCTAAATGTAAAAAAAAAAAAAAAATTCCCATTGAACATTTCAATTCTCCCAAGTCCCTTTGCCTGATTGTCATATGGAAAATAGTTCTCTCCACCTTTGCATAAATAGAACCTACCCTTTAAGGGTCCTCTCAATCAAGTTTTATCATGTAATTGTATTTAGAGAATATATTTATAACTTCACGCTTTCTCTCAGGTTTATGGGAAGACTCTTGGCCGAACAAATACAGTACAGGTTCAGGAGGTATTCTGGTGAAAACATTCACTGCACATGATCAAATCCAGGATATAAAGCACAATAGATGCCTTTTCAGCTGTAGGATCAAAATATCTCATTATGGAGCATCTCATCATGTGTCCCGGGTGGGGTGTTACCCTGTCTGTCTCTCCAGCTTCTTTTCTGAATCATTGTCTCCCAACTTAGGGGCAAGCCCTAGGTCCCTAGATGCCTGTGGACCTGCTGTCTCTTCTTCATGCTCTTTGTGGCCAGACCCTACTAACTTTGGGGAAGAAACAGCATTGTCTTGTGTCACAGAAACAAACTGAGATATCTCTTCTAGATTAAACTATATTGGAGAGTATTTTTTAAAAGATTTTATTTATTTATTCATGAAAGACACACACACACACAGACACAGAGAGAGAGAGAGAGAGAGAGAGAGGCAGAGACAGAGGCAGAGGGAGAAGCAGGCTCCATGCAGGGAGCCTGATGTGGGACTCAATCCTGGGACTCCAGGATCACACCTTGGGCTGAAGGCAGGCACTAAACCGCTGAGCGACCCAGGGATCCCTGGAGAGTATTTTGATGGTGGGGATGCCCAATGGGGAAAGTGTAGACTTAGGGGAAATTCCACCAGTTGTATTCAACACAATAAATCTAGTTTCCTTCTTTTGTGGTACTTGAGAGGGGGGGCCTCCCTTTAGGAGGGTCATGTGATCTTCTCTGACAAGTGTGTCTCTATCCCTGAATCCTTCTAAGTTAAGGTTGGTGTTGCCTGCAGCCCTTCCTTCTTGACCTTTCCCTTGTCTCTTCTGCTCTTCTCTCATCTATCAGAAGACTCATGTCCATATTGAAGCATCTTTTTCCTTTCCCCTGTGTCTCTGTTGAAGTACATGTGCTCTTTTACCAATTATGGGTTATGGTGTTGTTTTTTTTTTTTTTTTTTTTTTTGGTTATGGTTTTTGATCTTCCTTCTAACACAAACTCATCTGAGCAAATGCTATATATTCTTCTGTAATATTTTTATCAATATGCTGCTATGTACTTGTACTATAGCCTCAAGGTTTCTTAACCACTCAGAGTCTTCCCAGTATCACTGCTCTGTGAGTCAGGAACTTTTGCCGTCCCAGTGCCTGGTTCTCTGATGATCTGGATTGGATGAAGTGTGGTGGGAATGATCATCTAAGCCATCCTGCTTGCTGTGCTCTTTCTTGCTCTATCCCCACCTACAGAAATGTACCTCTGGCTGTGGACATGTTCCTAGGCTTATGATGATGGCAGGTTGTGTCAAGGAGACACAAAGTCTTCCCCAGGAGGCCTCACTTGGTGGCACTGTTCCCCTTCACTGGTTCTCAGCTTCTTTATTTGTGCTATTTTATCAACATCCTAAGGATGGATTCATCTCTCAGGCAGATTTCACATTAATAAAGCTCATGAATGGGACTGAAGTTGAAAATAAACAGACTAGATTAATAGTTTACAAGAACTATCTCAAGAAGTAGAATAAAATCCAAATCGGTAGCATACTGTTTCCCTGGAGCAGCATTATCTGAAAGCTAAACCACAATCAGAGCCCCAATTCTGATTTGCAATAAGAAATCACTACTCTGGAGAGAAAATTCTGAAGCCCAAGCAAGCCTATAAACTCCCCATGAGCAGTCTTATGCAAGAGACCAAGTAATTCTATAGTCTACTAGTCTATGGTAAGGGGAGAAGCAGAACAAGGGGAGTTAAAGAAAAGAAATATTCAATGCCATTAGGACATCATAGCTGGCTGCTTTCGTTTTATGGTTGAGGTAGTGTGAGAGTGACCATCCAATAATACTCAGAGTCTGTTAACAACTATTTACCATGTCTACATCCGTCATCATAGTATAGATATCTTCTCTACCCAACCCTAATGCTCTAGGTTTACTGAGTGTGAACCTCTTTCCACTGAATAGTAGCAACTGCTCATCATTCTTGTTTACCTGGTTTCTCTTGTTTTTATATGGCTGGTGCAGGCCTCTTCTGATGGAGATTCCTCCTTTAGGTGCCAATACATTTGATCTGATTAGAGTGAGGACCTGCCAAATAGAGATCTGTGCTGACTCCATACAGTAAGTTTTCTCCGTTTCATTACCTGATGAATTTACAAGCTGGCTGTTAAGGGAAAATTTTATTTCTCTCATTCCCAAGTTCTCACACCATGAACCCTAAACATCTTAGAAGCCACCAATTTTGTAATCCTTCTCTACTACTTCCTTCCCTGACATCCTCTAGAAGTTCTAGGCTTTATGTGGGTATATAAGACTTTAAAGGCACAGGACTAATACTTTGACCACCCTAAGATACAACCCCCCAGCTGGCAGACAGACAGCTACTCTGATGTCTGATTGCTCCAGTATCACAAAGAAAACACATAGTGGGAGAGGGGAAGAAAGTTTTACTTTTTTTCAAATAATAGCAATACCAACATCCAGGCCTGGTACATGGGCTACCTATTGACGTTTGTTTAGCTACACTGATCTGCCTTATGGGAATGAAAACTTACTAGATTCTGGCAATTGACTACCCATAAAATTCTGGTTTTAATACCATTGTTGAGTTTCCAAGTTTTGATAGCATTTCTAGGTTGGGAAAATCTCTATCAAATATTTATAATCTGATTTAATCATAAACCGAATTCCTGGTTCCAGTCTATTTTGAAGTTTGTAGCTGCAGAGTCTGAACCTAAAACTTTAAACATCAAGGACAAAAAGAAGGCACTGTTACTGTCCTGGGTTTCTCTCTCACTTCACATAGGAATTTGGGCAAACAAAGCTTTGAACACAGAACTCCGACTGAAATTGATGAATGAAACTTCATGTGAGGAGCCCTCAGAAATGTTGGTAGTCAGTCATATTGGCATTTTCTAAGTCTGTTGACTGCAAAATCAACTTTTTCAAATTTCAGAAACAGGTCAAGTTTAAAAGGAGCTTTAAAGTTTTCAAGACTCAGTGTCTGCCATGGGGAATGAAGACTAAAAATACTGAAAGTAAATATTTTGAGACAGTATTCTTCATGGTGAAATGGAGTCATTTTCAAAGGAATTGAACTGTACACTTGGCCTTCTGTTTAGGTTCTTTCATGGACTGTGATATGTTGGAAAGTGAATGAGGTTGGGGCTGGTGAAAACAAGTAGGGGATGCAACTGAGGGAGCTTAGACAAACTAGTTTTACTTCTTTTTGAATTTTGCTTTGCTCAACAGTGAAAATGTGGCAGATGATGTCAGGAGTCAAGGTATAACATGCACAAAGTGGTCCATAAAATTAATTTCCTCTCTTTGTAGCATCTTTATCTTCTTTTATCTTTAAAATTTTTTTAAAGATTTTATTTATTTATTTATGAGAATACACAGAGAGGAGAGAGAGAGAGGCAGAGACACAGGCAGAGGGAGAAGCAGGCTCCATGCAGGGAGCCCGATGTGGGACTCGATCCTGGGTCTCCAAGATCACACCCTGGGCTGAAGGTGGCGCTAAACCGCTGAGCCACCAGGGGCTGCCCAAAATTTTTTAAAAATATTTTTTATACAGGTGTTTTTTTCACCCTAGAGAAAAAATACATTTGGAAAATAAAATAAAATGTGATAAAATCCCTTTATTCTTTGATTCTGTGAATGTTATCAAAATTCATCTTTCTTGGGGAATGCTTTTAAACTATCGATGGGAATGCAAAGTGGTGCAACCACTCTGGAAAACAATATGGAGATTCTTCAAAAAGTTAAAGATAGAGCTATGCTACAGCCCAGCAATTTCACCACTAGGGATTTATCCAAATGATACAAACATAGTGATTCGAAGGGGGACCTGCACCCCAGTGTTTATAGTAGCAATATCCATACTAACCAAACGTATGGAAAGAGCTCATATGTCCATTAACAGATGAATGGTTAAAGAGCCCAGATGTCCATCGAATAATTAATGTTTTATATATTATATATGTATATATGAATATTACTCAGCCATCAAAAAATGAAATCTTGCCATTTGCAATGACGCGGTTGGAACTAGATGGTATTATGTTAAGCGAAATAAGTCAGCCAGAGAAAGACAATACCACATGATTTCACTCACATGCGGAATTTAAGAAAAACAAAACAAAACAGCTGAACACAGGGGAAGGGAAGGAAAAATAAAAAATGGAGAGGGAGAGGGAGGCAAATCACAAGTGATGCTGATCTCTAGGAAACAAAAACGTGCGTGGGTTTTTGGGGGGAGGTGGGTGGAGAGATGGGGTAACTGGGTGATGGGTATTAAGAAAGGCATGTGATGTGATGAGCCCTCCGTGTTATATGTAACTGATGAATCACTAAATTCTACCTTTGAAACTAATTTTAAAAATCATCTTTCTCAAATGTTATACTTTGGTTAATTTGCAGTGTACTCATAATCCCAGAAAGAAGGTGAAAATTTTCTTTATTTTTTAGTATAGTTTAACATGAGCACCACTATCAAATGTTGACCTTTCTCTAGTATTTTCTGGCTTGGTAAAAAGACAATTGGTCATGTAAAACATGACATCAAGAGTCCTGTTGCCAAGGCAAGCAGTGGAATAACTGGGAGGAAGGCATTTGTGCCTCTATATTATGAGGGGATCCTCACATTCATCACCCATATTTGGGATGTTTCTCTTTAATCTTCTCCCATATAAGTTTTTAGCTGTCTTCTCATTTGAGTTGACCCTACAGGTCACTATGGGAAATCATTTGGTACTTTTTCACAAAGAAATGGAGACACGCATGCACACAGGTTTAGTGTCTTGCCGGAAGTTGTACAAGATGGTTGTAAAATCAGAACCAAAGGCTCTGCAGGGCCAGATAGGTTTTCCCTCTAGAGGAGCTGTACTGTGCCGCTTACAGTTAACTATTTGCCTACAGTCCTGCATAATCTCTTAATGTTAAGGTTATCAATGACACCCAAGAATCTATTTTAAGGTGCTCTGAGATAATAGTCTGCCCACATGCATTATTTTCTTTTAGGTATTTTAATCATTTATAATATCTAGCCAATAACCATTTCATTATAAATGGATTAGTGAGCATATTAAAATCATTACTACCTGTAGTTGCCACGTTTGGGAATCTTTTGTTCTTGGCCCTTTATTAAGAACTTCAAAATCCCTGACATAATGTCAAGTAAATCAGATTAGCTTAAATTGGTTATGGGGGCATTATAATATCCCTAGGTCACAAATGTATGTTCATTATTTATAAGCCCTATGAATGTTACTATACATTAGCAGTAAAATAATCTAGCCTCAAACTCAGGGATTACTAGTCAATTTATCCTACATAAATATACAAAGCAGTATTACCCTCTAACCCAAAGATAAAGTGACTTAAAATCTACAAGCAGATATGTGCAAATGCTCTTGCACCAGTTCTAATATCTCTAAGAGAGAAAACATTGCAAGAATAGTAAACAAATTCATAGCTTCCTTTTCTTATCTACCTTCAGACAAGCATATGAAGTATTCCCAATAGCCAGAGAATGTAATTCAGAATTCAGTTCATTCCTACCTGGATTCTCAATCGTGTTTGCATCAGACAACAATGAGAAAAGAGCACATTACATACCTACAGCCTAAATCATTTTCAACAAACTGCTGGAATGTTTCCCTACCACTTTGCCTAAAAAGATGAAATCTTCTTCCAAAGAAATGAGCTATTTGTGCAAATCCAAAAGACATGTGACTTTGGTAATATTTCTAGGTGACAAAATGTCAGTATTATTTAATACATTTATGCACACAATAGGAAAATCTAGCTAAAAGCATATGTGAAATTAAGTTCAGTTTGAACATTAAGATTCCTTGAAACTAGTTTTTTCTTTTCTTCTGATATTATAATACAATTTAAAATGAAACGTTAAATTATTATTTTTGGTTTCATATTATTGCTGATAATCTTCCTTGTTCTAAAATGTACTTTGTCTGCAATCAATGAAACTACTCCAGCTTTCTTTCGGGTAGTACCAGAAATGGTGTATCTTTCCCCATCCTTTTGCTTTTTTGCTTTTAACCTATTTATGTCTTTACATTTATATTATTTTGTTTTGGATATTAACTGCCTTTATGTTTTTTGGGGGGAATAAATATTTTTGTATTTAAATTCAATTTGCCTTTTATATTTAAAGTGGGTTTTCTTTAGACAGCATACAGTTGACTCTTGCTTTTTGATCCAATCTGATCATCTCTGTCTTTTAATGGGCATATTAAACCACATATTAAACTATTCACTCTTAGAAGTTATTACTGATATGATTGGGTTAAGATCTACCAGTTTGCTTAGCTATCTTCTATTTGTTCCATTTGTTTTTGTGATTTTTCCTCCTTTTTGGAGGAGGAAAATTTTTTCTGGGGTTAACTGAGCATTTTTATGATGTAACTTTATCTTTTCTATTGATTCATTGTTACATCTCTTTTTAAATGTTTTTGGTGGTTACTATAGGGTTTACAATATACATTTATAAAATACATATCTGGTTTCAAATAATATTATACTACTTTGCTTGTAGTATAAGACTCTTACATCCCTTATCCTCTTATGGTCTGAATTTTTTTTTAAGATTTTATTAATTTGACAGAGAGAGAGAGAGAGAGAGCAAGAGATAGCACAAACAGTGAGGAGAGGCAGAGAGAGAGGGAGAAGCAGGCTCCCCACTGAACAGGGAGCCTGAGGTGATGCGGGGCTCAATCCCAGGACCCTGAGATCATGACCTGAGTGGAAGGCAGATGCTTAATCAAGTAAGTTGCCCAGGCCCCCTGGTCTGAATGTTTGTGTTGGCACTCCAATGTACAATGTGATGGCATTTGGAGGTGGGACTTTTGGGAGCTTCCTGGGTCATGAGGATGAAGGCCACATATGAATGGGATTAGTGTTCTTATTAAAGAGACTCCACAGAGTCCTCTAGCCCCTTTGAGGGCACAATGAGAAGACTGTGACTGGGGAAAGTCTTCACCCAACCATGCAGACACCCTGACTTCGGCCACTCAGACTTCTAGCCTCTAGAATAGTAAGAAATAATTTCTGTTGTTTCCAAGACACCCAGCCTGTGGTATTTTGTGATAGCAGCCAAGCAGACTAAGACACATCTCTTGTGCCATCTGTCATACAATTTACTTTTACATATGCTATAAACACACAATATATTGTTACAGCTTTTGCTTTAAAGAGATTTTAAACAAATAAAAGAAGCAATTAAATGTTTTATTTTACCTGTATTTATTTCATTTCCAATGCTCTGCATTTCTTTGTGTGGATATGAGTTTCTGGCTACATCAACTTCCTTCTGTCTGAAAAACTTCCTTTCACTTTACTTATAGAGTAAATCTACTGACAATGAGCATCCTCAGTATTTGTCTGAGAAAGTCTTTACTTTTGAGAGATATATTTGGTGAGTATATAATCATGCAATGGCAGTGTTTTTCCTTAGCACTTAAAAAAAGCCATGGTTTCTGATGAGAATTGGTGATAATTCTTATCTGTGTCTTTTTATAGATGCCTTGTTTTTTTCCTTGGGTTGCTTTCAAGATTTTGTCTTTGTCTTTGGTTTTCAGAAGTTCAACTATGATATGTGTAGGTGTCCCCCCCCTTTTCTTTTTCCCTTCTTATGTATAGATTTATCCTGCTTGGTGTTCTCTTAGCTTCTTGGATCTGTGGTTTGGTATTTGTCACCGGATGCCTTCCCCTGAAGATTGGGAGCAAGGCAAGAATGTCTGTTTTTACCACTCCTATTCATCGTTGCACTGGAAGTCCTAGCTAGCTCTTCGAGGCAGGAAAAACAAAGGCATACCGTTTGGAAAGGAAGAATAAAAATGCCCCTATTTGCAGGTAACATAACTGTCTTTGTAGAAAATCTTGCAGAGAAAAAGTTCTGGAACATAAGTGAGTTCAACAAGTTTGCAGGATACAAAGACAAGACACAAAATCAGTTGTATTTCTATATACCAGCAATAAACAATTGAAAACAAAATTGTAAAAAATAATACCCTTTATAATGGTTCCCCAAAATGAAATACTTAGCTATAAATCTGACGACTAATATAAGATCTCTGTATTGAAACTTAACAATGCTGAGGAAAGAAATCAAAGAAGACCTAAATAAATAGATATGTTGTAATCATGAGTTGGAAGACACAATATAGTAAAGATGCCAATTCCCCCAAATTAATCTACAGATTTAGTGGAATTTATTTATTTATTTTTAAAAAGATTTTATTTATTTATTCATGAGAGACACACAGGGAGAGGCTGAGACACAGGCAGAGGGACAAGCAGGCTCCATGCAGGGAGCCCAATGTGGGACTGCAGGATCACACCCTGGCCCCAAAGCAGGTGCTCAACCACTGAGCCACCCAGGTGTCTTACATTTAAATAAAAATTCAAGTAGGAGTTTTGGGTATATAGACAAGCTGATTCTAAAATTTGTATGTAAAGGCAAAGGAACTAAAATACCCAAAATAACTTGAAAAAGTAAAATAATGTTGGAGGAATTACACTACCCTATTTTAAGAATGAATATAAAGCTAGTTTACTCAAAACAGTACAGTATTGGCAAAGTGATAGCCAAAAAGATCTACTGGACAGAATTGAGAGTTCAGAAATATGCCTACACATATGCAACCAACTGATTTTTGACAAAAGTGCCAAGACAATTCAATGGAGTCATATTACTCTTTTCAACAAATTGCACTGGAAAAACGATATCACACACAAAATAATTAACCTTGACCTAAACTTCACACTTAATAGAAAAATTAACCTAAAATATATCACAGATCTAAATGTAAAATATAGAACTATCAATCTTTCAGAATAAAACACAGGAGAAAATCTTCATGATCTGGGATAAAGCAAAGAGTCCTTAGACATGACTTATTTTTTAAAATATTTTTTCAAATTTAATTCCAGTATAGTTAATATATAGTATTATGTTAGTTTCAGGTATACAATATAGTGATTCAACACTTCCATACATTGTGCTCATCATAATTTCACTTCTTAAATCTCCATAGACGTAATCCATTTTTAAAAACTGATAAATCTGACATCAACCAAAAAAAAGCATATGTGAAAGACAAAAGAATGGAAAAGACTGGTAGCACTAAATGCTGGCAAGGTATGCTGCATCCAGAAGTTGTGAGTACAACTTGTAGTAAAATGGTATAATCTTTGGGAAATAGTTATAAAGTATCATAAAGTTAACAATACCTTGGCCATATGACCCAGAAATTCTTTTTTTTTTTAAAGATTTTTATTTATTGATGAGAGAGAGAGAGAGAGCGCGCGCGCGCACACACACACACACACACACACACACACACACAAGCTGGGGAGGATCAGAGGGAGAGGGAGAAGCAGACTCCCTGCTGAGCAGAAAGGCCATTGTGGGACTTGATCCCAGAACCCTGGGATCATGACCTGAGCTGATGGCAAATGTTTAACCGACTGAGCCACCCAGGCACCCCTGACCCAGCAATTCTATGCCTAAGTGTTTTCCAGGAGAAGTGAAAACATATATCCCCAAAAAGACTCATACAAGAATGTTCATAGAATTGCTTGTGATAGACAAAATCTTAAAAAAAAATATCCACCAATGGTACAATAAATAAACACGTGTCTCCATTTACCTGATGTTTAAAGACAGATAAAGTTAGTCTGCTGGGACAGAACATTGGTTTCTTATGATGGGTAGGGAATGACTAGAAGGAAACACATGGAAACTGTCTGGGATGACAGACACATCCTATATCCAGCCCAGCTTGGCCGTGCTTCCAAAGACAATCCCTCCTACTCCATATGTTCATTCTTTTGTAGTGTAACTTTGCCATAAGGCTTCTCTTCCCATTGAATGTGGTCTAGGGCTGTGACCTTTTCTGACCAACCAAATGAAGATGTGAAGCTGGCCTTTCTTTTCTAGGTTTCAAGGAGATTTGACTGGTAAAATTGGAACCATTGGTTCCTTTAATAAAAACCAGATTTTTTTCTTTAATACATGCAATTTCAGTTTGTAAGACTTCGATTAAATGAGCTGAAGAAAATAAAACTTGTTACTGTGCTCATGGTTTAGTTTCTGAAAAAGCAGAAAAGTGAAAATTCACCTAACCAGTAAAGCTGTCACAAATAAGAACCAAAGAAAGGATTACATATTATGGTAATTTTCAAGTAACTTTCAAGGCTGGGCCTTAATGGAGAATCACTCTAGTTTTGGCCTCTTGGAACACTCTGTGGAGCCCAGTTGCCCAAGCTGCCGAATGAAAGGGCTCACATCAAAGGGAATTTAGGCTTAGCCTGTAGTCTCAGCTGGTAGTGGGTCCCCATTCCAGCCTATCTGGACTTTCCAGCCATCCCAGTCTGACTGACATCACATGAGGCAGAACTCCCTGGTCAACCTGTTGAGTCTTAAGAAATAATAAATTATTCTTAAGTTACTCAATTTTGGAGCAATTTATTATGCAGCAGTAAATAACCAAAACTGGGCTGCTAGTTATGTGGGCATGGACATTTGGCAAAACTTATGGATAATATACTTACATTTTCAGCATTTTGTTGTGTATTAACTGAATCTCAAAAAAGAAAAAAAAACTTACAAGCAAAACTAAAACATAAGTGTATTAATTAATCATGAAAAACTAATGCCAATCATTGCGAGAAATTTAAAGCCAATATTGTTAAAATTAGGAGCCAGGAAGGGATGCTGTATGACTTAAAATTGCTTTCAAGTTTTTAGCCAATTCAACATGTGAAAAATTAAAATATACAAGTTTTGGAAAAGAAGAGTAAAAAAATAAACTTATCTGCTGGTGTTAAAATTATAGAAGTAGAAAAATTCAGTGATTCTATTTAACAATATGAGAATTAATAAAAAATATAGTAAGGTGAGTGGATTAGCTGGCAATATACAAATGTTACTTGCTTTTGTTCCATAAACAACACTAAGTTAGAAATAGGAATAAAAATATCCAATTCTCAGTAGCAACAAAAATATACAATAGCTTGCAAAGCTACAAAATCCAAATGGAGAAAGCCATAAAATATTACTGAAATAATATATAAAATGAGATATGTCATATGCCTGGCTGGGAAAATATGACATGAAAATGTTAATCTTTCCAAACACACACATGCACACACACACACACACACACACACAAACACAAATTGTGTGAATCCCAACAAAGGTTGGTTTGTTTTAAATCTGTTACTTAATCTCAAAGGTTTTAAATTAACTAGTTCAAATTACTTGACAATTCACAAGGAAGGATAGTAATATACTTCTGAGAAGTAAAATGATTGCATGTTTGCTTTATCAGTCATTAAAATTTACTGTGTGAAACTTATTGGGGGCACCTGGGTGGCTCAGTCAGCTAAGTGTCTGCCTTCAGCTCAGGTCATGATCCTGGAGTCCTGGGATTGAGCCCCAAGTCCAGCTCCCTGCTTGGCAGGGAACCTGCTTCTCCCTCTCTCTCTACTCCTCCCTGCTTATGTTCTCTCTCTGTCTCTTTCTCTCCTACTCACTCTCTCTTTCAAATAAAATAAAATAAAAACTTACTGAAATTGGTATAATAGTAAGTCTGTGGGGCAAAGCAGAATCCATACACAAATCTGAGAATATATGACAACATTGGCCTTTCAATTCTGATTTTTTAAATATACAATGCTGGCCTAAGTTGTCTTTTTAATCAAAAAGAATGCAATATTAGTATTCCCAATCTCCACATACATCAAAGTATAATCTTGATAGGTGAAGTTGGAGGTATTTTAGACGGGGAGGTTTATCAAGTGCAAACACACATACACACATATTTTCTTGATAGATAAAAAAAAATGTGTGCATTGAGAGGAACTCATGGTTCCACAGTGCTACTTTTGAAGACCCTTTGGGAATAGGAGAAGAAATGTTGGCTCTGTGCACATATAAACAGAGACATGCAAACATCCTGAACGTATGCCTCAACTTCCTCTCTCTAGTATGTACAGGCTGTTCTTGTGAAGAGGTAAAAGGAAGGGGCTGGGAAAGGCAGTAAGTGAATAGAGATGCCAATACATGGACCCCGGAACAGTGGGTACTCAGTCTGAATGAAGTAAAGAGAAGAATGGTACACTTATCGCCATCATTTGTCTTTACTGCACATGCCAATTAAAACTGACAGGTAACCACAACAAAATGCGTTTCTAAGCATCTGGTGCTTGTACTGAGTTTGTAGCACAGACGGTGCATTTCATGTATTAAACTCAGTAGTCACAAAGCCTTTGGCTTTGAAGTTCTTCAGATCTGTGTGAAATACTCTGCTTTTTCCCACTGTCACCTTTGGTGAGCAAACAGGTGGCTGAGATGCAAGGTGCCTATAGCTTTTCCTTGGTTGAGGGTAAGCCTGTTCAGGCACAGTTTGACGGCTGTTATTATTGTATCTCGTCTCATCTAAGATTCCATCAGCTCTATTTTCTGTACCACTAAAAAAAGAAAGAAAACACTGCCAATAAACTAAGGCACAGCCTTACCAATGTTCCTGCTTAATGCATGGATTGAGTGCTCCAGCTCCGTGGTGATTTGGAATGCCTTTCATCTGTTCTGAGGGGTTTGGCGTTCGTTCTGCCTTTAGTTGCATCGTGTTGGTGGCCGATAAGTCATTCTTGTGCATTTATCTCGGTAACAAAATGTACCATGATTTCTTCCAACCTGTGGATTTCCAAAGTACTCAGTTATTGCTTCGAAGGAAGTATGAGATTGGAATCATTCCTTCCACAACAGATATTTGCTTCGTTAATATAAAATATATACTCTACCGCTCCATTTCCATGCCTTTCTATAAGTACAAGGACTTTCTTGTTTGATTTCCAAATCATAGTGAAATCTTTCTGAAGATCTCTTCAACAACAAACTCAGTATCTGTGGCTCTGACAATGTCTATAACTCAGTGAGTGCTACAGTGTTGTGAACAGTCGAGATGAAGCTGGTTTATAATAACTGTAATGGTTCTAGCAGGCAAACAGGGTTTGTGAGACACATCCTGATTTCACAAATGTTAAACTATGAAGGAAAAAAGGGTCAGCTTCAGAGTCAAAGAAATACCTTAGATCTGCTTCATTTTAACAGTTTTACTTTTTCTACTGGGGAACTTTCTACAGCAACTCTGCCTTCTCAAGCATCCCTGTCACCTGGCCAGTGTGTGCGTGCACCCCTGAAACACAGGGGACTGTTCAGGGGACAGTGACATCTCCAGCAGCCTCCTGCCCTCAGCAGCAGATCACTGGCCTGACCATACATCCCACAGTCCTTGACCTTCACGGTGGGGTAGGGAGCTGCCTTGTTTGGGCTACACAGAGCAGCAAGAACCAAAATCTATTTGAGCAGGTTTAAAAAAGGGGAGATTTATGAGAGCCCAAAAGGTAACTGTGCAGGCTTCTAAGGGCTGAAAGGGAAGTCTGCCAGGGTCATGGGACAGAGCCTATTAGGTCAGAACCTAGGATCTCTTAAGTCTGAGCACTAGGCCTCTCCTATTCCTGCTTCTCCTGATTCCTCCCTGTAATAGACACTCACTAAAGCACCCTATGACTATGGCTCTGGCTCACCACAGCAGTAGTGTAGACCCAGATCTACACGACCCAGGATCGGATCACAGCATCTAAATTTTGAAAGAGAAATCTTTTAGATTCCACTCATCCCATGGGTGTGCCCTCTGCTCCATCTTTCCCCACCTTGGGGTTGGATGTCCATCTTTAGTCAACTATGACGAGCTTCAATAGGACCTGTGGATATGATCACTTCCCCCACCAGCAAATGATGTGGGCAGAGAAGTAACAACTGGTCTACCTGGGACAGGAATAGTGCAGCTTTTAATCTTCATTGAACCTCTGAAAGATGTGGTATGGCCCGGCTTCATAATCTGTTACTTAATCTCAAAGGAAAAACTCAGCTTCCATAGGAGCCAACTGTGGTGACCAGGACATGTCTGGCTGACCAGTTATGACAGAGGAAGAGGAAAAGAGACATGAGTCTGATTTTGATTTCTGGTTTTAGTGTTGCTACTTATGTTTGACATAGCCCTGCATAAGCCTATAAAACATAGGACACTTTCTCTACAAACCCAAAAGGCATGTAAGGTTGCCACCTAGCCCACCTGCCAGAGCCTCCCTCTGGAGTTCTGTGATCAACAGTGGGAAAGCAAGGTGAGTGTGCAGGGGGAGGTACTTCCATGCATAGTTGTGCATCGATATGGAGGTGGGTAGATGTGTTTTATAGTAGAATATTTCTTTTTAAGAATATTTCTTTTAAGCTCAGAATATTCATCATGAGCTTTTTTCAAATGAGCACATTTGCAGGGTGAGTAGTGTCACAGGCTGAATGCAGGTTCTACCCAGCACAGGTATTGCCTGGAGGCAGATGTCCTCGTAAATAGGACACCAGCCTTACAGGGGGAAGTCACCTCTAGCATAGACCCAGGACACTAGTCCTGGATGCGTCCACACTTCTAACTCCCCCTCTATAAAATGTGGGGGAATGGTGGCTTCTTGCCCAGCTAGCAGAATCTCTGCTTACAAAGAATGCTGCACTGGGGAAACAAAGGTGCTCACACAATTATCAACAGTATTCAAATGTGTCTTGGCTGAGAGCCCTGACCATTATAGGATTTCTGCCTCGGGTGCCCAAGGCATTCTCTGCCCAAAGACCGTTTTGTATGGACAGTACTGTACAGTCTTACATTCTGTAGCTGGCAGAGGCAGGAGAGACCAGGCAAGCTCTCTGGTCCAACAGACCTAAGAGACAGCAGTATGTTTCCTGCAGACACTCACACTCAGAGAGGCACCAGATTCATATTCAACTTCCAGATGTTCACCAACTGGGATGGCTTGAGGAGAAATCCAGAGACAGTAACCACAAACAGAAGTTTCAGGGGATCTGGATCCCTTGCTGTGGGCAGGTGCCTCCTAACTGGGCCCCTGGAAACAAGTTGCCCAAAAATCTGTGGCTGAGTTTGTGAAAGGAAGCAAATAGTCAGGTTCATGGCTGTTTTTCTGGTGGCAGAGAACTCCAGGGCCAGGTCTTTTGTGACTCTGAAACGCTTCTCTGAAGGGACAGGAGGCTTCACATTACCCACTGTCGCTCATCTCCCTATATATCAGCTTCTCACAAGGAGATTTGGGGGTAACACAAAAGAATACAAAGAATATTTAATAAGGAATAAGAATAAAAGAGACTCAGAAAAAAAGAAAATGACAGGGAAGAAATGTAGGGCTGATGGGGAGGCACCAGGGCTCAGTGCATTTTCCTTGATGACTACAGATTGCCTGTTGTGGCATTTAATGACTCTCCTTTGCCACCCCAGGGACTGGCAGAGATCAGTTCTGGATTGCAAGTGGAGTCTGTTCTCTCCTCTCTATTCTCAAGCAGTCTGATTCCTGCACCCCTAGGGGTCGGCTGGCTACTGCTCACCATCTGAAGGAAGCTGCCTTACATAAACCCCAGGACAGAGCGAGTCAGGGTCAGAGGGCTGACCCCGATTCAGGAGCCCGGAGTCCCAGGTAGAGTCCTGGTGGGGACAATGGCTGGGGCTGGGGCATGATCCCAGCTGATCTGTTCCTGCTGCCCTGCCCCCCATTATCCATGTCCCTTCTGACACAGCTGTGGTTGCTGGTGTCACAGGGCGGGAGGGCATGAAGGCAGCCCAGTAGAGGCCAAATTCTATAAAACATAGCAATGTTAGTCCTCTCAAACCTATTACAGATGAAGCTAACATGACCTTTTCTTAAGAAGGTCAATAACACTTGAGTTAAATAAGCTAATATACATTCATTTATTTATGTTAACTTGTTTACAAAGGTCTAGCTGAAACAGAACCTAAACACACAGAAACTCCTGGGTGATTGGAAAGTTGGCACCTAGGTACTGGACTGGGGAGAGACGAAGAGATCTCTAGAGAAGCTGTATTGCATGGTGGTTAGTGGTTGGAGTGTGGGAGACAAGGCTGTTTCACTGACTTTGAGTAAGTTTCCAAATTTCCTGTAGTATCACTTTTGTCCTCTGAAGACAGGGAACACAACAATCCTCTCTTATCTGCAGGGGATACCCCGTGATGCTTGAACCATGCAGGGTGCTAGACCCTATCTATAGTTTTTTTCCTAGACACACATACATACCTATGATAAAGTTTAATTTATCAATGAAGTAAGAGAATAACAGCAATAACTAGTAATAAAATAGACTAATTTAAACCTAATACTGTAATAAAATTACCTGAATATTGTCTCTCTCTCTCTTTCTCCCCCAAAATATCTCATTGTGCTGTATTCACCCTTCTTCTTGTGAGGATGTGAGATGGTGAATGCATGCCTGATGAGATGAAGTGAGGCCAATGATGTAGGTGCTGTGATGAAGTGTTAGGCTGCTACTGACCTTCTGATGACACATCAGGGGGATGATCGTCTGCTTCTGGACCGCCCTTGACCGCGGATAACTGAAACCAGGACCAGTGAAATCCCAGATGATGGGGGGTGGGGGGGACTACTGTAATCATAGTTACAACCTTTATGATTGTTGGAGGATTGTTGGGGGATTAAATGCCTTTCCTACATCAGGAAACTCTGGTTGTCATGGTAAGCGCTCAGTGAACATTGGTTACTACTACTATGTTACCCAACCTTAATTTTTTAAAAGTTTTTATTTAAATTCTAGTTAGGTAACACATGATGTACTATTGGTTTCTGGAGTATAATTTAGTGATTCATCACTTACATACAACACCCAGGGCTCATCACAAGTGCCCTTCTTAATACCCATCACCCATCTAGGCCATCCCCCACTCATGTCCCTCCATTAACCCTCAGTTTGTTCTCTATCATTAAGAGTCTCTTATAGCTTGCTTCCCTCTCTTCCCCACCTTCCCATTTGTTCATATGTTTTGTTTCTTAAATTCTACATAAGAGTGAGATCATATGGTATTTGTCTTTCTCTGACTTACTTTGTTTAGCATAATACACTCTAGCTCCATCCATGTTGCTGCAAATTGTCAACTGACATTAATAAGACAGTGGCATTGGCTTCTAGGAAATCACTAGTAATTCTCTATGGTGCAAGAAGGTGTCCTATTTCCCTCTTGCATGAGGGATGAGCACTGTTCCAGGAGCAGACCGTGGAAAGCCATGTTCTCAGAGACCTGGTAATAGTTTTCATTAGAAACTGACCTAGGGCAGCCCCGGTGGTGCAGCGGTTTAGCGCCGCCTGCAGCCAGGGGTGTGATCCTGGAGATCCGGGATATAGTCCCGCAACGGGCTTCCTGCATGGAGCCTGCTTCTCCCTCTGCCTGTGTCTCTGCCTCTCTCTTCGCTCTCTCTGAATGAATAAATAAATAAATCTTAAAAAAAAAAAAAGAAACTGACCTAAAAGTACCCATATTTCACTTTACCTCATTGAGGAGACAATTGTGGCTGAGGGAAAGCATGGTAAGGAAGAAGACATCTACCTGATGCATTTTTCCTCTGTCAACTCTCTCATCGCTGCTCTTCATGCGGAAATGCCTTACTCGGGAGTGATGAGACCCAGGGAAGTTTCCACAATGCAGAATGACAGCTGATGTGAAGGTAACAGTGGACAAAGACAAGGGCTGAATACCCTTTTCTGAAGATGAACGGTGTATACAAACATAGAAATCATATCAGTTTTGCCATGGAGGCTGAATTGGAGAAAGCTTGGATTATTCTATACCATTAAGGAAGTGGGCGGGGCTTAAGGAGATGCGCTAAGAAATAGAGAAGGCTGATTTATAATCAACATTAAGTTATTTTCTATAAAATACTGCATTTAAGGATGCTCAGAAGGAGTTATTCTGTTAAGTCGGTTAAACAGCTTCCCTAACAATTTCATTTATACTATTATAGTGCTCAGCAAACTGTTTCTTTGTATAAAGGCATTTGCCTAAGGCTATGGGGGTATAAAAATGCCATGGCTCTGCCCTCAGAACATCATCTTGGACTACTTTGAAATTAGCCTTAGTAGGCTCAAAATTAGTATTTCCAGTATTCGCTTAGTATTAATAAGGGAAGGAAAATGAGCACACTTCATGCAAGTGTGAATATATGTGTGTGTGTGTGTGTGTGAATATATGTGTGTGCGTGTGTGCATGTGTAGTTCACCACCACCCACAGAGCCTGGCACATAGTCAGCCCTCAGGGAACATTTACTGAATGAGCACTGAGCATGGACAGGAATTTCTGCCTCCCCAGAAGCCTGCCCAGAGTGCACATGCTCTTCCCTGAGAAGTATTTCTGGTAACAGAGGATCTACAAAGCCCTGGGTAGGTGGGGCTGGATTTAGGGAGTGGCCAATGTCATCTAGTGGTTCAGGGCTGAGGAACACAGAGAAGATCTCACAGCCAAGGCTAGGGTGAGAAAGAGAGAGCCTTTGGGAATGCAACTGCCCTGAGCTGGAATTCTGACTTTGTCACTTGTGAGCTGTGTGACCTGGTTACCTGGCCCTCTGAGCCTCAGGTTACTTATCTGTCAGATGCAAGTAGTAAGACTCATCTCACAGAGCTGCTGTAAGAATTCAGTGCAAAAAACCACAGGCAGGACATACAGAGACAGAAACAATATCCCTGTCCAGGGAAGCTTTGTAATAAAAACCCAGTGTTTCCCTTGTCTTCCCTCTTAAAAGGAAGGGCTTCCACTGAATGCTTGCCATCTTCAGGCCACTGGCCTACAGTGCTCCACACCTTATCTTATTTCATCTTCACTGCAACCTCAACTTTGGTACTTCTACCATTCCCATTTTGCAGCTGAAGATGCACAGGGAAATACAATATCGCCCAAATTAGCTTACTAGGAAATGGTGGCATCAGGAGTCCAACCAACCATCCAACTCCAGAGGGAAACTGTGCCTTCCCTCCTGTGTTCTGTATTGACCACTTTCCATGGTTGGGCCATGAGCACATATTTGACAGACACAATACCAATTTGTTTCTTAAAGCAACCTTAGGAATCAGGAAAGTCAGGAATATTATCTTTATTCTCTAAATCCTAACAATGACAACGATCATGATTCTCTACTGAGTGACTAACAAGTGCTGGAGAGCATCTGGTCCTGCCAGGAGAACTGCTTCCATGGACAGTTTGTGCAAACACAAGGTCATACAGGGACTCACCTAAGAGAGGTGCCTGGCCCAATTCCAGGGGACTCTCCAGGGGCAGAATATGGCAGCAGAGAGGACTAAGAACCCACAGTTATCAGTCCCACAGGAGACCAGTGGGATGGGGTGGGGGAGAGTGAAGTAACAGCAGCTGACCAGCCATATTGACAGGACAGGTCACAAAATGTTCAGGAACTGACACTTCCCTCACAGTTTACATCCATCAGGACGTACTTCTTTTTTTTGTTTGTTTGTTTTTAAGATTTTATTTATTTATTCATGAGAGACAGAGAGAGATAGTGAAAGAGGCAGAGACACAGGCAGAGGGAGAACCAGGCTCCATGCAGGGAGCCTGATGTGGGACTCGATCCCAGGACTCGAGGATCACACCCTGGCCCGAAGGCAGGCACTCAACGTCTGAGCCACCCAGGGACCCCCCAGGACGTACTTCTTATACCTGCCTTGTGTCTGTCCTCCTGTTTACAGGCACAGCAATCCAGGGACTCCTCACTTGCACTTCGGTTGCTGTACATACTGGGCTGTATCTTTCCTTTTCTCCTGGAAGACTTCTACATCAGCAGTTCCCTCAATAGTTGGTCTCGGGATCCCTTTATGCTCTTACAGGTTATAGAGGACTCCCAGAAAAGCTTGCTTATATGGGCTGTAGCTACTGATATTTACCATATGAGAAATTACCAGCAAGACATTAAAAATATGTATGTATTAATTCATCTTAGAATAACAATCATACACTCCTGTATGTTAACATACATAACATATATATTCTCCGAAACAAAGAAAATACAAAGAAGATTGACCTTTTTGTATTTATGAACTGCTGTTGGTACCAGGATGCAGAGGCTAGTTTCATAGGTCTTCATGATTTCCTAAGAATTTTGCTGAAAGCACTTCAACTCTTTTGTTCCTCCATATTTAGATTATATTTAGATACATTTTAATGGATTTCTTTGAAGCTTAGTGCCAGCATCTACTCCTCCAATTAATTAAGTGTCAACTCTGCAGTTCCTGCAGGCTAATGGATTTACCTTCCAAATGTGCTTTGGCCTGTTGTAATAAATATTGTGACCTTCTGAAATGGGAAATGGAAGCTTCTGAAGCAGGGAAAATGTGCAGCCTTTATTAGAGTGCTGAGCATGGTTGCCAAGGCCAAGCCTGAGCTATAGATCCGTCAGCAGCAAGGCCAAGGGTCAGAGCAGCTAAGAAAGACTTGTGAGGGTGAACATTGAGAAGGAGAAAGGGAGGAAATTCATAAATCAGGAGTGATCATTATGTTTCAGAAGCTCACAGGCATATCAAATGGTAAAGTAAATGCTGTTGTCATCTTCATAACATGCTTTGAGGAGCCTCTTCTGGCCATTCCTCTGTTATCTGGGAGTCCTTCCCTAAAGTGGTCAGCCTCCGTGAGCCTGGGAGTGAGTTCCCAGCTGCTCTCCACAGACTTCTTTTTTTGTTTGTTTTTAAAGATTTTATTTATTTGAGAGAGAGAGAGAGAGAGTGTGTGTGTGTGTGTGTGAGAGAGAGAGAGAGAGAGAGAGCACAAGCAGGGGCAGTGGCAGAAGGAGAGGGAGAAGCAGACTCCTCCACTAAGCAGGGAGCCTGATGTGGGGCTAGATCCCAGACCCCAGGATCACGACCTGAGCTGAAGGCAGATACCTAACCCACTGACTGAGCCACCCAGGCGCCCCTCTCCAAAGACATCTGACTGACCTGGTTGCCTGTGTCCTGGGACTCCTGCCATCGTTCTTCCCTTACTGGGTTCTCTGAGCATACACACACGTTTTCTCACTCATCTTTCTATAAATTATTTCATTATTTTTATTTTTAATTGTGGTAAGACATACACACAATTTACCCTCTTAATCATTTGTAAACGCAAAGTTCAGTGACACAAAGGACATTCACGCTGTATGCAACTGTCACCACCATCCATCTTCAGAGCTCTTGTCCCCCTCATGAAACTGAAGGTCTGGATCCGTGAGAGGACAATGCTCCCTCTCTCCTCCCTCCAGCTCCCAGCAACCTACTCTGTCTCTATGGCTTCAGTTACTTTCGGTTCCTCATCTAGGTGGGACCATAGAGCATTTGTCTTTGAGTGGCTGGCTCGTTTCACTTAGCACATGTCTTCAAGATTCATCCATGTTGCAGCATGGGTTAGAATGTCCTTCGTTTTTAAAGTATGCATATGTCACATTTAGTTCACCCAGTTAGCTGACAATAGACACCTGGGTGGATTCTACCTTTTGTCTATTGTGAACAATGCGCTATGAACGTGGCTGCACAAATATCTCTTTGAGAGTCTGCTTTCAATTCTCTTGGGAATATACCAGAAGTGGAACTGTTGGATCATAGGCTAATTCTATTTTTCGTGTTTTGAGGAAACTCCATATTGTTTCCTAAAATGCTGCACCATTTTGCATTCCTGCTGACAGTGTACAAGGGTTCCAATTTCCCCACATCCTTCCATTCTTGTTGTTTTTTTGCATTTCAGGATAGTAGCCATCGTAAGGGGTGGCTCACTTATCTTTGTATTCTCCACAACAGCACACAATTCAGCGCCTGGCCCAAGGGATGGCCATGAGGAGTGGCTGTTAAATGGAATGTCTTTGTGTTTCAGGCACATATTGAACCTCTCCCTCTGATCCGCCCGCTCAGTCTCATTAAAGCCATCTTTGTTGATGCACAGTGATAACCTGCATCAGGGATGAGAAACTCTTACCTGAAGACAGAGTCTCCAGACATACCCTGTTCATACACGGGAAAATTTGACACTGTAAAGATGTCAGTCTTTTGCAAAACAATCTGTACTTGATACTTGATACCACAATATAAAATTTATCTAAAAAAATACACTTGTAAGAATAAACACAAAAATCCTGGAAAGGAAGAATAGTGGGCATTGGGGGACTATATTTGCAGCTATTTGAACATATTAACACAATGTGCATCTGCTTTTGCTGGTAGCCAGGGGGTTGCTACCCGCTTGGTGTGATGTAGAGATTTCTGTTCAGCTCCCTTTCCTTGCTGTGGCCTGAGGTTTAATATCACAATGGCAAATCACAGCGCTGCTACCAGCATTGTCCTCAGGGGAACCTCCTTCCTTCAGCTTATTCACCACTCACTGCTCCCAACTCTGGCTCTGGCTCAGAGTTTGGCACTGTTTCTTGAGGAGAGAGGGTTCCTGAAAACACAGCAGCCCCAAAGGTCTAGGTGGTTCTTGAGCAAATGGGGGCAAGTTGCAAGATATATATTATATCATTATGCTGAAAAATATATTATGTCATTATGCTGAAAATAAATTCACTTAAAGAATTCAAAGAGGAGCAACTGAGTGGCTCAGCCTGTTAACAGACTTTTGATTTGGGTTCAGGTCATGACCTCAAGGTTGTGAGATCAAGCCCTCTGTCCGGCTCTGCCCTGGGGTGTGGAGCCTGCTTAAGATTCTCTCTCCCTGTTCTCCTCCCCTCCCCATACATATGTGCATGAGTGCTCTCTCTCTCTCTCTAAAAAAAAAGGGGAGGGGGGAGGATAAAGATGCCTGGGTGACTCAGTTGGTTAAGCCTCTTCATTCAGCTCAGGTCATGATCTCAGGGTCCTGGGATCCAGCCCCTTGTGGGGCTCCCTGCTCAGTAGGGAGTCTGCTTCTCCCTTTCTTTTGCCCTTTCCCCCTCCCCTCTACTCGTGCCCTCTTTCATAAATAAATAAATAAATAAATAAATAAATAAATAAATAAATTCTTTAAAAAATAGAAATAATAATTTTAAAAAAGAATTCAAAGAATATTTTGAACATTATCATCATTTTGCCTTAGTGAAATGGAAGCAGACAGACCTAATGACTGGGCAGTGGCAGTGCTCTGACCAGATCTCAAGCCTCTAGGGCCCACTGAATCCTCCTTGTAGATGCTAAGATCCGTTGTCTCTGTTGAATGGTTTGTGACTTTGGAGATTGGTGTCCTGTGGTCTGGGAGGCCGACTAACTCTTGGAACCAACAGAGACATCAGGAATAACTTCATGCCACTGTCTCATCACTGTCCCGTTGCAACTTATTTATTGCTGGGCCAGTCAGCAATTCGGATTATATTTTTTTCGAGAAGGGCTCCTCCCAGGTTTCTAGACAAGCCAGGATTAGTGTGCTGTGCTTGCTAACAACCATTATTTTTTCATTCTTTATTGAGATATGATTGACACATGACATTGTGTGAGTTTAAGGTATGCAGCATGTTGTGAAATCCAATCTTTTTCTTTTTTTAATTGAGGTATAATTGACATATAACACATTAGTTTCAAGTGTACAACATAATGATTCAATATTTGTAGATACTGTGAAACGACTACCAAAATAAGTCTAGTTAACATCCATCACCTTACAGTTATAATTTTTTCTTGTGATGCGAACTTATAAAATTGGCTTTCTTAGCAACTTTCAAACATGCAAGAGTATTATTAACTGCTGTCACCTTGCTGTACACACAGGTCCATGACTTCTTCTATAAACAGAAATCTGTATCTTTTGTATCAAACATTTTTAATGCTTGTCAGTGTGGAGCAGGAACAACCAGAGAGACCTCTGCTGTCACCCACACCCTCATGTTCCTCCTGCTGACCGTGGCCATTCGAGCATGTAGGAACATCCCAAGACATGTTCCTCCCCCACAACTAGTTAGACCAGACCAACCTGGCCTGGGGATCAAGACACTTGGACTGCTCTCCAGCTCATCCTGCAAATACCATTTTTTAACAGTTGAGGAAACCTACTGCCCTACCTGAGGAAAGCACCTTAGAGATGACCCCATCCTCCAGTAATTAAAAGGAGATGTTGTGAAGGTTAAAGAGTTACCTCGGAAATGTTATTCAAATGGAAGATAGCAGTGGCCCAGCATGAAAACCTACTTAACACCTAAGATCCACCGAACATGGTATTAGCACCATGGGAATAGCTGTATCATATTAGCCCAGGTGGAGACTAGATTCATGGATGAACTCTAAATATGTAAGAAAGTCCATGAAAAGATGTGAATCTCGGGCTGCCTTTCTGCAGGTGTGGCACTCAAAAGAGGTCCCTCAAAATACTTTGAGGAAAGGTTTGTGTGTTTATTTTTTTGTTGTTTTGTTGTTTTAAGATTTTATTTATTTATTCATGAGAGACACATAGGGAGAGAGAGAGGCAGAGACACAGGCAGAGGAAGAAGCAGGATCCATGCAGGGAGCCCAACGTGGGACTCGATCCCGGGTCTCCAGGATCACGCCCTGGACGGAAGGCAGGAGCTAAACCACTGAGCCACCTGGGCTGCCCAGGTTTGTGTGTTTAAACCAATTAGAAAGATTCCCTTTCTTTTCTCTCTTTCCCTCTCTCTCATCTGCTCTTTTGGGTATTTACAGTGGATATTCATTGATTAAACAATTTGGTGAATCTTGCAGCAGGGAATCCATGAAAGCCATGATTTCCCACATTCCCTTAACTACAGACGTTGTTTTCGGTAACATGTACTGACATGAAGAGGAGCACATTTTGGCAGTGCCGATCTGGATCTTTACACCTGGGAAGGAGTGTCACAGGTGTGACATGCCTGTGAAGATAGCAGTATACAATAACTGCCCAGGGGCGATGTGAACAGGGTCCTCACAAGAGAGAAGAAGAGTTGCTGGAGCAGAGCAGTCTTTCAGTAAGTTTAGAGAGAAGATGCCACTTGGAGAGCCTTGAATGCCTGCCTGAAGGGTCAGGACTCACAGGAGGAAGCTGGTGTGTCCTGTTCCTCAATGGGTTCTTCCTACTCTCAGTTAACATTGCCTAAGGTTGCTTAGGCCCTCACTGTGCAAACGAGGCTCCCTCGGCTGCCTCTGAGCAGGAGACCATGAAGTTGGGTGTGCTTTGTATCCAGGCCTTGCTCAGATCAGTGGCTCTCAAACTTCAGCATGCATTAGAGTAGCCTGATAGAATGGGCAAAACAGATTGCTGGCCTCTACCCAATGTTTCTGGTTCAGCAGGTCCCAGAAGGGACCTAAGAATTTGCATTTCCAACAAGTGCAAGGTGATGCTGATGTGCTGCTGGTTTGGGAACCACCCTCTGAGTAGACCTCCAGGAATACTTAAAAAAAAAAAAAGAAGATTTATTTATTTATTTGAGAGAGAGAGAGAGAGAGAGCCCATGCAAGGTGGGAGGGGCAGAGGGAGAGAGAATCCCCAGCAGACTCCCCGCTGAGAGTGGAGCCAGTGACATGAGGCTTGATCTCACAATTCTGAGATCATCACATGAGAGGAAATCAAGACTTGGACTCTTAACCGACTGAGACATCCATGTGTCTCCTTCAGGAATACTTTTAATTCTGACCCTTTGGCCCACCAACAATTTTTTGCCCTGGTAGACATGCAGAAGACACAGATGATAGGGATGTTTTAAATGGTACTGGAGGGAAAGATGGCTCTAGCCAGCTCTCTCATTCATCAGGGTCTCAGTTTCCCCACGGAAATAGTAAGTGGCTTGGTGCTTGGACTGAATTAAGGCTTGCAAACTCAAATCCTAGACGTGTCTAGGCAATGGAAAATAACAACGACAATGAGTGTGGCAAGCTATAGAGCCCAAGCTGAGACCCAGATCACATTAACTGGTGCCATGTTAAGGGTAGGGCCAATGCTGCCAAGTAGGTAGCAGAATCACCTTTCTTTGTGTAGGGAAACAGGCTCAGTGAAGGTAGATACTGGGTTCAAGGTAGCTTACTTAGCTAGTGAATACAAGGTTCAGATTTAAAGGGTTTAATTTCAAAATCTCCATTCTTCCTTGTATACAACATTGTCTCTGAGGGTATCCCACTCCCCCATCATGGCAGGACATTTGTAAAGGTTTGTGGGCTGGGCAGAAATGAGGGGGAATGCAGAGCCATCCAGAGATCCGGAAAATGTATATTTGCTTTTTTTCCTATTGCAATTGTAGAGCCACGGGCACAGGACACTTTGATGAAAGATGGCCAGGATATGCTAAAAGCTCTGTTATGCTCTACCAAGTCAAATCCTCCTGATTCTCTATTTCACCCAAGTTTCTTGCCTGGGAGCTAATCAAGCCTTAATTGGAAACAGAAATGCAGCCTCTTGCCGGAGTCACAGGATGACAACAAACTGAGATAAATTAGAATTAGGCTTGCAGGAGCTGGGGCTGCTTCTGCTAATGAAGCAAGCACAGCAGGGAGTCTGCAGCCAATCTTAAGTGACAGTCCCTGTCACAGTCTGTGGCACGTAGGTTAAGGTTGCTCACTTTTACATTTGTGGCAGCATTAATCTAAAAAGGAGATATAAAGTGATTTGGACTTCATTTCATTTCTCTTCTGTGCACTGTCCACAAATGGGCCAGCAGTGAGGGATAAGGAAGAGAAGGCAAGGACATAGTTGTAGAATTAATAGAATTATGAGAATTAATAAATGAATTTTTAAAAATTGTAAGTGAATTTAAAAAGTCCTTGAGCTACAAGGTCAGTATATAAATATAAAATTTAAGTTCTATTTTTCAAATATAGTGTAAAATTGCATAAAATGTATTAAGGATTTAGGAATAAGTGTACCTAAAGATGTGCAAGGTCTCCAAATGGAAAACTAAAAATGACAAGAGACTTTAAAGACTATCTATAAAAATAAGACAATATACAATGTTCATGAAATAGAGGACTCATTATTATGAAGATATCAGTTCTCCCCAAGCTGATCTGTATATTCAATGTAATCAGAGTCAAACCTCAGAAGAGTGTTTCTCAGGAGGAAATTGGTGAGTTGGCTTTAAGTGTTACAAGGAATGCAAAGGAACACAAATAGCTAAGTCAATATTGAAGAAAAAAATATTAGAGTATAGTGAGGCTTATTATATAATTGCCCTAATTAACATAAGTTTGAGCAAATAGATCAATGCAACAGACTGTAGAGTCCTAACACAGATCCACATGTGTGCATCATCTGGTTGTCACAAACTGCTATGCAGTGGTGGAGGAGGGTCTCTTCCAGAAATAGTGTCAGATTCTCAACTTTACCCTAATCACAAAACCTAATTCCAGACAGACTATTGATTTAAGTAGAATGATTTAAATCTTCTCAGAGATAATACAAGAATATCTTCTGATTTTAGGTTAGGTAAAATTTTCTTCAGTAGATCACAATAAGCATGAATACCTAAGAAAAAAATGGATGAGTTGGAATTCATTAAAATCAAGAATTTTTAAAGGATGTCCTGCCTCAATCTTCCCTCCTCATTAAAATTAAAAGAAAAAAGAGAAATTTCAGCCATCAAAACTCCGTTAAAGAACAAGAACAGCAGAAAAAAAAAAAACAAAACAAAACAGAACAGCCGGAAGTATTTGCAACACATATATTAGCAATATAAAGAACATCCACAAATCACTATCAAGTTAGAGAACTCAACAGAAAAACGGGCAATTTACATAAAAGGATATACATTATTTGAAATATGCTCAGCATCAGGGAAATGCAAATCAGTCATCAGGGAAATGCGAATTAAAACTGCAAGAAGAGCCCAAACTCTGTGACCCAGTAATTCCACTACTAGCTGTATATCCCACAGAAATGCTCTCTTTTCCTTAGGATCTCCCCAACAGTTTCCAACTCTTAGGGGCCCCTTTTCCTGGCTCCTCTGGCCACAGAGACAGATTTCTCTGTGCCTTAAGGCTGCCTTCTGACCAAAGCAGTGGGAGAGAGAGAGAGAGAGAGAGAGAGAGAGAGAGAGAGAGAGAGAGAGAGAGAGAGAGAAGAGGGCTACTCCCACCCTCTTGTCCTCTTGCTATGAAGATGGACATTCTCTCAGGGCAGGTCTGGGGGAGAGACAAAACAAAAACAAAACCCACCCAGGGATCTCCCCACAGCAGTACTGAGGAAGTATAAACTATAGAATGCATAAAAAAAGATTAGATAGTATAAAATTATAGCACAGACTAGGACAAAAATAAAATCTATAATTAAGCATTGCATTTCTTTGTTGCTTCTTGAAAGACATAAAAACGGGGGGGGGGGGCTCATGATTGCATTGGATTGAATCTTTGAACTTCTTGAGCTTTAGAAAAAGCTTTTGATAAATTTTTCCATTTTAAGAATTATAGTTTTACTTTCCAGGAATAGTTTCTGAGTGGCAGCTGGTTTCCTGGAGAGACTGGGGCTACCACAGTGTGGACAGTGTGCAAGAGAGCAGACCATTGGCCTCTGAGGTATTTCCTTTGGGTCAGCATCAGCCCCAGGCACAGAGGGAAGCTGAAAACACATTTACAGGTGTCTCCAAGTCTCCAAGAAGGAGGCGACACGGCAGTCATCTGTTCTTTATTCCATTCATTCACTCAACACATGCTTATTGAGTGACCCATATAGTGCCTGGAAGTAATTGATTAAAGTGCATACTTCACTTATTCCTCACTTCACCTCCTTAAATTAACATCCTCTGTGCCTCCAGCCCTAGGGTGAGGGCTGACCTTACAGGCCGCTGCCTGAATGTCCTAAAACCATAGGGCCAAGAACTTGACACTGGGACCTATGGGGAAGTAGGTGGCAAGGAAAATAGCCACATTTGGGAACATCCCCAGGGGAACTAGCCACTGAGTTGTGTAACCCTAGATAAGGCACTTCACCTCTCTGAATCTCCTTTTTCTTCTCCAGAAAATGGTATAAACACAGAACCTTCCTCAGGGAGGTTCAGTGATGTAAGTCTGTAAAGTATATGCCTGATTCAACCAGAGTGATGCTTCCCTTCCTGTCTCTGCCCCCTCACATAATCTCTTGTTGCTCTGGCAACCTCCCTCTGGGTCTTGGAGCCACACTCCTAGACTCAGAGGGGGCACAGGAAGAAATGCCCTTCTTCTCGGGAGAGCTCTGCTCTGCCTCAGAGGCCTGAGGCCCCAGATGCATGGGAAAAGCAGGTAGCTGGTTCCCTGCCCCATTGTGATGTCAGGACTTTATGAGGTTTAAAAATGAGGAAGAAATGTTATAAATGTGTAACTTGAAAAGCTCTAAAGCTGTACTCCTTTAAAAAAAAATAAAGCTGTACTCCTTAGATTCTAATGTTAACTCAGGCCTCTGGGACCCTGTAACATGAAATGACTTAGTTGGTCTAGTGTGGGGCCCAGCATTCTGCATTTTTACAGGGTTGTGCTGATGCTGCCAATCTAAAGATTGCATTCCCAAGTGGCTCCTTCCACCTTAGAGCACATAGATCCAGACTTCCCCAACCCTGGTAGCTGTCTGTATCCCTCAGAAGACAGTCCCTTCCCATTCCACCCAATCCTGCTCCTCTTCTAGGAGGAGAGCTCTGAAGATGGCCCCTTCTGTCTCCAAGACCAGCCAGTCACCCTTGGGACTGGTAACAATCACCTTGAAGAACATCCCTACAGCAGCCTCTGCAAGATGTCAGTTAAGGAGCCCAGATGCACAGAGCTGTCTTCTTGGCCTCTGCCCCTGGGCCTCCAGTGAGTGGCACTTTGTCTTGCAATTTTGAGCAATCCCCTTAGTCTCTTGATCTTTTAGTTTCCCAGGCTCTAACTACCTATGTGACTTCAGGTTATTACCTGACCTTTCTGAATCTAAGTACCATCATTTGTAAACATAAGAATAAAGCCATATAGTCATGTTCATAGCATCGCTATTTACTAATATCCAAAATATGGAAACAATCTAAGTGTCTATAGATGGACGAATGGATAAACAAAATGTGTATATACACAGTGGAACATTATGTAGCCTTAAAAAAAGAAAGAAATACTGTCACTTGCTACAACATGGCTGAACCTCAAGGACATTACACCAAGTGAGAAAAGCCAGTTACGAAAAGGCAATTCCACTTATATGAGGTTCCTAGAGTAGTCAAATTCATAGAGGCAGAAAGTAGAACAGTGGTTGGAAGGGGGCTAGGGCTGAGTGGGAGTGCAGGTGGGAGAATGGGGAGTTATTCAATGGGTACAGAGTTTTGGTTTTACAAGACATGAGAGCTCTGGAGATTGGCCCCATGACAATATAAATATAGTATACTTAACACTATTGAGTTGCACTCTTAGAAATTAAGATGGCAAATTTTATATTAGGTGTTCCTTTTGATGTTTTGTTTTTTTAGAAAACACAATTTTTAAAAACAGTATAAAACTATGGCCCTCACAGGGTTTTTGTGAGGTTTTTAGATTCTGGGCCAGGCTACCAAGGCAGTTGGGCTTAAGACAGTTGAGCCTGGTTCTTCTTCAAATAGAAACTTTGGCCACATGCTTTGTCTGTAGAGTCCTGCTGTCCCTCATTCCTGTGGGCTAGATTATCCACTCCACCACTGCAAGTTGGACACCATTCTTGGCTGGGAAGTTTGAAAGACAAGGATGGATAGAACATGTATAGATTCTCAATCAGTGTTGGGGAGCAAACAGGTTCAGTTACCTACCCCATGTTGGGGGGAAGCCTGTGGTTTGGAAGGTCACTTACAGCACCGAGTAGAATCCAAGAGAGGGTCTTTCAGGCAAAGGCCGGGCTCTCTGCCCCAGGGAATTCCTTCTTGGGTTTTCTGGGAAGTGGGACCCTATCTCTCATTCTTATTCTGAGTGTCAAATGTTCACTTAACTCCATCCTGAAGGAAACTTTGCTCGAGTGTTGCCCAGTGAGGAAGAAAACCAAGCAGTCAGCTTGCCAGGAATTACATACAGGAGGGTGGAGGGAAATTTTGAGGAACACCATCACTTCTTTTTCCCACCTGGGAGTCCAGCTGGATGATGTGGGTGAGATGCTTTCCTCCAGAAAGCAAATCTCAAAACAGCTATCTTATAGAAATGAGCCCTTATTAGCATTATTTCATATTCTGGGCTATTTGGCTGTTAATTATAGTAATGATGAAGTAAATTAAATGAAATTGTTAGAAGTGTTTAGTGGATTCTATCATTCAACTTGTATGTTTAATTCTTTATTCTTATTTTTTTAAAGATTTATTTATTTATTTATTTATTTATTTATTTATTTATTTATTTATTCATGAGAGAGAGAGAGAGAGAGAGAGAGAGAGAGAGAGGCAGAGACACAGGAGGAGGGAGAAGCAGGCTCTATGCCAGGAGCCCGATGTGGGACTCGATCCCGGGACTCCAGAATCGCATCCTGGGCCAAAGGCAGGCGCCAAACTGCTGAGCCACCCAGGGATCCCCTGTTTAATTCTTTACTACAGAGATTCATCCTGATTAAAATGAACTCTGTAAATATTAAAAAAAAATATTGTCATCAAGGTAACACAGTACCGGAGCTCTTCGGTTTAATCCACACAGTGAGCTTCACAACAAAAATCCCCCTATCACACATGTGGTTGTTCTCCATCATGTTGTCACGCTACCCCTACAGAGATAAAGGCAAGCACCAAACATCGTCCAGGTCTGCCCTTTACTTCTGCATGTTCTCTCTCTCTTGCAATCTCTCATGCCACTATGTCAGCCTTGCTGCTGCTGTCTTCCACCTTCTCTTCACTCTTACTGACAGCCTCATGTTCTGAACTTCTTTATAGATACAGAGAAAAAAGAGAAACAGTGAACTGGTAGGTGCCTGTATACCCCCTTTCAAGTTCTGAGTTGGACATGAAAGTCCCAGTGTGCACCAGTCCCTCTCCTAAATGGGAAGTGGAACCTGACTATTAGACCATGCACCAAAGGACTTTAGGAAATTTAAAGACTAACTCAGTCACCAAGGACTAAAATTGTTACCATTCTGCAGCCTGGGCCTTATATGCCCATTACCCTTGCTGAGATGCCTAGTGAGTTGACCCATAAGTAGTTTTGGGACTCAACTACAGCCAAATGACCAAGTGAAATACTTGGGAGAAGCTCCAAAACTATTAACCAACTCTGCATTATTTTAGATAATTTTATTCCCGGATGACTTTCACTGGAGTGACATGCTAACATATAACGGGTGTGTGTCTTGAAATCCAACAGACCTAGGTTTAACTGAATTTTGCTTCTCACTAGCTGTGTGAAGATGGCTAAGTTAGTTAGCTTCTCTGAACATGAGTTTCCTTAAATGCAAACTAGAGGTAATATTTGAATCTCTGTTTAGGTGCACAGTGCTCAGCATATTTCCAAGATAGAGAAAGTGCTGAATAGACCTGACATGAGGTAGGTACTAAAGACCTGAGACCTACTGTTGGGGCCATGTAGGATGACAGTGGTAAGAAATCTTCCAAGGAAGAAAGTTCAGAAGAGGAAAGATGAATGTGGAAACAGCCAACCTTTCCCAAAATTAACTTCCTTGGACATTCCTTTATCTCTGAAGTCTGAGGCATAATATCCTTCAAGGCCTTACACATCTTCCTTGGAATGCCCTTTCAAGCACTGCTTAGCCACCACCATTACATTTTAAATAGCCATATTGATTTTTCCTTCCCTTTACCAGTGAAATCCCCCAGGCTCTGTTGACAGAGCAAAGCACATGCTCTGCTTCCTTCAAGCACTCTTCAAATGCAGTGCATTGCGTCAGCTCTCTGCACCTTGGTTTGTGGAGAAAGCAACTGGAGGATGCTGTAGGGCTTTGCAGATTACCTGTCCATTCCTGGCCAGTGTGGGCAAACCAGGGAGGGTTGGAATTGACTTGGGGTTAGGACCTGGGGAGATGTGAGGGCTCTTTTTTCTCTTCATGGTAAAGAAAGGGAGTCGGAGGAAATTCAGAGCTTTGGTTCACTTGTCATTTCTCTTCATATGTGCATTGTGCCTCACACACTCACTCTGATGCTGCTGCCAGCTCTTGCTGAGACAATTGCTGGATGCTGATTTCTCATCAACAGTGCTGTGACTCAGTCAGAGCCCAGGCATGTAGAAGGTGGCACATGACCCAGAGACATATTGTGAGGACCGGCCCTGGTGGTATGGCCTGATGCATCCCTCTGTATGTTTGCTAAAAAACCCATTGGATAATGTCTGCTGGGAGTGTGGAGAGAGAAAGTCCGCCCTCTAATTTAATCTACATTAATTATAAATTTGGGGATATCTAATGGATAGTGTGCATTTGACTGAGAATAAGGAAACATGAATTACAAATATAGTTTTCTCAACTAGATCCTCAACAAGTAATTTCACTTTTCTTGGCCTTAGTTTTATCTTATGAAAAATAAAGAACTTTTGAGAATGCCTGACCAGCTAAGCTCAAGGAGAAGGGTCTGATGAGATAATGGATTTGAAAGTGTTTAGGGAAAAGAGTGAGAGCATTACATTCAGGATAAGAAGCACCATGATTAGAAAAGGTTTCTTACTGTTGGATCAAGAGCATCAGACCAGACACTCAGAAGGGAATTCAAAATTCGTTAATGCAAAGAGAAGCTTATGGACTCCAATTAGCAAGAAGCAGGAGGGAATGTTGTAGAGCCATTTTTAGCAGATCGAGCTCAGAGATTTCAGAAAATGATGGTTGAGGAGAAAGCACTTAAAATATTCTGTTTAAGGGACAGGAGTCTTTCTAGTAGAGTGGGAATTTTTCATAACAGCTAGAAACTTTAGATCAGAACACTGGTTGGGGTTCACAATACACAGGAATGAATTCATCTGTGTACCCCTAATCCACACATCTCTATGACTGCTTGCAAGACAATCTGGAGTGCAAAGAAGGGGAGGAAAATCCAAGAAATAATCAATTGACTAAGTTGCATGTGATACCATTCTAGTCAACAGAATCTTCTTGTTAGTTAAGCATCAATGGCAAGCTCCTGGTTCATGTACCAGGAGCCACACCACCAGGGCCAGTCCTCACAATATGTCTCTGGATCATGTACCAGGAGCTTGCCAATATATGGTTTTGGAGGGATTGTAGTAAGTATCAAGATTAAGGGTCTCTATACTGCTCTCTGTAGGGGTTCCACTGATTTCCTTCAGGGGCTGTCCCAAGAATAGAAAAAAGGCTGAGGAGAGGGGTTCTGTGGCCCCCAACATACTATACTCCCAAGTTTATGCCAGAATTCAACTTTGCATCTAATTTATACTTGGGATTCTCTAAGATGCCTTCAAAAATGATGTGAATAGAGTCCAAGTTTTTGAAGGACAATGATAGCCATCTAAATTAGAATCCATTATACATCCTCCAGAAAACATATAGACCATTAAAGAAAGCAAAGAAACCACATGTAAACCATGCAACAGCATGACCAAGAGACAAGGACTACTAAAATAATACATTTACATAGAAGTAAGAGAATAATTTTTTTTTTAGAATAAATATTTAAAACAGCAAAGCCAGAGGCAGCTCCAGAATTCATACTCAATTGGCGAATGGCCAGAGAATGTATGGAAAGCAGAGGATAACAGGAGCCTAGCGTGATGAAATGCAAAATAAAATTCACCAGAAAGAGATGGTTCCATCCTAAACAGAGAAAAATGAGAACAGATCTGAAATCTGGCAGGCCAGAGCACTGGCTATGGGATGGGATTGGGGTGGCTGTGAGGAAATTGAGAGGAAGACATGTGGAAGGACACAGGATCAAAATGGAAGGCACTGATCTGGGAGATAGAGAGGTGACTACAAGGGAAGGTTATCTCTTGGAATTTTCATGGTGAATGGAAAGAATGAGGCAGGACGTGGAAATTAAGGGTCATTGGGAAACCAAAGGATCATAAAATTAGAAAGCTAATTTCCTTCCTTCCTCACACCACTCATTAAAGGATCTGCATGTCAGAATACCAACTGAGAGGGTGGTCTTGAACTGAGAAAGCCAATGAGCTATCCAAACTCCTTAGCCTGGATCTCATCTGGCCCAGAAACATATAAACATTTTAAAAAGAAAAAGAAAATGGCATTATGCATTTGTACATAGCTACCTTAAGAAGAAAATTTTAAATGGGAATAAACATTTCACCTAATAATATTTTTTTTCCTTGGGAAGCCTGAGTGGCTCAGCGGTTGAGCGCCTGCCTTCGGCCCAGAGCGTGATCCTGGAGTCCCGGGATCGAGTCCCACATCAGGCTCCCTGCATGGATCCTGCTTCTCTCTCTACCTATGTCTCTGCCTCTCTCTCTCTCAAGTCTCTCATGAATAAATAAATAAAATCTAAAAAAAATAAATAAAATATTTTTCCCTTCAATCCAACTATAAAGCAAAGAAAAAAATTGTCATTTCAACCTAAAGTAAACATTGTTAAACTAACATTTGTAATTATGAAAAATGATCTTGAGTAAGAAATTTTAAAATTTGTAATAGAAATGGATGGAACACACAGGAAATGTGAAATAGGAGTTGATAAAATTCAAGTAAAAATTGCAAAAAAAAAAAAAAAAAACCAACAAGATAAAGTCTTCTTAGAAATGAACTAAATTATAAGGTACACAAAGGGAATAGCTTTGACCAAAAATAAAAGAGCATTGAGGAGAAGAATAAAAGCAGCCAAAAGAAGAAAAGCAAAATAAATAAAGAAATGAAAAGAATCAAAGAGAAAGTAATAGAGATAGAATTAAGAAAGTATAAACATGTATACAGTTGGAGTCTTTAAGGAATCTTTTCAGCTTGAAATACTATTAACATATAGTATTATAACTTTAAAATATTTTCAAAAATAAAAGGTCTAAATCTAAATATTGAAAATTGATCCAAAATGGTTGTAGTCAAGATAAATCCTATTAAACTTTTAAAATAACTTGGGATGCCTGCATGGCTCAGCCAGTTAAGTGTCTGACTCTTGGTTTCAGCTCAGATCATGATCTCATGGGTCATGGGATTGAGCCCTGTGATCAGCTCCATGCTCAGTGGGGAATCTGCTTGAAGATCTCTCTCTCTCCTTTTGTCCCTCCCCTGGTCACACTTGCACACAAGAATTCTCTCTCATAAATAAATAAATAAAACTTTAAAAATAAAGTAAGAGAAATGTTTTCTAACAGAGTATCTTAAAAACAGAGGAAGAAGATAGAAAGGGGAAAATAAAATAATCTAATTGGTTGCCACATGAGTAGTAGTTAGGAATAAAAGTATATAATTTAGGACTAAACAAATCATTAGTGGAAGCCTAAGTAAGGAAAGGGACCCAAGGACTATAAATGCATTTGTATAAAGGGAATGACTTGGACAAAAATACAGACTTTTATAAATAGTGAATAGAATACAAAAAACAAATAGCAGAGAAAATGGACTGCAGAGAAAAATGACATAAAACAAAAGTAAATATAACATAAAATCATATGACACAGTTGAGAACAAGCCAAATCAATTCTATAAAAAAAATGTAATTGCAACTCATCTGAATTAAAAGAACACAATTTGGAGATTAACTCACAAAACAACACTGAGCTCTACACTATATAAAACTCATTTCTAAAATGAGTCAAGAAGGGTACATGGTTAAGCATCTGACTCCTGATCTTGGCTTAGGTCTTGATCTCAGGTCAAGAGTTTAGGCCCCACATTGGGCCCAGCATGGGGCCTACTTAAACAAACAAACAAACAAACAAACAAACAAACAAAAACACGAGTCAAGAAGGCTAAAAAATCAAGGCACATGCAAAGTTGTGAGAAGTAGATGCAGACTATACGGAAGCACCTGCCCAAAGGTGGCCCCACTGGGAACAGAGGCCAGATGTAGTGAGTGGAAGAGTCAACATGCCAGGAAAGGAAGACTACAAATAGGCTAACTACTCTGTTGAAAAGTTTGGCCATGAGGCCAAGAAAGAGCAGCAACTGAGCCTCAACAGTTGTGTTGAAGGCTAGATAGAATGAGTGGTTTACATTCAATAGGAAAGGAGCCAGGAGACAAGAACTCTTATACTCTGAGAAAACGTGTATTTTTGTTGAGTTAAGGAAACTCAAGGATGAATTCTCCAAGTTCTCAAAGAGTTGACAGCCAAATAGAAGAATTAAGACACAACATATTTTGGAAGATCCATTCCACAGGGGAGGTCAAAAATGCTCTGGGGCACAGAGGAGGGATAAAGAAATCCCAGCCAGAGAAAAGTGTCCCTGAAATCTCCAAGAAGGATAATAATTGAGCTGAGATCTGAGGAATTACAATGAAAAATTTATCTGATATAAGAAAAAAAGAGGTTTTAGATAAAAATTTGTCTGATATAAGAAAAAAAAGGGTTTTAGATTTAGGTGATCAAAAGACTCTGCCCAATATGATGCATTGTATAGCACACATGGTATTATTCTAGAATGAAAGGGTATTATTGTATTAGTGATAATTATAGAATACTATCCACACTACTTTCTGACTTTGTTCATGTAACCATGTATTGCACACATGCTTACACTAAATTGTTAATTTTTTCTTTTGCATTGGCATTTTAAGTGGTTGAATAGTATATCATTATACTTATTCTTTCTGGACTTTATCTAGTCTTGCATTATGTAATCAAGTCATTTTTATGTTTTCTGTATAATTGGCACTATAAAGGATATCATAGTTGCTATAATGTTGTGTATATCCACCATACTCTAGATAGCAAAGGCAAATTTGCGTAACATTGCTGAATTTTACGCCAAGAAAGCTGAGAGCATTTTTATTACCAACAGGTGTATATGGAAGATGACAAAAGAATCTCTTCCTGCTTGGAAATGGGTCCCCTGTTTGCACAATAATATGGCACTGTCCTTAGTACGATCATTAAAAAGGGCAGTATTGGGCAGCCCCGGTGGCTCGGCAGTTTGGTGCCACCTTCGGCCCGGGGTGTGGTCCTGGAGACCCGGGGTCGGGTCTGTGTCAGGCTCCCTGCGTGGGGCCTGTTTCTCTCTCTGCCTGTGTCTCTGCCTCTCTCTCTCTCTCTGTGCATCTCTCATGAATGAATGAATAAAAAAATCTTTGAAAAAAGAAAAAAAGGGCAGTATTGTATCCTGCCCAACATCTATGCTTCATCGTAATCCTCAAGAGTGCTGAAAATTAAATAGAATGATCTATGTGGAATCTTGCCTCACATTTAGATCTCTCATCCATTTTGAGTTTATCTTTCTGTATGGTGCAAGAGAGTGGTCTAGTTTCATTCTTCTGCATGTGGATGTCCAATTTTCCCAGCACCATTTATTGAAGAGACTGTCTTTCTTCCAGTGGATAGTCTTTCCTCCTTTATCAAATATTAGTTGACCATAAAGGTCAGGGTCCACTTCTGGGTTCTCTATTCTGTTCCATTGATCTATGTGTCTGTTTTTGTGCCAGTACCACACTGTCTTGATGACCACAGCTTTGTAGTACAACCTGAAATCTGACATTGTGATGCCCCCAGCTATGGTTTTCTTTTTTAAAATTCCCCTGGCTATTCGGGGTCTTTTCTGATTCCACACAAATCTTAAAATAATTTGTTCTAACTCTCAGAAGAAAGTCCATGGTATTTTGATAGGGATTGCATTAAACGTGTAAATTGCCCTGGGTAACATTGACGTTTTCACAATATTAATTCTGCCAATCCATGAGCATGGAATATTTTTCCATCTCTTTGTGTCTTCCTCAATTTCTTTCAGAAATGTTCTATAGTTTTTAGGGTATAGATCCTTTACCTCTTTGGTTAGATTTATTCCTAGGTATCTTATGCTTTTGGGTGCAATTGTAAATGGGATTGACTCCTTAATTTCTCTTTCTTCAGTCTCATTGTTAGTGTATAGAAATGCCATTGATTTCTGGGCATTGATTTTGTATCCTGCCACACTACCAAATTGCTATATGAATTCTAGCAATCTTGGGGTGGAGGCTTTTGGGTTTTCTATGTAGAGTATCATGTCATCGGCGAAGAGGGAGACTTTGACTTCTTCTTTGCCAATTTGAATGCCTTTAATGTCTTTTTGTTGTCTGATTGCTGAGGCGAGGACTTCTAATACTATGTTGAATAGCAGTGGTGAGAGTGGACATCCCTGTCTTGTTCCTGATCTTAGGGTAAAGGATCCCAGTGCTTCCCCATTGAGAATGATATTTGATGTGGGCTTTTCGTAGATGGCTTTTAAGATGTTGAGGAATGTTCCCTCTATCCCTACATTCTGAAGAGTTTTGATCAGGAATGGATGCTGTATTTTGTCAAATGCTTTCTCTGCATCCAATGAGAGGATCATATGGTTCTTGGTTTTTCTCTTGCTGATATGATGAATCACACTGATTGTTTTACGAGTGTTGAAAAATCCTAGAGGAGAACACAGGCAACACCCTTTTTGAACTCGGCCACAGTAACTTCTTGCAAGATACATCCATGAAGGCAAAAGAAACAAAAGCAAAAATGAACTATTGGGACTTCATCAAGATAAGAAGCTTTTGCACAGCAAAGGAAACAGTCAACAAAACTAAAAGACAACCTACAGAATGGGAGAAGATATTTGCAAATGACGTATCAGGTAAAGGGCTAGTTTCCAAGATCTATAAAGAACTTATTAAACTCAACACCAAAGAAACAAACAATCCAATCATGAAATGGGCAAAAGACATGAAGAGAAATCTCACAGAGGAAGACATGGACATGGCCAACATGCACATGAGAAAATGCTCTGCATCCCTTGCCATCAGGGAAATACAAATCAAAACCACAATGAGATACCACCTCACACCAGTGAGAATGGGGAAAATTAACAAGGCAGGAAACAACAAATGTTGGAGAGGATGCGGAGAAAAGGGAACCCTCTTGTACTGTTGGTGGGAATGTGAACTGGTGCAGCCACTCTGGAAAACTGTGTAGAGGTTCCTCAAAGAGTTAAAAATAGACCTGCCCTACTACCCAGCAATTGCACTGTTGGGGATTTACCCCAAAGATTCAGATGCAATGAAACGCCGGGACACCTGCACCCCGATGTTTCTAGCAGCAATGTGCACAATAGCCAAACTGTGGAAGGAGCCTCGGTGTCCATCGAAAGATGAATGGATAAAGAAGATGTGGTCTATGTATACAATGGAATATTCCTCAGCCATTGGAAATGACAAATACCCACCATTTGCTTCAACGTGGATGGAACTGGAGGGTATTATGCTGAGTGAAGTAAGTCAATCGGAGAAGGACAAACATTATATGTTCTCATTCATTTGGGGAATATAAATAATAGTGAAAGGGAATATAAGGGAAGGGAGAAGAAATGTGTGGGAAATATCAGAAAGGGAGACAGAACATAAAGACTCGTAACTGGGAAACTAGGGGTGGTGGAAGGGGAGATGGGCGGGGCGTGGGGGTGAATGGGTGACGGGCACTGAGGGGGGCGCTTGATGGGATGAGCACTGGGTGTTATTCTGTATGTTGGTAAACTGAACACCAATAAAAAATAAATTTATTATAAAAAAAGAATGATCTATGTGGTACCCACTTAGTAGGTGCTTGGTAAATATTTCTTGCCCCTTTAGTTTTCTTGAACTCAATTATATTTCTTGCTTTTCTGTCCCTTAGAAATGAGTGTTTCCACTTTTACTAAGCACTTTGTTGAAAAGGACTTTTTAATTATATCATTGCATACTTTTTCCAGGGCTAAGGCTGCTTTGATTTTCAAACTTCACAGACAAGCCCACATGTGACTGATTCATGTTTTTGCCATCTCTGTGAAACTTTACGTTTCCTTAGGCTTTAGATCATTCCTTTTGGAAGCCCACTTGCCTTCATTGGCTGCTGTCTGAAGTCCATCTACCTTCTCTGGTCCTGATCATAGATCTGTTCCCTTGTTCTATATTGTCAACTCAAGAAACAGAGGTCTACCTGGCTCCCTTGTCATACATACCATCTCCAGTCGGGGCCAACTGACTCACTCACTGTCCTGCTAAGTCAATGAATTATAAGCCACTGGTGACTCAGCCTTCTTCCTTTCATTAATACAATGAAGAAGTCTCTTCACAGAGTCATGGCATTTATTTTTAGAAAGAAAATTCACTGAGATTAGTTGATGAGCACATTTTTATTCGTTACAGATAAAGGTCACACTAAGCTGAAAAATAGAAAATCAGAAATTATTTTCTAGGTGATCTCAGAGGGAGTAAAAAGACCAACGTGCCATCTTTGAGTGAAACAGAGTGAGATGTAATCTCCCCAAGTGAGATGTAATGACTTCCATAGTGGGTGAATTATTAAATTTAAAATGTGGTTGGATGGTGTGAATATAACAAAAAGCTATTAAATGTGATCTTAATCTCTGACACCCTAAGAGGAATGACACAAAAACGCATATCTAATAGCTTTGCATTTTTATAGAGTAGTCAATCTCTAAGATTTGAATTGCTTATGAACAAACTCTTCTTTTTCGAATTTCAAACACTGATAATGTATGATAAAGCATTTCTGAAAGCTTAATAATAACAGCATAACATTGTATTAAATATAGGAAGACAAAATTTGGTGTTTATTTTTTAAAAGCTCACAATTGATTGGGCCCAAAACTCATATATACATTTATTCATTCATATTTCTTTCAGTATCTACCATGACATGGCAGGTATGCTGGGGGTAAATTATAAAGAAGAGAACATATCTTATGCCCTCTTGTCTCACAGTGAAATGGTCTCCCATTTCAATGTTACATTATAGAGGTATTGACATAATACACATCTCTCAGACATTCTTTTGCATTACCTCATTTATTTTTTACAGAACAGTGAGAATGTTATTGTCATCTGGTTTTACAGGAGAGAAAACCAAGATTCAGAATTACCAAATCACTTGCTCAATGCAATATAGCTAGCAAGTGTCAGGGCTGGGATTTGAATCCACATTGTGTCATAATAAATCCAAGCTCTTTCCAGTATGTCATGCTCTATATTGTCATAAGGAAATGCCCTAAAATAGCATGCAATAGAGTTCAAGTGGAAGCTGCTTCTTCCCTCTGGCTACGAGATTTAAATCCTTGGAAATGAAATGAAAGTAGAGTTGGTATTTTAGTAGCCAGACAGTTGAGTATGGATTGACAGTGCGTGAGAATGTCACAACCAGTAGTGCTACCATGAATTGAATTTGATGTGATGGCTAATTTTATGTGTTAACTTGAGCAAGCCAGAGGGTGCCCAGATATTTGGTCAAGCATTATTCTGGGTGTTTCTGTGAGGGTATTTGGTGATGATATTCAAATTAAATCAGTAGACTGAGTAAAGCAGATTGCTCTCCATAATGTGGCTGGACCTCATGGAATCATTTGAAAACCTGAATGGAACAAAAAGGCTGACTCTTCCCCCAGAGTAAAAGAGAATTCCTCTTGCCTCGCTGCCTTTGACCTAGGATGTGAGCTTGTTTTCTGTCTTCAGACTCTAACATAAACTTCTTCCTGGGCTTCAAGCCTACCAGCCTTTGGACAGCTCTCCTGGATTTAAGGTCTTCAAACTCTACCACTGGCTTTCCTGTGTCTCCAGCTTATAATTCAGATTATATATAATTATATATAATTCCCTGCAGATCTTAGGACTTGTCATTCTCTACAATCGCTTGAGTGAATTCCTTATAATAAATCTCTCTTTACATATATGTTTTGGCTCTGTTTCTCTGGTGAACCCCGACAACACAATTGAAGAGACTTAATATTAAAAAAAAATGAAGTTAGCCATCCAAACAGCTAAGTGAGAACAGTGCCATTCAGTGGAACTTTCTGTGGTTATAAACATTCTATATCTGCACTGTCCAATATTTCTTTAAAGATTTTAGTTATTTATTAGAGAGAGAGAGAGAGAGAGAGGCAGAGGGAGAAGCAGGCTCCATGCAGGGAGCCTGATGTGGGACTCGATCCTGGGTCTCCAGGATCACGCCCTGGGCTGAAGGCAGTGCTAAACCACTAAGCCACTGGGGCTGCCCTGCACTGTCCAATATTATAGCTGCTAGCCACATATTAGTATTGAGCAACTGAAATAGCTAGTGAGACTAAAGAGCTGAATTTTTTACTTTAATTAATTTAAGTGTATATTCAAATTGTCAAATATGACTAGTGGCTAGCATACTGGACAATACAAAGGTAGATTTACTCTATTTTATATTAACTATCCCCTAGTGTGTGTGTGTGTGTGTGTGTGTGTGTGTGTATGAAACATTTATCTATCTCTATCTATAGATGTATAGATAGAGAGAGAGAAAGGGGGTGCTGTTGTTTATTTTCCATCTTCCCCCACTAAAGTACAAGATCTTTTAGGGGAGAGAGTGAAATGGACTCTCTATCCCCATTAACTAGAATAGGAAGAAGACTGGCCTTTAATAAATATTTGTTGAGTTTTATTCACAGGTATTTAATAGTAACCTTGAAGCAAAATGCTTTGAATGCCCAGAGATTTCCAGTGGTCTAATTAATTGCTTTAAAATATCGATGACTGTTCATTGTATCTATATTTGCCTTTATTAGCCTTGCATGGCTCTGAAACATCTTTCAAGTTTGTAAATTTAGACACTTTGGATCTTCAAAAGAGAGATGCTATTCTTAGCTGTGGAAGGTTTGAACTGAGAAATCATTTGGGGAAGAAGCTGAGAGGCATGAGCACCTTGAAGTCTGTCAACTTTTATGCTTGGCTAGATTTATTTGTAGTTTAAGATTCTATCTCATTCATGAAGCCCTTCCCAATTCCACCCCCACCCTCCCCCACCTCACTAGGTACCAATCCATGTACTCCCATGACACCCTGGGCTCCCCAGCATCTGGGACAGCACTTAAATCCCTAGAGAGAAATGGTTGTTTCTTGTCTTCTCCACCATTGGACTAAGAATTAAGGATTCTGTCTTGTTCACCATTGGATCCCAACTACCCAAGGCAGTGCCTACAACACTAGATATGCTGAAAAAACATGTTTATGAATGAAAGGACAGAGGGAAGGAGGAGGGGTAAAAGGGAGAAAGGAAAGAATAGAGGGAGGGAGATTCAGAGCTTCTGGTAGTTCTCACAGTATAAGGAGGAAGCTGTCTCCAAGGTTCTTCTAATTGCTCTGTCCCAGCAAGGAAAGGTCAGCAAAGGATCTCCCTACAATATGCCTTGATTTCCTATGTGGTTCATCCCCTGCCTCCCCTCTACTGTCTCCACACTGGTTGGCTCAGAGGCTGCTGACCATAGAGGTGCTGAAGGAGAACCCTTTAAGCCTATGAGGGCACTTGAGGGTAAGGGTAGCCTCTTTCTCGCCACACTCCCAGTAGACATTATCCAGTGGGCAAGGTTTCTAACAAACATACAGAGGGTGGCATCAGGCCACCAGGGTCGGTCCTCACAATATGTCTCTGGGTCATGTGCCACCTTCTACATTCCTGGGCTCTGACTGAGTCACAGCACTGTTGATGAGAAATCAGCATCCAGCAATTGTCTCAGCAAGAGCTGGCAGCAGCATCAGAGTGAGTGTGTGAGGCACAATGCACATATGAAGAGAAATGACAAGTGAACCAAAGCTCTGAATTTCCTCCGACTCCCTTTCTTTACCATGAAGAGAAAAAAGAGCCTTCACATCTCCCCAGGTCCTAACCCCAAGTCAATTCCAACCCTCCCTGGTTTGCCCACACTGGCCAGGAATGGACAGGTAATCTGCAAAGCCCTACAGCATCCTCCAGTTGCTTTCTCCACAAACCAAGGCGCAGAGAGCTGACGCAGTGCACTGCATTTGAAGAGTGCTTGAAGGAAGCAGAGCATGTGCTTTGCTCTGTCAACAGAGCCTGGGGGATTTCACTGGTAAAGGGAAGGAAAAATCAATATGGCTATTTAAAATGTAATGGTGGTGGCTAAGCAGTGCTTGAAAGGGCATTCCAAGGAGGACAGTTAAGGATTTAGGAAAGAGGAGGAAAAATTTCAGCAGTTTTTAAGCTTCATAGTTTTGTCCTTATTCTACTTCCAAATTGCCTATTTCTGAAACTTCCCTACTCTCTAATCTCACCCAGAAGGTAATACCTGCTCTTTCAAGAGTGCCTAGAATATGCCTGGAACTTTGCACACAAAATCATGGTAATATTAAACCTAGTTAAAGATTTTTTTCTATCAATCTACTACTACTAGTTTGTTTCGAATTTTCCAGTGTGTTTTGGAAAATATTTCTAGAAATAAGATTGGTGGGTCAAATAATGATAGGATAGCCAAAATGAAGCTAAAGCAGTTTTAGGATAGTCACTGAATACCACATGCAACTGGAAAAGACTGTAATGGATGGAGGTCCATGGAAGAAGGGATTGAGGTCATCTAGAAGAGCCCTTTTACTGAATTGGGCAGAAGTGCTTGATGCATTGGCCTAACCTCAAAATAACTGCTTTCTTTCCCATAATTTCCAGGACTGTGTGTGTTTATGGAAAGAAGGTTTTGAAGAACATACATATAGACAAATGTTTTCCATATAAGACCTGTGGGCTACACTGGGAGGAATTTTTGCAAAGAGGCAGATGCTTGGACCCTAAACTGTGGCCAACATGTTCCTCCTCACTTACAGGGTCATGAGAGGTCTTATCCTGACCTACAAATATAGAGAAACATAGCATCTCTGGCTTTCTTATTTGTAGTGTTTACCCCAAAAGTAGGACTCTCCATTCCTCATGACAGCTGGAATTCTAGGAGGCTTCATCTTATTATATACCCCCCAAAAGCCAAAACAACATATCCTGACACCAGATATAGTGTGTTTGTGTATGTGTACATGTGTGTGTTGAGGGATAGAAGGTTATAGAAGGGGAGGAGGAGGCAGGAGACCAGACTAGGGGAGCAAATACTTAAATTATAGTCCTCTCCAAAAGGCTTAAAGTTACAGTTAATGAAAACAACACAGAATAGATATATCTTGAAAATTAAAACCTTGAAAATTGAGGCTCATGTCTTCAATAGCCTGGCTTCTCGCACAGGAAGGATTGCTCTGCCTTGTTCTACCCACCTGTATAACCCCAGCCCTAGTCCCCAGGGCTAAGCTCTTCTCACATCCTTCCAAAATCTCTCACCCCATGAGACTAACAGAAGGGACCCATCTAGGGAAGGAGATCATCTCTCTCTGGGAGTCAGTGTGAGGTGTTTTAAAAATACTTGTAACAGGACACCATTTCTAGGTGAAACTTACCATGGACATCAATCTGTTCATGTTTCTATGCTCTGGTCCCATTTGGCTTAGGTTCTATCAAGAAGTAGGAGTGCTAAGCCAAGATCCAAGATGTCTTCTTCTATCCTTCCCAAAACTTTTCTTGATTTAAAGTATATATACAGAAGACTTCAACATGATTAACAAACCTGGTCTGACTCATGTATATTAGAATACCATATAAACAACAGCAGAATATTTGCTCTAGCTGAGTCACAGAGAACATTTGCAAAAATCATAGACCATAAAGCAATAGAAATTTGAAAGGATTGAAATCATAAAGAGTGCAATTAAACTAGACATCTGTAACAACAACCACCCTAAAAGAAATCATATGTGCTTGGATCAAAGAAGAAATCATAATGGAAAATTTAAATATACATAATTTTCAAATGAATATTAATGAGAATGCTAAAATCAATAATTGGAGTTTGCACCTAAGCTGAGCTTAAAAGAAAATTTATGGCTTTAAGTAAATATAATGGATATGTTATGAAATAAGAAAGGCCAATAATCAAAGAAGTTAGAAGAGAAAATGAAACTCAAACAAAATTGAAAAAGGAAACCATAAAGAGGAATAAATTAATGAAACAGAAGGAAATTCAAAATATGGAGACTCTACAGAGCCAAAAAAGTTTTTTTCTTAAAAGATGCATAAAACTGTCAAACCCTGGCAAGACTGAAAGAAAAAGAGAGAGAGAGATGGACAGGAGGATAAGACAAATAACCCATAATAAGAGTAAATTAGGATATTTATATATCATATATATTCATATATAATAAATGAGGATAATGATAAATGACGATATATCATTACAGATATTAAGATAATATTAAGAACAAATTCATGCACATAAGTTTGAAAATATACATGAAATTAATTAATTCTTAGGATAAAACAAGTTACAAACTGATCCAAAGAGAAATAAAATAGACCCGTAGATGTTAATGAAATTAAATGCACATTTAAAAACCTTTTCAGAAAGAAATATGGGGGTGCCTTGGTGGCTCAGCTGGTTAAGCATTTGACTCTTGATCTCAGCTTGGGTCTTGATCTCAGGGTTGTGGAGTTCGAGCCCCACTTTGGGCTCCACACTGGGTGTGGAACCTACATTTAAAAACAAAACAAAACAAAAAAGAACTCCAGATCTAGATGGCTCCACTGATTTATTCTACTAAATTATTAAAACTTTTCTAGAATATCAACAAAGAGATAACACTTCCCAGCTTATTTTATAAAGTTAATACAACCTTGATACCAAAACCTGACAAATTCATTAAGGGAAAGAAAAATTACAAATTCAATAGATGGAGAAAATAATTTGTAAAATTCAACATCTTGTTTATGTTTTTAAAAAATGTTTAGAAAAATGGGTGTGGAAAGAAAACTTTTTATTATGGTAAAGGAGAGCTACAAAAATCTATAGCAGAAACTGTGCTTAATGTGTTACCAAAATATAAGCATAATTCAAATGGAAATTGCTACACTTATTCTGAAATTTATATGAAAATTCAAAGGGCCATGTAAATCTTAAGAAGAGAAGGTTGAAGGAATCACCATTTATCAAATTTTATTGTAACACTCCATTAATAAAATGGTATAGTTTTACTACAAAGATAGACAAATAGATCAGTGGAGCAGAATAAAAAGTTCAGAAACAGACCCAAATATATATAGAACATTGATTTTGACATAGTTGGCATAACAGAGCAGTGGGGAAAGACTATCTTTCCAAAAACCAGATGGCACTGACCGGATATCCATGTGGGAAAAAAAAAAAAAGAATCTCAACTTCTACTTCACACTACACGGATCTATATATCATTCATACCGTATGCAGATCTAAATGTAAAGGATAGGGTTACAAAGTTTCCAGAACATCACCAGGATAATACGTTCATGAGGTTGGAGTAGAAACAGATTTCTTATAAACAAAATACATACAGCATAATCTTAAGGTAAAAGCTTGATAAATGGGTAAATTAAGAAATTTCTGTTTATTGGAAACACCGTTAAAAGTAAAAGGTCAAGTCATAGAAAAGAATATATTTCCATGACATGTAAATGACAAATACTCATTTACACAACATGTGGAATAAACTCCCAAAGAAAGAGACAGACAAACTAATATAAGAATAGGCAAAATACATGAACAGGAATTTCACAGAGGATAACCAAATGTCCTATTAACAAATGAGAAAATGCTCCATCTTATCAGGCCCAAGAGAAGTACTGATTAAGGTTAGAAGATGCCGCTACACACCCTGCAGAATGCCTAGAATTAAAAAAATTAAATTAGTGTAGCTATTCTATAGAAACCAAATAGAACCTCACCCAAAATTTGGTTCACAAGTCATGATTGAGGATGACATACACACGCGCACACACACACACACATACACACACCCCAAAAGGGTCTGAATAGATTTAAAGCTGACATAATGCAGCTTCCTAGGGAGAGCCGAGTATCTCCCAAGCAGATCTGAAATGGCCTGAGGGAACAAGGAAAAGCAGAATGGTCTGGAGTTTTTATCATGGTTAATAAAAACTACTGTGTGGGGCAGTGGTGAGAATTCCCATGCATGGTTTGAACTTAGCATCAATGCCAAAGGATGGAGCACCCAGGCTTTCTTATCAGCTGACACAGATGTGAGGCACTGGGGAGGAGGTAGTGAGGCATAAATCTTGTCAGCAATCAAAAAGTGAAGTCAAACTTTTTATTACACAGATGATACCAAGTTTTAGTAAATATGTGCAATACCTGGAACTCTCTTGCACTGCGAACAGAGGTATTTTGAAATACTCTTTGGAAGTATCTATAGTAGCTGTTTAAGGCAAAAACATCCAATTTAACATCGTGCTACCGCGGCACCCAAGGTTTGTGTGACCTTTCCTCTCCCAAGCACTTTCACAGCATCTCTTACCATGTCTTCACCTCTAGCTCCAAGTTCCAACTTTAATGGATGACCTGACACTACCTAATGATGTTTCCCTTTCCCACTTCTAGAACTGCTGCTTCCCAGACCCTTCATCTGACCAGCAACTTACTTAGAAAATTTTCCGATCAGGCTTTGTTGTCTTTACTATTTGGATCTCAAAATACCTGTTAGTTACCCCAGTCAGAGTACATTTCCTGCTACAGTGCAAATGCTTACTTATTTGTTTGTCTTCTTGTTAGATTGTGAGTTCCAGAATTTATTGCTGTTTTCCAGTTCTTCGTACAGTACCCGGCACACAGTCAAAAATTGGTGAACATGCTGAATTGGATTGAATTGGTAAAATACTGTGGAATGTGGGTGCGAGTGATTTATTCTGTTTGCTTTGCTCTTTGTTTATTTTTTCCCCTAGAAAACATGAGATACAGGAAGCATTTATTTGCTCTTTTATAACTAGTCTCGTATAAGCAGAAGATGCCTCAGTGTCACCTAGTTCAAAATCCCACTGCTTACTAATAAAGGAATTCTTTCCTGATAAGTCTAGTCTAGCAATCTAACATCTAGGGAGGTCATTACTTGTCTCGCTTTGAAAATATGGATGCTTAATTTTCTTAGCAACTAAAAATTCAAATGAAATTACATTGAAATACCATTTTAAATGGATAAAATTAGCAAAAGTTCAGGGTAGGTGTAAATGTATTAAATCTACATCCACATGAAAAAGAATGAGGCTGGACTCTTACCTTATATCACATAAAAAATTAACTCAAAATGAACCAAAGACCTAAAGAGTTAAAACTATAAAACTTTTGGAAGAAATACAAGACAAACAATAATAGAAAAAACAGATCAGCTGGACATCATTGAAATAAAAAACTTCTATATTTCAAAGTGAAAAGACAACACACAGAACAGAGGAAAATTTTGAAAGGATGTATCTAATAAGGGACCTGTATCTAAAATATATAATGAACTTTTGAAACTTAATAATAAAAAAGACAGATAACCCATTTAGAAATGGGCACAGATTTGAATACACACTTCTCCAAAAAAATATATGTGTAAATGCCAATAAACACATGGAAAAGTATTAGCTATCAGGTAAATCAGGCAAATGCAAATCAAAATCACAGTGAGATACCACTTCACACTCACAAAGATAGTTATAATAAAAAAGCCAAAATAATAACAAGTATTGATAAGGACATGGAGAAATTAGAATGTTCATACATTCCTGGTATGGATGTAAAACTATATAGCCACTTTGGAAAATAGTCTGGCAGTTCCACAAGTGGTTAAACATAGAGTTAAAATATGATCTAGCAATTCTACTCCTAGATATCTACTCAAAAGAATTGAAAACATGCCCACACTAACACTTGTACATAAACATTCATAGCAGCATTTTCCATAGCTCAAAAATGGGAAAACCCAAATGTCCATCACCTGATGAATAAATTACATGTGATATCCATATGATGGTATATTATTCCACAGTAAAGAGAAATGAGGTACTGATACATGTGGATAAACCTTGAAAACATTACACTAAGTAAAGAAGCCAGTCATAAAAGATGGATGTATAATTCTGTGAATACACTAATAAACTTTGGATTATATACTTTAAATGAGTGAATTGTATGCTATGTGAATTATCTCTTAAAAAGCTGTTAAAAATGTTTTAAATGTGTTGAAACTGTGACTGACTCAGCTTTTCCTATATATTTTTAATGGGTATAAAATTTGATAAAATTATCTTGGATAATTCTATCAAGAATGTTAAAATATAGGGGCATCTGCCTGGCTCAGAGGGAAGAGCACTTGCATGCTCTTGGTCTCTGGGGCTGTGAGTTTGAGCTCCATGTTGGGTATGGAGAATACTTTAATAAATAAATGTTTTTTTAAAAAAATTTAAAAAATGTTTTTTTAAAAAGAATGTGAAAATTTATCTCTCTCAGCCCATTTATAAGGAAAGAGACATGATACATCACTACTGATTATAGTTAAAAATTTTTTAAACCCAAATTTTCAAGAATTAGAAAATATTATAATGACATTATAGTTCTACTTGCCAAAATTAAATATGCTACACAGAAAGGCAGTCAACATCATTAGTCATTAGAGAAATGAAATTAAAATCACAATGAAATACTATTATATATCTATGAGATGAGTAAAATGAAAAAAAAAATTGACAATACCAAATGCTAGTGAAGAAACAGCACTGGAAGTCCACAAAAGTGTAGTGCAGGTAGGAACACCAAATGGTACAGCCAACTTGGAAAACAGATTTGCAGTTTCTTATAAACATAAACTTGCCATATGACCCAAGAATCATGAACACTTAAGTTCACACAACAACCTGAATACAAATATTTATAACAGCTTTATTCATAATCTCCCCAGACTTGAAAGAACTCAAATGGCCTTCAGCTGAGAAGTAAATAAGTTATGTATTGGAGTACCATCTGCCAATAAAAAGAAAAGAATATTAATATATGCAATAATGAGGACAAATCTGAAATTCTCTATTAGGCTAAGGGAAAGAAGTCAGACTCAAAGGCTACATGCTGTATGGTTCTATTTCCATGACATTCTGGAACACACAAAGTTATAGAGACAAAACACAGATCATGGGTTTCCAGAGGCCGGGAATACAAGAAAGATTGAGTACAAAATGGCACAAAGGAGGATTTAGTGATGGAATTGTTCTATATATTGACTTCACTGATGGTCACATGCATTTGCCATGTAGTTGTCAAGCATAAATTTATTAAAACTCATAGAATTTTATATATTGAATAGGTTGGCTTTACCTGTATATAAATCATATTCAATAAAAAACTTGAAAAAATAAGTTTTTAAAAAACCATTAAATAGGGATGTCTGAGTAGTTTAGCGGTTGAGCCTCGTCTTTAACTCAGGACCTGATCCCAGGTCCAGGGATCGAGTCCTACAACAGGCTCCCTACGAGGAGCCTGCTTCTCCCTCTGCCTATGTCTAGGCCTTTCTCTCTGTGTCTCTAATGAATAAATAAATAAAATATTTTTAAAAATCCATTAAACATACTAGATTAATATAAGATATCCATACTTTGTTTACCATTTTGTTTAAAATCTTTACCAAATATGTAAAAGCATGGAAACATATTTATGATATAATAGCATGTGAAAAAATCCAGTGATTATATATTTATAGTACAAATAGAAATACTGTACTTTTAAAAGTCTCACATATTAGGGAAAAAAGATAGAAAAAAGAAAATCAAAATGTCGTTTATGACTGGACACAGAGGCCATGGAATGGTTTGTTGCTGCTGTATTCCATTTTCTATGTGTAACGCTATACTTAATAAGTATGTATTGTTTTTCCATAAAGAAAATGACATTTACATTTATGAAAAGGAATATATGGGTGCTCAAATAATCCTTCCCAGATATACACATTGGCTCAGAGTATAAGCATATTGGTCTAAATAAGAGGTTCACTTTGTAAACAAGCCATTATTCTTGATGATTTTAGTTTACTTTTCTGCCAAATGAGAGGAATCCATTTGATATTTTTGCTACTTTCACCTTGAAAGCAAAATAAACAAAGGGCAGCTAATTCAGAGTGGATGGCAAGAGGAGTTTGTAAAACCAGGTACATTTATTTGCATGTCTTAACTTCAATTCTTACTCTTAATCAAGTATTTCCTATAGCTTCATTTTTCTCTTCCTGGTGAAAATAGTAAAGCTCTCTTATTACTAAGCAACATGTTTATCTGAACCACACTCTCTTACTTGTCAAATCTATGACAATATGTGCAATAAAAGAAGATCCACCAGCTGAGTTCTGTTTCCATAGCACTGGCCAACTGAAAGCTATGTGGTGACCAGGCTTATAAAGTAGACCTTTGTTCTCACAGGGACCTCGCTAATACCTCCAAGTCCAGAAGGAAAACGTGTTCTAACTCTGCCTGTGTAACCTCATGAGGGCTCATGGTACTGCTGCAGTGTCTGTAGGATTAAAGGATTGTTTGAACTGAGCAAAAGACAAGGACAGCCTAAGTGTTTTTGAATTGTTTTGGAGCAACCTGCAATCCCTGTCAGGTGACCTCCCTCTTCGGGAGTTTTGTACTGTAGCTCAATAAACTTTACTTTGCTGCCTCCCTCCACACACACAAAAGAAAGGTAATTGTCTTTGAGCCAATATACACAATATACACAATGAAGGGGAGATCTCATGGCCATTCTAACATAAACAAACTGTCAGGAGGAGACAGGGCTACAGAATCAGATAGACCTGGGGTTGACTTCAGCTTCTCCCTCAAGAAGAGGTGGTAACAAATACTTTTTAAATTCCTTTGAGTCCCAATATCCTCATATGTAGAGAGGGAGATTAGGGCTGTCATTGAAAACTATGAGGATTAAATGCGGTAAATGAAAAGTGTCTGGTATATAATAGGCACTTAATAAAATGTTATTACGTCTCCACAGAGATTCAGGGTGTTTTCTAAAAAAATCATAAGGAAGACTAGCCAACTGTTCTAGAGAGACCAATGGAACTGTGTCTTTGTGTGCATGCACGCGTGCGCGCACACGCGCATGTGTGTGTTTGTGGGAGAGAGTGATAGCATGTGCCTGTGTTAGGAGTAGTAGTCAGAAAGAATCACATGTGATGGTATGGATATATAATTAGAGGTAGAAACGAAACCTACAAGTTTTGGAAGAGAGACTTCCAGACTCCTAGTGTAAAAGTTAAGAAGAAAGAGAAACAATTAGCCAACCCTTTTTAAAGAAATCAGCCAAATCTCATTACAAGGACATGGTATATTCTAGTTGAAAGATATTATCAAATTGTGTCCATTTTTATCATTTTTCAAGGAGAAACAAAACAAAACAACACCCTCAAGGTTCAGAGAAGGGAAGGGAATTTCTCAAGGTCACACAACACTTGAGGAACAGAATGGGACTAGGATATTCCCAGGCCCCGGTTTCTAGGAAAGGAAAGCTCTACTTGCCCTTTGCAAGCTGCTGACCCCTTTTGGATATGTCTATATAGATAGGCTCTGTGCTAGGTGCTGGACAAAGCAAGGCATAGAACCACCCTTGTCACACAGGAGTCACATGTAGATGCTTACATTACATAGGGTTTTAGCGTGTCACTCTTTGTCATGGAGGGTTCTATGGAGAAGGTGTCTAGTCTGCTCAGCAAGGAGAATCTGGATCTTAGGAGATCACCGCAGAGGGTCAAGTGATGATGCTAGATGGAATTTAAAAGAAAAGAATATGTGAAGAGTTGCAAGGAATCGAGAATGTTTTATCTGGCCATGTGCCCTAGGAAAGTCACTAGACAACCCTCTTTTCACTTTCATTTTTGATTATGTTCCTTGAACATCCCAGGTCCTCATCAGCACAGGATTGCATCTGAGGTCATGGAAATATCAAGGGATATAGGAGTTAGAGCTGCTAGTTGCATATTCCAACTTCTCCCCTCTCCTTAGGAACTTCTAGGTTTTCTTAAAGATATCTGGGTGTCTCACCTAAAATTTGAAGTCTATGCCTGCTGCACCGGGCATCAGTTGCCCCATTCCTAAAAGAGTGAAACTAATAGAGAGGAATTTACATTACCCTGAGATCCTGGACTTTGAGCTGTGTGTGGGTAATTATGGGACACCAGGTTGTCTTTCTTGAAGAAGAGGTTGAAGGTGGTCTCTACCTGGGAGGAAGAATACATTGGATAGTCGTTAAGCTGCCAGACTGTGGTGGAGACTCCTAGGTGTTCACCAAAACTTCTTTCCTTTTTTTCTTAGGGTACACAATGAGACTACTTTCCAGATTCCTTTGCAACTAGGCACAGTCACATGACTAGTCTGGCCAACAGAAAGTGAACAGAAATTATGTTGTTATGGCTGAATGGGGATGCTGAAGATCTATTTACACGAGGGTAGAGCTACATGATGGAAAAGCCCGCTTCGTGAGTTCTAAATCATAGAGATACATGAACAAGAAATCATCTTCCACTGTATTACACTACTGAGATTTGGAGGCTTGTGTTATATCATCTAACATACTCTGGTTACTATATTCCATCAACTTAAGATGCATACAATTCCATATTTTAATATTCCATCTAAGACTTGATGAAATACAGTAGTACAAGAATGCTAAGAGAGGCTTATCAACATGCTCACATTCACAGAACTAGCGTGTTTCTAATACTCCGCTCCAAGTCTCCTCAACGTTGGATCAAACTTTGACATTCTGTGTGGGGCTAGAAAGGACAGAAAAACTACCTCATCAAAGAAGCGGTTACTCTTGACTCACTCACCCACGGCTTATTGTCAGGGTTGAACACCAGCTAGATTTGAGGGTGGTAGAGGGGAAGGTTGGTAAACCCAGTAATCCACTGAGAGCCCTATTGTGTCCAGGAAAGAGGAAGATTCTACTTTGCAGATCTGAGCTCAATTTCAAGGTCTGTCAAACTACAGAAAAGAAGTGCCTCTGCCTGCAACATTAGTATGTGTGACCATCAAACAGCTTTTGGATGTTAGATCTACCATCTGCATCAGGGTGTCTGGCTGCCAGTGTTGTAATGTTCTCCTTGAAAAGAAAATCAAGTAATTTCCTAAAGCCCACTGGTAAAGGTCAGAGTGGGTAGAACATGCACCCATTCTGGTATATAAAGGGAAAAGTATGCTGTAGGGAAAGCAAGTAGTTTATATTCCTCCTTTGAGGCCAAGTTGGTAGAAATGATCTGAGTAGAACTTCAGAGATCAGACCTATATAAGTGAATATCTTGATAATGCAACAGTAAATCCATAACTGGACACTGGAAATGGATACTGGGAAACTGAATACAAGATCCCATGTCTTTGAAGGCACATAGTCCCACATGAATCATAAGTAATGATGGAGAATTAGAAGACATGCATGTCCCAGATTCTATGTGTGCCTTAAATAATGGCTTGATTTTCTGTCTTTTTGGAGCTCAGAAGACTTAGGGGTGATGGGGAACATTCTCTGGCCAGGATGACTTAGTGCTGCAATCCAAGCTTGAAGAGACAGAGCACTCCTGGCAAGATGCTAGAGAGGTAACAGACTTTCAAAAACTCTCAGAGAAAGAGAAAGAGAGCTACCAATTATCCTATGCCTGTTGTTTTTTATTCTTGTTGTAATTTTTACTAGTTTTGATGCTTTTAATAGCATTGCTACTACTTCAGCTTCTAATACTACCTAGTAGGGGTGCCTGGATGGCTCAGCGGTTGAGCGTCTGCCTTTGGCTCAGGGTGTGATACAGGGGTCCTGGGATCGAGTCCCACATGGGCTCCCTGCATGGAGCCTGCTTCTCCGACTGTGTCTCTGCCTCTCTCTCTCTCTCTCTGTCTCTCATGAATAAGTAAATAAAATCTTTAAAAAAATAATACTATCTAGTATTTATGACCACTAGTTCTTAAATAATATTCAGTGAAAGTATTATAAATATAATATGGGCAAATGGAAAAAGGGTAACTGTGCAAAACCACGTAAAATGAAGTTTCCTTCCATGTACATTGGGTACCCAGGGGCCACTCCTCAGCAGGAATCAGTCTCAAACATTTCCTGTGTTACTTCAGAAATACTCTCTGCTTATATAAAGACATATAAATATATTTTAACAGATGTGGGATTTAATATACATACTGTTCCTCAACATGTTTTTATCACTTAACACTTTGTCTTGGACACATTTCCTTGTTAGCACCTATAGCGCTATATATATGTGAGATACGAATTTGGCAGCATGGAACAGTGGAAAGAGCATGGGCTATAATTAAGGAGATGTGAAAAGATTTGACTAAAAGATGATAATAGCTTCATTCTTTATAATAGTGAAATTTTGGCAACAACCTAAATGTCCATTAAAAAGAAATGCCATTATGGGTACCATAGAAAAATATATAGCAAAACAGCATGTTTTGTTTGATATTAACTTTTAATTGTATTACACAAAATAGTTCTTACATCAGATTCAGGACAATTTTTATTTCTCATGCTCAATATGTGTAATTGATTCTTTTCCGTAACAGCTTGTCAAGCTTCTTGTTTCAAAAAACTTTATCACTCTGAGGCTATGTATTAAACACATTTTAAATTCTTATTCTGCATGGTTTTGTAGTTTGGCCATCTTCCGTATAGTTTATTCAGTCTGCTTTTCTTAAAGAGTGTTTATATTTCTTAAAGGCTGGGTTATTTTGTTTTACCAATTAACATGATTTAATGTGACCCAAGAAGCATATAATAAGCCTGACTCTTACCTTGAGCAACTCAAACATTTTTCTTACCTTAGTTAAGAAATGGAACAGGAGCATCTCAAGATGGAGAAGAAAGGAATAGGTGTTGCTATCCGGGTTTGACTTACTCTTGTTAGGATCTTCTCACCTCTTTCAGGTGACCATTATCCTTGAAGGACCTCTGCCCAGAGCTTTCATTCTCTCTTGTAAGAGGCTCAGCCACTGGATCAGGGATGAAGGAACTGTGAAGTAAGGGAATGCTTGGCATGCCAATGTGCTAGCCACCATTACTCTTGGCTCCCCCTTCTCTAGCCAGGTGTAACACTAGGTTGATCTTTGTCTTGTGTAAATGAGATCATTAGCTTCCTGGCTTGAAATCCTAGCAAAGTTTATCATTATACTAGATTGAAAGCCAAAGTCTTTCTCATGGCCCGCAAGACCCTGCATGATAGGACTCCTACTTATCTCTCCTGACTTATCTGACCTCCCTCCTTGCAATCTCCAGCAATTCCCATTGGCCAAATCCAAGTGGAAGCTGAAAGGACAGGAGAATCTATTAAGTAATCCACAGAAATCAGCATATGGGGGAAAATAGCAAAGTGGAAGGAGTGGAGAGCAGGCCTGGAGGGGAACAAAAGAGATCCCACATGATAATTCCTCAAGTTAAGAGACACAGACTAGGAGTTACTTTAGCTGAAATCCAGGACTTTTTTGAGGAGGAATGTCTTACCTTGCCTCAAAAGGTTATGTTTAGTGTGAGGAAGTCTGTTATGTGGGGTGGGGTGCAGAGATGCTGGAGATAGCCTTCAGCATCACCTCTCCCAGAAGATAGCCTTCTCTTTAGCCTTCAACCCAATGGGTATCAGAAAATGCCCAAATAAAGTGAGGGGCAGATTTTCATTCCCTCCAGTATAGGCAACTTGGAAAACTTAAGAATCAACTAGCCTTCTCTATTCAAGGCTAACATTTTAGTCTGTAAGTGGAGCCTGCTCATAACATCCCTGAAACCTTAGTCAAAGGGCATCTTGATTATCAAGATCCAGGATTTTTTAAAAAAATTCTTTACAAATTGAACATTTTCTAAGTAATCCATGTGGAATTCTATTATAAAAAGAATACAGAGCTTTTCTACCCAAGATGAGCAAGTGTGCCTGAATGTGTATGTGTAAAAGGAGGCCAGCCGGATTTTTACTTTCTTCTCCTCCTTTTCCTCATCTCAGCAACATTTAGATAGCAGTTTAGGAAACAGCAATAGAGTCTTTGACATAGTCCATAGTCTTTCACTGCATGGACAGGGAGTCAAACCCAAGACTTCAATTTCATGCAGGGACCAGAATTATGAATCTCTGAATATTTGGTCTAGGGCTCTGTCCTGCTCCCTTTCCTGCCTCCCATATGATCTCTGTTATGATCACAGATACATCATTAAGCAGACTCAGAGTGTATTTGATTTGGCAAACATATCACGTTGAGTGGGGTTAGAATAGGCAGTAGGACAATTGGAGGAAAGAGATTGGTAGGTGTTCAAAGAAAAAAAGAAAAATATGGAGCAAATATTAAACACCAAATGTGTTTGCTGGTGACTTTTTTCCCTCAAAAATGCCAGATGCTTATGGTTAGAAATGAGCAAGTCTTAGTGCCATAATTTTATCAACTTATTAATCAAAAGGAAAAACTTCTCATTCTTACAGATGTTAAGGATGAATTATTCTCAAAGCATACAGGCCATAGATGACAGGTACTCCATCAGCCTGAAGTATTTTTGGAAGCAGTGGCAGTCATTGAAAACTGACCTGGTTACTAAAGTCTATTGGAATGCAAAGCTATTTTGATGGTTACCACAGGAAGCAGATGCTACTGAAGAAATTATTGACCTGTTAACAATAATCTAATTAGGAATTGGCCATTTGGGCTTATTTAAGTCTAAAGGCCTTATTAAAGCAGTTTTGAGAACAAGGCCAATATGCCTGCCTTTGAAATTTAAAGCATATACCAAGTTGTCCACACAACTAACTTTTGGGACATTCTCTTATTGTGTCTCCAAGTTTCTGTGTTTCTGATTTTGGACATCACACCCACCATTTCTGGTATGTGTGGATTTTCTTCTACAGAAAAGCTCTAAATATTTACTGACATTGATTATCAAAAGTAAAGCTTTCAAAGGAAACAGTCATATGGCAGTGATGCTGCATTACAAGAGAAGACAAGAAACTAGAAGCTGGATTCCGGACACTTGATTGCTCCCAATTCTGCCCCAGTGATTGAAGAGCTTGGGGTTTAGTCATTGCAAAATAATCAGCAAGACTTGTTTCAAACCTAAACCACTTGTTTCTGTCAACCAATATGCAACTGTCTTCATCTTTTGTTGCTACTCTTATACAAAGTTAAATCTAAGTTCTTGTGTCTATCATCTTCCAACTCAGAAACTGTTTATATTCTGTATTTTCAGATACCTGGAACAGCCATGGGTATGTGGTTTCCTGACCCACTCAGAAGCACGTTGGAAACAGAGAACATGGTGGGATGATGGTGGTGGGCAGGAATACAAGAAGGATGGAATGGACACATGTGAAGAGCAATAACTCCACTCACAGACCTTTTTTTAGTTTGCTAAAGCTGCTGAGATCAGTAGGGGGTAGTCAGCAGAGAAGGATCTGGGCCATGCTCCTCTCTTGGCTCTTGATAATTCCTTAACTTGTGTCAACATAACTTCAATCTTCTTATGGAATTCTTCTTAGGTGTGTCTGTGTCCAAATTTCTCTGTTATATGAGGACATTGGTCATATTGAATTAAGGGCCCATCCTTTGCCAGTATGATCTCATCTTAACTAATGCATTTACATTCCCTATTTCCAAATAAGGTCACATTCTGAGATCAAGGATGAGGACCTCAACATATGAATTTGGGGTTAATAAAATTATTTTTTTTAAGATTTTATTTATTTATTCATGAGAGACACAGAGTAGGAGAGGCACAGACACAGGCAGAGGGACAAGCAGGCTCCATGCAGGACACCCAATGTGGGACTCAATCCTGGAACTCCAGGATCATGCCCTGAGCCAAAGGCACATGCTCAACCACTGGGCCACCCAGGTGTCCCTCTCCCCCTCTTTTAAAAGATTTTATTTATTTATTTATTTATTTATTTATTTATTTATTTAAGAGAGAGAGAGAGAGAGAGAAGTACATGAGCAGGGGGAGGGTTCAAGGGAGCCTGACATGGGGCTCAATCCTGGGATCTGGAGATTATGACCTGAGCTTAAGGCAAATGCTTAACTGACTGAGCTACCCAGTGCCCCTCTTTTTTTCCCACAAGACTTTACTAGCACAGATCCAGCCTGAAGATTCAAGGTCTCACTGATCTGAGCCATGAATTACTGAACAGAGGCTTGTATTCACTCTTAAATGCCTAGGGTATGCTTTTTTCTCTTCTCTCTTCTGAATTAGTAAACTGAACTAAATTAAATATGAGAAGTTAATATGGTGTGATTTGTGGACGCAAAGTAGCTCTGAGCTAAGGATGATGGTCTTCTTAGAAGAAATAGTGCTCATAGATGGTAGACTAAATATTTCAAGACACTCATGTTTCCTGAGATTTACTTTATGTTATTTCTTTTTAAAAAAACAGCACTTGTTCAATTCTTTTTTTTTTTTTTTAAATTGTTTTATTTGAGAGAGAGAGAGAGAGAGAGAGAAAGACAGTGCATGAGTTGGGGGAAGGGCACAGGGAGAGGGAGTTAATTTTAAGCAGACTCCCAGCCAAGCATGGAACCCAACATGGGGCTTGATTCCCCAATCCTGAGACCATACTCGAGCTGAAACCAAGAGCCTGATGCTTAACCAAATGAGCCACTCAGGCGCCATTCCCCTGAGTTTTTAGTGCTTATTGGAAATCCAACAAATCAAACAAGTTCCTGCTATTAAACTAGATCACCTATCAGAGAGTCACAGTTTTTCTTCTGCAAATTAGTTACATCAATAGAAAAATCACTGGTGTGTGATCTAGACTCTCAAGCTGTAATTCATCAAGAATGAGCTTTAGTTAACAGATTAAATGCCACACTGTCTTTGGAAAATTAGGATAGTCAATTCAGATGCTACTTAGAGTTGTGTGAGTTTTAATTCAGGAAACAGAACATTTTCTTCTGTCTTCAATGTGTCTAAGAACTCTAGAAAAGAGTTTCTGTTAAAAAACATTGTAGCTACCAAAGGCAGACCTGAGGGCATTTTTGTTCATACCAGAGCATTTGGGCCATCAGGCTAGAGAATCAGGATACTGGAAACTCTAATAAACTTTTGGGTTTTTATAAAACGAAGATACCACCCTGAGATTTTTCTGTTCTGTTAACAGTGCCTAAATAATTCAGAGCAATTTCTCACTAAGAACACTAGGAAAATAGAATTAAATATTTTTAAAGAATCTGTTTGGAAGAATCAATTAATTAATAAGATAGTGAAGATTTATAGGTCCAGGATCTGGGAGGAGAACAGAGCACAGAGAAGTGAACTGAGCATCACTTTTCCATAGGGTTAGAACCATGGGAGGAGAGGCTATTAATTAATTTTAAACTAATCTGAGGGCAATGGGAAAAAGCTAGATCCAGCATCTTTCTCATGCAATCCCTTCTGATTCCTTTGGAGAGCTTTCTATCCATGCCGTGTACAAATAATGGAGATCTTAATCATGACTCCCAACAGGGTAGGCATATGACCCATGTTGTGGACAAACAAATAAAATACCACCCAGTAGAACAACATTAAGATAAATAATAAGGTGAGAACTGAAATGTTAACTCCAATTCATAGAGGTATCTAGGGGATGGGTACTAGGAAGAAAGTCGCATGATATGTGATCAGACAGAACAGGAGTGGGTAGTATCATGGAATGTAAGAGAAGAAAGCATTTCATGAAAACCAGAGAGGTTAACCATGCCAGATGCTCCTGAGAGGTCAAGATGACGATAAAGATGTTATATATGATAGCATAGGATGTTGTTGGTGATTTTTGACAGGAGAAATTTTCAGGAAAATGGTAGGGGAAAAGCCAGTTTGAAGTAGGAGGAGAGAAATTGGGTGATAAGGAAATGGAAACACTGTGTAGACAATTATTTCGTGGTTTAGTTTTGAAGGAATAAAAAATGTGGCCGTCTCTGGAGGTAGATAAAAAGTCAAGGGAGTGTTTGTTCTGTTTTGCTTTGCTTAAGATGAAATATATTCAAGCATGTTTGTATGACTTCTCTGAAGTTGAATCCATTTTTATTATACATAAAACCAGCTTTTGTTCTAGTTTTAAGTTCTTATTCTTGCATTGTTCTCTATGACCAACTTCTTGGAATCAGATGTTGACAGTAGATAAATTTGTAAGGCCTACATTTTATTTACACATAAATATTTGGGAGCTATAGAATTGCACTGGGTGGATTCTATGTACAATCACAATGGGCCATGCTAAGGTCTTACAATTGGCTAATGACAGGATCTTGTCCTTGACGACTAGTGGAGTCAGACATAGAACTTTAACTTCACTGCTGAATCTAATGTTATAGAGGGATCAAACTCACTCTCAAAACTGCCAAAAATGTATGTAGAGAGAAGCAACCACCAAGTCTCCTTCCACCAGTGTCCTAAGAGTATGATGTATGTGATACTGTTCTTTAGACCATGATCATGTTTGGGATTTGGTAGCATTGAAACTCTGAACTGTAAATCTAGTGATTAGACCTTATAATTGGGCAAAATATCTCATGTACATTATCAGCCCTTAACTGGCCAGTTGGTTGGAATCCTTAACCAGCAGGTCTATTTAAGGGAAGGGAGAATTCAACATTCAATTATCTTATTCCTTAATTAAATAATCAGATAATAACCCAGTGAGGCTCTCTTTCAGTCTAAGCACCAACTCAGAATCTGGGCAAAGTTGTGGACTAAGCAGACAGTATGAGTCTTTTTAAAGGGAAGTGCCAAGAAGTAGCAAAGTGTGTGACCAGAAAAGCAAAAAACAAAATCAAAGGGTAAATTAAGATGAAGTAATCAAGCATTTGAAGATTTCTAAAAACCTCTTTAAAAAGAGCAAATAGATGAATATCTCAAGCAATGGTCAGGCACAAGATTCAAAACTAGGTGACTGAATATATCATATGAAGACCTTACACAGCAAAAGCAAAGGTACAAGTTTATTATCTCCTTGAAAACTTAATTTCCAAGTCCTTGTCATGGCCTGCAAACTGCCACAGATATAAAAGTACTTGAAATAGATTGGTGTCCTCATCCCAAATGAGCCACCTAATGCAAGTAGAGCTGACATTACTAAAACAAGCAGTATTTTTGACAGGATATTAAACATCTGGCACAAGACTTACAAATCTATGAAACTAGCATATTGCTATTTCTAAAAGTGCCAGGCTCCTGACAACATTTGGCATGCAGTTTGGGGGTGGGGTGGGATGAAGAGTAGGGAATAAGTCTATGTGTGAGCAGGCATGTTTTTGAAAACTTTCAGTTTTTTAGGACTTCCTGTTTTCTTGTGAATTATCTGGGTTATTGCTTTTTTGTTCCCTTAAAAACTTCTCCCTCAAATGAAAGATGCAAATAAGCATGTGTGTGTAGACAAACACACATGTACAGTGGATGAATTTATTTTCTCTAGAAGGATCAATAATAATTTTTTTTCAGTTTTCCTTTTTTAACAATACAAATTGTGATGAAAAAGTGAGCAACATTAAGTCAGTAACACTGGACCCATTTCATCACAGAAGTGGCAGTGATTTGGCCTCACTGGAACAGGTTATTATTTAGAGAATGGATTTGCCTTCTCTATTGGCACCAGCATCACCATACATGGAGTTATTGAATGCATAGAACACATCAAGTATCCTACACAATATAGATTCAGACTGAGCAACCCATTTCACAGCATAAAAATTATGACACTTAGCTCCCACCGCTGGAATTCCCAAGACTCACTATTTACCCTATCACTGAGAAGGAGCTAGCCACTTAAAATGGTTATGTTGCTAAATGGAAAATAAACCCCTGCATGGTCAGGGTGCTCAAAATGTGGTGTATATATATTCTCAACTTCCAGCTGATACATAGAGCTTGAGAAAAAATAGTAGTGATCCCTCTCATTATTACTCTTAATAACTGGGTACAGTTTTTGCTTCCCATTCCAGAACTTTGGGACCTCTTGATCTAAAGGTCTTCATTCCAAGATGTAAATGTGGGACAGGATTCCATCTAAAACCTAGAGGAAAACGCAGGTAGAGACTTTATTGACTTTGTCAACAACAACTTCTTGCAAGACGTGTCTATAAAGGCAAGAGAAACAAAATCAATAAAGAACTACTGGGACTTCATCAAGATAAAAAAGCTTCTGGAAACAGTCAACAAAACTAAAAGGTAGCCTACAGAATGAAAAAAGATATTTGCAAAAGACATATCAGATAAAAGGCTAGTATTCAATATCTATAAAGAACTTATCAAACTCAACACCCAAAAAACAAGTAATTGAGTCAAGAAATGGGCAGAAGGCATGAACAGACATTTCTCCAAAGAATACCTACACATGGCCAATAAACACATGAAAACATGCTCCACATCACTTGTCAACAGGGAAATGTGGAGGTTCCCCAAGAAGTTAAAAATAAAGCTACCCTATGACTCTGCAATTGCATTACTGGGTATTTACCCCAAAGATACAGATGTAGTGAAACCAGGGCTCCTTCACCCCAATGTTCATAGCAGCAATGTCCACAATAACCAAACTGTGGAAGGAGTTGAGATGTCCTTTGACAGATGAATGGATAAAGAAGAGGTGGTGTATCCATATAAAATATCTATATAAAAATATATAATATATAGTATATATAATATAATAAAATATATAAAATATAAATATATTTTAATATAAAATATATATACTATATATATACACACACAACATAATATTACTAAGCCATCAGAAAGGACAAATCTCTACCATTTGCATCGATGTGGATGGAACTGGAGGGTATTATGCTGGGTGAAATAAGTCAATCAGAGAAAGACAATTATCATATGGTCTCACTCATACGCAAAATAGAAGAAATAGTGAAAGAGGGGCCATAAAGGAAGGGAGGGAAACTGAGTAGGAAAAAATCAGAGAGGGAGACAAACCATCAGAGACTCCTAACTCTGGGAAACAAACAAGGGGTTGAAGAAGGAGAGGTGGGTGGGGAATGAGGTAACTGCATGATGGGCACTAAGGAGGGCACATGATGAGATGAGCATTGGTTGTTATATATTGGCAAATTAAATTTAAATAAAATAATTTTTTAAAAATAAAGGTCTTCAATCCCATGGGAGGAATACTTCCACCAGGGGACAAAGGATGGCCCCATCAAATTTGAAACATATGTTGTCCCTGGCCAGATTGACTTCCTCATGCCACTGAAACAAACAATAGGCAAAACAGTGATTGAAACAGGTTATTTATTAACTATCTGGGGTGATCAGTCCTGATAAATAATGGGCAATTGGGTTTCTGCTATGAAATAGATTGGAAATATTTTTCTGCTGAGGTTAATTTCTAGGTCACCTTACCATCTCCTGTTTGGATTTTTAGCATTTCCATCCCCTATGTAGCCAATTTCCTGCATTAAATTCCTTTGGTTTATAAATAAATAAATAAATAAATAAATTCCCTCTGTTTTAAATATTTAGAGTGGTTCCTTAGAACCTTGATTGATACAGACATTGGACAGGAGTAGTCTCATGAAAAATTCCTCAGGATAAGAGTCTAAGATTGATTCACTCATCTGTTTGAGCACAATTTCAGTGTCTTCCTTAACAGATAGGAAATGGGCTACCAATACCCTTGGAAAGCTCATCTTCTTCCTCTTGGGTAGAGCCTCCATACATTATCTGAGCCCGTGGCCACCCAGAATAACCATTAGTCCTGGCCAATCTGACTTGCACTACATATACTTATGTGACTAAGTCTGGCCAGCGGAATATAAACAGAAGTATTATGTGTAATGACCTTCCTTTAAAGGGAGGGGGGCTTGCACTTCCCTTCTTTTCTTCTTTCAGCTGACTGGAATGTAGACATAAAGACTAGAACTCCAACAGACATCCTGGAATATCCTTTATGACAGCAGAAAAGAAAGCTTGAAGTATCTTTGGTCTCTGATGAATTTAAAGAAAACCACTGACTTTGTCAGTGGCTGCGTGGAAGCAAGAGTCTCCTTCCCAGAGATAAGCAAGATCCAGTATCTTAACTGGAGTCCGTTAGGACCCAGAATGAAGGACAAAAAGAGGCCTCTACTTTCCTCTTTTTTTTTTTTTTTTTTTTTTTTTAAGGATTTCTTTATGCATGAGAGACACAGAAAGACAGAGGCAGAGACACAGGCAGAAGGAGAAGCAGGCTCCCTACAGGGAACCTGATGCAGGACTCAATCCTGGATCCCCGGATCACACCCTGAGCTGAAGGCAGACACTCAACCACTGAGCCACCCAGGCGTCCTGAGGCCTCTACTTTCCTATGGAAGAGATTCCTAAGCTTTCCTTTATACCTACTTGCCACATTGTGAAGGAGATAGAAGGGAGGAATTTCTGTGATAAAGGGATGATCTTCATTTAGATCTTTCATCCATTTTGAGTTTATCTTTGTGTCTGGTGAAAGAGAGTGGTCCAGTTTCATTCTTCTTCATGTGGATGTCCAATTTTCCCAGCACCATCTATTGAAGAGACTGTCTTTCTTCCAGTGGATAGTCTTTCCTTCTTTATTGAATATTAGTTGACCATAAAGTTGAGGGTCCACTTCTGGGTTCTCTATTCTGTTCCATTGATCTATGTGTCTGTTTTTGTGCCGGTACCACACTGCCTTGATGACCACAGCTTTGTAGTACAACCTGAAATCTGGCGTTGTGATGCCCCCAGCTATGGTTTTCTTTTGTTAAATTCCCCTGGCTATTCGGGATCTTTTCTGATTCCACACAAATCTTAAAATAATTTGTTCTAACTCTCAGAAGAAAGTCCATGGTATTTTGACAGGGATTGCAATAAACGTGTAAATTGCCCTGGGTAACATTGACATTTTCACAATATTAATTCTGCCAATCCATGAGCATGGAATGTGAGACAAGAGTCCATCAAAATCCTAGAGGAGAACACAGGCAACATCCTTTCTGAACTCAGCCACAGTAACTTCTTGCAAGATACATCCACGAAGGCAAAAGGCTATGATAAAAAAGGCAGATAATAAAAAGGGTGGTGAGGATGTGGGAAAATTGGAACCCCCATACACTGCTGGTGGGAATGTAAAATGGTGCAGACAACTTTAAAAAATAATTTGGCAGTTCCTCAAGTGGTTAAGCAAAGAGTTACCAAATTAATTAGTGATTCCATTCCTAGGTATATATCCCAGAGAAATGAAAACATATGTCCACACAAAAACTTGCACAGGATGTTTATAGTGGTATTGTTTATTCATAATAACAGCAAAGTGGGAACAATCTAATGTCTATCAACTAACAAATGGAAAAATGAAATGTGGTATATCCGTACCATGGAATATTATTCAATAATAAAAAGGAATTTAGTATTGATGCCTGCTACAACATGAACAAACCTTGAAAACATAACTGAAGAGGCCAAGCATGGTAGATCAAATATGGTAGGATTCCATTTATCCAAAATGTCCAGAAGAGACAAATCTATTGTGACAGAAAGTAGATTAGTATCTGTCAGGGAGTGGAGCTGGGGGGGCACTAGGATTGGCAGCCAGATGGTACAGCACAATGAAAACTAGGGCAGTTCCCAGAACTCTATACTAATGAGGGGTTGGCAGGGGTCTCAGACAAGAGAGTTGTCATCACACAGTCACTTGTCAATTCTTCCAGATTTTCAACTTTATTACTAGAGTAATAATTTGTCATTAACAAACTCTGACGTATCATTTCATATGCTGTATATTTAGTTGGGCTTTCTTTATAATAGTAGGTAACACTTATTGACTACTTACTATGTTCTGGCAATATACTTTGGTATTTTGGAGCACCATGAACTGCGCTAAAACCCAGCCTCACCACTTGCTATGTGACCCTCAGGAGAGTTGTGTAAAATGGGACGAGTGATCCAAATCTGCCCCAGTTGTTTGTTTATGTGTAAAATGGGAATATAGTAGCACTGATATCATTGGGCTTTTGTATAGTGCTGAGAACAAGATTGGTGGGTAATAACTATCAGCTATTTTTCTTTCTTTATTAACTGTGGCAAAATTTAGTCCTGTTTATTGTTACCCTCTCTGCCCCCAACAAACCAGTACATGGCCTAATTATTAGTTCTATTTTATTGTTTCATTAAAAAAGATATATATTTTATTTTTAATTTCTTTTTATTGGAGTTCAATTTGCCAACATATAGCATAACACCCAGTGCTCATCCCATCAAGTGCCCCCCTCAGTGCCCGTCACCCAGTCACCCCCACCCCCCATCCACCTCTCTTTCCACTACCCCTTGTTCGTTTCCCAGAGTTAGGAGTCTCTCATGTTCTGTCTCCCTTTCTGATATTTCCCACTCATTTTCTCTCCTTTCCCCTTTATTCCCTTTCACTATTTTTTATATTCCCCAAATGAATGAGAACATATAATGTTTGTCCTTCTCCGATTGACTTATTTCACTCAGCATAATACCCTCCAGTTCCATCCACGTCGAAGCAAATGGTGGGTATTTTTCGTTTCTAATGGCTGAGTAATATTCCATTGTATACATAGACCACATCTTCTTTATCCATTCATCTTTCAGTGGACACCAAGGCTCCTTCCACAGTTTGGCTATTGTGGACATTGCTGCTAGAAACATCGGGGTGCAGGTGTCCCAGCGTTTCACTGCATCTGTGTCTTTGGGGTAAATCCCCAGTAGTGCAATTGCTGGGTTGTAGAGATGGAAAAATATTCCATGCTTATGGATTGGAAGAATAAATATTGTGAAAATGTCAATGTTACCCAGGGCAATTTACACATTTAATGCAATCCCTATCAAATATATACTTTATTTTTATAGCATTTTAGGCTCACAGAAAAATATAATGGAAAGCACAGAGTTTCCATATTGGCTGCCACAACATACACATAGTTTCCTCTATTATTAACATTTTGCATTAATGTGGTACATTTGGTACAATTGATAATCCAACAACATTTGGTACAATTGATATATTATTATTAATTAAAGTCCATAGTTTACATTAGAGTTCACTTTTTGTGTTGAACATAAATTGGGTTTTGACAAATGCACAATGATTCATATCCACTGTTACAATAGCATATAGAATAGTTTCATTGTCCTAAAAATCCCTTGCTCTGTGCCTATTCATCTGTCCCTCCCCCCCAGAACCACTGGCAATCACTGATCTTTTTACCGACTCCAAAGTTTTGCCTTTTCTAGAATGTCATATAGTTGGAATCATAAAGTATGTAGCTTTTTCAGATAATCTTCTTTCACTCACTGAAGTGCATTTAAATTTCTTCTTCTTTTTGTGGTTTGATGGCCCATTTCCTTTTATCAATGAATAATATTCCATTGTCTGGACCAGTTTGTCCATTAACCTGCTAAATTACATCTTGGTCACTTCCAAGTTTTAGCAATTATGAACAAATCTGCTATAAGCTTTCATGTGCAAGTGTCTGTGTGAACATATGTTTTCAGCTCATTGAGGTAAATACCAAGAAGCATTAATTGCTCATTGGGGTAAATACCAAGAAGCATTGATTATATGGTAAGAGTATGTGTAGTTTTCTCAGAAACTGCCAAACTGTCTTCTGAACTGGCTATCCATTATGAATTCCTATCAGTAATAAATGAGAGTTCTTGTTGCTCCATACCCTTACTGGCATTTGCTGTTGTCAGTGTTTTAGATTTTGACCAATCATATAATTGTTGTCTTATTTGCAATTCCCTGATGACATATGACATTGGATATCTTTTCATGGGCTTATTTGCCATCTGTTTATCTTTTGGTGAAGCATCTGTTCAGTTCTCTTGCTCATTTTTCAATTGGGTTGTTCATTTTCTTACTGCTGAGTTTTAAGTCTTCTTTGTATGTTTTGGACACCAGTCCTTTATTAGATATGTGTTCTACAAAGATTTTCTCCCAGTCTCTGGCTTATCTTTCCATTCTCTTAATATGTTTGTTTTTCTAATTCATTAATATCTTCTTTAACCTTGATGTAATTATTCTACTCTTTTTCAGATTTATTTTAACTTTGTGAGTCAAATGTTTATTAACTTAGTTTCTTTATTTGCTTTTGTTTGAACATGAAAATATGCATGCTTCTTTACTTTCTTCTTGGTGCACTGTTGGCTCAATTTCATATTTTTAAAATAACTAACGTTTTAAAAATAATGATGAAAAGTGATAGATACATAAAATTTAAAAATAGCAAACTAGGATAAACAATGAAAAGAAGAGATGTGATATATGATGAACAATTGTTAAAATTAAATGAGAGGATATGATGCAGTGAGTTGCAACAGACTGATGTTCTCCTAAGACTGACGAGGGAAGCTGAATAAAATACAAAATCCCATCTGTTTGGAGACTACAGAGAACTGGTGAGCTCTGATGGCCATGATTCTGGTGAAAGGTGAGAAGAATGAAGATTGGTGAGTAGACATTCTAGAGTTTCTCTGCCTTCAGGGAATTTGCCAATTCTTGGCACCAATCCAGGCTGATGGCTAAGAAAGGAAGAGAGCCATTGTGTATAGCCAGAGAAGCCAGCAGAAATTCTAGCAATCCCACAGATCTGGAGAGGAATGGAGTTTGGGGTTGCCCAAAAAGCCATAAGACCCCAGTAGGAGAAGCTGGAGTACTTGGAAGTGAATCTGATGCTGTTGATTTTCCTGGAGGAATTTGTCAAATTCTTAAACAGTGCAGGGAAGAAATATAAGGCACAGAGAAGAAAGAGAACAAAGGAGAATTTTTGCACTTTCATGGTACCTAAAACATAAAAATTTGAGTTCAGGACTGATCAGAGGAGACAGGGCTAATTAACAACCTTGGAGCTCAATTAGGAACCCCGAAAGACCACAGCCTAGAAGCTGTGGAGTCAGAGATAGACTGACTTATACAAAACGTATAACCCAACCTTGAATTAGCCCAGTCCCTGACTGGATTAAGGTAATCCATCACCTCACTATCTGCTTGCCAGAAGAGAGGCTGAGCCTTTTTAGAGAGAGAAAACTCCACTCAGAGTTGCTGCAGTTTGACACACAATATACAACACTCAATAAGAAATTATAAAGCTAAAAAACTGGAACAAAAGAAAAACAAACAATAGAAGATTCACAGATGAGACAGTTATTGGAGCTATCAGACAGTGACTTTGAAATGTTTATAAATAACATGTTGAAGAAAAGAGAATTTCACAGGAGAACTGCAATATCTAAATAAGAAACAAATAGAAATCTTAAGGTTATAAAGGACTGAAATTACCCTAAGACCCAAGACTTCTACTCCTAAATACATACTGAGCAGAAATGTGTCCATATATTCTCCAAAGATCTGTATAAGTATACATTTAGAAGCTTTACTTTATAATAGTCCCAAACTGGAAACTACTCAAATGTCTGTCAATGGGTGAATGAATAGACCAGCTTTGGTATATCCACACAATGAAATACTACTGAGCAATAAGAAGGGAAGAACTATTGACACACTAAACTCTTTTTTCCACATCCTCCCTTCCCTCTGTCAAGCCTGCCCCTTCCTGATTTCCTCAGAACAAACCTGTTGCCAACCTTGACTACTCTGGTTGTTACACACACGCTCTAACAGCAAATCAAGTTTGTTCTACTTTCAAAACATGCTTCACTCAAAATATAAAATTCTTTTAAATTTTTGAATCTCGCCATTTCTCATGATTCCCCAGCCCTCATACCATAATCATAAACCATGATCATCTCTCTCCTAGAGCCTTCAACTGGGCTTCCTGCTTCCATACTTGCGTGCCTAAACTCAGTGTAAGCCTTCTGAAGTGTACATCTAATCACTTATGTCACCTGCTCACACCCATCCAATGACGCCTAACTCACATGGAATCACGTCCTGACCTACAATGCCCCACAATGCCTCTCTTCTTTGGCCAAACTCCACGGGCCCCTGACTCCCCAAACTCCTTTTCAGGAATTTTATGACTATGATCCTCTCCTCAGTGTTACCCCTGACTGACAGAGCCTCCTCACTTGGAGATGCCTGAAAGGTTAATTCCCACTCCCAGGGTACCAATAATTAACATAAGGCTACAAAATACTGTCCCCTTACCTCAAGGTGGGACAGTGCTGGGATAAAATAGTTGCTCCAGAGCTGGCTGAGGTTCGGAACATAGACTGGACTTCACCTGGGACTACATCCTTGCCCAATTACTTACCTGGCTTCTTTTTGCTTCCCTCCTGCCCTTCTAACACTCCCCCAATAAATCACATGCATACAAATCCCTTTCTCAGACTGTACTTCTGGTTAATCTAATGTAGGACATAAAGCTACTGCAGAAGGAAGCAGTGATTTTGTGGAAGACAAAGGCTTTCATAGCCAATTTCTTATATTATTTATATGGTAGGTTGCCCATTCCATACAAAGTGTCTATTCAGGGCTTACAGATTTAGGAATATCAAAACCTCAAATCTTCAACAAGCCTACTAGTTAAGTAACAAAATTTTAAAAGAAATTGATGAACATGGATAAGGGCTAAACTGTCAGACATCATTGTAAGCAGGACAAAAGCCTGGGTGTATGGTCAACTTGAAAACTTCAAAGTCTGGAAACCAAGCCAAACTAGGGAATACCAAGATAAGAGTCCCATAAATCTTATAGCAAAAGTTATCCCTGAACCCAAATAGAAAGGAGTGGTTTCTCCTTTGAGTAATTCTACATTTAGGGAGGCCTGACAGAAAAGTTTCAGGGAAAAGGACAAGTGTTCCCAAGAGGAAAGACAAAGAGCCTATATAGATTCCATCCCTGGGGACTGAAAGGTTAATTTCTAAGGCTCCTGTTTAGTGAGGCAGCTTACACCAGCCACAGGCCATCTAGAGATTTCTCCCACATAGCTTCAGTGCTTGTAGTAGTGGAGGATGAGTATGCCAGATAGTAAGGAGAATTCAGGAGGCCATAAACAGGCTTCGTCATACTCCGCCTTCACTAAAAGATGTTAAGAGAGTGGGATATAAACTCTGAGAGAGACAATAAGAAGCCAATTTCTTCCATGTCACTAAAAAAGGAAATCAAGGCCACTCAGGACCCTTGCCTTTTACTTCTCTGAGGGTAGCTATGAGTTTGAGTCTTTTTCCTTTATATATATATTTTTCAAGACTATTTGTTTTTTTTTTTAATTGGAGTTCAATTTGCCAACATATAGCATAACACCCAGTGCTCATCCCATCAAGTGCCCCCTCAGTGCCCGTCACCTAGTCACTTCCACCCCCCACCCACCTCCCTTTCCACCACCCCTTGTTCGTTTCCCAGAGTTAGGAGTCTCTCATGTTCTGTCTCCCTCTCTGATATTTCCCACTCATTTTCTCTCCTTTCCCCTTTATTCCCTTTCACTATTTTTTATATTCCCCAAATGAATGAGAACATATAATGTTTGTCCTTCTCTGATTGACTTATTTCACTCAGCATAATACCCTCCAGTTCCATCCACGTTGAAGCAAATGGTGGGTATTTGTCGTTTCTAATGGCTGAGTAATATTCCATTGTATACATAAACCACATCTTCTTTATCCATTCATCTTTCGATGGACACCGAGGCTCCTTCCACAGTTTGGCTATTGTGGACATTGCTGCTAGAAACATCGGGGTGCAGGTGTCCCGGCGTTTCACTGCATCTGTATCTTTGGGGTAAATCCCCAGCAGTGCAATTGCTGGGTCATAGGGCAGATCTATTTTTAACTCTTTGAGGAACCTCCACACAGTTTTCCAGAGTGGCTGCACCAGTTCACATTCCCACCAACAGTGCAAGAGGGTTCCCCTTTCTCCACATCCTCTTTAACATTTGTGGTTTCCTGCCTTGTTAACTTTCCCCATTCTCACTGGTGTGAGGTGGTATCTCATTGTGGTTTTGATTTGTATTTCCCTGATGGCAAGTGGTGCGGAGCATTTCCTCATGTGCTTGTTGGCCATGTCTATGTCTTCCTCTGTGAGATTTCTGTCCATGTCTTTTGCCCATTTCATGATTGGATTGTTTGTTTCTTTGGTGTTGAGTTTAATAAGTTCTTTATAGATCTTGGATACTAGCCCTTTATCTGATACGTCATTTGCAAATATCTTCTCCCATTCTGAGACTGAAGAAAGAGAAATTAAGGAGTCAATCCCATTTACAATTGCACCCAAAAGCACAAAATAAACCTAACCAAAGAGGTAAGCAATCTATACCCTAAAAACTACAGAACCCTTCTGAAAGAAATTGAGGAAGACACAAAGAGATGGAAAAATATTCCATGCTCATGGATTGGCAGAATTAATATTGTGAAAATGTCAATGTTACCCAGGGCAATTTACACATTTAATGCAATCCCTGTCAAAATACCATGGACTTTCTTCAGAGAGTTGGAACAAATCATCTTAAGATTTGTGTGGAATCAGAAAAGACCCCGAATAGCCAGGGGAATATTAAAAAAGAAAACCATAGCTGGGGGCATCACAATGCCAGGTTTCAGGTAGTACTACAAAGATGTGGTCATCAAGACAGTGTGGTACTGGCACAAAAAGAGACACATAGATCAATGGAACAGAATAGAGAACCCAGAAGTGGACCCTCAACTTTATGGTCAACTAATATTCGATAAAGGAGGAAAGACTATCCATTGGAAGAAAGACAGTCTCTTCAATAGATGGTGCTGGGAAAATTGGACATCCACATGCAGAAGAATGAAACTGGACCACTCTCTTTCACCAGACACAAAGATAAACTCAAAATGGATCAAAGATCTAAATGTGAGACAAGATTCCATCAAAATCCTATGGGAGAACACATTCAACACCCTTTTTGAACTTGGGCACATCAACTTCTTGCAAGATACATCCAAGAAGGCAAGAGAAACAAAAGCAAAAATGAATTATTGGGACTTCATCAAGATAAGAAGCTTTTGCACAGCAAAAGAAACAGTCAACAAAGCTAAAAGACAATCTTTTTCCTTTATAAATTTCCAATCCCTTTTTCTCGGGTTTCCCATGACCAGAAATGTTCCTCTTTATACCGAAATTTGGACTCCTACTACCCAAAGAATTAACCCAGTATGAGTTCAATTTGTCACACAAGCATTTTCAGAGGACTGTCCCCCCTGAGGACATCTGGAGCCCCCAGACTAAGTTGACTGTCCTCCCATGCTCATCTCATGACCTTTGCAGCCACGGTAATGTGAATGTGCAGGTTTGCTATAAATCATGACTTGAGCTGAACTTCCTGGTGAGTCCCTCACTCTTTTTCTTTCTGTTTTCTTTCAGTTTAGTTTTGTTTGAGTCCACTTAAATAAATTTAAAGGTCAACATCCCCAGAAAGGAATCTTCCAGTCTCCTTCCTGAGATGCCTATGTCTGACACCAGACTCCTGATATCAGATAGGCAACAAGGTATGTGTGGTGTCATCACCCAGAACACAGGCTCAACTCCTCATACAACATCTCATCCCATCCCTAGCTGGGGGGGATGTACAAGCGTTGCAGGAAGTGAATCTCCATCCCCCAGTATGTGCCCTGGGCTTCATAGGATAGGGGACAGATCTGATGGGTGGCTTCTATCAGCTCCACCTTCAAACTATCAGCAAATCATCTTTAGCTTTACCCCACAAACACACTTCCTCCAACCCTCCCCTGCCCACCCCTGAAACTAGTGTCTCTAATTCCTGCATCTTCTTTGATTCTGTGATGAAAGTTGACTTGTTTCTTGATGCCTTCACCTCTGCAGTACCAGGTGTAAGATTCACCTGGTTAGCTAAGCCAGTTACCAGATAACCATTTCACTCTAGCTTTTGGGAATTTATGGAAATTTATGTAATCTCTAGTTTTGTTTGACTGAACTCATGTTCTCCTTGTTCTTATGAATTGATAGACTTTTTATTCTTTACTTCGTACTTTAATGGGTTTGTAAGGAAATAGACATATATGCTTGGGGTTTATTTAATAAATCTGCTTTATTTCTGGCTCAGACATTTCAGAATTTTGTATAATAGTTGGCTTTCCTCCGTAGGCTCCTTGTTCACATCCATAATAATGCAGAGAGAATCTGAGGTATATTACAGAATCTGAGGTATATTACAGAAAAAATATGATTTTATTTTTTACCTTCAAATAAAGACCCAGGCAGAATGGAAGGGGCAAAGTCTGATATGGGGTGGGGCCACCTAATTTCCACCATACTCTTGCCCTGTCCATGCCAGCATCTTTTTCTGGGAAGACTACTGGAGCTGACAATGCCCCAGCTCCCCATCCTAGAATCCAAACTTAAACTAGACTTTTCCAAGTAATTAGAGTGGGGGTTTCTTCCATTCTAAATTTTCCTATTTTTTCAAAGGGGAGCTATGAAAGATTGTTTCTATTAGTTTGTTTTGTGAACCATGGTCTCACTCTTTAAATGTACAGAGAGCTTGTTCAGAAATAGAGATAATATGTCATTTCTTAGTGGCAATAAAAAAACATATAAGTCCTGCCAAAGCGAGCCCTTTGACTGTGCTTGGCTGGATGCAGTGTCCAGAACATAATTTTTCCTTGAAAATATCGTCCTATTTCTAACTTGGTTAATTTCTAAATCTGAAGTGTGATCCCATTGATGGCCATTAGGGGGCGAAAGAATTTTAACTGTAACATCCTAAAGGATGCCCTTTAGATCTTTTTCCATTTAATGGGCGGTGGACTTTTTCTTGTGATTTTTAAGGAAAACCTTTCAAACCATTGTACGTTTTTTATGCACATCACTAAATGCAAACAATGGAGGAAAGAAAAAGGAAAACACTAATAAATATCAGACTACTGGTCCATGTTTCAACATGAAACCATTCATTCATCCATTCAAAACATGTTTATGCAGCATCTACTGCCCACCAGGCACTGACCCAGATGTTGGGGAGTCAGCAACAAACATGCATTCATGCTTACCTTACAGGTACTCAACTTGTTTTCTCTTCTTCATATTTATGTCTATAAGAATCTTGAATTCATTGAGACTTCTAGCAGATGACATCAGGATATTTTAGGGAAATTTTGGCCAAAGGTCACAGGAGAATCCTTTCCCTTAGCTAGGCACCAAATAAACTAACTGGTTCCTTTAAGAAAGTCACAAGGAGAAGGTCTGGAACTTTGGAGACATCACTCAGCAAAGATTTTGGACAAAATTCAATACTTTCCCTCCTCAAGATAACATTAGGTAAAAATCTGAGGCTACCCTCTATTTTCTCTCTGTTCTCTGCTGGTGATGCAGCCATTGTTTAATCTTTTCAGAGGGCAATTGCATCTGCCCTGGGATCATCTGAGGTCACCCTGTCACCTAGTATTAGAAGAAGACAAAAAGTTCATCCACTATTCATCCACTGACATGAACTGATCAGTGGCTCTCCCTCAGGATAACCTGCATGTTTCCTTTACATCCAGGGTGACTAATGGTGATGAAGCTTATTCCAGCGTCTTCTTTTTAATTCAAAGCTTTGTCTATTCTCTGAAGAGGTATTTCAAAGTAACAAGGGAGCAAAAACTTTATATGGTGGTGCAAGAAGATCATATTCATTCATGTATTCTTTTCTTTTTTCATAGCGTAAAATTAATCTCAAGGAAATGGAGTGACCCAGGCATTGCTATATCTTGCCCTCCTGTTGACAATTTACCATCCCATGTTCTCAGATCATAAAAATTTTAGCACATGGCAATGGTCCTGAAGTCCTTTGGACCTGACAAGGAAAGGTTGTGCCAAGATCTTGGGCATATGCTCATCTTTGTATGGGCTTTTGTGAGAAATAAGTCCATTGACAACTCCTGAGTAAGTTTCTTATTAATTGTACCACTGGAAAGAAACTGATTAACTCCCGCAATTCCAATCCAAAAATGACTATAGACAAGTAAACAAACCAATAAATAAATAAATATTCAGATGCTACTCCTGGAACAAGCAAATGTGACCAGGAGGGTGGAGCTGTGGGCAGATCTTGGATCGGAACTTCAGGGCAGTAGGGGAAGAGCAGTTCCCAGAAGAATGGGCATGCTGTTGAAGACAAAGCCATATGTATCCACTGTGGCAAAGTTCACTGTTCCTTTTTAATATAAAATTAATTCTAGCTTTTGGATACAGAGCTGTTTCAGGAGTGATTGATATAAAAAAACTTTAACTTTTTTTCTGATTCAATAAGAACATACAAAAATTTTCAACAATGGATCTTGGTTAAAATTATACTGAGAAATCCTTGGAGTCATCCTATATGGTACACTATAAAAAGGTAAAATATCATCAAATATTGATCCCAGCAAACCTCAAAAATGAATCTTTCATCTAGTACAAATGAAACTTAGCACAATCCCTGATAAAAGACATACTTTCTCTGACCCCATTAAATAGCTTATTTCCAAACCCCTTACATTCTCAACTTTGATATCTGCAGGCTAGTGGCAGCAGAAGAGAAGCTCAGTTTTAATTGCCCCGCCTATAGAAAGGAAAGAAGGGTGATCTCCAGAGAAACACAGTTTGAAAGTATCTGAATTTAGCACCTTTAAGTTATCAGTGGCAAACAGGCAATCCTGCATCTGGCAGGGGAAAAATTTTCAAGTATGAAATGGAATTTAGTTCCTACCAGTCTACAAAAACCCTACATATAAAACTTTGGGAAAGGCGTAAGAGTATTTGTGGCTTCTTTGTTTGAAAGAATTGGTTTTTACTTTGTTTTTATGAAAAGATTCATCCTGCAATTAACAAATGTGAAGAGGAATTTTAAAACATTTTAATTTCACATTCAAAGTTAAATTAAAATGGTTTAATCTGTATTTCTAAAGATTAGAGTTAGTTTTTATTTCTCAAAGATTGTTGTATAATACCTACTTAGAAAAAAGATTTTTATTGAGGTTTGACATTCATTTCAATCATACAGCCGGATGAATTTCTGCATATGTATATATCTGTGTGGCCACTACTGAGATCAAGATACAGAACATCTCCAACGTCACAGAAGGCTTCTCATGCCTCAGTATGATAAACTTCTACCCCAACCTTGGCCCCAGAGGTAACTTCTATTCAAACTTTTAGGACTATTTGAATTTCATAAAACTAGGAAAATTTGGTATATGCTCTCTTATGTATAGCTTCTTTCACTCAATGTAACTTCCCTGGGATTCACCCATGTTGTTTCATGTAGCACTGATTCATTTGTCCTCATTATTCTGTATTATTTCATTGTATGAATAAACTACAATTTCATTATCCATCTATTGTTTTTTGGTAGACTTATGCATTCATTTCCCTTAGACATGCCCCTAGTAGTGGAATTGCTGAGTCATGGGGTAGGCTGCCATTTAGCTTTACGAGATAATTACAACCTGTTGTCTAACATGATTGTGCCAATTACACTGCAGCAAGAAAGTTGTTTCATATTCTTAACAATTCTTGGTTATAATCAATATCTCTAATTTTAGTCATTCACGTAAGCACAGCGATATCTTACTGAGGTTTTCCTTTGCATTTCCCTAAATGCCACTAAGGTGCTTCTTTTGATATGCTTGATGTTATTTGAATTATTTATTTATTTATTTATTTTTTTTTTAAAGATTTTGTTTATTTATTCATGACAGACAGACACACACACACACACACACACACACACACAGAGAGGCAGAGACACAGGCAGAGGGAGAAGCAGGCTCCATGCAGGGAGCCCGACTGGGGACTCCATCCTGGGTCTCCAGGATTACACCCCAGGCTGAAGGTGGCGCTAAACCACTGGGCCACTGGGGCTGCCCTATTTGAATTTTCTACTTTGTGAAGTGGCAACTCAGTTATTTTGCCTGTGTTTTATTGGATAGTTTACCTTTTTCTTATTGATTTGTGGAAGTTCTTTGTATATTTTGGACATGGGAACTTTGTGGGTTGTATGCATTGCAACTATTTTCCCTCAATCTCTAGGTTGCCTTTTCACTCGCATGCTGATGCTTAATGAGAGCCAATTCATCAACTTTTTCTGGTTAATGGTTTTTTTTTTTTTTAAATCTTAGGAATCTTTTTAACTTTTAATTTTGAAATAATCATAGATCCATAGAAAATTGCAAAAATAGAGCAGACAGTGCCCATGTACTCCACCAATTTCTCACAAAGGTAACATCTTACCACATTGTAGTATAGTAACAAAACCAGGAAATTGACATTGATTTAATTCACAGATTTTAAGCTTGTATATACTTACATATACTCATTGTGTGTGTGTAGTTCTATGCAATGATTTCAAGTGTGGAGATCATATAACTACACCACAGTCAAGATACGGAAATGTTCCACCACCACAAAGATCCCTGGGCTACCCTTTATAGCCAAATTCATCCTCTACTTCTACCCTCTGGGAACCATTAATCTGTTCTCTATCTTTATAATTTGTTATTTCCAGGATATTATACAATGGAATCACATAGTATGAAACCTTTAAAGATTGGCTTTTATCACTCAGCACAATGCCCTTGAGATGCATTCAAGCTATTACATGCATCAATGGTTGTTCCTTTTGGCTACTGAGTAGTATTCCATGGTACAGCAGTACCATGGTGTGTTTAACCATTTGCCCATTTAAGGATATTTGAGTTCTTTCCAATTTTTAGGTTTTACAAATAAATCTGCTGTCCACATTCATATATAACGTTGTGTATGGACATAAGCTTTCATTTCTTTAGAGTATGAGTATGGCTCATGAGTATGGTTGCTGGGTCATATGGTAAGTACGCATTTTGCTTTTTCAGAAACTGCCAAAATGTTTTCCAGAGTGACTGTCATTCTACATTCTCACCGGCAATGTATGAGGGATCCAGTTCCCCACATCCTTGCCAGCATTTGGGACTTTCCCCTCAACGTGCTGTGTGATGGTGTGGTGTGATGTGATCGTGAGGCTTCTCCCTTTGGGATCTGCTGAAGTTTTATTTCTTTGGGATTTGATCCCAACTAGTGATTTAAAAATCAAGTAAACACAGATGTAAGGGCTGGACACTAGACTTCCCTTCTATTCATTGTGGACAGCAGTAGGAAAGAGGGAGGGGGTAGGAAGGGTGCTTGAGCACAGCACAGAGCCATTCCCTTTTCCCCCACGCCCTGGCTAAAGCCCCTGTGGCTGGGGGTGTGGAGTGGGCCGAACTGCCCCCAGGTCCTCCTCCCTCCTCAGATAGTCTCCCTGAATGTTCAACACATTTCTTCTTGCCAGAAACTGAGGCACACATTGAGGAGAAAGTAGAAGAAGAAGATGCTGTAGAAGTTGGACGGTGGCACAAATGAAGTCAGAGATGAGGCATGGCAAGGCCTTGGTTTGGAGGCCTCTGTCCACTTACTCCATGTCCATACCACGGAGGGTAAGGAAGCCATCTATCACACCATATTGTTTTTTAAAGAATTATTCACCACAATCTGGTGGGATTTATTCCTGGGTTGCAAGGGTGGTTCAATATTCACAAATCAATCAACACGATACACCACATTAATAAAAGAAAGGATAAGAACTATATGATCTGTCAATAGATGCAGAAAAAACTTTTGACAAAATACAGCATTTTTTTTTCTTGAAAAAAAAAAACAACTCTCAGCAAGGTAGGGATAGAAGGGACATACCTCTGCATCATAAAGGCCATATACCAAAGATCCACAGCTACTATCATGCTCAGGGGAGAAAAACTGAGTCTTTCCCCTACACTCAGAAACGAGACAAGGATGTTCACTCTCACCATTCCTTTTTTTTTTTTTTTTTTTTACTTTTAAAAAATATTTTATTTATTTGAAAGAGTGTGTGTGCCAGCCCACACAAGTGGTGGTGGAGGAGGGGATTGGGGAGGAGCAGAGGAGGAGGGAGAGGGACAAGCTGACTCCATGCTGAACATAGAACCTTATGTGGGGGTCCATCTCATGACTCTGAGAGCATGACCTGAGCCAAAATCAAGAGTTGGGCACTCAATGGACTGAGCCACCCAGGGGTCCATAGGCGATCACACCATATTTTTTATTTTGATTATTTTAATAGACATGTATATAATATATTGTCTCATCATGATTCTAATTCACATTTCCCTAAGGATTAATGACATTGGACATTCACATTTGCCATTTCTCCCAATAAAACATCAGTTGGAGGACTGGACTTGACCCATGGGCCATGGTTTGTCACCTTTTGTTCTAGATTATTTGTTTGCTCTTTTACTCTCCATTCTTTCTTTATCCTGTTCTGCTATTTTGAGTACCATATTTCTACTTGCTTCTTTTATGTGACTGCATGTTCTGCATCATATTACTAATTTACCCTTTATCTAATGAAGATATTGCTTATGCATTGTCCATGTCAATAACTCTACTTCATATGATATACAATACTTAGTTTTTGTCTTTGGAACTGTGACATAGTAAAATGTTTAAAAACTTTGATGCTAGAACCTGTCTGCCTGAGTTTAAGTACTGAGCCTCCACCTGCTGGTCATTTAGCCCTCTAAGACTCTAGTGTAACTATGGAAGGGGATAAAGTTCCTCCAGAATGAATGATATTGGATCATCACGAGTATAGTGAGTGGGATCTTGGGGCCATATTAAATATGTTTCATAAAAATAAAATAATGTATTGTACTTGTATTATGCACTGTGGAGCCACTTTAAGACCACCATATTTACATCTAGTAATCATAATTATGATGTGCCATGCTGGAAAAGCTGAAGTGAATAGAATCTTAAATGTGAATCCAATAGCATTGTATTAAAAAGATGTAGTATAAACTTTTTTTGGAGGGAGGAAATATAACATTCTTTTTTTTTAAAATAAATTAATTTTTTATTGGTGTTCAATTTACCAACATACAGAATAACACCCAGTGCTCATCCCGTCAAGTGTCCCCCTCAGTGCCCGTCACCCATTCACCCCCACCCCCCGCCCTCCTCCCCCTCCACCACCCCTAGTTCGTTTCCCAGAGTTAGGAGTCTTTATGTTCTGTCTCCCTTTCTGATATTTCCCACACATTTCCTCTCCCTTCCCTTACATTCCCTTTCACTATTATTTGAAATATAACATTCTTGAATTGTATTAACTAAACAATTTGGAAATTCTCAAGTGTCAGAAACTAAGAAAACTGGATACCAGAGACATAAGTGCTTGAGTTTATTTTTGTGGCTTCCACAGATGTCTGGTGATGAGAAGAGAAGAGTAGTTGGTCTTGCTTAAGAACTGACATAAAGAATTGTCTTCTAATGGATAGGCAGGGAAAGAAGATGAATTCTTAGGCCCATGAGAGGCAGAACCAAGACCCTAGAATAAATCTAGGATCTTTGATAGACTGTACCCAAACTGCAAGGGCAACCCAGGGGAAAAAAAAACAGTTTCATCCCCCTGCTAGCATTGGGTGGGGGATAAAAAGAAAATGCCTCTGAAGGCCTGGGTGGCTCAGCAGTAGAGTGCCTTCAGCTCTGTTCAGGAGTGTTCCTGGGGTCTGGGGATTGAGTCCCACATCAGGCTCCTTGCAGGGAGCCTGCTTCTCCCTCTGCCTGTCTCTGCCTCTCTCTCTGTGTGTCTCTCATGAATAAATAAATAAAATCTTAAAAAAAGAAAAAAGAAAAAAGACAATCCCTCAACTGAGACTAAAACATGGGCCTGTCTCAGACCTGGGCTTGTATTGTGTAGATTTTAACTACACAATACAAGCAATGAATGTGTAAATTTACAGAACTACTCATGGGCTGTTGGAAGAAAAGAAAACAAATTACCCTGAAGAATATACCCTCAGCCTGTACTGTATAGAATTTCCACAAGGAAAGTTCTGTTAATGATTAGCTCACAATCCCAAATTATAAGACACATATATTATGTAATAGTCTGATAGAAACTATACATTATAGATGTTTAACATAATTAAAGAAAACTTCTGATTCTGATCATGATGGAATGATGGGTGTTAGACTTATATTCCTGGTATAAACATCTCAGAAAATGTATGAAGAAATATTTAAGGCTTTGGACCACAAACAATGCAGATCTGTGATCCTTGAGAGAAAGGAAAAAATATATGAAGTGAATGCCACTTGCATCCTGGTGTCTGAAGCATCTGAGGGCACTTCCAAAATGGTAGCATAGGGAAGAGAGCACAAGCAGAGATCAGTTATCTCCTTGAGCAAAGGAAACACATATTGAAAATTAGAGCTTTGGAGGCAAATGGAATTTTTTGAGCAGGGAAGCAGAGAAGAGGAAGTTGTACAGAGAAGGAACCCAAGAACTCTTCAAAGAAGCCCCTTTAAGCCTGGTCAAATACTAAAATGTACATAAGCAGAGTAAGACAGCAAAAGGCTTGGCAGAGAACAGCTACTAGGCTTTCAGATGAGCAGAGATTCTATTCACCTTTGAGGTGAACAGATTTTGGAGACTACAGACATTGGTGATGTTTGGAACTCCAAACAGCCAGAGTGGAATGATCTCATTGTATACCTGAGAATTCAGCTGAGATCCTATAAAGGCCACAGAATGAGAAGTGATACTCTATACCCATCCAAATAAAGGCTAAAATCAAGACTTGATAAAATCAAGCTAAGTCTCCAGTAAATGAATTGTTGGCCAAAACAGAGCTCAGTATGTTTTTATTTTCTTTAAAGTCAACATAATGCAAACTCTCAACTACATAACAGCCACAATGCATTTTTGAACGCACAAAAAGAATATAGACATTTTTGAGACATTCAAAATGCAGGAAAATGTGAGCTATGACTAGGAGGGAAAATCAAGAGAAACATATCCATGGAAAATACACATGGTGGAATTAGCTGACAAAGACCTTAAAAGTTGAGATGCCTGAGTGGCTCAGTGGACATGTGCTTTCAGCTCGGGGTGTGATCCCGGGGTCCTGGGATGGAGTCCTACATTGGGCTCCCCACAGGGAACCTGCTTCTCCCTCTGCCTATGTCTCTGCCTCACTCTATGTGCCTCTCATGAATAAATAAATAAAATCTTTTTTTAAGAAGACCTTAAATTTTTTTTTGTTTTAGTTTTTTTTTAATTAATTTTTATTGGTGTTCAATTTACCAACATACAGAAAAACACCCAGTGCTCATCCCGTCAAGTGTCCATCTCAGTGCCCGTCACCCATTCCCCTCCAACACCCGCCCTCCTCCCCTTCCACCACCCCTAGTTCGTTTCCCCGAGTTAGGAGTCTTTATGTTCTGTCTCCCTTCCTGACATTTCCCACACATTTCTTTTCCCTTCCTTTATATTCCCTTTCACTATTATTTATATTCCCCAAATGAATGAGAACATACACTGTTTGTCCTTCTCCGATTGACTTATTTCACTCAGCATAATACCCTCCAGTTCCATCCACGTTGAAGCAAATGGTGGGTATTTGTTATTTCTAATGGCTGAGTAATATTCCATTGTATACATAAACCACATCTTCTTTATCCATCATCTTTTGATGGACACCGAGGCTCCTTCCACAGTTTGGCTATTGTGGCCATTGCTGATAGAAACATCGGGGTGCAGGTGTCCCGACGTTTCATTGCATCTGAATCTTTGGGGTAAATCCCCAACAGTGCAATTGCTGGGTCGTAGGGCAGGTCTATTTTTAACTCTTTGAGGAACCTCCACACAGTTTTCCAGAGTGGCTGCACCAGTTCACATTCCCACCAACAGTGTAAGAGGGTTCCCTTTTCTCCGCATCCTCTCCAACATTTGTGGTTTCCTGCCTTGTTAATTTTCCCCATTCTCACTGGTGTGAGGTGGGATCTCATTGTGGTTTTGATTTGTATTTCCCTGATGGCAAGTGATGCAGAGCATTTTCTCATGTGCATGTTGGCCATGTCCATGTCTTCCTCTGTGAGATTTCTCTTCATGTCTTTTGCCCATTTCATGATTGGATTGTTTGTTTCTTTGGTGTTGAGTTTAATAAGTTCTTTATAGATTTTGGAAACTAGCCCTTTATCTGATATGTCGTTTGCAAATATCTTCTCCCATTCTGTAGGTTGTCTTTTAGTTTTGTTGACTGTATCCTTTGCTGTGCAAAAGCTTCTTATCTTGATGAAGTCCCAATAGTTCATTTTTGCTTTTGTTTCTTTTGCCTTTGTGGATGTATCTTGCAAGTAGTTACTGTGGCCGAGTTCAAAAAGGGTGTTGCCTGTGTTCTCTTCTATGATTTTGATGGACTCTTGTCTCACATTTAGATCTCTCATCCATTTTGAGTTTATCTTTGTGTATGGTGAGAGAGAGTGGTCCAGTTTCATTCTTCTGCATGTGGATGTCCAATTTTCCCAGCACCATTTATTGAAGAGACTGTCTTTCTTCCAATGGATAGTCTTTCCTCCTTTATCGAATATTAGATGACCATACATTTCAGGGTCCACTTCTGGGTTCTCTCTTCTGTTCCATTGATCTATGTGTCTGTTTTTGTGCCAGTACCACACTGTCTTGATGACCACAGCTTTGTAGTACAACCTGAAATCTGGCATTGTGATGCCCCCAGCTATGGTTTTCTTTTTTATTTTTTTTATTTTTTTTAATTAATTTTTATTGGTGTTCAATTCAATTTACCAACATACAGAAAAACACCCAGTGCTCATCCCGTCAAGTGTCCTTTTTTAATATTCCCCTGGCTATTCGGGTTCTTTTCTGATTCCACACAAATCTTGAAATAATTTGTTCTAACTCTCTGAATAAAGTCCATGGTATTTTGATAGGGATTGCATTAAACGTGTAAATTGCCCTGGGTAACATTGACATTTTTACAATATTAATTCTGCCAATCCATGAGCATGGAATATTTTTCCATCTCTTTGTGAAGACCTTAAATTTTTATATAAATAAATTTAAAGATATAAAGAAAAAGTCTAAATGAGTGAACAGATGGGTAATCTCAGTGAAGAGATGGAAAACTATTCTCTAAAAGAACTAAAGAGAAATTCAGAAACTTTTCAGTATTTGAAATTACCTGGATGATGAACAGAGTGGACACTGGAAAAGAAATCATGAGTGAACTTGAAAATAGATCAATAGACACTATGCAAATTAAACCCAAAGAAAAAGATATTGGAAAAATAAACATCTTTGGTGACTTAAGGAAAAACATCAATTGGTCTGATAAATGATTAATTGAGATCCTAAAAAAAGAAGAAAGAGATTGTGCAAAAAAAAAAAAAAAAAAAGAAAAGTTTGAAGAAATGGCTGAAAAGTTTCTAGTTTTGATTAAAAATAAATAAATCCAGAGGTTTAAGAAGCTCAACAAATCCAAGCTGGTTACAATACAAGGAAAACCACAGTAGACATATGTTATACTCAAACAGATAAAAACCGAGATAAAGGATAAGTCTTGAAAGAAGCAGGGAGGAAAACATAAAGGGAATAATGATAAGAATATCTACTTACGTCTAATCAAACACAATGCTACCAGAAGCCAGTGTAACAGCATCTTTCATGTACTAAAACTTAGAACTATATATTCAGCATAAGTATCTTTTAAAAATGAAGATGAGGGCAACCCAGGTGGCTCAGCGGTTTAGCGCCGCCTTCAGCCCAGGACGTGATCCTGGAGGCCCGGAATCGAGTCCTGAGTGGGGTTCCCTGCATAGAGCCTGCTTCTCCCTCTGCCTGTGTCTCTGCCTCTCTCTCTCTCTCTCTCTGTGTGTGTGTGTGTGTGTGTCTCATGAATAAATAAATGAAATCTTTAACAAAAAATGAAGATGAAATACAGATTTTTCAGATGAACAAAAACTGAGGGAATTTACTGCCAGCAGACTTGCACTAAAGGAAGTCATTGGAATGAAGGGCAAAAATGAAATAATGCCAGAGAGAAACCTGGATTTACACAAGGGAACGTAGATTGCTAGATATAGTAAATGTATACATAAATCAAAAAGTTTTTTCTAGGGATGCCTGGGTGGCTCAGTGGTTGAATATCTGCCTCCGGCCCAGGGCGTGATCCCGCGGTTCCCGGATCAAGTCCGACATCGGGCTCCCTGCATGGGGCCTGCTTCTCCCTCTGCCTGTGTCTCTGCCTCTCTCTCTCTCTCTCTCTCTCTCTGTGTGTGTGTGTGTGTCTGTCATGAATAAATAAATAAAATCTTTTTAAAAACGTTTTTTCTAAACATTCCTAATGTTTAAAAGATGAGGAACAATAATAATGTATCATAGGGTGAAAACTTATATAGAAATAAAATAGGTGACTGAAGAGGGATAAATGGAAATACTTTTTGTAAGATTATTAAAGAATTGTATTAAAGCAAGGCATACTGTGAATAGTTACAGACATGCAAACACTAGTCATAAGAAAGGCAAAGTCTCTACATTAATATTAAAGCACAATTCAAGACAAGAGGGATTTTTCAGTTCATAAAAAGGCATAGTGATCCTAAATCTTTACGCTTCTATGAATAGCAATTCAAAATACATGAAGCAAAATAGCAGAAGTAAAAAAAGGAATAGATGAATCTATAATTATAGTTGGAGATTTTGAGTCTTATCTAGTTATTGTTAGAACAGTTAAATAAAAAAGTAATGTGTAGAGGATTGCAATACTATCACATAATTTAACCAGCTATATATTTAGAGAAAAGTACACCCAATAACTGGAGAATATACCATCCTTCAAAGGCATAGGGACCATATACCTACCATACACCGTAAGCTGGGCCCCAGAAAAGTCTCAATAAATTTAAGGGGGCTGACATCATAGAATGTGTTATCTGACCACAGTGGCACTAAAAGTTCAAAAATAAAATGATCCATGGGAAATATCCAAGTATTTAGAAATTAAACAAAATACTTCTGTATGATCTATATAGATCAAAGCAAAAATCTAAAATAAAATTGTGGAAGAGTTGAACTAATGAAAATTAAAACCTAGTATATCAGCCAAAGAAGTCTTTACATGGAGTCCCAGCTGTAGAGAAGAATGCTATACAATCAATGAGGTAGAGTTTCATCTTCTTAAAAAGGTAGAAAATAAGAGCAATTAACTTTAAAAAAGCAAAAGGAAAGAAATTGTAAAGAGCAGAAATCAGTGAAACAGAAGACAGTCTCACACCAGAGAAAAGCAAAGAAACCAAGTGTGAGTCATTTGAAAAGATCCATAAATTTGAGGGACCATATCTTAATAGGTCTCTTGTAGGACTGAAAGGAAGAGAAAATGCAAACTACCAATATCAGATAAGTCAATTGGAGAAGGACAATCATCGTATGGTTTCTCTCATATGGGGAAAATAAGAAATAGTGAAAAGGATTATAAAGGAAAGGAGGGAAACTGAGTGGGAAAAATTAGAGAGGGAGACAAATCATGAAAGACTCCTAACTCCGGGAAACAAACAAAGGGTTGCAGAGGGAGAGATGGATGGGTGGATGGAGTAACTGGGTGACCAGCACTGAGGAGGGCACTTGATGGGATGAGCACTGGGTGTTATACTATATGTTGGCAAACTGAACTTCAATAAAAACAAATATAAAAGAAAAAAAAAGGAGGGGATGTTGCTACATAATATACATATACTAAGAAGTTACCAAGGAGTACTATGAATTACTTTATGCTAATAAATGTGACAACTTAGATGAAGAGCATAATTCCTTGGAAGACAGAATTATCAATAGTGACATTAAAAGAAGTTAAAAGTCTGAAGAGCTTTGTGTCTATTAAAGGAACTGAAATCAAAATTTAAAAAAGAGCTTCTCACAAGGAAAACACCAAACCCAGATGGCTTTACCAGTGACTTCTAGCCAACATTTGAGGAAGAAATAATACCAATATCACACAGCTCTTTAAGAAAATAAAAAAGGAAGGAACACTTCCCACCTCATTTTTGAGGCCAGCATCACCCTTAGAATATCAGATAAAGATGCTTTAAGAAAAGAAAAAGAAAAATCAAGAGGTTGGAGCTAATAGCTGAGCTAAGAGAGTGTGATGGCTTTTGTTGTGTCAACTTTTTGAGGTTATAAGCCCCAGTTATTCAAACAAATGCTAATCTAAGTGTTGCTATAGCGGGTTCTGAAGGTGTAATTAAGGTCCCTCATCAGTCGTATTTAGGTAAGGAAGATTATCGTGGATAATCTGAGTCAGCCTGATTTATCCAGCTGAAAGTCCTTAAAAGCAGGGCTGAGGCTTCTGAGGGAGAGCTAGTGAGAAAAAACATTCCATCTGTGGCTGACAGCTTGGGCATAAGCCTGGATCCTGTTCATGAACTTCCCTTCTCTGGTTGAATCCTGACTGACACAGCAAGGGCAGCACTAGAAGAAGTTAGAGTGCACAGAACCCAATGATTATAGGCCTTTCAGGCTGTGTTAACTGGAAGGAATTTTTTTTAAGATTTTATTTATTTATTCATGAGAGACAGAGAGAGAGAGAGAAAGAGAGAGAGAGAGAGAGAGAGAGGCAGAGACACAGGCAGAGGGAGAAGCAGGCTCCTCGCAGGGAGCGTATTCTGGGATTCAATCCCTGGACCCCAGGATCACGAACCAAGCCAAAGGCACACGCTCAACCACTGAGCCACTCAGGTGCCTCAACAAGAAGAAATTTTTCAGAGTATTTGGATATGAACAGTCATATTATCTGAAAGTTTTCTCAAGAACTTGTTTAATAAATATCAACTTCTGCCCATAAAAATAGGGAAATAAAATGACATTACATGTTGGTGAGTTCAAAGAGAAACTAGAACCACTATATCTCAGGGACATAAGTGAAATGAAAAAATATATATGTGTATACACATATGTACATGTGTATATATTTTTCTACTGCTGTATAACTAACTACCACACATTTAGCAGCTTCAAATGTAACACCCATTTACTAAACACAGTCTGCAGGTCAGAAGTCTGGTAGGATTCAGTCCTTGTAAGAGCTGTAGAACTGAATCTTACCGACTGTCAACTTGGAGCCACTCTCATTCCCAGAGGCTGCCCACATTCCTTCCCATATGACCCAATTTTCAACAGACAACCCCCCTCCTATTGAGTCCCTGTCATGCTCTGAGTCTTCCCGACTTTCTGAACTCCAACCTCTAGACCCAGATTGAAGGGCTCATGTGAACAGGTCAGGCCCACCTGGAAATTTTTCCTTTTTTTTTTTTTTTAAAGATTTTATTTGTTTATTCATGAGAGACAGAGAGAGAGAGAGAGGCAGAGAAACAGGCAGAGGGAGAAGCAGGCTCCATGCAGGGAGCCCGACGCGGGACTCGATCCCGGGTCTCCAGGATCACTCCCTGGGCTGAAGGTGGCGCTAAACCGCTGAGCCACCGGGTTGCCCAAAATTTTCCTTTCTTGAAGACAACTGTCCCGCATGACTTAACCTAATCATGGAGTGAAACCCACTACCTTCGCAGTCCTAGGGTATGCATAACAGGGAGAAGGGAAGCTCGGACCCATCTTGAAATTCTACCCACACCAATATCTGTATCGATATCTAGTCTAGATAGATGTATAGATAGGTAGGCACACAGTGTTCATTCATAAGGTATGCGTATGTTCAAATATCTGTCTACCGGAAATAACCAAATGCCCTACTGGAAGCCAGCCAGCCTATGGTAGGGTAGGTAATGGAATATTGTCATTGCTCTGAGACATGTCCTTATGTTTCCTTATGACATCCTCACCTACTTGCCACCTCTAATGCAATGGAATATGACATAGAATGACATATGTTCAATGATAATACAAGTCACAAAATAGCATATATGTTAGAATTAGTACAAGAATCAGAAAGAAGACGGGGAAGACGGGGTTTTTCATTATTATGTAGTTGTGGTAAGGTGGGGGATGGGCAGAGAAAGAGCAAAAGTCTACAGATAAATGGGCTTCTACTGGTTTTACCATTTGGGGGCTTCTGCCCACACCAGACAAAACTTTCAAAATAACTGGGCAGAAGAGAAATCAATTTGGCAAACACATGCTGCCAGTTGAAGCAAGACTTCCTGATCATGCCAAGGCTACGCGAAGCTGGCTTGCAGAGGCAGGACTGCTTGGGAGACAGAGTCAGAGTCAGTGAGGAGGGCGGGGGCATGAGTGACTCACTTCTCAGGGCTCCCTTTGCTGAGAGGCTCTGTCTCCTCCTGACTGTTCCCTTCATCTCTGAGTCACTGATTGTGAGTGACAGATGGAGTAAATATAAGGTCCTTCTCTCCTCTCTCCAGCCAGCTGTCCAAACTCCTTTCTCCTCAGGCTGCCAGGCCCCATCCTGTTGCTGACTGATCTCCCTAGGCCTTCGACAACTTTCCTTCACACTCTAGGCATCAGACTTCATTTTCCTTGCTTTATCAAGCAGGCTGTCCTGTCGAGGGCCTGGAGGGAAGAAGGCGAATGGGGAGTGAGGCTGAAAGCTTGCTTTCACACTTCAGAGACTTTGGTAAATTAGTTTTTCTTCCCAACGGTAAAAGCAGTGGGACTAAGGAGCCGTGTTTGTTTGAAGCTTATAATTCAGACATCCATCTTCCTGGTGAATTTGTGTTTTAAATTTTCTCAGAAACCACAGAGTAAACTAAACTTAGGAAGGCCCACAATGCTTTCGAGCAGCTCAAGCTAGGTCAGAAGCTCCCTATGGTGAGTGGCTCACTCCTCCTTCCAGGTCCCAAGTTGTCCTTTAAAGCTGTTCTCTCCATTTCATGAGACTGTTTCTTTTCTCTTCCTACATGTCAGTGAGGGCTCTGAGGAGCAAAATAGATTTTTCTGTGGTTGACATCTAAAATACTTGGAACAAATGTGGGTGGGCCCAGGAGGAGATCACAGTGTAAATGAAAGGTATGGGGCTTTTATTTTTTTCCCCATTTCAGGGTGCCATCACTGCCATAAACCAACACAATCCTGCCCCTATACACAACTGCAGGTAGGAAATCTAGTCCATGAGAGATGAGGTGTTTTGTTTGAAAACTTCTATTAATATTCACAGCAAGTCTCTGAGGTGAATATAAGTTCTTTGAACCCCAGGTAAGTGACTTATCCCTATTTTTCATATGAGAAACAGGCCAGTAGTATGGCCAGAATGTAATGACTGAAAAAAAAATCCCATGAAATCCAAAGACTTAACAACAAATGAAGACAAACATTTCCTAGAGAACATAAGAAAAAATGAAAAGAAGGCTCAATTGTTAAATGCAAAATTGCAAGGAATTCTTCACATTTGTTGGAAAGGAAAAGAAAAAAAATCCCAGAATATGTCTCTATTACAAGCAATTTTGAAAACAGCTTAGCAGTTTCTTCAAATGTTAAACATATATTACCAAATAACCCAGCCAAACCTGGGTATTTACCAAAAGAAACAAAAGCATATGTCTACACAAGGACTTGAACATGAGTGTTCACAGCTGCTTTATTTTTAAGAGTCACAAATGTAAGCAATTCAAATGTCCAGCAACAGGTACATGAAAAGCAAACTGTGATGCATGCATATAATGGAAAGCTACCTGGCAATGAAAAAGATGAACAATTGATATGCATAACCTCATGAATGTGTAAAAAATAATTATGCTAAATAAAAAAAAACAGACAAAAAGAAGTTACAAAATGCATGAGACCATTTATATAAAATATAAACTTGGGATGCCTGGGTGGCTCAGCGGTTGGGCCGCCTGCCTTTGGCTCAGGTTGTGATCCCAGGATCCAGGATCGAGTCCCGCATCAGGCTCCCTGCTTCTCCTTCTGCCTCTGTCTCTGCCTCTCTCTTTCAGTCTGTGTCTCTCATGAATAAATAAATCTTTAAAAAAATACAAACTCATCTATCGTGGCAGAAAGCAGATCTTTTTTTTTTTTTCTTTTAGCAGATCGTTTGTTGCTGAGGGATGAGGTATGAGTTAGAAAAGGCATGAGAAAACTTTTGGGACAATTAATTATGGTGATTGTTTTATGGATATCATTAAATTGTATATTTAAGTAGATGTCACTTATTGTGTCAATTGTACCTCAATAAAGCTATTAAGAAACAGCAATGATTCTTTCCTGTGTGCCCAAGACCTTTGAGATAATTTAGAAGTTTGTAATGAACATAGACTTTCTCCATTTGAATGTTTAGTACTGGTTAGAAAGGCCCACAGATAGGAAAAATAATTTCTCCTGTTCCGGTTCTCCAAACATGTAATAATCTGATTGAATATTGGTATTGGGTTTGGGATAAATTTTATGGTTTCATTTGCAATGTTTTCTCATGAATGATGTGCTTATAGAATAAGAGATACTCTTCTTTTTCTACTACAGATATTCCTGATTTGGTCTATAGGATAGATCTGTTGGTACTTCTACTAGTTGAAAAGAGCTGGGACAAGCCTTTGACCTTACACACTTTCCATGGCAGAAGAAGTGACTTACCTGATGGGTGAGATTAAAAGTTCTGGCTCTCTCTCTGGCTGATTAGCATGGAGACAGCTATTTTCTTCTCTGTATTACTCTTTTAAATGGTAAGTACACCTTTTGTTGGACTTCTTTTTTTAAAATTTGTTTTTATTGAAGTTCGATTTGCCAACATATAGCACCCAGTGCTGCGGATCCCTGGGTGGCTCAGTGGTTTAGTGCCTGCCTTCGGCCCAGGGCATGATCCTCGAGACCCGGGATCGAGTTCCCTGTCAGGCTCCCTGCATGGAGCCTGCTTCTCCCTCTGCCTGTGTCTCTGCCTCTCTCTCTCTCTCTGTGCCTCTCATGAATAAATAAATAAAATCTTAAAAAAAAAACCCAGTGCTCATCCCATCAGGTGCCCTCCTCAGTGCCCATCACCCAGTTACCCCAACCCCCTGCCCACCTCTCCTTCCACAACCCTTTGTTCATTTCCCAGGGTTAGGAGTCTGTCATGGTTTGTCTCCCTCTCTAATTTTTCTCGTTCAGCTTCCCTCCTTTCTCTTATAATCGCTTTCACTATTTCTTATTTTCCCCATATGAGTGGAAACCATATGATGATTGTCCTTCTCCAATTGATTTACCTCACTCAGCATAATACCCTCCAGTTCTATCCACGTCGAAGCAAATGGTGGGTATTTGTCCTTTCTGATGGCTGAGTAATATTCCAGTGTGGTGTGTGTGTGTGTGTGTGTGTGTGTGTGTGTGACATCTTCTTTATCCATTCTTCTGTCGAAGGGCATCATGGCTTCTTCCACAGTTTGGCTATTGTGGACACTGCTGCTATGAACATTAAGGTGCAGGTGTCCTGGTGTTTCACTGCATCTGTATCTTTGGGATAAATACCCAGCAGTGCAATTGCTGGCTCATAGGGTAGCTCTATTTTTAATTTTTTGAGACAAGCACATGAGAAAATGCTCCGCATCACTTGCCATCAGGGAAATACAAACCAAAACCACAATGAGATACCACCTCACACCAGTGAGAATGGTGAAAATTAACAAGACAGGAAACAACAAATGTTGGAAAGGGTGTGGAGAAGGGGGAACCCTCTTGCACTGTTGGTGGGAATGTGAACTGGTGCAGCCACTCTTGTTGGGCTTCCTGTTGGGGTTTAAGGGACTGGACTCCACATCCTTCATCCACGTGACTGTGGGAGTCACCTCTGCAGACGAAATTCTCTCCTGTGCAGTAGCAAGGTCTACCTTTGAGTTGAGGTTGGAGGAGCTCACTGAAATAGAGTTTGGCCTCAGGTCTGAGTCATATTCTACAATTTAGCTAACTCTAGATTGGTAGGTGGCAGGTTTAATAAGGAAAGGAACTTACAAACGAGGTTTGTCTTGGGTGGCAGCATGACGAGTGGATCTTTGCACTTACACACCAAATCTTAAAAGTCTGTAAAGAGGCCTTAACTGGGTTCAATCACATATATTGCACACGTGTTCTCAACACCACATCATCATCTCAAGACTGTGTCCTTGGAGCGGCCTCTGGGAGCAAGAAAGGCAAATGGAACCCACATGCCAAAGATTGGGGTGGGGGCAAGGAGCCTCTGAGTGCCAGAGTCCAGCTCTTGGGTCAATGGGCAGTCACATCCTCTCAATAATTTCTCCCAACAAAAGTTGTTGAAGAGAAATCTTAACAGTTCTTATCACAAGAAAAAAAATTTGTAACTATGCATCATGATGGATGTTAACTAGACTTATTGTGGTGGACATTACACAAAATATAGAAATAGTGAAATATATATATAAATAAATATATTAATCTATATAATTAATTATATATATTAATAATAATATAATAATATATAATTATATAATTATTTATATATTAATTATAATTAATATAATTAATATTATATATTAAATAAATATAAATATATATATATAACTAAACTAATACCATGTTATATGTCAACTTTATCTCAAAAAAAGAAAAGAAGAAAGGTAATTTTTAGACGGAATTTGTAAAAAGTAAAGGAAAATACAAGCTGAAGTTTTTGTCATATTAGTAAATTAAACAATTTCTTCCCCTCAGTTAGCATTTTGGTATGACAAGTATAAAAAGTATTTTTTTAAAGATTTTATTTATTCGTTCATGAGAGACACAGAGAGAGGCAGAGACACAGGCAGAGGAAGAAGCAGACTCCTCACAGGGAACCTGATGTGGGACTTGATCCCGGAACTCCAGGATCATGCCCTGAGCTGAAGGCAGATGCTCAACTGCTGAGCCACCCAGGCATCCCAACAATTATAAAAAGTATTACACTTTTAAATCAACAGATTCAAGGAAGAGATTTTTTTAATGCTCGTTTTTTTAAAAAAAGATTTTATATTTATTTATTAGCGAGAAAGAGAGAAACAGGTTCCATGCAGGGAGCCTGATGTGGGACTCGATCCTGGGTCTCCAGGATCACACTCTGGGTGGAAGGTGGCGCTAAACCACTAAGCCACCAGGGCTTCCCTCAAGGAAGAGACTAATCACCCTTTTAAGCTGGGAATGTCAATGCTACTTGATAGTATGCTACATAATTTTGATACGTAAATGTATTTTTTGTCATTAACTTCCTAAATTGAGAATGATTTAGAAGAAGACATTGAAGGTGTAGGGGTAGCATTGTCATATAATATTTAAATGGGTAAACTATATATCAGATTATTTTTCCTGAATTCTTTATGATTTTGGTTCTCTAAAACGAAAAACCTGAGGTCCAAAAATAAAAAGGAAATATTTAAAGCTATTCAGAAATCCCTTTTCCTTTGTTGCACCTCTGCATTATTTTCTGAACTTGTCATGGCTGAGAAAAGTTGGAGAATTTTTTGCACAGGTAGAGCAAGAGAACAGACTGGCTTCATGCACTGTATTCCTTTGGGTCTGAAGTCAAAGAGCATACCTTTGACACCTGCCACTCTTTCACAGGCCCTCTGAAATGTGATCTGAGAAACATCAGACTCCACTGGATACTACTTGTGAGATTCTGCTTTTGCTGCTTATTGCCTAACCATCAAGTAGTAGTGATGGTAGTAGTTATAGCAACAACAAGTACCTTTTCTGTAGTGCTTACCAGATGCCAGGCATAGTCTGTGCTTTACATGCATTATTTCATTTAATTCTTATATCACATCAATGGAAATGCTAGAACAAATCTTAATTCATCAGAGATCTTCATGCTACATGACACAACTTAGAAAGTTTTGTGATTACTCCAAGTTTCCAGAGGATAGTTTGTATATTGATTCTTTTTCCTTTTAAACGTGGCTTTGAAGGCTAGTCCAAACTATGAGCTGTGTGTTCAGGGCCAATGAACATGAAAAAGACAGAGAATCAATCCTTAGTGGCAAATAAGAACTAACTGTCAAGATAGGGGATCAAAGTACAGAGAAGACAGATGTGATGGCCCCGTGGAATGATATACTCACAGCTCATAATTTTTTCATCTCATGATACTCTCAGCTGAAGGACTTAGAGTCTCGGGTATTCTACCCAAATGGGACAGGTTTGTGAATGGTTTCTACCATGCTGCAGTGCACTTGTCTTCTCTCATCATCTGCCACTGAGCCCAGAATTGCCAAAAGAGACCTCATCTCTCCCCAGCACCATTGATTGTCCCTCCTTCTTTCTATTTCTCCTCCCTTCTTCCATCTCCTTGAGTCCCTTTGAACTACCTTTATTTTTAAACCAGCGCATCATTGAATGCCTTTTATTTTTGTAAAGGGATTTGAGAAGATCTCTTCAGGTGCAGTGGAGAAAGGCTCCAAATTCTTAGGTTGGACAGGAAGTGCCATCAAAATGGTTTAGAACCCAATCATTTATGCCTCATTTACTTTCAGCTCATGCTGCACTAGTCTTCTAGTAATATTGCCGTCCTAGAGAAAAGAGCTCTGAGAATTGATTGGACTATCTCAAAAACAATAGAGTTGGATTAACAGAACCTTCATGAGGAAAATGAGGATAGAGTAACATGTCAAAGATAGAGAAAGCTGGAGCTAGCCAAGATTTGAAGTTAGCTGTGTCTGAGTTCAGAACTACATACTCTAAACACTACTCTATAGGGCATTCCAGCTAAGAAAGAGTTTGCTGATTATCAGCCCCAAGTAAGTCGGTATACATAACTGCATTGTTTCTCATAGAGCTTTACGTTTTTGTAAGAGATGTTCATTACGATGTTTTTGGACCTTCTCTTTTTGGAGTGGTTCCCAAGGTCAAAGGCCTTCTACTCCTCTACATACTTGAATCATTTCAGGTGTATCTGATAATCCAAGAGTCGTACACTTTTAATTCTTAGTATAACCTATGTGTTACTGCTGATAATTCCACCTGCCACTGGTACCCAGCTTCTGGCCTCAACTAAGGCCAACCTCACAGCACTACTTGTTATTTATTTCCCCAATACCAAGTCCTCTCCACAAACGTAGGTTTTATTAAAGATTTTGTAAGAGAGGCAGAGGAAATACTTTACATGGCATGGTAGCTTTTCACTCAAAAATTCTTAGATATCTTCTAATTCTTCTTGTACTTGCAGTCACAGGATTTCTTCTCTCTTCTCCATCCATCTGCCTGCAGGCTTCTCATCATCTCTTCTTAGTTCTTATGCAGAGCAATTTAATTCTCTCTCTGCTCCCATATTCAAGTTTATATACCTTCACAAAACTACTGATGATATTATCAAAGGTATTGTTTCTGAATACAAAGATTTTTGTTTGAACGAAGTGAGTAAATGACTCTTCATCAATGAATAACCAACCATTTTAAAGACACTGGACTATTGTAAATACTTAATGCTGAAGGAAGCAGGGTAATACTGGCCAGTTAAAACCCATCTTGGTCAGAAGGATAGAAGAGATGGTCAAGCTTCTCAGAGAGTCACTCCTGAAATCCTTAGAAAGAGCATGTCTTCTTCTGATCTCATGGGAGCATTTGTATCTGGAGAGGCTTCTTCATATACAAATTGAGAAAGTTGGGGAAGATCTTTGACAGACCATTCGTCTTCATGAGGCCACAATAAGGAGCTATCATTCACATGTCCTATTAGAGACCTGGTGGGAGGGTCAAGAACTTCCCAGGAGAGACCTCAAACTTGACCCAGATTTTGGTGTAAAAGCCAGTATTGTATTTGCTCCTGAAATTGTTTTTAAGCAGTTAAGACTTTATGTCCAGCGAGAACCTATAATAGTGGGAAATATCAGGAAGGGAGACAGAACATGAGAGACTCCTAACTCTGGGAATTGAACTAGGGGTGGTGGAGGGGGAGGTGGGTGGGGGGTGGGGGTGACTGGGTGACGGGTACTGAGGGGGGCACTTGATGGGATGAGCACTGTGTGTTGTTCTGTATGTTGGTAAATTGAACACCAATAAAAATAAATTTATAAAAAAAAAGGACCTATAATACATGGTAAGACAACGATAATGTGGACCATAGTTAAAGAACTCCATCCATGTAAGCACTTATGCTAATATCTTTTTCTTTTATCAGCCTGTCCCCTGCCATGCTGATGTGGAGAAAGATGGGATTCCTTTCATGAGGCTTTGCACAAAACCGAGGAGAGGACAGCAAGCTTCCTAGCACATCACCGTCCCTGCCATAATCTTTGCTAGCTTTCCAGTACCACAACCACCTTTCTCTTTAGCTGGAGTGAATTATAGAAGAGGCTGAGTCCTATGACTGTGAGGCTTAAAGACTTGGTATTTCTTATCAAGTAGCAACTACAATGTGGGAATGTATTGGCTTCTAGCCACTTTATGTCCAAACACAATCATTTCTTTCTGCCAACCACTGACGATCCTGGTGTTGAGATATGAACAATAATTAGCTTTCTTTCCTCTGACCCAGGATAAGATCCTAAAAGTCTACATTTCTCAAAAACTCCTGCATCTAATATTATGCAAATTAAAGTTTGATAATCATAATGATAGAAAAATTATAGATGAAACCTAACATAGGAGAATATATTGGGAAGGGTGAAGGAATAGTACTAGTATGTTAGCCAAGGATGGTTTGGCAGGCTGGGATGAGAATTAAGAAAGTTAGTGAGGCAACTTTTGGTAGTTCCTCCTGCCCTTTCCTACCCCTCATCCCCTCCCCTTCAACCTTAGTTCTTTTTTAAAATTTTAGTTAGTGAACCTTCAGTGCAATATTGGTTTCTGGAGAAGAACTTAGAGATTCATCACTTACATACAACACTCAGTGCCCATCATATCAAGTGCCCTCTTTAATACCCATAATGCATCTAGCCCATCCCCCACTCACATTCCTCCATCAACCCTTAGTTTGTTCTCTATAGGTAAGAGTCTTTTATGGCTTGTTTCTCTTTCTCCTTTTTTTCTTTCCACCTTCCCCATATGTTCATCTGTTTTGTTCCACATATGGGTGAAATCATATGGTATTTGTCTTTCTCTGACTTATTTCACTTAGCATAATACACTCTAGCTTCATGCACATCATTGCAAATGGCAAGATTTCATTCCTTTTGATGGCTGTGTATATATATATATATATAATCAGTCAGTGGACATTTGAGCTCTCTGTAGTTTGGCTATTGTTGATAATGCTGCTATAAACATTGGGGTGCATGTAACCATTTGAATCTGTATTTTTTAATCCTTTGAGTAGATACCTAGTAGTGCAATTGCTGGATGGTAGGGTAGTTCTATTTTTAACTTTTTGAGGAACCCCACACTGTTCTCCAGAGTGGCTGTACCAGTTTGCATCCCCACCAACAGTGCAAGAGCATTCCCCTTTCTCCACATCCTTGCCAACACCAGTTGTTTCTTGTATTGTTAATTTTAGCCATTTTGACAGGTAAGAAGTGGTATCTCATTGTGATTTTGATTTGTATTTCCCTGATGATGAGTGATGTTGGGCATCTTTTCATCTGTCTGTTAGACATCTGAATGTCTTCTTTGTAGTCTATTCATGTCTTCGGCCCATTTCTTAACTGGATTATTTGGGTTTTGAGTGTTGAGTTTGTTAAGTTCTTTGTAGATTTTGGATACTCATCCTTTCATCAGATATGTCATTATGTCATTTGCAAATATCTTCTACCATTCCAGAGGTTGCCTTTTAGTTTTGCTGATTGTTCTTTGCTGTGCAGAAGCTTTTTATCTTGATGAAGTTCCAATAGCTCATTTTCACTTTTGTTTTCCTTGTCTCTGGCAATGTGTCTAATAAGAAGTTGCTGCCATCAAGGTCAAAGAGGTTTCTGCCTGCATCCTCCTCTAGGATTTTGGTGGTTCCCTGTCTCACATTCAGGCCTTTCATCTATTTTGAATTTATTTTTGTGTATAGTGTAAGAAAGTGGTTCAGTTTCATTCCTCTCTATGTTGCTGTCCAGTTTACCCAACATCATTTGTTGAAGATATTGTCTTTTTTCTATTGGATATTCTATCCTGTTTTGTTGAAGATTAGTTGACCATATAGTTGTGGGTCCATTTTGGGGTTCTTTTTTCTGTTCCATTGATCTATGTGTTCATTTTTGTACTAGTACCATACTGTGTTGATGACTACAGCTTTGTAATATAGCTTGAAATCTGGAATCATAATGCCTCCAGTTTCATCTTTCTTTCTTTCTTTCTTTCTTTCTTTCTTTCTTTCTTTCTTTCTTTCTTCTTTCTTTCTTTCTTTCTTTCTTTCTTTCTTTCTTTCTTTCTTTCTTTCTTTCTTCTTTCTTTCTTTTTGATAGTCACACGCAGAGAGAGAGAGAGAGGCAGAGACTCACGCAGAGAGAGAAGCAGGCTCCATGCACCGGGAGCCCGATGTGGGATTCGATCCCGGGTCTCCAGGATCGCGCCCTGGGCCAAAGGCAGGCGCTAAACCGCTGCGCCACCCAGGGATCCCTAGTTTTGTTTTTCTTTTTCTGAATTGTTTTAGCTTTTTGGGATCTTTTGTGGTTCCACACAAATTTTAGAATTGTTTGTTCTAGCTCTGTGAAAAACGCTGTTGGTATTTTGTCTTTGGGGGGTGTTGGTTTTGTTTTTAAGATTTTTAAAATTTACTAGAGAGAGAGTGAGTGAGCATGAGGGGGGAGAAGGGTCAGAGAGAGAAGGAAAAGCAAACTTCCTGCTCAGCAGGGAGCCTAACATGGGGTTCCATCCCAAGATCCTGAGATCATGACCTGAGCTGAAGGCAGACACTCAACCAGCTGAGCCATCCAGGTGCCCCAGATGCTGGTATTTTGATAGGGATTGCACTCAATGTGTAAATGGCTTTGGGTAGTATAGTCATTTTAACAGTGTTTGTTCTTCCAATCAATGAACATGGAACATTTTTCCATCTCTTTATGTCCTCTTCAATTTCTTTCATAAGTGTCCTACAGTTTTTAGAATACAGATCTTTTATCTCTTTGGTTGGATCTATTCCTAGGTATCTTATTGTTTTTGTTGTAGTTACAAATGGGATCAATTCCTTGATTTATTTTTCTGCTGCTTTGTTATTGGTGTTAAGAAATGCAACAGAGTTCTGCATATTGATTTTATATCCTGTGACTTCACTGAAATTCAATCTTAGTTCTTGATTGATATACATTTGGCTGGCTACAAATCAGTTCTGTATTGTCCCACCAGCTCCCTCTTTTCCCCAGACCTGAGGCTGCTGAGGTAAGAGGAGCAGTGATGACACTTTTGCATTAACATCTGTCCATTTGTCTCCAGACACAGTCTGAGTGGCCTCATTTAAGTAGATGCTATACACTTGTGGCTTCCTAATTATCTCTTGCAAACTGTGTGTAGTCTTTGCAGCTGTTTCCGGAGTCTCGGGGGCCTCCACCAGGCCCTTACAAGTTCTCTGCCCATCTGTCAGCTTTTCCATCCTCACTCTTGATACTGGGACTCAGCTGCAGCCAGCACATAGAGGTCAGGGCTCCAGCTGACCTTTTCCTGCTCTGTAGGCATAGCCAGAAATGGGGAACAATGTCTTGAGCATGTTTCTGCCTGGTTTGGCAAAGACTCACTGAAACTCCCCACCTAAGTATCCTGAGACTTTGTCCCTGGAAGAAGAGATGGGACAGCAAAGATAGCTGAAGACCTAAAAACTTGAGCCTGAGACAGAACTTTAAGTGCTGACTATGGTGTGCCTCCCTGGATCAGAGCCAAGAAAGCTCAGAGCAGGGTTGGTAGCTATGCGAAAGGAGGACCTTAACATCTGTTCCAAGGCTTTCTCTTGTCTTGACTTTGTATCACCTTTCAAGCTGAAATAGGGGATAGTTTTTATCTTGAGATAGACTCTGCACGGGCAGTCTATTGGAGCACATTCTGCACTGACTGGCCTCCCCTATTGGGGTGTTTTCCCCACAAGGGAGAAGAGAAGCACGTGATAACCCTTTAGGAAACAGAGTCAGGCTCCTTGAGCATAATCATTACTAAGATCTTACACCCAAAAAGAAGTTTCTCTTATCCCTAATAATAGGAATCATGAAAGACTGACGGATGTAGGGAGAGGGGAAGGAGGATAGTAATCCAGTGACCCTAGCTTCTCAGTAACTAGAGGAATGAGAAGTGTTAGAATGTCTTTCACTATCAGGAGAGCAGGGCCATGTTATCAGACATGTGTTCATCTAAATCTTGAGTTGGGTTTCTTAGAACAGAGTCTACAAGGGACTGCAGGTTATGGAATTTATTGAGGGGGTGCTCTTTAGGAAAAACCTGAAAGTGAGCAAGGGAGTCAGGATAGGAAAGGAGAAATTGCTGAAGAATGATAAAGTCTCAGCCCGGCCCATGGGTATATGGAAAGGAATACCCCCTTTGCCCCAGCCTTGACTTCACTCTGCCATCCAACAACATTCAGCAACACAAGCTTTGCTGAGTGCTGGAGATGGAGCAACATTTTTCTGTCTTGAAGAGCTCACAGTGGTCATCAATGAGTATAAGCAAGCAAGGACCTATGCTCTTGCTTTTTGCTATCACTGGATTTCTATGCCTTGTACTGGGAAGTGAGTTGTACTGATTCTAGTGAATGGGCACACCAGTTTACAAACACATTTCATTTTCCAAAGATAAACTCAAAATGGATGAAAGATCTTAATGTGAGACAAGATTCCATCAAAATCCTAGAGGAGAACAGAGGCAACACCCTTTTTGAACTTGGCCACAGTAACTTCTTGCAAGATTCATTCATGAAGGCAAGAGAAACAAAAGCAAAAATGAACTATTGGGACTTCATCAAGATAAAAAGCTTTTGCACAGCAAAGGATACAGTCAACAAAACTAAAAGACAACCTACAGAATGGGAGAAGATATTTGCAAATGACATATCAGATAAAAGGCTAGTTTCCAAGATCTATAAGAACTTATTAAACTCAACAGCAAAGAAACAAACAATCCAATCATGAAATGGGCAAAAGACATGAACAGAAATCTAATGGTTCTAAAATAATCTTCCTTCCAAATTTTGTTCTAGGCTACAATAATGGGTTATTGTTTCTATTTTAAAAAGCTGCAAAAACATACTTTCCTTTTAAAAATCCACTTATATTTGCAAGAGAGTTTCTTATAATTTGGTACTCTAAAATGATTGACATATTGAGCTTTTTCCATTTCTTTCTCTTTTTTTTTTTTGAGCTTTTTCCATTTCTAACTAAAAATTAACTTCTCAATTAAAATGATCAGTGGGTATATGCAATGATTTGTGACAAGTGGATAAAATTAATTTTATTCTAAAATTAAAGTAAAAATCTTTCAATAGTGTCATATATTTGTTTATTGTGTATATTTTTGCACACATAAAAAGGTATATTATAATTAATGAACAAAGGAAGCCTATGGATGATGAAAAAGAGAACTAGTAACTTAAAACTATTGTTTGGAGTATTCAATTAGCTCTTAATAAAGAGTTGTTCTCTGTATTTTGTGTAATCGGTCCAAAACCAGATGTTCCTTTTCTCCCCCCAAAACCCTCATTTGAGGGCTGGATAATTTTGTGTCTTTGTGCTGACTTTTGCCGTGCTCTTAAATTACTTTATAAATAAATATTGAAAATTCCTTGCCTTTAAGATGTTAAAGCTTCTAAGTTACCTTCTGCTGTGTCTATTTGAAACTGTTTTGTTACTGCTCCCCTTAATAAGGAACCCAAGCAACCAGCTTTTCTTATTCTTAGAATCCTATCGTGTTCCTATCCTAATGAAGAGGTCAATCTCCTGTAACAATTTTTTTTTTCTGAAGACAATGCAACTTTAATACCTTTAGAAACATCTTTTGTACATGTGTCTTCTCAGAGTGCAACAACTTTATTTTTTTTTAAATGTTGTGTCCACTTAACAGGATAAATTGGAAGCCCTAGAGATTTGTAAGGCTCTCTGCAGCCACAGTATGTTCTTACCTTCAGGGTGATAATCTGGCCTGATTGAGCTGCTTAAAAAAAACAACAACAACAACAACAAAAACACACACCCCTACCCAAAAGAGGATGGTGGACTCTTTTAAAAGATAAAATATATTTATGTAACTATAGTATTACACATATTAATATCAACAATAAATTAAATCATTAATAATAAAAATCTTCATGCATTGAAGGATTGTACCATCTTCCATTTTTAAATCTTGTTTGTCAATGCAACAAGTTAAACAGAACTATTATGTTGTATCATCAATAGCTGGTCTCTCTGTTCTCTTCTCACTTTGCCTGAGGGCCCGCTATAAGCTATAGACTAGAAACTTGTTCTTCTGAAATAACAACAAAGAAGGACAGCCTCAGAACATTGTAGGAAAGACTGCACCAGGCAGTCTAATATTGATACTGTAAGGAGTATGTTCAGGCTCAAGCCATCTAGAAGGAATGAACCCCCCCTCTCCATAAATAACCCATACGGGGGATCCCTGGGTGGCGCAGTGGTTTGGCGCTTGCCTTTGGCCCCGGGCACGATCCTGGAGACCCGGGATCGAATCCCACATCGGGCTCCCGGTGCATGGAGCCTGTTTCTCCCTCTGCCTATGTCTCTGCCTCTCTCTCTGTCTCTCTGTGACTATCATAAATAAATAAAAATTAAAAAAAAAATTAAAAAAAAATAACCCATACGGTTGCACCAAGCACATTGGTTGAAAATCAGTTGCACATTTATCACCCATCTCCCCTCCCCCCACAATTTAGATTCAAACATCACGGTATGAGACACTGTATCTATCTGTGACAAGGTCCTTGGCTCTTTAGTCTTCAGCCTTTTTTTTTTTTTTTTTTAAGATTTTACTTATTTATTCATGAGAGACACAGGGAGAGAGACAGAGAGAGAGAGAGAGAGAGAGAGAGACAGAGACAGGCAGAGGGAGAAGCAGGCTCCACGCAAGGAGCCCGATGCGGGACTCGATCCCGGGACTCCAAGACCACGCCCTGGACCATGCAGCTACCCCGGCCTTTTTTTAATATGGAGCATGAACTCACGACCCCGGGATTAAGACCTGAGCTGAGATCATGAGTCCCATGCTCAAGTAACAGAGCTATACAGGCGCCGCTGGTCTTCAGTCTCTTTTATTTCCTAAAGCACTCATTCACTTAGAGGAAGTAAATTGAATCACCTATAAAGTCTGACCTTTTTAGGATGTAGGCTTCTTAATGTTTTGCTGACCTTTGAGTGGAAATTTTTTATCACTGGATAGTAACTGTTTAGGTTCAGCACAAATATACCCAGGCTTTATGCCAATAAACCAATGCTGATTTGCATGCCTACCCAGTTTGATCTTTTTATTATTTTAGTAACTGTAATGTCTCATAAAAATAATTTACTGATAACTTCTACTTTTAACATTCAAAGAGCTTTTATAGGTACAAGTGTCTACAAGTGTCTTTTCACTGATATAAAACTTCTTTTATTCAAGATTAAATATAAAACTTTAATTAAAATACTCAAAGCAATAAAGTCAAATTCTAATCCCTTTATGTAGTCGATGAAATGGAATTGAAAGAGAGAGGAATAGTGGATTTTTAAAAAATGATATCCAATATAGTTTTTAATTTCATTATCTGACAAAAATAAGTTATCTGAGATACGTTTCTTCTTTATATGAGGCAGAGTTTTCCAATGAAGTTGTTATTCACTCAGTCAACAGTAAAATAATCAGCTCCAGGGAATTTTGCATCTATGAAATAAATGTCTGGCCTGCTTAGACTCATACCATCTCTTTATAGGCCACTTCCATGTAATTTTATTTTATGTAGGTGTATCTCATCTCAGCATTCATTATGGAAACAGAGACAATTCTCTAATTTTAGTGAATGCAAATACGCCAGCAGCAAGCAGCCGTGCCATGTAGAACTTTCATCATTTGTTCTATGGTATATTAATGCTCACCATCCACACCCCCAATTTCCTTCTCCACCTCCATACAAAGTTGCTTGACCGAAGCTCCCATGAAAAGTGTTGAAGTTTCTTTGATCCTACACACACACACACACACACACACGTAAGGGAGAAGTTCTCTCCACCACCACAATTATGCTATTATACATCTTGTGCACTGTGAATAATAAATCCAACTATTCTCAATGTCTCTTCTTGCACAAAGTTGCCAAGTCTCTCCTTTCCAAGATACATAAGACTTTTAAAAATTTACGTGTAGCTATTAAAATGACTAGTAATAGGAGAACCATCTCTTAAAGATTGGAAGAATAGTCTTTGAAAAAAATGACTTGGTATGGATGATAAAACTTTAAAAAACTGTCATGCTTTATGAAACAGAGGAGGAAAGCTAGCACGAAGTGAAAGTCACTGTGCCTTCTTCTTGAACACATATTAGAATATTTTTTAAAAAGATTTTATTTATTTATTTATTTATTTATTTATTTATTTATTTATTTATGAGCAACAGAGAGAGAGAGAGAGAGAGAGAGAGAGGCAGAGACATAGGTAGAGGGAGAAGCAGGCTCCCTATAGGGAGCCCGATGCAGGACTTAATCCCAGGACCCCTGGATCACAAACTGAGCTGAAGGCAGATGCTCAACCACTGAACCACCGAGGCACCTCCACATATTATTTTGCCACATTATACTCATTAAATAACTATTTGTTGGGCAGCCCTGGTGGCTCAGCAGTTTAGCGCCGCCTTCAGTCCAAGGCCTGATCCTGGAGACCCGGGATCGAGTCCCTTGTCGGGCTCCCTGCATGGAGCCTGCTTCTCCCTCTGCCTGTGTCTCTGCCTCTGTCTCTCTCTCTGTGTCTCTCGTGAATAAATAAATAAAATCTTTTAAAAAATAACTATTTGTCATTTTAATAGTTGAAGAAAAAGATTTCTGAACTGAAAATAACACCAGGATATGCACATCAACACCAAACACATTCTGGGTAAATTTTATATTTAAAGAATGAAAGGTAGGTAGGTAGATAGGTAGATAGGCAAATAGATGAGAGAGGAAGAAGGCAGAGCTTTCTATCAGCATTGAATAAAGTGGAAAAAAATTGGAATGGAAATCAAACTGGGCTCTAGTTTCCCTGGAAATACTAAACCCCAAAGGACAATCAGGAAGCCTCTATAGACTTTAAGAAAAAGCGGTAGCATAACGCCTCATACCCTGTGCAAAAATTTTCCTGCCAGGCTTTTTTTTTTTTTTTTTTTTTGAGGTTTATTTGTTGAGGCACCTGGGTGGCTCTGTGGTTGAGCATCTGCCTTCAGATATGATTCCGGAATCCTGGGATCAAGTCCTGCATCAGGCTCCTCGCAGGGAGCCTGCTTCTCCCTCTGCTTATGTCTCTGCCTCTCTTTGGGTCTCTCATAAATAAATAAATAAATAAATAAATAAATAAATAAATAAATAAAATTTTTAAAAAAAAGATTTATTTGAGAGAGAGAGAGCATACACATGCTCAAGTGGGGGGAGGGGCAGAGGAAGAGGGAGAGAGAGAGGATCCTCAAGCAGACTCCCTGCTGAGCACAGAGCCCAAGGTAGAGCTCAATATCACCATCCTGAGATCATGACCTGAGCCAAAATCCAGAGTCAGTGCTTAAACAACTGAGCCACTCAGGTGCCCCACCTGTCAAACTTTTATGCTTAAGAGCAACAGAAAAATTTCAAGCATTTTATTCTTACAATTCTTTTTGAAATATTACATACATATATCAATAGTCTTCAATATAAGATACATTTACCTTAGGAGTATAAAAGATTTTCCAGGGAGATAAATGGGCACAGATGGTGTCATGAAAATCAATTTCTGCATCCTGAATATATGCACTATTTATTGCTTAGAACTAGTTTGCTTGGGTTCTTCTTTCCAAACTGCTATTTAATGACCACCCTTATTCTGCTTGACAAAATAAAGGTCCATCTCTTACCCACCCAGAAAATTACTATTGTCCATGATTCCCCTTGGTGTAGATCTTTCTGGTACAATTCAGAATAGTATTAAGATTGAAGAAGTGACTCTAAAGACAGTAAAAACATGGATCAGTGAGGTAGCATCTGTTGTCTTTAGCAGAGTCTGCTTCAGATTCTCTCTCCCTCTCCCTCTGCCCTGCCTACTCATTTTTTCTCTCAAATAGATAAATAAATCTTTTCCAAAAAATTGGTAAATCTCTAGCTAGATTTACCAAGAAAAAAAAAATAAAGTTACAAATTAACAACAGAAGGGATAAAAGAGGGGTCACTGCTACAGATCCTACAAGACACTACAAAGATACTTAATTCATCTGTGATAAAGATATTAAGATAATGGAACTAAACAGATAACAGCATATTACAAAAGATAAAAAGGGAATAAGGGAATATTCTAAAAACACTATGTGCATCACTTTGATGACCTAAATGAAATGGATCAATTCGTTGAAGGACACAAACTATCAAAATTCATTCAAGAAAAAAATGCAGATAACTGAATATTGTTGAATTTATTGCAGAAATTGGATTCATGGTTGATATCATTGTTTTTAAAACAATAAAAAAGACTCCAGGCCCAGGAGATTTCAAAATTCTGTAGAACATTTAAGGCAGAAATAATTCTAGTTCTACACAATCATTTAAGAAAATGGAAGAAAAAGAAACTTCTCAAAAACATAAGAAAGAAACCTGCAGACCAATAACCCTCATGAATATTGATACAACCCCCCTCCAAATGTTAGCAAATCAAATTCAGCTATATAAGGGTAATACATCACAGCTCAGTGAAGTTTATCATGGAAATGCAAGATTGGTTCAATATTCTAAGAATCAGTACAATTTATAATCATAATACACATATGCACATAACACACAATACACATAATACACAATAAAATCATAACAGACTCAAGAAGAAAAGTCATATGATAATCTCCATAGATGCAGAAAACAAATTTGATGCTTCCATCCCAACATATCTAGCTGTGGCCTCAGGTCCATGTACATCTCAGAGCAGAAATATCCTGTCAGCAGGTCAATACTTACATGGCCAGAGAGGAGCTGTGCTTACGTGTTCTAAGAAATAAGGACTACACGGGTATAAAGATATCCCCTGGACAGTAATCTTTCCAAATCAAGCTCTTTGAGCCCGCTGTCGTAGGTGGAGAAGTGGGAAGGGGGGGAAGGTAAGAAGGTGGTGCCCCTTTCAACAAAACATTTTTGTCTGTCATCAGCATTTTACAAAGATCTGAATTTTAGGAGAAATGGACAAGAGAGGAGATTGAAATAGCTCAGGAGCCTTCAAACCTCTTTTGATAATGTTTTAATGGGATTTGTGAGTCTCACTTTGTAGCTGTAATAAAAGTCCTTCTGCCGAGAACTTGAACAGCACTTTCGCAGACTTCCTCTTTTATTATGAGACACTAGAAGGCAATGATTTTTCTTGGTGAAATTCCCTCTCTTCTCTATGGAATGTTTCCCCTTGTAGCCTCAGGACTATGTGATATCAATTTGACCTTTGAGACAATAGCAGTAGAACGTCTTCTAGTAATATGTGGAGCAGAGTTTGTTGGTGGATCAGTTCCCATAATAATAAGGGCTTGAAACTAATTGTAGCCCTACTTTACATTCATTTGCTCATTGTTTACCATAAAATTCAATGTTCTCATCATGTCTCACAAGGCTCTACAACTTGAGTCCCTTCCCCTGTGACTTTGTTCTCCAAGTTTTTTTTTTTTTAAGATTTATTTATTTATGATAGAGAGAGAGAGAGAGAGAGCGAGAGGCAGAGACACAGGAGGAGGGAGAAGCAGGCTCCATGCAGGGAGCCCAACGTGGACTCGATCCCGGGACTCCAGGATCACGCCCCGGGCAGAAGGCAGGGGCCAAACCACTGAGCCACCCAGGGATTCCCTGTTCTCTAAGTTTCAATCACTATTTCTTAAAGCCTTCCTAAAATTTGCCTTCAGGCATGCTGTTCCCTTTGTGAGAGATTCTTTCCTTCATTCTCCACCTGTTTAACACTTACTCATATTTCAAGGTCAACCAAAAGGTCTTCCTCAGGGATACCTGCCTTAAAGACACCCCTCCCCTAGGAACTGTTCTCTCCTACACTTTCTCTTAGCGCTCTCACTATTTCTTCATTGCACTTAGCATGATTTGCAGTTCTATCTCCATTTGTGATCTTGTGTTTGGCACTTCTCCCACCAAGTTGTAAATTCCATGCAGGCAAGAGCAATGTTCACTTTATTTTTTTTTCCAGGAAAATTTAACAGGTTTATTTATAATTGTTATAAAGTTGAGCTTGTTCACTGAAATATTTTGACTTGCATTAATGCTTTATGTCCCCACATTTATGTTTTTTTAAAGAGTTTTATTTATTCATTCATGAGAGACACACACAGAGAGAGAGAGAGAGAGGTGGAGACACAGGCAGAGGGAGAAGCAGGCTCCATGCAGGGAGCCCAACGTGGGACTGGATCCCCAGTCTCCAGGACCACGCCCTGGGCAGAAGGCAGGCGCTAAACCGCTGAGCCACCCAGGAATCCCTTCCCACATTTATATTAAAAAATCACACAGGACGCCTGGATGGCTCAGTGGTTGAGCATCTGCCTTTGGCCTGGGTCGTGATCCCAGGGTCCTGGGATCGGTCCCGCATCCGGCTCCCTGCGTGGAGCCTGCTTCTCCTTCTGCCTGTGTCTCTGCCTCTCTCTCTGTCTCTCATGAGTAAATAAAATCTTAAAAAAAAAAAAAAATCACACACAAATTAAATTGGGAAAACTGCCAATACCCGATTTCTGTCCCCTATTTTTCCACTTGCAATCATATGCTTAGGTACCTTTGACCCAATTTTTGGAAGGGGGGGGGTATCTAATATTCAGAACTACCAATAACAGGAAAAAGAGATTTTTTTTTTAAGAATGAAATGTTTTCCATTATAGTGGATTTTTAAGCACATTCTCCACTTATGCAGCATGCTAGCCCAATGTCTTTTGGCATAATTGTGACAAATTTGGCCTGGATAGCACACAGGTTGGTGTCAGCAAAAAGGTCCACTAGATAGGGCTCTCTTGCCTCCTGCAAAGCACCTATAGCTGCACTCTGAAGTACAGATCTATTTTGTTGAAGTCCTGAGCAGCAATTTTTTTGCACCCGACATTGGAAAGGAAGTCTGTGAATCAGCAGTTCAGCTGGTTTCTGATAAGGTCTAATTTCACGGAGTGCCACAGTACCACGTCTCTAACCACGAAGTTTCTTCACCCTTCCAGTGGAGGGCGCACTTTTGCTAGCGGCATTTGTAGTCGCTTGCCTCCTCCGGCTTTTTTTTTTTTTTAATTTTTATTTATTTATGATAGTCACACACACAGAGAGAGAGAGAGAGGCAGAGACATAGGCAGAGGGAGAAGCAGGCTCCATGCACTGGGAGCCCGACGTGGGATTCGATCCCGGGTCTCCAGGATCGCGCCCTGGGCCAAAGGCAGGCGCTAAACTGCTCCGCCACCCAGGGATCCTCCTCCTTCGGCTTTAACGCCGGTGTACAGGTGGGCGGGCGGCCTTGTAAGAGCCATGGTGTAGAGACCTCCTTTCTTACCCTCTCTTCTCCTCTCTCTGGAGCGTGGTGAGCTAGAGGCAGTGCTGGTGTTAGTGAGTGAGGGCAGCACGGGAGTGGCTGTGAACACCACAATACACCATTGTGTCTCCAGTGCATAAACAATTCCTACCACATAGTAAGTGCTCAATAAATTCTTATTGAATAACTGTTGAATGGACTTCCACTAACCTGAACTTTAATATTTGAACCAAGGTGAATACTCCAGATTTAAGCCCCAGCAAAATATGTCATTGTAATTAACTTTTAACAGCATAGCATACCTATTAAATTCACATGCGCTATTTAGGATGCTAACAAAATTATTGTAGCCTAAAAGAAGAAGGCACAATTTTGAATACGTAGTTAGATTAGAGTGTCCGAGGCTCAAGCAGCCTCGCCACCTGTTCCATCTGGCATCACCACCATGGGTTGCTACCACATGTAGTTTAGAAAAAAATTAGTTTTGCAACAATTTCCAGTATTTTTTCACTTTTCTATGTTTCCCAATCATTCCTTAGTAAATACATAAGCAAAGGGAAGCAGTTAATAATATTTTTTCTAGTAGTCTCCCACTCTGTGCCTGACTCAGTGATAACAATCAGCATAGGGAATCCAAGAAGCCTGTGTGACACAGACCATCTCAGCTGCTAAAAATAGGATGATATATTTGTTTCATTTGTTATCTTCTAATTTTTCACCATTTGAAATCGCACCCCAAAGTTGGGACAATGAGGTTGAAATACCCTGTTTATCTTTGCCCTGGCAGCTCAGCCACACATCTGTACCTTTCACTTGTTAGTTGCTAGACAACAATGGTGTCTAGCTACAGTGTGACCATGATAAGGAAATTAATAATGTTGACCATTTTGCTCCTAGCCTAATGGTTTGTTTAATTAATTGGTTGCCAGGCACAGCAAATACTATTTCAATGTCCTAAGTCATCCATAATGAGGACAGCAACTCTAATAGACTCAGGATCCAAGAGCTAAATGAGACTTTATTTGAAATCAGCCCAACTACAATGATAGCAGTATAACTTCAACGAGAAGACATATGGTTTGATAAATACTTTCAGGACAATGACTCATAATGTGAAATTGGAATGGCTCCAGGAAATCTCAGATTCAGATTATTTTAGCTAAAATGTGTAGAAGAATGTTTGCCTTCTTTTAAGAAACCAGGTCTGATGAGTATTTCCAGTGCCCGAGGCATACTCCTGACCAATAAAATGTAAAGGGGCAGGGATGTGGATTAAGTTCCTTTGCATCCTTCGTGAGGCAACAGGAGGGGGCTGTTGGCATGGCACCTCAAATGAAAGAAAAATCATAGAAAGCCGGCATGATATCAGGACCCATAGAATTGGAAAGATTAGCAACTATGGCTAAGACTAGACAGACATAGAAAATGACAGTGACAAAAGCCATCTGGTTACAGAGAGGACCAAAATGAGTGACATGTTAGAATTCTGTGCCCATGGGAAGCTGAGGATCTGAATAGGGGGTCCCATGTAGGTGAACAAAGTGTATTTTGAAGCTTTTGTCCCCCAGAAATTCCCAGTGGCTATTTTCAAATCACACACTTAATGTTTTATATGAGCTGAATATATTTATATATGATATATACTATTATATGTATATATAATATACAGAAGTTATATATAAATAAATGCAGTACTTTCTGTTATTTAGATAGTGCTTACCCAATGTTTTTTAAAATTAATTTTAGAGGTAGAATTAAGTGGTCATCAGTTACATATAATACCCAGTGCTCATTACTTCAAGTGCCCTCCTTAAGCCCATCACCCAAAAAACCCCATCCCCCCCCACCTCCCCTCTAGTAAGCCCATTTATTTTTTAGAGTTCAGCATCTAAACACAGCATCTCTTATGGTTTGTCTCCCTCTCAATTTTCATCATATTTTATTTTTCCTTCCCTTCCTCTTTGTTCATCTGTTGCTTCTTAAATTCTACATATAAGTGAAATCATATAGCATTTGTCTTTCTCTGACTGACTTATTTTGCTTAGCATAATATACTGTAGTTCTGTCCATGTCATTGCAAATGACAAGATTTCATTCTTTTTGATGACTGAATAATAATCCATTATATATATTACATATATATAAAGAAGGCATTATATATATTCCATTATATATTATATATTACAAATGCATTATATATGCATTATATATATTCTATTATATATATTCCACATAATAGAATATATATAATAGAATAGAATATATATATATATATATAGACGTGGTGTCACGTCTTCTTTATATATATGTAAATAACACCACGTCTTCTTTATATATATTCATCTGTCAATGGACATCTGGGCTCTTTCTATATTTTGGCTATTGTGGACATTGCTGCTATAAACATTGGGGTGCATGCACCCCTTTGAATCACTGCTTGAACCCTTTGTATAAATACCTAGTAGTGCAATTACTGGGTCATGGGGTAGCTCTATTTTTAGCTTTTTGAGGAATCTCCATACTGTTTTCCAGGGTGGCAGCACCAGCTTGCATTCCCACCAACAGTGTAAGAGAATTCCCCTTTCTCTGCATACTCACAACACCTGTTGTTTCCGGGTTGTTCATTTTAGCCATTCTGACTGGTATGAGGTGATATCTCATTATGGCTTTGATTTCTATTTCTCTGATTCCAAGGGATATTAGCATTTTTTTCATGTTAGCCATTGGTATGTCTTCTTTATTGCTTACCTAATGTTTTAAATAATCTTGCAAGTGTTGGGAATGGGGACTGTGGTACCTGCCAAAATTCTATGGAAATCATTAACGTTTTCCTTTTGTTCCCTCCTTTTCTAATGTAACACCAAATTTATTCCCTTTTTTATATAGCATGAATCTGCCAATCCCAAGTCCCTGACTCTTCCCTTATTCAGTGAGACAGATCCAGTTCCCTAAGTGGAATTCCAGAAATAATAATTGTTACAATTATGTGTATATATGTGTGTGTATATGCAGTTGAATTATAACACTTCCAACAAGTGAAATTTGGAATATTCAGAGTTCTTGGAATATTTAGAGTTCTTGAGCTATGCATTAGGCTGGTATAGTTGATGTTGGCATTGCCTGTCCCAGATCCTCTTTAGGGAGCCAGTGGACCCATGCCCTCATTGGCTCTCTGCTATCCTCTTCTCTGGAGAAGAACTGTGTTCAGCCAAGGAGACCTCGCTCTGGAAATGCCTGGGTGGTTGTGTCCTCCCCACCCCTGTGATTGATCCATATGTGGTTAAACTACTGAGTTGTTGAAACTAGAGAAATCTGAGCAGGAGGCTGCAAGAAATATATATTAAAAAAACATTTTTCTTCCCCAAGGAGCCATCCTTCACCACTTAATTGAATGACCTACCTGGGGCCTGGGGTCATTCTCATGCCCAAAGGGGTGAAGTGTAACATCAGCACTGACCCTCACCTCCATAATCAGAAGAAGGCAGGCAATTGGCTGAGCAAAAGGCATAGAATCTAAAAGCTAAAATGGCCAGAAAAGCCATTTCTGGGGGAAATAAATAACTTACAGCAAGAACTTTGGAGACAGCACGGAAGGACACTCTTCATTAGGAAGAGCAAGGATGGAGGTTCAGTACTTAAAAATCCATCTGGAATAATCTTAGAAATGGACCTAAAATTAGTTACAATAGGTAATAAGAACCATTACATAAAAATAACAGTAATAAAAAGTAACAATAGCTATTGTTGATTGTGCACCTGCAGAGTGTGAGGCTCTGGGAGGCTCTCTGCCAGGTTCCGTACATTTATTCATCATAAACCCTGCAACAAATCTGTTAGGCTGGAATAAAGCCAACACCTGCCTCTGGTCACAGTGCCATGCTGCCATGTTTTCATTCCATTACAAACTAGCATAGGAAAAAATGGTGTGGAACATGCAAGGAGAGAGAAATGGAACCCCAGTGCTACCTCCTTCTCTTTAGCACACAGCACAGTGCCTGGCACTGGTAGTCACTCAATAAATATTTATGGAATGAACGGATGACCAGAAATTTGCATACCAAAATTTTAATAATGCTGAACTTTGGATGGTGGTGCCAGGAGCTACACTTTCTTTTTTTTTTAATTTTTATTTATTTATGATAGTCACACACACACACACACACACACACAGAGGCAGAGACACAGGCAGAGGGAGAAGCAGGCTCCATACACCGGGAGCCTGACATGGGATTCGATCCCGGGTCTCCAGGATCGCGCCCTGGGCCAAAGGCAGGCGCCAAACTGCTGCGCCACCCAGGGATCCCCTGCACTTTCATTTATGTACCCTCAAGCTTTTTGCATGAAATTTGTTCTTTTGTAAATTGGAAAATTATCAATGTGTATAACTATATGCCAACTCTTAAATATGTTAGAAATTATGATCAATTTAATTCCTAAACAAAGAGCATTTTTTGTTATGCATATTTAGTTTTTCCATGTATCACTTTAGGCTTTAATTTATTAGTACACATAAATCCAAGGTTGCATAAAGGCCTCTTAGAAATGAACTGTTAGCAGCAACTATAACATCTGCAGAATGCCATTGTGAAGATGGCTCTGAGTCATAAGTTGAGGGCTGCTTCACCTTTTCCCCTGGGGGAGGTGGCCATGGTTTAGGACACCTCTTCTGCTCTCTGAAAAGGGAACTTCTTATCTATGGACATAAATATCCCCAAAAGGTAAAGTCCTAGACTTGCTCTTTATATCACAGGTCTGTGCTTCATAACAGCTTCATAACAGCTAGAAACAGCTACTTCTAAATGCAAGAAATCCCAGCAAATGTGATGGCAATCAGATCCAAGAATTAGGACTGTTTAGATTAAAATATGTCTGGGTGCCACTACTCAGTTTTCTGGAAGTACCCATAGGTGAGATAAATGAAAATGCTCTGGCATGTCATTCCTTTCCTCCCAGGGAACCACTTTTGGACCAGCTAGCCCTCAGTCCTTTGCCAGGTGATTTGGTCCCAGAAACTGAATCGTGTTCCCATTTTAGATGAAGAAACTGAGGCTCAGAGTACTTGAACATCTACACAATCTGCCAAGGAGCATAGCTGGCTGAAAGCAAGTCTGACATGAGAGCAAGTTTCCTGATTGCCATATGCAATTTCTGTGGTACCCACCGAAGAGAGCAAGTTTCCTGATTGCCATACGCAATTTCTGTGGTACCCACCGAAGAGAGCAGTTTTTCCTGGCTCTTCTGGACACTTCCCTGACCAGAGGTCACTCTGCCCCCCCTCCTTCCATACAGGTCCTCTGCATCCACCCCATCACCACTTGCATCTGGAAGAACTTAGCCTCTGGCCCACCTTTCCCTGCATCCCCTTCCCCAGCCTCAGCTGACATTTTTCCTGCCTTCTGCCTATAGGGGGCGGAGGTGCTCCTTCCTGAGAGTGGCTATTCCATAACATCCAGGGACAGGCCCAGGCCTCTCAATGCCACTTTCTCACACTCCTCTCCACAAGCAGCCTCTTTGATGCTGGGTTTTGCAGGATGGGTGCTCCCTTTCAGCTGTGGTTTAATGAAGCTCCCACTAGATTCTGGCCAACCAGCCTAGGTCAGGAGCTCAGAGAAAAGCAGTTACTGACACTTGCTGCTTGTCCCATTGTCAGCCCAGCTCTCCGACAAGACAGCATTTTTTAAATTTCTTTTGCCCCATTTTAGTTGGGGGTCCTGTCCCCCTGACCCTATTAATGAAACCCTGCCTCTATGGTCTGCTAGCTTCTCCATTTTGAGCTTGGGGCCCTCACCTGTTGGGCCTCCTGAAGAAGGGAGCTTCTTAACTCCACTCTGCTGAGTGCTCTTTACATGTTAGGTTCAACCATATTACCCATATATTTTTTTACCTACATAAAGGTCAGTTTTGTTTGGTTTAGCTTAATACAGGAAAAGGAACACCAAGGCACCAGACATTATTGAATGGTAACTGGGTAAAATTTCAAAGAATGGTTATCTTCCACATATTGTCCTTTCATTTTTGGAAAGCCTAACCTTTCTAGTCACTTACATACTATATAGTCATACATCTTCATGTATACAAGTGCCTGTGCATGTGTGCGTGTGTAAATTCATACGTCTTTTTTTAAAAATATTTAATTTGTTTGTTTGTTTATTTATTTATTTATTTATTTGAGAGAGGGAGAGTGAGCAGGAGGAAGAGGGAGAGAGAATTTGACTCAGACCCCATGCTGAGCACAGAGCCCTGCCTGGGGCTGGATCTCACAATAGTGAGATCAAGACCTGAGCCAAAACAAGAGTTGATGCTCAGCTGACTGAGCCAGCCAGGGGCCCCTAGACTCATATGTCTTCATACATGTTTATGTTATTTTTGCTGACTACCTTTTAACATGGGAACATAATTGTTTATAATTAAAAACGAAGCCAAGGGGACACCTGGGTGGCTTAGTGGTTGAGTGTCTGCCTTCAGCTCAGGTCGTGATCTCAGAGTCCTGGGATCAAGTCCCACGTCAGGCTCCCTGCATGGAGCCTGCTTCTCCCTCTGCCTGTGTCTCTGCCTCTCTCTCTGTGTCTCACATAAATAAATAAAAATAAAATCTTAAAAAAAAAACAAAACAAAAACGAAGCCAAGGTTCTGAGTCCTGCACTCTCAGCAGACACAGAAGGGCTCCTGTTCACAGCTGTGCCATTGGTGGGTGGATTCCAGCAGGGACCACAATCTTCAGAGGTCTTGAAGTGGGCATGCCAATGTCATTCCAGCGCAGGCTTGGTTCCCTGCCAAGAAAGCAGCTAAGCTCCACAACAGTGGAGCCAGCACATCTGTCTGCTTAGGAGGAAGTTTTAGCTCAGACACGCAGAAGGTCTCAAAATGGGGCTGGAGCAATTTGCAATTAGGGATCCTTATTTGCATTTTTCTTACTGACGGCTATGTAGAGAAGAGCTTACACAGGCTGGCTGATGGTTCTGGGAGCTGGGCCTGCCTCTATCCACAGGCCTGCAGGCAGAAGAGATTTTAGCAGCGCTCTCATCTAAATACTTAAGGAAAAACACTTTCGAAGCAGATATTCCAACTCACTTTTGTGTTAGTAATATTTTATCTGTTCTTAGGACTGTTTACAATAGCCGATACTGGATTCCTCCACATACTGTCTGGGTGAGCTTAAACAAAGCATTCAACTTTTCTAGGTCTCAGTTTCCTCATCTGTAAAATGGGATAAGAATGGGTTCCTCATAGGATTGTTGTGAGATAGTGTGTACATCTTAGTGGGCCAGGCAGCCAGCAAACCATGATTATACTAGAGTTTGGTTGTCATGACAAATGACGAAAAGGAAACATTCAGGGTACCGCAGGAGAGTGACTAATGGGGATCTGGGTTGGTCGGGGGTCACAGGGAGGCTTTATGTCTTAGAGAAGGTATACTGAAGAATGATGTCTTTATGGTACCCAGTTAGGAAAAGCTAAAGGAAACATCTTGAGAGGATTACAAACATTTAGGTCTGGAATGCATAGCTTTGGGTAAAGGAAGGAGATAAGATCCCATAGCTATCAATAGATGCTCTTATATTCTGTTAGTATTTCTAGATGTGTTTGATTAACAAAATAAAGGGAAGTGAATAAATCAGAAGTAGGCTTTCACTTCTGGCGCAGGGTTCTCAACAATGACACTGCTGATCTTTTGGGTGGGATAATTCTTTGTTGTGGGGGCCTGTCTTGTGCATAATAGAATATTTATCAGGTCTATTAATCTCCTAGTCATGACATCAAAAATTGATGACATTGCTGAATGTACCCTGGTGAGCAAAACTACCCCCACTGGAGAATCACTGTTCTAGTGAATTCGTCTTAGAGTCACATAGTATTTGGAGTAGATAAATCAGTAATAAATAGGCCCTCATTTCTGAGGACAGGAGAGAATATATAAAAACAAAACAGCGTAAACAAAAAGGCAGCCCGAGATTTGGTCAGAGTGTGGGGTGAGTCTTTTGGCATGATGACTTGGCTGTGCTGGGTCATTGTGTTGTCAACTTTGTAAGCTAGAACTAGGTTGTCCAGAAGCCCTATCCCTGTTGGGCTTCACACAGGGCTGGTCAACAGAGGAACTTGCCTGAAATTTGGCAACCAGAAGTGAGGGACCAGCCATCACTCTGAGAAGAACTTTGGGGTCTGATAGAATAATGGACAAATGCAAAGCTGACTCCAGCTTGTCCTCATTGTCCTCCACTCCTTGTTGGGTTTTTCCTGACAGCTGGTCCTGCTGACCAACATCAACCCCACTTCATCACCAAAAACATAACTGTGGAAGTGCAGAGGCAGTAGCTCAGAGACAACAGCTTTGTGTTCTTTCATAGTTTTGTTTTTAAAGATTTTACTTCTTTATTTGACAGAGAGAAAGAGCACACAAGCAGAGGGAGTGGCAGGCAGAGGGAGAGGGAGAAGCAGGCTCCTTGCTAAGTAAGGGACCTGATGTAGGGCTCGATCCCAGGACCCCGAAATTATGATCTGAGCTAAAGGTAGATGCTTAACTGACTGAGCCACCTAGGGCTCCAAGACAACACAGCTTTCTTTCCATGACAGTCCTGCTTGGGAAACTGGACATGTTTGACTTCTCAGAAATCCCTGCAAGCTCTGACTTGTCTACCCACTTCAGGAGGTATAGATAGGGCTTATTCTCTGATCTTCTGTTCCCTTTTTCAGAACTTCACTCCCCCAGCTTCTCCCACAATTGGGCAATGTCCAATCTTTATAAATATACCACCCCCTTGTCCCATAGCACTGACAGTAGTTGAATGATTGATCTTTTTTTTTTTTTTTTCCAAAGAGACAACTTTTTATTTTGTTGATTATTATTTTTTTCTTTTTTTTTCTTTTTTTTTTTTAAATTAACTTTTATTGGTGTTCAATAAATGATTGATCTTTGATACTATCCCTCTATCTCTTAGCCTTCCTCAGAACTGGACTTTCAGAAGCCACTGCTAGCTGAGCCATTGTTAGTCACATCCATCCCAAGGGAGGACACTTAGGACATGAGTCATCACCCAGAACAGAGGCAGAGAGAAGCAGGACAAGCAGTCAACTTCCTTCCTAATTCAATGGGCACTAATAAATTTATCTCTACCATGCCTGTTCCAAGAGCTCAATTTGTTTTGTCTGCCCTGGAAGATTGTAGATCAGAGGAAAATTAACTCTTTGTAGTCTGAAAGGGCAAGGATTTCCCCTGAGCAGCTTCAGGTATAAAATGTAAGCTATGAGGATAAATTCAGTAGAGTGGTCCCCATTCCCACATCCTTACTGCAAGTGGTGACCACAATGCCACTTTGGGATTCTTCTGTGTCTTAGTTCAGGTTCCCCAGAAGCAGACCCAGAGACAAGGATTTGAGGCAAGTTGTTCCCTTGAGTAATGATGCCAGGAAACGCTGAGAGCAGCATTGGGAAATGGGGCAGGGCAGGCAGCCAATAAAGGGTTTCTTATTAAGCTAGTGGCTGTGTGGGTAACTGGAGCTCGATTCCACTGGAGAGCTCTGGAAACCAGTGTAGAATATGCTGGGTTATGCCACTGGGCTGATGCCTCTTAGGAAGGAAGATGTTACATTAAATCTTGGTGTACACTTCTGACCTGCTCTGCGCGCCAGCAGAACACCCCAGCTGCCGGAGTCACAGATGCTGGCAGCTGGGGATTGGCCAGTGCACACTAAAATGGCAAGGCCCCAGGGAATACACAGAGGCACTGATAAAATCTGTTGCTCTCTGCAGCTCCTGGTTCTGTGCATAAGACTCAATACTCAGATAGAAACCAGATCTTAGAAAACAAACACATCAGAAAACGTGAAAGGGTGCAGCCCGGGTGGCTCAGTGGTTTAGCACCACCTTCAGTCCAGAGCGTGATCCTGGAGACCCAGGATCGAGTCCCACATCAGGCTCCCTGCATGGAGCCTGCTTCTCCCTCTGCCTGTGTCTCTGCCTCTCTCTGTGTGTCTCTCATGAATAAATAAATAAAATCTTTTAAAGAAAAGAAAAGAAAATGTAAAAGGGTGTGTGTCCTATGTCTTGCCTCTAACCTCAGGAAGCACTTGGTACCACTGTCTGTGAAACTTGAGTCCTGAAAACTAATGTCTTCCCCACTCACATTCCCCTGTTCAATTTAGAGCAATGTGGAGCACAATACATGTATTTGCTCAGTTTCTTTATTTCCTATTTTTTCTGGATTTACATGATCTTTGCACTTGATGGTCATTCTTCTGTCTCCTCTTCTGTTGGTACAGGGGGCCACACAGAGGAAAGAGGTTAGAAGTTGTTACTGGAAACCTCACAAGATGAAATTTGATCAGCACTATCAAATTTTAGATAGCTGTAGATAGATTTTAGCTTATTAGAAAAACTGATTCCACATCCCTCTGATCTACAGGAGGACCTGCCCTAACCTATATCATGGACATAAGGGACCGCCATAAGAAATGTCCCCCTAAATCTCTCCTGGATGTTATGAATTGGCTGTTTGGTAGAACAGATGAAAAGCTTATAGGAATATAATTGCAAGTTCCTCTCCTGCAAGAGGTGCCTTTTGCCTGTAAGGGTCTTTCATACTGCAGGGATGAGATGCACCAAGCAGGGCTCCAGGGAGTTGATAGTTTGAGTTGGGCTCTTGAGGGTGAAGTCTTTAATGGAGGAGGGCCAGTCTTGGAGGTTTCTATGTGGCCCAGGGTTACTCTAGAGCATAAGGGTATATATATATATATATATATATATCCAGGTAAAAGACCAAACTGAGAATGAAATGTATCTATGACTAGAGTGCCACTTGTGTTGGAATTCAAGGAAGGGAGATAGTGAAGGAAGTATGGGGGAAGGAAGAAAAGGGAGGAAGAGAGAGAGGAAGAAAGAATTGAGAGCTGGATCATAGTGCTTCCTGCTGCCAGCCCATGAGACGGTGTCATCTTAATTTTGTGGGTGATGTCCCTGAAGCTCAGAGAAGTTAAGTAATCTCTCTAAGGTGATTTAGTCAGTCAGTGGCAAAGCCCACATTCAAACAAGGTCTTACTCCAAAACCAATACTTGTACTTTGTAAGCCAACACAAGCTTTATACTTAGCAGACAGCTGGAGGGGCTGGTACAGCTCCCTGAAGAGGTCAGAAGAACCCAGTAGATGTAGCTACTCAAGCGTCACCCACCATATATCCATCTATAGTATTAATGATAACTGAAAAATAAATAGCATTTAGGAAATTACCGTATGCTGTACATTGTGTATGACAATCATCAGAACAACTGTGACAACCACTTTAGAATTACTTGGGAGCTTTTAGACATAGAAACGCTTGGTGGCCCCATGTGGACCAGTTAAATTGTTCTTGTTTGGGGTTAGAACATGGCATTAGCACATTTTAAAAACTCACCAGGTGCTTGTAGAGAACAATCAGAGTGAAGACCCCTTGCTTAAAAATTGGTTTCCAGACCAGTGTGCATCAGAATGCCCCAGAGGGCTGATAAAAAAGATTTCTGAGCTTCACTCTTAGAGTTTATGATTTAGTAGACCGAGGATAGGGACCAAAATTTCACATTTCTTTTTTTGTTTTTAGATTTTATTTATTTGACAGAGAGAGGGGGGAGCATAAGCAGGGGGAGCAAGAGAACCAGGCTCCACACTGAACAGGGAGCCCAACACAGGGCTTGCTCCCAAGACTCCAGGAACATGATCTGAGCTGAAGACAGATGCTTAACCAACTGAGCCACCCAGATGCCCACAATTTTGCATTTCTAACAAGATCCCAAGTGACCACTGATGTTGCTGGTCTGAGGACCTCACTTTGAGAACCATCAGTCTAGAACAACTTTGAGGATGGTGCTAATATTAATAAACTGTTCTTCATGTTAATAAACTGAAACTTGATGATGATCAAGCCAGAACTTGCACTCAGGGATCCATGTCCTTAAAATCTGTGCTCTATTTGCCTAATGTTGTAGACAAGTAGATCAGGCCTGACTTTGCCAATTACTTCACTGAAAAGCAGCTGCAGCCAATTTCCAGCGTTGTATAAAAGTCTGCCTGGTGGGCTGCGTTAAGTCAGTTGCAAATTCTTGCCTAGCAAGAAGGAAGAAGCATTAGAAATTAGAAAGCTAATTCAGCTTCATTAATCAAGATAACATTAATTGCTCCAATCTTCTTAATGAAGGACTGCTAAGGCATACAAAAACACTTCATCCAAGAAAACTTCCTAGTGCCTCCTTCAGGGCTTGTACACAGAACGAAAGCTCTTCTGGATAAATGCTGTCTCCTGAAGGGACTCAGTTCTCTGTACTGCCTACCTAGGTAGCCAGGATATTCCTTAGAAAGTACAACTCCTGTTCCAGATGATCCCCAGGGCAAGCTTCAGCTGCCCCAGTGAAGGAGGGCTTTGAGGAATTCAGGGACAGTCCCAGGTAGATTTAAATCCTTTGTGAAAGTCAGAAGTTAAAGCCAACGACATCACAAATTATTATGAGTTCAATTTCTTCCAGTGTTATTGTGTGTTTGTTTTGTTTTGCCATGGAAGTGAATTTTGAAACTCCGAGCATCCAAGCCATTGTACTCCTAAGTTTAATCAATTTTCTACTAACTTCTAAGATAGGTTGAGGGTCTCCAAGATTCTTGGAGGAGGCCAGCCTTCTGTTTATGTGCTCTCCCTCCCAGATCATCTCTCCATGCAGGCTTGCTCCTTACAACAGTGATTCTTTCATTTAGAAGAGCGGTATGGAGCTGACAGGTGCCATAATAAGATTATTCTCTGACCCTCCTCTTTCTCTTCCCCTGCTAATATTTATTCCTTTTTTCCTCCCTTCCATCTTCCTCCTTTCTATCTTCCTTCCTCCTTTCCATCTTCCTTCCTTCCCTCTTTTCTTCCTTCCTTTCTCTTTCTTTTTCTTCATTCCTTTCTTCCTTCCTTTCCTCCTTCTCTCCTTCCCTCCTTCCCTCCTTTCATGAAAGCTATATAACCAACAGGCTGAGAATAAACGTAGAAAACTGTCCTGTGTGGATTCCCTAAAAGCGGAACCTGAAATTAGTTGTTTGCAAATAATAGTGGGAATGATCTCAATTCCCATGAGAATGAGGAAAGGAGTCAGGAGAAGGAAAGAAACCAGGCAACAATGTGAGTAAGCTGAAGTTTAGCCTCAGCCTGACTCCATGTGGAGGGTGAGTACATCACAGTGTTCCTTTCCTGAGGCCAGGGGTCAGCCTTTTGTACCCTGTGTCAGTGATTGGTATGCCACTGATGGGAAGGACATAGTATCCAGGCATTTCCAGAAATGGTTCCTAACAGACCAAGGGCAAATGTTGGCATAAAGAGGCAGCTACATAACACTCATAGAAGCTGGTGATGGGAGCATCTGCCAGATAAAATGTATCTGGGCACCAACAGCATTTACTACGAGAATGAGCATTTACTACAAGCATTTACTACATCACAGGATGAAGGAGCCTCTTTTTCATGTGTATGGATAGTAAGTACCACTGGGAGGAAATTTACATTTTCCTGCAGTAGCCTTTGTTTAGGACTGCCCAGGTCTCTTTGGCTTTCCCTGGTCTGCCTCTGAGGTAGCCCTTGGGTTTATCAATGTGTTTATTCTGTCTGTCTCAACATTGAAACCAAGAGATCCTTAAGGGTTGGGACCCTATCTCACACATCTTTGTGTGAGACAGTACCTGGAGCCTCCTGGTTTGTTAATGGTAAGACCCAAAGCTTTCCTGTCCTTCCTCTTCATTTACACCTCTCAGTCCAGTCCCATCTGGGCCACTTTCAATTCAAAAGACAACAATCAGGATCTTTAAAATGCCCAGCTCTGGAGCTTAGGGAGCATTTTAATGTAATTGCAATTGTGTAGAAATGAAATAAAGACCAATTGTTCTCTCTGAATAGATGACAATGCCAGAGGTTTAGTATTCTTGAACTTTTCTGTCAGAAAAAGAAATATCTGGCAAAGAAAGATCTTAAAGGGAAGAGGCAACAACCTGCACAGATATTAACAAGAGAGACATGGACCATTCTTCAAGGTACTAACTGGCATATTCAGAGACAGGATTTTGCATAGCAAAGATTATTATAAGGAATAAAGGCAAAATAACTTGAGAATAGAAGCTCATTTCTCAAGACTGGTAAGCTGTTAGTAGACATCACTCTGGCATTATTATAAAACGTAGAAACTGGATTTTTCAAGAGTATCCTCAAACATCTTCTACTTAAACTAAAACTCTTTCCTTTCCACTCATAACCATGAGAAGTGATTATTGCAACACAATCACAAGCAAAAAATAACTTGCACAAGATTGATGCAAAGATTGTATCATGATGGCAGATTAAATACATGCTTTTGCCTAAAATCTCTAAAAATTACAAAATCAAAGTCTTGATTTTGACTGAGAAACGCTTCATCTAGACACAGTGTTTCTGAAAACATTATGAGTGTTGGAAAGGAGTTCTCTTGGACCACTGCCCAGACACCTAGTTGTTGTGACATTCTCATCTAAGACACGTGATTAGTGGAAGCTGGGTGATGTGTCTGATCCTAGTGCCATTTTCATAGCGTAGCAGGTCTTCATCCAAAGGTGCTTTCCCAGGGACAAAGGCAATTCCTGTGGTCCTGCCCTAGTCAGGTACCATGGCATCCTCAACAGTTAGAGCACTGTACTAAAAAGAAAATTGTCCATAGCTCTCACGAGTATTAGTATTTGGTCTGCTCCTGCCTATACCTCCTGGACTCCATTCCCTTTGTGGTGGTTGGTAGTGAGTAGGGGGAGGGAGCTTCCATTTGGGGGGATTTATAAAAATAATTCCTAGGGATATCACGGTGATAGGGAACTCTGAACATCTCAACAAACCATGATGATTCCTGATTTTTCAATTGTTAGAATTTCTGGAGCTCTAAATCAAAGATTAGCCCTAGGAGGAGAGAATGTCGTTTGTGTCACTTCCCTCAACATGGCCTGTGCTTTCCACCTGGGCCCTGATATGGGCAATATGGCATCAGTTACTATTCTAGATTCTCACCAGAGCATTAAAGTTAGTGAACATCCTGGCAATCTGTTGACATGTGTGTACATCCCCATCCACCTAGGAAGCTTCCTCAGAGTTACTGTCCAATCTCTGCTCTCCTTTTGAAAGCCAAGTTTTTGAAAGTTTCTCTACCATTTACTCTTTGTCTTTTTTCCTTCTAAGGCCTCTTACTCTACCACAGTCTTGCTCTCCATGTCTCTAATTTTTGTCCCTTCAGCTGTAAGACTTTTCCAAAATGTACTTGCTTCTCTACTTGTTAATAGTAGCTCTCTGCCATGGAAGCTGCTCAGATTCCCAGGTCTTGTCCCTGACCCTAGAAATGGCAAATGCCCCAAGGCAGAAGCAACTGTAGAGGTATGGCCCATGTCTCCAGGATTTCCTTTTTCTAGAATATACTGCCCCTGACATCCTGGTAGCCCCAGAATCTGTATTATGCCTTCCAATATATTTTAAACATAATCAATGTGGCTAGTCTCAGTCTGCTACAAGCTATCCTACCATGATTGGAAGAAGTCAATTATGATCTTTATATTGTAGAGTTTGATGCATATTTTTTGGTGACCTTATATTACTTGACTTATCTGACAGATAACTACCACCTCTTTTTAATGCTCTCTCCCCTTTCGATTTATGTGATAGGTTGGGATTTCCATTTTTCTTTATCCTTCCTCTCCTACCCCATATTTTATCTGGTCTGAATGGAGGTATGTCTCTGATAAGACAGAGCAAGGAGATAGAATATGCTTGTCACAATAATGCTTAAAGGTATGCCATTGGAGATGGTTAATATAAGCAAGAGAAAGATACGTTCACTTTGAAGATATCTTTTTCAAGAATCTGAAGGGCCTAGAGCTAGTCTTCCTGCTGCCTTTATTTCCCACTCCCCTACCCTTAGGATTAGATTTTCAAGACCAGCTATCATAATTCCAGAACCTGTGTCTCCTTCCCAGCCGAGCTCTCTGGAGATAGAAGTATAGAAGAGGGAAATGGATCCTGGGGAAGGGGAGAAGAAGCAGGAAATCAGAGAGAAAGAGCTCACATGTGGGTTTTTAAAGAATATTTTATTTACTTTTTTCATGAGAGACACACACACACACACAGAGGCAGAGACACAGGCAGAGGGAGAAGCAGGCTCCGTGCAGGGAGCCTGACATGGGACTCGATCCCGGGGCTCCAGGATCATGCCCTGGGCTGAAGGTGGTGCTAAACCGCTGAGCCCTCCACCCCCCGCCCGGGCTGCCCATGTGGGACTCCTTTTATTCATTAATTCATAAATGTATCTTTCTTCAGGGACATCTTTAGATCCTTCTCATTCTATACTTTTTCTTGCGGAAATTCCTATGTAGATTTTTACTCATTCCATTGGCTGTAGTGACCACCTATATGCTAGTTACTTACAAATTTATAACCCCACAACTGATTACTAAATAAGACCAGCTACAGAATTTGTGGGGCCCAGTGCACAATTAAATTGTGTGATGCCTTATTTAAAAATTATCATGAATTTCAAGAAGGTGACAGCAGAACATTAAACCCAGCTGAGGGCTCTTCTGAACTTGGGGCCCTGTGTGATTGCCACAGGCTGCACACCAATGGGGCCTTCTCTGCTATGAGATACAGTCCAAAATATCAACTGTCTCCTGGGCACTTCCACTTAGTTGTCCCACAGGCACATATCCAACTTAACGTATCCAAAACTCATCTCTATGCCTCTGTCATTTCAAAACCCCACTTGCCTCTTTGTTTCTGGAAGCAGCAGATGGCATTGCATTTCCTTAGTAGCCAAATCAGAAATCAGAGTGTCATTCTTAACTCCTTGGTTTTCTCATTGTCTGTAGTCCCAGCTCTCCAGGATGGCTCTGTATCCTTCCATCTCCATCTTCACTACGTCTACCTTGACTCTCATGTAGATGACCCTCACGTCTTCTTAGGTAGTCCCCTTGCTTGCAAGCTTTCTCCTTTTTTTTTTTCTTAAAGATTTGTCTATTTATTCATGAGAGACACAGAGAGAAAGAGAGGCAGAGACACAGGCAGAGGGAGAAGTAGGCATGGGACTTGATCCTGGGTTTCCAGATCACACCCTGGGCTGAAGGTGGTGTTAAACTGCTGAGCCACCCGGGCTGCCCACTTTCTCCTTTGTTTATCTGTTTTTTCCTACTATTATGAGAAAGATCATTTTGTTACCTAAATGTAATCCTGCTACCTTCTACCTTATAAACCTCTAATGGTTTCCTGTTGCTTTCAACATAAAATCTAAATTTTGTAGCTTGACAGGTAAGTGTCCTCCTGCTCCAGCTCTGGCCCCCACCCATGGCCAAGCATGCTGGACCACAGGAAATTCCCTAACCTTTTCAGTGAGGAGCTATGTTGCCAAATAAAATTGTTTTAACCAGGATACCATGTTTAGTATCCCTTAGAGCAACCTCACTCTCTCAATCCCTTTTCCTAATTCTTTATGTTCTAAAGGCACACCAAGGCCAGAGAATCTCTTTGGAGGTGGTAGCTAGATGTCTGTGACTGGCTTCTTTATCTGGCTAATATTTCTGTTTAGCAGGGAGGTGCGGGCCATTGGTCAATCAGTCCATATCTGTAGTTAAATTTGATTATGAGAAGAGGTTAAGGTAACATCTGGCTTTCAATGTCAATAATTGTTAAATCACTGTCATCAAAACTCATCTTTTATGTGGAATAAAAAGTAATCTCTATACATCTATGACTAAATATTTGCTCAAGAAAAGTAGAAACACATGTTCAAAAGGACAAAAATTTTCATATAACAGAATACCACTCAGCAATAAAATGGATGCAGAAATAAACATAAATCTCAATGATATTATGTTAAATTAAAAAAAAAACAGATGCAAAAGAACATCTATGTTTATGAAGTTTAAGAACAGACCGAACAAGTCTATCATGACAGAAATCGGAATAGCAGTTGCCTCTGGGGAGGGGAATATAAAGATTGAGCTATAAAAGTGAGGGTCCTAAGAACAAATTTGTAGGACTCAGATTTAACACATTTCAAAACTTATTATAAAGCCACAGTAACCAAGACAGTGTGGTATTGGTGAAAGGATAGACACACAGATCATTAGAATAAAATTAAGACTCCAGAAATAGACACATGAATATGATCAATTGATTTTTCACAAAGGTTCAAAGATAATTCAATGGAGACAGGGCAGTCATTTCAATAAACAGTTCCAGAACAACTGACCATCTGCATGCAAATAAATAAATCTGACCTATGTCTTGCATTTTATAGAAAACATCCTATTCATGGGACGCCTGGGTAGCTCAGCAGTTGAGCATCTGCCTTCAGCTCAGGACATGATCCCGGGTCCGGGGATCCAGTCCCGCATTGGCTCCCTGCATGGAGACTGCTTCTCCCTCTGCCTGTGTCTCTGCCTCTCTTTCTTTCTCTCTCTCTCTCTCTCTCCCTCTCTGTGTGTGTTTCTCATGAATAAATAAATAAAATCTTTTAAAAAAAGAAAAAGAAAAAAGACCATCCCATTCACAATAGTTCAAAAACAAAAAAAAATGTTTATGAATAAATTTAACCTAGAACATGAAAGATCAATACACTGCTAACTATAAGATATTGATGAAAGAAAATGAAAAAGACACAATTGGAATTATATCACATGTGCCAGAATCAGAAAAATTAATACTGTTAAAACATCCATATTCTACAAAGTGGTCTGTAGATTCAATGCAATTCCTATCAAAATTCCAGTGGTATTTTCCATTGGAATAGGAAAGACAATACTGGGATTAAGATTCAGGTACCTCCCATGGTAGCTTGCTTGGTGACACATCCTTGGTTGGCTGTCTTCCCTTTCCTGTCTCACTTCCCTACTCACCCACCAGTGTTTTCTTCACCTCCCAAGTAAGCCACCTGCTCTCCATGGTCTGTGTCAGAGTCTACTTTGGAGGAAACCCAAACTAAGACTCTCCCATTTACAAATCCAGAACAGGTTGTTTCTGCTTCTTTCAGAGCACCCCATTTGTTTCCTCGGAGCACTTATCACAATACAAGATGTTGTATTTATTTGTGTATTATCTCTATCCCTAACAAGGTTATACTCCATGAGTTTGGTCTGTGTCCATGTTCCTCAAGGCTTTCTCCTTAGAACCCTCACACAGCTTTGTATACAGCAGGAGCTCAATAAATGGTTGTTCAGTGACTTGATGAAAGAGTAAATTTTAAGAAAACTGATTCAAAGTCAAAAGATCTAAACCAACTTACCAAATTATGTTTCAGGGAATACACACACAGTGTGTGTATATACCAAGCTTGTCTGATAAACGATAGGCAGGAATATCCTCCAGTCCAAACTGGAACCTGAACCTGGCAGATCTCAGAGTCTGTGAT